>NW_026622786.1:49420437-50050937 GCF_023065955.2 Ursus arctos | reverse complement strand
CAGGTTTTGATACAAATTGCATTGAATCTGTAGGGCAATTTGGATTATATTGCCATCTTAACAACAGTAAGCCTTCAAATCCAAGAACATGGGATGTTTACTTTTACTCCATTTACTTTTTTCAACTGTATTTTGTAGTTTCTGTGTAAAAGTCTTGAAACTCTTATATTAAGTTCATTTCTAAATATTTTATTCTTTTTGACACTTTTGTAAATAGATTGCTGTCTTTATTTTGGATAGCGTACAGAAATACAGCTAATTTTTGTATATTGATCTTGTATCCTGCAACTTTGTGGAACTGTTTATTAGTTCTAATAGTTTTTGATTCACATTCTTATAGTTTTTGATGTGAAATCATGTCATCTGTGAATAAAGATAGTTTGATTCTTCGTTTTACATTTTATTTCTTTTCCTTATCTAAATTGCTGTGGCTGAAAGGTCCAGTATAATGATGAATAGTAGTGGGGAGAGCAGGCATCTTTCTTTTGTTCCTGATCTTGGGGGGCAAAATTCAATATTTCATAATAAAGTGTAATGTGAATTGTGGATTTTTCATAGATGCTCTTCAATTGGATGAACAAATTCCTTTTTATTTGTAATATTTTTTCTTTTCTTCCCCCATGAATTGTTGTTAAATGTTTTAAAATGCTTTGTCTGTATCTACTGAGATGATCATGTGGCTTTGTCCTTTATTAATATGGTACATTACAGTTATTGATTTTTTTTTTTTTTTTAGAGAGAGAGATAGTGTGCATGCATGTGCAAGTGGTTGGGGGAAGATGCAGGGGCAGAGGGAAAGAGAGAATCTTTTTTTTTTTTTAAAGATTTTATTTTTATTTATTCGACAGAGATAGAGACAGCCAGTGAGAGAGGGAACACAAGCAGGGGGAGTGGGAGAGGAAGAAGCAGGCTCATAGCGGAGGAGCCTGATGTGGGGCTCGATCCCCTAACGCCGGGATCACGCCCTGAGCCGAAGGCAGACACTTAACTGCTGTGCCACCCAGGCGCCCCAGGAAAGAGAGAATCTTAAGCAGGCTCCGCACTCAACAGGAGCCCAATGTGGGGCTTGATCTCACAACTCTGAGATCATGACGTGAGCCAAAATCAAAAGTCAGACGCTCAACCAACTGAGCCACCCACATTTATTGATTTTTGGATGTTAAACCAACCTTGAATTTTTAGGATAAACCCCACTTATTACAGTCCTTTTTGTGAATTATTGAATTTGGGTTGTTAATATTTTATTGATCATTTTTTTCATATAAATTCATAAGTGATATTGGTGTGTAGTTTTCTTGTGATGTTTTTGTCTGGAATTGCTATCTGGGTAATATTGGCCCCTGAATGAATTGGGAAATATTTCCTGCATGTCTACTTTTTGGATGTTATCCCAAGAATGTTGTAACGTAATGTTGAAATTGTGAACTACCTCCAGGTAGTAGTTCATTGTGTCCAACAGATACAAATTGTATTTGGAATTAGATCACCATTCTGTGTTGGAAACTTGGCCAAGATACTTAAAGTTATTGAGCTTCACTTTCCTCACCTGCAACACAGGGTTGTCAAATCTACACATCGGATTTTACAGAGACTGATGAATAGAATCCCCGGTATAATATATACTTGGTATACAGTCACTATTATTTAAGGAATATTATGGCCTACTAATCAATAGTAAGAGTTACCGACCAGTCAAAGATTTTATTTGCACCCAGACTTGATGACTAAGTAGTATGATAGTAGTTATATTTGAAATAAAATTTTCAATTAGTAGGAATATTTCAGAAGGTATCAGAAAATAAATTTTCAAGAGGAACTGTTATGTTTAGGTTTTAGTTTAAGTTTTGCTTCTCATTAAAAGCGTAACTTGGCCTCCCTTTCCTCATCTTTAAGATGGTACAGGTAGTACCACGATGGGTATAGCATTAGGAGTGACTTTCACTTTTCTCTGAAAGCAAAAGGCAAAGAGTGTGAGTTTCTTCCTTTCTTCCTATCCTTCAGAGATTGTTTTCCCACTGAGGCTGAATTTTACCAGATTTGGTGTTCCTCTGCGATGTTCTTCAGGGATTCCTTAAGGGCAGATTTTCTCTATAATCCCTAATCATTGATACTCTTCCTATCAAGTTTACAAAAGAAAACACTGCATTTTATATTCTTTAACCAGACTGTGGGATGATGGAATGATATCGTTACGGAATTCTGGGAAAGTTGGCTGCCTTTGTTGTCTATTGGTATTTTCTGGTTTAGAATATAGCACAGGGACCCTGTCTAGATTGTCTGACGTAAGAGAGTTTTCAGTTTTTAATTTGATGATATTTTCAAAAGTTTATTGACTTGGCTATGACAAATATAAGATGATAAAAATGGAAAAAATAAAGGTCTCAAATTGTTATTTTAAAAATAACTACTTATCAACAGGTTTATTTGGCTTAATTCAGTTAAATTTTTTTCCTTAAAACAGATTTATTTGTTTGTAGACGGGATGTGGTTCTCTAGATTCTCCAAATGGGTAGCTCTGGTTCTAAGCAGTTTCCTTAATTTTTTTCAATCTGCATTTCCAAGTTAGTCCCTCTTGTCTGACTTAAACCTCCCTTATTCTAATTAAAAATTTTAAAGGCCATCTTCCATTTTTGGTGTTCAAAGGCAGCTCCTAACCCTTTTTGGTATGATATCAGCAATGATTATATAGAGAATTCCAATTTTGGTGAAATGGTATTGGCAAGATGTTACTTTAGTTAGATCTGCCTTTCACCTATCTTAACAAACACTGGGGGTCCACAGAGCACAGTGTTCACAATGGGATCCTGCAAAAGGAGGAGAGGTGGACACAGAAAATTGCAAGACTTGCTTCATGGAAAATGAATGGGAATAAGGTAGGGAGTGATTGGCAAATGTAGGAAGGGGCAGCTTTAGGAATTTTCTTAAACTGGGAGATTTTATTAAATACAAAACTTAGTAATTATTCAGTAATTTATTTTCTGCATTTTAAAAAGAAATGGGTAAATATCCTTCTTTGTGAAATTATGTTCATGAGTCCTGTCTAGAGACAAAAGCTAACAGGCTGATATTTATCTACAGTCACACATTCCATGTTATTCTCTGGCATTTTCTTTTGTGAAATTTCTAGTTCTAGCTAGGAACTAGCCACAATGAAACAATGATTATATTAAAATCCACAGGAGGAAAAAAGATGGAAAAGAATAGTACTCAATCTTAATAATAGTTGAACTTAGATGAGCTCTGTATGATTTTACCTTAAAATTTCTACTTTTTTGTAATTTTAAATTTTCTTTGAGAAGTATGTTTCAAAGAGCATTTATAATTCTAAAACGAGTTTGCATTTTATCTAAATAAAGAAATCAAATGGATGCATCAAGTACCCTAGTCAGTCTGTTCCTTCAAGCTATTTTTACTTAGTCAAACACAATGCTGATTATCTTAAGTACAATAATATGTAATACTTCTTAGCATAAAATACCAGGATTAAGATACAGAATATAATTTTTTGTCAATCTCCATTTTTTTACAACATGTAGTGATAAGAGAATAATTTTAAAAAGTACTTAAATGTATTAATATCTGAATGTTAATTTTAATATTTTCTCTTTTTCTCTCTCTTTGTCTTTTGCTTAGGTCAGCTGATTGCACAGTGCTTAAATATAATTAAACATGAGGCAACATAGTATAACCCCCTGACATTATCTTATACTCTGATTTTAAGTAGAAATTATATTTGTGAGTATTTAAAAAATTATAGTCACTACTATATGTAATTGCTTTGATGTTATGTAAGCTTTTAATAGATGACTTAGTCTCTGCTATATTATTTGGTTAGAGTTGTCAGTCAATTAGAGATAGGTTTTCTTATTATAAAATCAGAAATAATCAATAATTGCCTATATTAAATGGAAATGTTAAAGTTCATAAAGCTTAAGGATCTTGGAACAGTTAATATATATATCCGCACACTTATTACTAGGATTACTCTTAGACGATGGTCCCTGGTTTGTGAAAAAGTTTGGTCTGACATTTAGTAATTAAGCCTTTTTGCATGGTACTGCCTTGCCTCAGTGAAGCCACATACAGATCAGGTGTAGAGAACCTTGGCTTTTAAATGTTAAAAAATAATTGGAGAAGATGGGTACCTAAAATATACTTTAACAGTAGGGAAAAAAAGGCTTAATAAATCCACATTCATTTTCTATTTGATTGCTAAATATATAAAGAGTTTTTAGTTATGGTCTGCCTGTCTCACAGAGAAAGTATGATTATCTAAATATGTGCTGCTTTTTTTTTTTTAAAGAATTGCTTGCTCAACTCTGTGCTTTCTGTAAAATATTGCAAAATTGTGTGCATCTGCAAGTTAAAACGATGTAATACAGCAGGCTAAAATTGAACAGAATTTGATTGCAGACCTGACTGTTTTTCTTGGTTTTGTCAATAGAAATATTATGCGCTAGAATGTGCTCAGGATTTTTTGAACAGTCCATGAAAGGTAACAGGGATGTTAATCTCCACTTCAGCCCTGGCAACTTCACTCAAGTCCTTGGCATTCAGAATCAGAAGATAAGCAGGCTTTTGTCCTGCCCCAGGGCTCACCACCACACTCAGAACTACACCTGTTAATCAAAAGTAAGTAAGGCAATGTTAAATTAAAAGAAAAAAAAAAGCCCAGGACCATAGATTAAATGTCACTGAAATAATATTGGAGGTATTACATTGACAAAGAAAATCATATGACTTGATATCTTGTTCTGATTTTTCCACCATCTGGCTGCGTGACCACCCTGAAGGGGTCTTTCAAACTCTTTATGTTCCCTAGACTGTAAGCTCCAGGAAGGGAGTGACCATATGAGTCTTGTCCACTGTTGTATCCCAAAAGCTATTACAATTACTAGGACATAGTGGGAGTTCATTAAATTCTTAATTGATAAATGGATCCGTGCTCTTATCTGTAACGTAAGATTTAACATAACCTACTGTAAAAAAAATGTTGTGACAATCAAATGAAAAATATATATTAAAAGACTTTGAAAACAGTAAGGTATATTATTTCTGTATATATACTCTCCAAGACCTGGTTAGAAGCTTACGTCCTTCCAACAAAACGAGAGCAAAGCTTTTGCAGTTTTGTCTGAATGGGCTGTGTATGTAAAATTGTTTAGCACGAAATGGCTCTGTAATTCTTTATTTTACTCATTTCTCTGTGACTTTCCATATTTTAATCCCAGAGAGTGTAATTTACCTTTCCGTCCCAGCTAATTAATAGTTAACAAAGACTGATGCTTTGCCATTGAGTTGCTGTTACAGGCTATAGGTCCAGCTTACTAAAAGAAGAAACCAAAGCAGAGGCACAGAACCCTTATTCTCATTCTCTTTGATCTGTTATAATACTCAATTTCTCTCCTTTGAACTCAGTCCTTTTTCAGAAATTTATCTAGGTCAGGAAAGGCAAAAACCTAGAATTCATGCTGTTCTTTCTTCATCCTTCCCTCCTTCATCTAGAGCAAACGTTGATGTTCCTTTACGACACGAGATGGTGCTTTAACATTTTTCCCTGAGTAATCAATGAGATTGGCCACAAGATGAAGCTTATTTTCCAATAAGTTTAAATTCTTTCATGCTGCATTAAATTCAGTAGTATTAAGGATCATATCTGAACATTAGGGAGTAATCAGTGTGATTTCTAATGCACTAGCATATAGAACTTCAGTAAAAAGAAAGTCTTCAGACACATCTATTGCTTTCATTACCATCATCTTCCTCCAAGGCATCTGGGTGAGAAACAAAGATAGGTTCTGATGGATATGAATCAGGCTCTTGCCATACCCACGTTTCTTTAGTTTTAACGTTCAGCTTACAGAGCTGCTTGTGAGAAAGAAAAATCAATCAGTTAATCAGCCGATGTGCTTGACTTGACTAGCATATGACTCAAACTACTATTCTAGTATTAGGTAAGATGGATTCATTACCCTGTCTGGAACAAAGTGATTCAAGCCAAGTCCATATGCGTACGTGTAAGGTTTCCCACCATACTTCTGATAATTGATTTGAGGAAACTCAAATGCTACAAAATAGAGGACATGCTTAGGAAAACTCAGTTAATCTCTGAATGGAACAGTTTGTTCCCTCTCTAAATCATCTCACCTTGGCGAGGCCCTGAAAAGAGAACCTCAGGTTCCAGCCAGATGGTTTCGTCACTGCACAGAATTGCAGTGGCAGTTGTGTTGGGGAGTGTGACTAAGTTCTTGCCTGTGTCGGCCTAAGGAAAAAGGATAACAGACACCTCAGTGAGAAGGAAAGAAAAATCAAGCAGCCATAAATGCAGTCTTCCTGAGTTTTGTCTCCTGCGTTGTTTCTTACGTCAGTGTGTAGGGAGGAGCAGTGCAGAAAGCTATAGAAAGGTAAGCCCAGCAGTAAGATTGGGGAAGTGAGCTGTGCCTGTGTCAGTCACTGGCTGTGTATCACTGGGAAAGTCACGTAACCTTTAGGCCTTCTCGGCCTTCTCATCTCTACAATGAGATTGTCCTCAAGGAAAATTTAGGGCTCTGAGGAAGGGCCTCTGAGAAAAAAGAAATGTTTTTTTAGTAGAACAACAAAAGACTTCAACCTCTATGGATTCATTTATAGTGTTTATCTCCTTACAGTTAGGATATGTTTTGATTTTCCTTGAAAAAAATCATACAGTTCTGTTATCAAAAAGAAAAAAAATAAATAGGAAAACTACCGGATCAGATGTTGTCTAAGATCTCTTGTCACTCCCTTACCCCACCTGGTAGTTTTCAGATTCTTTTATGAAAGGAATAGATCCCATGAGCTCTTTCTAAGAACATATTTATTTATTAATACCTGTGTCAAATACTTGAGTATATGTTTTGTGCTCAACTCTATTCTAGACATTTGGGGTAATTCAGAGAATAGGGTTCCTGTCCTCATGAAGCTTACCTTCCAGTTTGGGGATATAAACAATAAATATAATTAATAAAGTGTATTAAAAATACACTTTAAAAATACAGCAGAGTTAGGAGGATCAAAACTATGAAGTGTAGATGAGTTATAATTTTAAGAGGTGGTCAGGGTGGGCCTCCTTTAAAAGGTGACATTTGGGATGAAACTTGTAGGAGGTGAATAAATCAACAGCACAGATGTCTAGGGAAGAGCATTTAAACAAAGAGAACAAACAGTGCAAAGGCCTAATGTAGGAGGATGCCAAATGGGCTCGAAGAACATTAAAGAGACCAGTGTGACTACAACTGACTGAGCCTGGGGAAGAGGAACAGGAGGGGAGGGTAGATGAGAGATTGTGTACAGCTTTATAGGTCATTGTGAGGACTTGGTCTTTTACTCTGAGAGATGGGAAGCCACAGAATGATTTGGGCAGAGGGCTGACATGGATAATATTTAAAAGAATTGCTCTGGCTGTTCTCTTGAGACTACCTTTGGGAGTAAGAGGGGATGCAAGAATGGAATTGGGGACACCAGTTTGTCATGTGGTCTACTCAAAGAAAAGAATAGTTCAGACTAGGCTAGTAACACTGGAGTCACTGAGAAGTGGAAGGCAGAGCCATGAGGTTTTCCTGATAGATAGGCTATGGGGTAGGGAAGAGGCATGAAATTAAGATGGAAGTCAAGGATGACTCCAAGGTGTTTGGCCTGAATGATTAAAGATTGGAGCTGTCACAACAAAGATGGGGACTACTGCAGGTGCGGTAAGTTTTTTTTGGTAGAGAAAGAGAAGAAATTTAGATTTCATCTTATTAAGCTTGAGAGGTCTGTTGGACATCCAAATGGAGATGTGGAACTGGCAGTAGCAAAGATGAACCTTGAGTTGAAAGGTAAGTTGAAAATGTAAGTGTAGGCTGCTTTAAAGCGTGAGTCCTTACAAAGGGAGTGAATGTACCAACAGAAGATAGAATGAAGGGCTGAGTTCTGGTGTCCTCCAACATTAAGGGGTCTATAAGAAAAAGAATGAGGATAGTTTATGGGGACAAGAAGAGCCAAGAGAAGGATTTTGTAAGAGGGCAAAATAATAGCATGATATGAGTGACCCAAAGAAAAAGAAGGGAAAGTAATGATAAAGGAGAGGGGGAAGAATTGCTTGAGTGATGTCCTTGAGTGGGTAAGGAAGGGAAAATGGGAAGGACTAGTTCTGGGTGGGATGATAGATAATTCAATACAAGTACAGATGCTGGTGGGTGGGTAGATGTGGTGGCAGGAGTCTAACGTTCTTTTTTGATTTCTTTCATTTGTTTCAATAAAATAGGAAGCAGAGCCATCAGCTGAGTATGAGTGTGGAGGTGGGAGGTGTTAGAAGTTTGAAGAGAGGAGGGTGTGAAATACTTAACTAGCAAAGTGGGAGAGTAAATGCAGTTGAGAAATGTAACAGTGAGGTTTGTGGTCATGTATTTAAAAATGAACCAATTAACATGATTGTGTGTTTTCAGCACTTAATTTCATCCTCAGAGATACAAGTGTAGAGTGGGTGGAGAGTTGAACTTAACTAGGGGAGATTGTGGTTTTGATAAATGAGTTCAATAAAGTAAGAAAGAGGCAAGAGAAGTGAAGATCTATATAAGATTAAAATTGTTGACAATGGAATTTTAATTAAGTAATGAGGGAAAGTAAGTTCTCAGAGGAATGAGGTATAGTGAGAAGGTAGTAGGTCCAGTGGATTGGAGGTTTCTGGTGGGAATCGCAATAGGGCAAGTGATCTCGAAAGATAGGAGGTGGTAGTCGGAGCATATCATGCATGAAACTAAGATTATGGAAGAAGCACAGTCATAGGTAATGGTAGGGTCAAATGTATAACTACGGGGAGTGAGTGGCTGACATAGAATGGAAGACAAGATCAGTGGAAGAGGTCAAGGAACTGAGAGGCCAGGTTGTGGGAAGAATCACATATGATGTTTATATGGAAATGACCAAGAGTCAGTAGATCTGGGAAGTGTGACATTGAGCTAGGAAGGGAAGTGAGTGGTGGTTCATAAACAACAACAGTAATGAGGGGTGTATGTATGTATATATGTACATAACACTTGGCTATATAATTAGCTGAAATGAGATTAAAATTGGAATATTTTAAGAGTGGATGGAAGGAACAATGAATCTGGAAACAGAGAAGTAGAACACAGAGAAGACCTACCCCAACCCAAGGTGAAGTGGTATAAAGGCTGCAGGAAGAGACTAGAGATCAGTGCCAGGTTTTTGTTTTTTAAAGATTTTATTTATTTGTTTGAGAGAGAGAGAGCACAAGCAGGAGGGAGAGGGAGAAGCAGCCTCCCTGCTGATCTTGGAGCCCAACGTAGGGCTCCATCCGAGGACCCTGGGACCATGATCTGAGCTGAAGGCAGATGCTTAACTGACTGAGCCACCCAGGTGCCCCCAGGTTTTGGTTTAAAAAAAAGAAGGTGAAAGGAATATTGTGAGAAGAGGATAGAGGAGATTTTTCTGGGGGTGTACGATGAATTAAGAGGAAATAGAAGATTCTTAGAATAGGAAAGGGATAGGAAGGTAAGGAGAAAATACAGAAATGATGAGAATTCTGAGATTCTGTGAAATGGAGCCTCAAGGCACTCTGTGGTGTTTTGGGGAAGAAGAGATCAAATGCCTACATCAGACGTATTAAATTTAAATTGATTATCTTCATTCTATCTTATTTTTTCTATTATTAAATTAAATTAAATTTTTTATGTAAGAAATCTGTAACATTACTTTTGCTTTCCCCAACAAACTAGTTCCTCATTTTCACTCCCCACCCATTTTTTTATTTAAAAGATGCATTTTTTTCCTTTAACCCAAAATCTCATTTCTGAGGATCTAATCTATTCATATATCTGTGCGTGTATGAAATGATATACATACAAAGTTATTATTACACTATCAGTAATAGCCATACATACAAAGTTATTCGTTATTACCTTATTGGTAATAGCCAAAGATTGGAAACAATTCTGTTGTGCACCAGTGAGGGACTTGGGTATGTTCACAGAAAGAATACTGTGTAGCTGAAAACAGCAAGATCTTTAGCATATATATTGTTAAATGAAGAAAGCAGGGCACAAAATGGTGGCTATAGAAAGTCCCTTTTTGTGTATGAGAATGGGAAATAATAATTATATATATATATATTTTTCTTATACTTGCATAAACAAGCCAAAGAAAAGGAAAGACACGAAAAGTTACACATAGGAAGTGAATGGGGATGGTATGGACTGGATACAGGGGGAGTGTGGAGTGAGATTTCCCAGTGTGTACCTTTGCATACCATTTTGATTTTTGACCATTTAAATGCACTGCTTATTCAAAAAAAATATAAAGATATACTTTAAGAATACTACCATTATCTTAATTAGTAAACTGTAAACTTCACTCAATCTTATACTCTTTCCTCTCCTTAGCCCTTCCCTCAATCTCTTTCTTACCTCTTCTCCTAATTTATGACCGATTTTTCCCTTCACTGCCAAATTTTTCAAAGTGTATACTTAAAGTAACTGCTCCCACATCCTACCAGTTGCTCACCTTCAGTGCCATGAGTCCTGACGTCTCCCTTTCTGATCCTCATCCCTTGGAGATCACCAAATCTGATGTTTGACTTTTAGTCTTCATCGTTTTCAACTTGCCCGTAGCAGTGGGCACTGATGAAACCATCTTGCCCTATCCTATGTGGGATTGTCCTCTCTTTGCTCTAGCTAGGGCTCCTTGGTGACTTTCTCTCTCTCTCTTTCTGGCTCCTCTTTTTTGTACTTTCTGTACATGAGACCTTCCAAACTTCTGTGCCTGGCCATCTTTTCCTCTCTTAGCATTTTCTGGGCTATCAAATTCTTCAAGCAAATGTGTATGTTTCTTTTAGAAAACGTATTCTAAAGTATGACTTTTCCCTGCTAGCGATTTCATCTATTTATTCTCATATATTTGATCATCATGTCAACATCAGTAACTATTGACCCTAATTGGCCTCACAGTGTCCTTCATTGATGTATGAAAGCCTATGAGGCATCTTTCATTAAGATGTTTTGATACTGATTTTGTTGTTGTTGATGATGATAGGGGATATTTATTTATTTACTTTGTGTCAAGGGCTATATTTAATAATTAACATATATCAACTCGTGTAGCAGCCACAACAACCGTGTAAGATGGATACAGGTAAGGAAAAAGAAATTTAAGAAGGTTAAATGGTTCTCTTTATAGATAGAGAGTGATTGAGTAACTTGCTTGGGGGAAGCCAGACATTTAGTAGAAAAGAAAACCATGAAAGTCAGTACCCTTGGTACCCAGTCCACCAGCTCTGAATATGGTTTTCTTCTGTTTAGGAACCTTCGCTGCCAAAGACAGTACAACCTCTTAGCCTGGCCTTAAAGCTTTTAAAGACTATAAATCTGCTTTTTAAGCTTTTTTTTTTTAAATCCGCCCCCCCCATTTATTCTACTACTTAATCTTATGTTCTAACTAATTGGATTGCAGTCAGTTCCCTCTGCTCTTCTGCCCCTCCCCACTTCTGTCTTTTCTCAAACTATTCCTCCTGTCTTAGGTTGATCTGCTTCAATATCTTCTGCCAGAATATTGCAAATGACTGTGTTTCATGAATCTCCCCAAACAAGTGCGACTATTCCATTCTCTGAATAGCCAAAGTAGTTTATGCCTCCCTCCCACTACTTATCTCATTGTGTTATCATTACCAAATCACCTTCCTCCTCCCTACTACACTAGGTAATGAGTTCCAGGAGAACAAGAGCATATCCTATTGATGTACCCACTGAAATAACTCGTATGACGCTGTGTTACAGTGGTTAATTCATAATTATTGGGAGAGAGTGAAAGCAGGGTCTCGAGTGACATTAGACATTTTTTCATCACTGAAGTTCTCTATTTCATAATTGGGTGGTTTTTCTTCAGGTAGTGATGACTACACATTTAGGACAATCTTTCCTTTTTCCTCTTTTTGGATATGAAGAGAGTGAGGTAAGGGATATTTAAATTAAATGATCTTATTTCCTTAAAGATTACTGTGATTTTCTCATCACTAGTAAAATAATATTTTATTAAAATCATTGGACTCATTTATTTGGTATTTTGTGGACACTCAACTATGTACCAGATATATGTTTCCTAAGGGGAAAGTTAGAGTGCTTAACGCCCTGCACAATATCATTCCAACCTTCTTTCCAGTCTCTCTGCCCAATGCCCATCTCTCCTCCTCTACTCCTAATGTACCAGCTCCTCCAACTACTTTATATTTCTATATTAATTTTGCTTTTTTAACACTTCCTTGCCTTTGTAGAAGCTCATTTACCTGACTACCTAATGCCCCACCTCAACCTCCCCCTCTTTTCTTATCCTTCATAGAGCTTATAAGCTTACAAGCTTGCTTAAGAGCAGTAGTGTCTAGTTCTAAATTGGTTTTTTTTTCCCACTATATTTGCTCTGGCTTTGAGTACAATGTTTTACATTCCATGTAGCTGCCTTACCCATTTTTGTGTATATATCTCATATGTACATAAATGGCAGCGTATGCTCATGTATCTATTGTGAAAATTCTATTTGTCTTGATTTTGACTGGCATTCTATCACACAAAAACTTCTTGATGTTCTTCTAACATTCTAAAAAGACAGCCACTGAATATAAGGAAGAAAAAGTAGAAATAAAAAGATGACTGCCGAAGGCTATTAACGATGTTTGTCTTCTACCGATATTTTTAGGTTTGCGGAAAACCAAAATCATGGACTGATTTCCCTACAGGGTTACTTTTTAATGCTTCATTTCTTTAGAATTTCAAATTATTTAAATTAAATTATTCATATTATTGACAGAAGATCCTAGGAATCAGTGGTCTGCACTATTCACTGAGAAAATATATTTTGAAAAGATTTTTGCAAATGAAAGAACAGCAGATTTAGCATCAAAACCAGGTTTTCATTTTGGCTCTGCTGCAGTTGGCTTTTGCTAAGTCATGTCACTCTTCTGAGCTCCAGTTTCCTCGTTTGTTAAATGAGGGGAGTTGAATTAGTGTATTTTTAAAGTTCCTTCCAGCTCTGAAATTTCAAGATTTTATGTATAAACATAAGGCAGGAGAACAAATCCGGATATATCTGAAATCTGTGTAGGGGGCGGTTACCTTGTCAATATTCAGAGGAAGCACGTATCTCCTAACTTCAGGCTGGGGAGCCTTTCTGGCATTTTTTTTCACCTCTTCCCAGTTCTCACGTAAATTGGCTAAATATAAGTAATTATAAACAAATTCAAATCTGCAAAAGTAAGAAGTCAGACATGAGCACAGACAATTGCAAATAATTTCAGACAGGTGATCCATGCCTTTTAAAAGAACAAGTGCCTGCCTGTTCTGTTTTTTTTTTTTTTTTTTTTAAAGATTTATTTATTTATTTTAGAGATAGAGTGAGCGAGCGCGGGGTAGGGGGGAGGGGTGGGGGAGGGGCAGAGGGAGAGAGAGTCTTAAGCAGAATCTGTGCTGAGCTTAGAGCTGAGGTTGAGCTTGATCCCAGGACCCTGAGATCAGGACCTGAGCTGAAACCAAGAGTCAGACACTTAACCGACTGTGCCATCCATGTGCCCCAACCTGCCTGATTTTTATTCTCCAACCCAGAAACTGCTAATGACCCAAGTATATTAGAGCCATTTCCTCCTGCCCATGCTTCATGAAAAACAAATAAACAAACAAACCTGCCTCACCAATATGTTTAAATAAGAGCAGGTTTTGATACTTTCTGTTCTGTTTCTCCATCACCATTCTGTCTGTCTTTTGGGGCTACTATCTTTTTAGTGACTTGGTATTCTCAAGAAAGCGTGCCTCTTTCTTCCAAACCCAGAGTGGGTGGAGTTCAAGGCCCTCCAGGAGAACTTGGCAAGTTGCAGTGAGGTTCAGTTTAAATTCACTTATCAGATCATACCACCTTTTATTTTCAGGTCAGGCTCAAACCTGATCAGTTTTCAATCATTAACCATGGTTTTGATGTTCGTTTTGTGAGTGCTTCTGATTACCTAGCCTCCCTCCTGCTTTTTCAATTATATTCCAAGACTTAAGGATATTTCTTGCTTTTTTTAGCTGTAATTCAGATTAAATACTGAGAGCAGCTTCTCTGAAAAAGGCCCCTAATTTCTAGGCATGACTGGAGATGTAACATTATCCAATGTTCTTTCTTACCCTTTCCAGCAACAGAGATCCACAATCAGAAACTCATTGTCTTCATAAGTATTGATGTGATGGAAGAGATTAAAAGAAGAGGTCCTGTATTTATTATTGAGATACTTTCTTCTTTTTTTGTCAGCGATATGAAGCCAAACCTTGAAAAGTGAGGAAAATATTTTGATGCATTTAAAAAGGAAGACAGTATACATTGCAAAATGCCTTCTTCGGAATCCTAAACCTGACAAATAAATGCACCACTTACCCCCATGGTTTCATTGGACTCAAAACAATCCATGTAGTTGGCTCCCCAAAGACTCCATGAAGAAAGGAACTTGAACAGGTTAATTTTGACTGGCGTCTCCACAAAAACAATATAGTTGGGAGTCAAACCAAAACTGTTTAGGAACACAAATAGACTTGTGAATGTGAAGGGCTGATTCTCAAATCACAAAGAAATATGTGCACATGAGGTTTGAATCAACAGTGCCTACATGAAATTAATTACATTTAAATTTAGGTTTCTGCAAGAAAATGTCGTGATCAGGATTGGTATCAAAGGTAGGCAAAGCAGATCTTTAAACTTGAGTTTTCCTGAAGATTCATAGCAGGCCTTCAAGTTACCTATGGACGTAAGATGGCTTGAATCGGTCACTGCAGGGGAATTGTACAACGACCTCTGACTTGCTTATTGGATCTTCCTTGTCTGAAATAAAGCGGTTTTAAAAGGCTTTGGAAAAGCCTCTTTTTTTCTCTTTTAATACAAAGCATTTAGAACAGCTTATGCAAGTAAAGAAATACATTTTCAGATCTTGATTTTTTTTTTTTAGGGTTTATTTTCATTTTCTCAGTCATTGGCATTTATTAGGGAAATTTCATGTGAAGCTGCAGTCACCCAGGAAAATCCAAACAGCAGCAGATTTGGAAAAGTGTACTCAAAACAGTTTTGTAGCAGGCAGAGGACAGTGGAGTTGCATGCGTCTTAACAACTGGAGGTGGTAGGTGCTAAGTCGGTGAGTAAGGCAAAACTTTAGTATGGTCAAAATGCCTTTCATAATCCCTTAAGTTACCTGTAAAATACAGTATATGTGGGTTTGTGTCATTAGTTCTGTATGGTAATTCTTAAGCACAGCAAAGTTTGTTTCCTACTATGTCAGTGGTCTTCAAACCTTAGTGTGCATCAGAATCACATAAAGAGCTTCTTAAAATAGTAATTGTGGGTCTACACTGAGAATTCCTCCTTCAGTCAACCACAGGTGGGGCTCTGGATTTCTAGTGGCTTCCCAAGTGATGCTGCTGGTCCAGGGACTACACTTTGAGATCCATGCTATGCAATACTAAACAAAAATCCATATGTATTCAAATAATTCTGTCACCAAGATGGTTATCAAATTTCTGGCAGTGAATGGAGGATGAATGGAGAATTCTAAAGAGTACTCTCTTTCCTGTTTTAATATTCTTTCTCCATAATATTAATATGAGTTAATAGATTTGTTTGTGGCTTTGGGAATTGAACACACACAAAATACTTAGTACCTTCTCATATATGCGTGTGTGCTATTATGCATACACATATATTTGTTTAAAAATTTAATTTTGCCTGGCACGTGAATAAATGCTTGATAAGTATTTCCTGAATTTGATTCTAACTCTTATTTGGTCAAATACTCATATACACACTACATTTTTGAAACATTGTAGAATACGATTTGGCCACTTGCTCTCTATATTTTCAAGTTGTCATTTTCTGCTACGGTACTTCTGGGCATTGGTCCATGGTAGGATAGGGGCAAAGGACAATCTGAAAGTGATTTAACCGTGCAGCTATAGTGTGATCCTGATATTCTGATCTGGTATCCCATTTCCAGTAATTTTCTCACAATATAGATACTTGTTTTAAGAAGAGTCAAATTGGTAAACTGACCTGCTTGTAGTGGAGGGATCTTTACAATATTGTAGGCAATTGAAAAATTTTTCCCAAAGCAATTACCAATGTTGTAAACAGTTCCATCACTTTCAATATGGGGGTGAGCAGTGGCTCCGTTGACAGAGACATAGTTGCAAAGGTCAACCTATGGAAGGAGAGCAGATGTCATTCATGTAAAGAGAAAGACTGTATTACCCCTTTGTCCATAGGTCTGACCTTACTGCTACCACTTGTACCCTCACCCAAAGTGCATTTTCTCTTTCTTTCCATCTTTCTGGGTTCTACCGTCTTTCAAGTCTGCCTGAATTCCTGTTTTCAGTGCAGAGCTCTCCTCTGCCCCTCATGCTGACCTGCCACACCTCTGAAATCTTGGAGATCTTCTTGACTGTGTTCCCATACACTGCTCTGGTTAGTTACTTTCCTTTTGCACATGCAGATTGTCCTCAAGCTGATAATGTGAATCCTGGGATTTCTTTATATCCTCCTTATTGTATTAGATGAATTGTGTGAAATTGCTGAGTTATACAATAATTTTTATTTTATGAAAATGGCCATTTTGTATAGTATAACCTAAATACCAAATCCAGTGGCTTGCAGAGTATAAATTTGGAACCAAAAGAAACCCCAGGATTCTATTTAGTATAGAGTCACCCAAATAGACTTCAGGAGAACTATGAATCTTCTGGAATTAAATGCAAATGTTTTTGGAGAAAAGATTTAGTGCTTTAATTCAATTTAGAGTCTCATAAGAAATTCAGAATCACAAATCTAGCATAAATCTCTCTGTTTACAGAAAGAGAAATTGAGGTCCAAGAGAGGTCAAGTGACTTTTTCAAGGATACAGAGCCACACACTGGCAAAATTAGCACTAGAATTTTCTACCTGTCACCTGCTCAATACAGATTTATTGAATGAATAATTGATGAGGTATATATTTAACCAAAATTCTTTCTATTTGAGGAGATATGTTTTAAAGGGAGTTTTTAGCATTCTTATTTAAATAATAGTCAAGACATTCATTCATTCAATCATTCATCAAGTACTCATTGAACTTCTATTATTACTGTGCCAGGGTCAAGAACTTCAGTCTAGACTTGTGCTGTCCAATATGGTAGCCCATGTAATTTAATGTGGATTGATGATGATTAGATAAAATTTTAAATTCAGGTCCTCAGTCACATTTGCCACATTTCAACTACTCAACAGCACTTGGACAATGCATCATTGCAGAAAGTTCTATTTGATAGCACTGTTAGACCAATACGCTGGTGTATAATATAGTGTGTTGCTGGTAATGCAAAATGGTATCTGGAGAGAAAGGTCATCTAACCCAGACTGGGAGATTAGGCTGGGCTTCCAAGGACAATGACTCCAAGTAATGCTTGAAAAACAAGTAAAATTAGCCAGGTGGAGAAGGATGACAGGTGTTTCAGGGAGTGGGAACCCTAATGTACGAGCTTGAATTGCGAAGTAGCAGGTGCTGTTTGGGATTACTAGTCATCGAACATGGCTGCTGTGAAAGGCATGCATGGAGGAGGAGAAATAAGAGCCAGACAGCCACAAAGCCCCATTTGGACTTTATCTTGGGAACTGTGGGTGCCTCAGATAGAGTAACACATTTATACTTGTATTTTAGAAAAATTGCTTCTACTGAATTAGGGAAGTTGTATTTAAGAGAATCAGGCTGGAGGCAAAGGCACTGATTAGGAGGCTATTTTAGTAACAGTAATTAAAAAATCTCAAGTTTTAAAACTGTATGTTTTATGAAATCAAGGCACAGTGATGCTCACAATGAAACTTGACCCCCTAATGAAGGTTATTTTGGAGCCGTACATGAACTTTACATTTGCAATTATATTACCATAGTAATTTGAGCACAGATTCACTCATCAGAATTAAATGAATGGTTTAGAATTCAGTTTCACTTCTTCTCCAAATGATCTAACACATACTCTTATACGATTACAAACATACATTAAAAACAAGAAAGAGCTATTGATGAGGATATGTTAAGCCTTAGTAAATAGTCCTCTGAGAATCATAAATTAGCTAGTGACATTGAGGCCTAGGGTTGGGACTATTTTTCCTTTCTATTTCTACTACACTGAATTTCTAGTTCTGGTCTTAAATTCCACCTAACTTGTCTCCTTGCTATCCCTATCTCTTTTGTCCTCCCATACAGTTCACGCTTGGCTTCCAGATTAAATACCCTAAAGCACAGCTCTGCTGATACCGTATCTCCAAGCAAAAACTTCCAGTAGCTTCCCATTAGCTAAACAACTTATTCCAAATTTTTGTCTTACCCAGGTTGTCTTACCTATTGATATATCCTTTGCATCTAGAATAAGTTCTGATACATGGAAGGGACTCAATAAATATCTGTGTCACAAATGAATGAATGAGTATCTTAGGCATTTTATAAGGTTTTCCTTCAACCCATACAACAAATGTTTAAAATTTCATAGATGAAGAAACAAAATTTGCCCTATGTCACATAGCTAGTAGTTGATGACAAAGCAAGTAGGTGAAACTTAATCTATCTTGCTCTCAAGTTCTTTCCCCCAAACTGCAGTTAATTCTAAACTGCGAATTCTAACTTCTTGAGCAGTTTTGCCTGAGCATTGTGTCCTACCTGCTTAATTGTCTCCAAGGTCTCGGGATTAATCTTTGTAATGAAGTTGGTCTCTGTGCAGGCATAGTAATCTTCCCCTACTGGGTAGATGTTAACAAGGGCATTGTCAGTGACCTCCACTCCTCGAAAGTAAGAAAAAAACCTGCAGAAGCAAATGGATTTTTCAGTCCAGTAACTATCAAGCCGTGAGAGAAAAGGGCTAATGTAAAATGTCTTTAATAACGTGCAGTCAAGTTTCAGTAACCTGGAAAATATATTCTTGCAGGGATCTGGGAAAGCACAGGTGCCAAATTCCGTTATGACGATCCTTTTCTCAGTCATTGCCCGGACATAAGCATCAGTGCGGATGAACCTGAAGGACATGGAGACACGGGAAAGGGTCATAGGCAGGGGCAATCAGTGTGGTCCATATGGAGCTGAGAATGGTCATTCTGTGTTTCCTTAACAAGTTCAAATCATAAATCCACAACATGAAGAATGAAGAGTATTGTCAGGTCACTTTCTCAGGGCGACTAAGAGAGAAAGAGACAATGTGCTATGAGCTTAAATTTATGTCTTATAAACCTCACAAAGATGAGGAAATTGAGGCTCATGGCTTGGACTTGCCGTGTCCAAGCAGAAAAGTTAAGTGATTGGCATATGTGGTGGAGCTGGGTTAGAACTCAAGTCAGCCAGGGCCAGGAAACACGCATTTCTCCATATCACACCATGCAGCCTCCATGGGTGGTTCACATAGGACCTCTGACTTCCTGTGGCGCATAACCCATCAACCTAACACTGAGTGGAGAAATACAGAACATGGTGTGCTGAACTATATTCCTTTCAATCTCCCTTACGTCACTCTTGGTTTAAAAACTTCAATTTAAAAATGTATTTTGCAAGTTTTAAAAGTAGGTGTTCTTGAGTCCAGTATCTTGCACAGACGGAACTCCGCAACCATATCCCATAAGTTGCCTAGGATTTCTCATGTGGAAAGCCAATTAAAATCTGATTTTGCACTTCTTCCAATCCATATAACAAGGTTTAAAATTTCATAGACGAAGAAACAAAGTCATGAAGAGGAAAAAAGTACCAAGGTCTTTAGGGGACATATGAAAGCTTTGTCTGACTTCTTAGCTAAATTTTTGCTTGATCTGATCTATTTCTCTTCTATTACAGTCTGAGTTATCCTGACTACTTCAAGCCTCCATTTGCTCTTCCTTCTCGTGTCTCTTCAAAGTTCTTGATACCTGTGGTGATCAACAAAGCATCTAACAGGTCCGAATATTAAAACAAAAGCAAACTACTTATTGTGGTGTTAATGGGTACTTGGAGTGATGGCTTAGGCCTTGGAGCCTTTTAGCAACAATCTTCTGTTCTTAGAAAACTTCTCTTTCTTGTATCATTATGACATAATTTTGTCCTTCCCTCTTTGTTCCACCCCTCCCTCCTACCCAGGGGCCTTTCTAATTATTAAAAAAAAAAAAAGGAGTCAAGAGAACCAATGATCTAATAATTATAACAATAACTATAATAATAGCAACTTATTACTACTGAATATTTCCCAGGTACTTCATTAATCCTTGTAATGAACCCTGAAGTAGAATTTTAGAGACGACAAAACCAAGAATTAGAGATTAACATCTTGCCAAAGGTTGTCCATTTAGGAAAGTGGTGTCTGCTAGATAAAGAATTTGAAGCTGGGCATGTTGGACCTGAAAGCCCTAGTTCTTAGGTTCTTCTTTATCATAGCATAGCTCCCAGATATCTCTGCAAACGTCCTGGGCCAGTGGATTCTGAGAGGAAGCAAATCTATAAGTCACCTCTTGGGTTCAAGAGGTTGAGAAGCACGTAGGAGGAGGAGCTGAGCTAGGTCCCACCCCTAGGAGGAGTGGGACCTGGCATTCTTTACCTTCTATGATATGTGACGTGTCCTTCTTTAAAGTCAAACTTGTGCAGGAGGGCTTGCCCATCAAACAGGTGGTAAAATGGTTCAGATCCAACTTCAAAGAGTCCTGGCCCACATCGAAGGAGACTGCCAGTGAGCCAGAGGGGGATCCTGCCTGTGATGAAGGTGAGACATAGAACATTGCTTCTTACCCCTGCCTTTTGCTGGGCTCATCCTTGGTAAAGGGGTGGTGATTATATTAGCAGCTCAATTGGGCAGCCTCTTTGTAAAGCTGGCAATGATTTTCATTCCCAGCTCTCACCCTGGGCAGCCCTTACAAAATGCCTGCTGACTTGACTCTCCTTTCACTAGGAGACCAAGTGGTGGGAAATGTCTTAATGCCTGTTTGGATAAAGGGTTGGAAGGAGACAAGGAAAAGCATCTTGAGGAAAATGGGATTCTGCACCTAACAGATTTCCCCAGATACCAATACATTTTGCATTTTTAGCATCTCTCTTTTAAGAAGAATTTCAAATTTCTTGATGTGTTTTGATGGAGTGAGGGGTAGGAAAGGTGGATTAGGAACAGGGATCAAAACACTAAAAAAAGGTGTTTCTATAGAAGAAATCATTTAAGTGACAACAAGAATACTGGCTTTTTAAAATCTAAAATTCGTTTGAGGGTATGGGCTACTGTCCAGATGAAGATTAACCTGCTGAAGGAGAAATTGCACGGGGCTGGCTGTCAGAGACCTGGATTCTGGTTCAGGATTTGCTATGTGCCATCTCTGGGGCTCAGTGTCCTCATCTGCAAAATGAGGAGTACACAACAAAGGCCATAAGGCCTTTCAGTTTAAGCAGTTAGGTTTGTGCCCTTGTATCCTTTGAAAAGTGCACTGTTTGCTTCATCCTTAGCAATTTCTTTTTAAACAAATGGATTATTTCCTGTAGTTCAATTTCAGCAGCCTGCGTCATAAGAATGTATATTTCTGATAAAAGCTTTAAGAAGGCATGACTTAACTAACAACACAACATAAATTTGATTGCTAGAACCTAAATTGTTAGCATCAGAATCTAGCTGAAAAAGAACATTTGGATCCTTCCTTTTATTTTACATAAGAGTAAGTGGGAGGAAAGACACTTGCCATGTCCAAGCAAGGATGCTGTATGGATCATATGATGTCTTCGGATAATGCTAACAATATTAATAATAACGACTACTTATTGACCACTTTGTGTTGGATACTAGGTGAATCTTTCAGTTATCTTATTCAATCTTCATGAAATCCCCATGAGGGGAAGTTTGGTTTTTGATAGGTAAGGGACCTGAAGCTCAGAAAGTTAAGTAACTTGTAAGATTCACAGCTAGTAAAATAAGGGAGCTGCAATTTGCACCCACATCTGTCTGACTGCAGAAGCAATACAACAGGCAGGAAACCTACCACCCTTTATTATAATATTTCCAGATGCTTGTCACCAGGTCTTCATTTACCCAGACACTGGAATGGATAATGGAACAGACATTTCTAGGACATTTACTATGTGCCAGGCACTGAGTTAGGCACTGACAATTTAAAGATGACAAAGATGTAGTCCCAGTCCTCAAGGAATTCCAGTTAGGCAGCATGTTTCTACATTAGGGAAATAAAAGGTAAATGAGAGGAAATGGGTTTCTGGCATAAAAGGCCTACACCTTCAGATTTCCCTCTCTGGGGCCAACAGGCGGAGCCACCACTGAGAGATGCCAATGAATAAAAAGCCAGAGAAGAGGGATCTCAACAAAACAAGAGAAGACGGTTTCAAGACTGATGAGACCAACCTGTAACATGAGCTGTGAGTGGCGAGGACAGTTCTTCCACAGTTTCGAACAGTTTCTTGTAACCACCAGCAGGATGTTCAACTCTAAAAAGGTGGAATAATTGGGAAGAAGCCCACGTTGATATTCAGAGAAGTC
Source organism: Ursus arctos (assembly GCF_023065955.2). Classification (NCBI taxonomy): domain Eukaryota; kingdom Metazoa; phylum Chordata; class Mammalia; order Carnivora; family Ursidae; genus Ursus; species Ursus arctos. The sequence goes on along the minus strand of NW_026622786.1, from coordinate 50,028,417 downwards.
TCCTGAGACAGAGGCAGAGCTCCAGGAGAAAAGGTATTCTCTGGTTTCAATGGCAGCGCACCCCTGCCAGTCTAGCCTTTGCTGGGAGCACACACTTTGCTGGAGGGATAGAAATATCCTTAGGTTTGCTAGTGGGGGGAGGGAGGCTGGGTCAGTGCTCTACCTTCTATGTCAGGGGAAATGACCTCCCTTTTAATGTCACAGAGAACTTAATTCTACAAACCAACTAATGCTGCTGCTATCTCTTGTCTTCCCCAGGATTAATTCTGCCCTGTCCCTACTCTAAGTGCCCTGTATCATTGATTCTCTTGCCTCATCCCTCTCCCTCCAAGAGTTGGGAGATGGCAGCTTTTTGGGTCAGTAACTCATTCTTTGTTATTCATATTATACCATATTATACCATCATCTCTTCTTATCATCCTATTTCTTCGCCCATCTCCAAGAGCTACATTACTCTTTAAAAATAGTCTGGCTAGGAGATTCAGGTTTCATATTTTTATTTATTTCCTGCCTCCCCACTTTGGCTTCATTTTATAACTTCTTAGAGTGGGAACTCTGACCAGACTCCTTAATTATGATAGCTATCTTTTATTAAGCACTTACTATGTGCCACACACCATAAAAAGAATTTTGCATGCTATTAACTCATTTAAATGTCACAATACCACAATGGGGAAAATACTGCTCTTATGCTCATTCTGTATATGGAAGAACACAGACTACAAAAAGCTAAGTCCAAAATCACACAGCTAGGAAATGGCTGGAACCTAGGCTTGCCTCATTACAATCTTCATGCTCACAACTGCTTTCAAGGCCCATTCATAAAAATGCCACAGTAATATAGACCCCAATTCTAGATATTTGCTTCAATATATAAATAGGAAGAAGGTCTCCCCTTCAAGACCCGAGGCCTCCCATAAACAGGCCATCAATCCTCTTCAGGACCTCTTGAAATAGCCCATTTACCATCGACCCACTAAGGCATTTAAAAACACCTCCCAGAGATACTTACTGGATGGACATTTTCTCTCAGTGGAGGATTGAGAGTTCTGGCACCAAGTGCAGAATGAGGAAGCAAGTCCTCAACCAGGGGCCTTTATATGCCTTCTAAGTCTCTCTGAAAGGAGTTAGGGTTTTCCCACCCCCTCCGCTGAGAGAAGGGGAACAGAAGTGGCTTTCAGCACTCAGATCCTCCTGATGCTTGAGTCATTATTTGGGCTTGCCGTTCCCATAACAGTTTTTTGGCTGTTTTCCAGAGACCTCAATCCTTCCCAAAGGGAATGACAAGTGGATTGGAAAGAAAGGAGCTGTGTGGGAGTGGCTAGCATCAGGCCTGAGCTGATCCGGGTCACCCCACTGGAACCTGGCATCATTCTCTGGCACTCATCTCCCTCTACCACCTCTGTGCCCTTATCTTCACTCTCATGTATTCATTCATTTACTTATTTTTTAAAACATCTATTACATATTGTCTATGGGCCAGACAGATGGGCACTGTCCCTGTCATCACAGACGTTGTCACTCTGCAAGGAAAACAGGAAACTAACAATTCAATAACATTTTATAGGTGTTATGATTGGAACAAATATGGAGTGTTATGGAAGCATACGGTAGCACTCCCAACCCTCTCTAGTCGCCTTATTGCCTTATTGGCCCTATTCAGCACGCTAGTTACAATGAGGCTAAGGATTTTACGTCCTTTTGATTTGCTGGGGATGAAACCCTCTTCATATCCTTGCTTGTCACTAATGCTCGCTTGTTCTGTACCTCACCATCCTGTTCATTGGTATGTGTGCTGCCCTCCAAGAGAAATTGCATCAGAGCACTATTTCCTTCACATTTCCATAAGCGTTAGTTGTTTGCCAGTAGTCTCTGAAAACAGAAAAAAAAATATCTACTATACCAGCTGACTTTAATATTTTTTGAGAAACTCATTATCCACTTTGAATTTAAGAAGTGGTTAGGACTACTCAGCCTAGAGCTCCTCAGTAAAACAACCTGAGCATCCCCAAGATAGAAGACAGGAGCTTAATTTCCCAGGCTGCCTTGCAGTGAGGGCACAGGCATGTGACTGGGGCTTCACCAGTCAGAGGAAGGGGCAGAGGTGCTAGTAGTGCCTGGTGCCCAGCACCAGCTAGGTCTCTGCCCGTCCGAGGCTGTCCTTGTGTCTCCATGGAGCCATTCTACAGTGCAACCTGGAGTATTATCACTGGGCTGGTATTTTCCAAATCCCATCCTGTAGCCATCTCAGAGATTCTGTTAGCTACCTGATATTTAAACTAGCTATGTAGCTGTTTGATTAACTGAAATTGGTTTCATTGTTTACAACTACGAGCTCTGTCTCTGTAAAATGATGGTAATATAGGATATTGTAGTATCACATAGGATGAACATCTGTATTGGTATATGGAGGTCCCAGAGGGATTTTTGAGGAAGTCTCTAAATTGAGATAAAAAGAATATGTCAAAGTTAGCTAGTCAAAGGTGGAGAGAAGAGTGTTCAGACGTAGCTTGTAGCACTTACCAAAGTCTAGAAGTGAATGCGATTTGGGGAAATGGCAAAAGGTGAAGCCAGATTTAAGATAACCATAGGCCAGATTTTGTAGAGCTTTGTAAAGTATGTAAAGAAATTGAGACCCACATTATGAGAACAGAGGCAATCACTGGAATGTGTTATTCAGAAGAGTGTGACACTATCTGATTTGCATTTTATTAAGACTACTTTGATTACATTGTATATAATATGTTGGAATGGGAGATTTGGGCAAGATAAATCAGAGACAAAACAAGTGAAGGGAAGTACATTGAGGAAATAAAGGTAGAGATAGGATGACCGCTTGGTTTCTGGATTGAAATATAGTACAAATACTTGAGAAAGTACACACTCTGTGTGTGTATGTGTGTGTGTATGAGAGATGGAGAGATGATTTAGAGATGAAGGAAGAAGGATAAATTTATTAAAGAGATAAAGAGATGACTGGGGCTGTAATAGTTTGAAGGCTTCATAGGGAAGTAGAGCGAGTTGGCATCTGAAGGATAGAAGGATAGGCAGGGTGTGGAGAAGATGGAGAGGATATCTGGTGAACAGAGCAGAATGAGAGAAGGCAGAGTAGGCAGTTTGGGAGGCAATGTTCAAAGGAATGTCTATCTCTTGCACAATTTCTGTTGGATTTTGTTCTCTTTGAAGTGTCTCTTCTTGAATAGAATTATGGGCCATGTTGTGATACTTGTGCACTGTCAGTCCACTAAAGAGAAATTCCAAGAATGTCAGAACCGAGTTGCTTTTCTTCATTTTCACCTCGCATTGCAAGGGACCAAAGCAGAAGGCTTTGTGGCAGCCAGGTGCTAGAAAACCTATACCAGCTGAGTGATGAATCATTGACAAACTGCGTTTTCTATTGAGGAGCATTTTCTGGAAGATGAAAACCAACCTGACTGGTGCCCATGACTGTACCAAATGCATTTCATAGGTATTTCTGAGCTGCCCTTGTATTCTGGTGCCATAACCACATTGCTTAATTGCAGGAATTGATTTTGGTGATGTTTGCATTTAGTTTTGCATCTTTGGTAGCCTTTATTCTTCAACCTATTTCAATCCTAGAGGTCAGTGGCTTGAGGGCCATTTTAAAAATACAAATCATAGTAATTCATTCCTTGAAGACATATAGGCTCATGGATCATGTGAGTCATCAAGTTAGCATGCTTGATTAAAGTCAGAATGAAAGCTAATTACTGTATACTGACCCTCACGGAACCCTGAGTTCTTCAGGTATAAAACAAGGAAAATATGCAAAAGCATTTTTTAGCACAAAGTACTCTCTATACAAGTATTAAATGATATTTACCAATGCTTGTTCATAGAGAGTTTGATTTCATGTCTAATCTTCCAGCTAACACCTCTTACCTTAGGGCAACCCATTTCTTTGTATTCTCTCTTGGTGTGAAGTCAGAGAACAGCTGGGCTATATCCTTTCCAAAGCATTGTTTTGACCTCTTGGCTTCTAAAGCCCCAAATGTGGACCTCTTTCTCAAGTCTATCTGTATTTCGTTGTTATACACTGGATCACCAACCTATTATTACTTTTTCTTTCATCCTCTCCTCTTATTTTTCACCTTAATTTTTTGTTGTTTGGAAAAATCAGATCTTCGTGTTCAATTTATGGGTCTGCCAAAGAAACCTTCATTTTTTTTAAATTTAAATTTTAGTTAATATATAGAGCAATATTAGTTGCTGGAGTAGAATTCAGTGACTTATCACTTACATACAACACCCAGTGCTCATCACAACAAGTGCCCTCTTTAATACCCATCACCCACCTAGCCCATCCCCAACCCCCACCTCCCTCCATCAGCCCTCAGTTTGTTCTCTACTGTTAAAGGGTCTCTTATGGTTTGTTTCCCTTGCTCCTCACCCCCGCCCCTGGCCTTCCTATATGTTCATGTTTTCTTTCTTAAATTCTATATGTGAGTGAGATCATATGGTATTTGTCTTTTTCTGACTGAATTATTTCACTTAGCATAATACACTGTAGCTCCATCCATGTCATTGCAAATGGCAAGATTTTACTTTTTTGATGGCTAATTAATATTTCATTGAAACTGTTTCATTTTGATGTATTTTGGTACATTTACCAAAATAATATTCCATGAATTGAAACAGTAAAGCATGTTTCTTCAAGCAGAGATTTCTTAATAGGAACCAATTCCACATTTCTTCGAAGAAACCATTTTTGAGAGTATAATACAAGCTACTTTTTCATCCTGGCACATGGCAGACCATGCAGGGCTTCGAGGTCAGGGTGAAGAGCTTGGATTAGATTGTGTTCTGAGAACAATACAAAGAAATTAAAGGGTTGTGAGCAGAGGAATGACTGAGGTGATCTGACTTATATCACTCTCTCTGATATTTGAAGAACAGATTGTAAGTGGAGCAGAAGTAGAGAAAGCATTAGTAGTTCTGGTGAGGTGGTGATGGTTTTTAGTCTAGACTGGAGCAATGCAGATGGAAAAAAAGTGGATAGATTTGAGATCTTAGTCTAGACTGGAGCAATGCTGATGGAAAAAGAAGTGGATAGATTTGAGATCTGGAGCAATGCAGATGGAAAAAAGTGGATAGATTTGAGATCTGGTTTTGTGTTATATAATCGATATGCCTGGGATATAAGAAAATGGGGTCATGGGGCCTATCATTTATCTACTATAACATAAAATCTCAACATCAAACCTAAGTGTCCTACAACAACCAGTGCCTGGGGTGGTTGGCTAGGTAGAGTTGCTGAAATTGGCTGGATTTGCTCTCATCATTGGATTTGCCTGGCTGTTGACTAATCCCTAGGTCTCAGCTGGAATGAGTGGGGTAAATTGGCTTTACCACACCTGTTTGTCCAGTAGGGTAACCTGGGCATATTCTCCTGCCCATGGCAGAGATGAAAGTGAGCAAGTAGAAATACAAAAAGCTTCTTAAGGGCTAGGCTCAGAACTGGTAACACTGTCACTTCCACCGCCTTCTATTAGCCAAAACAAGTCATGAGACCAGCCCATATCTCAAGAGTTATGAAAATAGCCTCTGCCTTTAGTGAGAACTATAGTGTCACATAGCAAGGTCACGGATACAGGGAGAGATGAAGAATTTGGGCTGCTTTGTATTCGGATGCATAGGAGAACTAAATAGGGTTTTTAGCAACTGAATTAAACTGTTCTTTAAGACTAGGGGAGGAATGGTTGAGTGGAAATGGGTATATCACAAGTTTCTGACTAAATTTGAGATGCTGTAAGATATTCATCTGCTCCATAGGACTTGTCTGTTCTCCCCTCCTAAAGCACCTCTGATCCTCCTTACCCTGAAGGAACTTGCTTGCTCAGTGGAGATGGGATTCAAACCAAAGCAGTCTGTGATTGCAGACTGATTCCAGTCTGTGATTGTAGATTGATTCCAGTCTGCATTCTTATAAGTATTACTTTCAACTAAATGTGTAAGTTCTGGTAAATATTATTTTCTCGATTTTATTACATGCTCCATAATATTTTAGTGCTCCCTGTAGACAGATGTTCCTGTAAGCTCCCAGCTAACTTGTCCCTAATCTGTGTCTTCAACTATTCCTCAGCAACACCACCAGAGTCATTCTTCTTAAAGGAAAATTAGACCATGTCCCTTCTTAGAGCCTTTTGAGAGGCCTGCATTACTTACTGGATGAAGTCCAAGCACTTTAGCAAAGCTATAAAATCCCCCACACCCTGATCCCTGCCTATGTCTTTGTGTCCTCATCTGCCCCTCTCTTCTTTCATTTGTGCTCCAGCAGTACCAAACTCTTCATTGCTCCTCATCAATCATGTACCATTTCATGTTTCCCTTTCTTCATACAGTTTAGCTCCTTTGCTTGGAATTCCCTTGCTTCCCTTGCCCATCTGGTAAATGCCTGGTTTCTGTCACAACCCTGATAGAGCATCACCTTCCTGTGATGCCTCAGGTAGAATGCCCTCTTTTGTACTTTTTGGGAAAATTTTATATAAGTCCACTTTTGTATATATCACATTATGTTGTTTCATTTGTTAGCATGTCTGTCTTCCACTTCAGTTTGTAAGCTTCCTGATTATTGCAGGACAAATTAAATCACCCAGCACAATGACATTTGGCCAAACCATTCAACACCTGTCAGGATAGAAACTGGAAGCCACCCCAGCTGCTCCCCTAGGGTGAAAACCAATAGACTAGCAAAAGCTCTGCATTTGCTTCTGCTGCACCTCCATAAATCACATGTGAGGCAACTTATCTTGCCCCTTTTGTCTCCCCATCACTGCCAAAACTAAGACTACCCTGGCATCATTAAAAAATGTCACAAGGAGGGGTGTCTGGGTGGCGCAATCGTTAGGCGTCTGCATTCGGCTCAGGGCGTGATCCCAGCGTTCTGGGATCGAGCCCCACATCAGGCTTCACTGCTGGGACCCTGCTTCTTCCTCTCCCACTCCCCCAGCTTATGTTCCCTCTCTCGCTGGCTGTCTCTCTCTATCAAATAAATAAATAAAATCTTAAGAAAAAATGTCATGGGGAAGGAGACATGCATCAAGTCCCCTGACCACGCACACTCTGTCTTCTCTCCTCTCTAGTAGATATCAGACTGCCCTCTTACTGGTGGGTCCTGCTCATCGCTCAGGGAATCCCCCTTGTTTGCACATACTTATGTGAGTAATAGTTTAAGTTGTTCGTAGTCCCTGGCTTGGGTGTGCTATGTTTTGACATCTGATATCTTAAAAATGTAGACCCTATATGCTCAGGGCATCAGTATAAGAACTCAATAAGGCTTATTTGTTTAACCAAGTTAGTTTAGGTCACTAAAAGAACAGCCTTACTGATTTGAGCACAAGAATATCTTAATATTGTGCTAATAAGTGAGTGCTTAAGGATTTGGGTTTGTTTTCTCTAAAGAATTTAAAATATTTCCTTAAAATCTTGATTATAGTCTTATTTTAATTAATTAGCTCTTGATTCACACACACGCAGAAAGCACAAAAGAGGATCTGGGCCAGCTGTAGTGGATTAATGGTGCCTCAGCTATTTAAGGCCTTAGTCCCCTTTGAAGTCTCTGGTTCTGCCAGTTGGTACAAATACAAAGAAGAATGGGCAGCTGAAATCTTTTAGAACAGATTTTTTTCACCCTTTCTGGGTCGGAGAACTGGTTTATTGGACAAAAGAACCTTAAACGTGGTTTAGGAATGACTTATCCTCTTAATTTCAGGCACATGAACATCAGAAAAAGAGCTATTCTAATAGCATGAGGAATCCTGGTTGTGCTAATCCAGTTTACAAAATTTTAGATTGTTTATGGGTCATTCTCAGATAATGGGAAAATAAGTTTACTGATAGGAGAAAATTGTTAATAATTGACTGAATGTCCACACATATCTTTATTCCTTTACTTATCACAGTGTATTATCTGTTTTTGTGTTTGTTTCCTTACTTAGAGAGATACTTGAGATAGTGCCCCTATTTATTTGTCATTGTATGGTAAAGCCCAGGACTTAGTAAGTAGTTACTAAATATTTTATGCTATTGTAAATGGTAGTTTTTAAATTTGAATTTCTGCTTGTTAGGTGCCAGCATATGAAAATAAATTTAATTTTTGTAAATTGATCTTGTGTCCTGCAATATTTCTAAACTCATTTACTCTAGCAGCTTTTAAAGTAGATTCCATCGTATTTTCTAGTAGAAAATCATGTTGCTATAAATACAGTTTTACTTCTTTCTTTCCAATCTAGATGCTTTTTATTTCTTTTATTTTCTTGTCTTATTGCACTGGCTAGAACCTCCAGGACAGTTTTGGATGGAAGTGATGAGAAAAAACATCCTTGTCTAGTTCCTAATCTTAGAAAATATTGGGTCTTTCACCATAAAGTATGATGTTACCTATAGCTTTTTTCATAGATGTCCTTTATCAGGTTGAGTAAATTTTCTATTTATTGAAGGTTTTGAATCAAGAATGGCTGTTAGATTATGTCAAATGCCTTTTCTGTATTCATTATCATATGAATATTGTTTATTAGTTTGTTAATATGGTGAATTATGTTTATTTTTTCAGAATATTAAACCAGCTTTGCATTTCTAGGATAACCCAGAAACATGTATTATCATTTTTTTTATCAACTTTTAGATTCTATTTGTGAGTTTTTACCTCTATGTTCATGTAGGATATTGGTCTATACTGTATTTATTCTTTTAATGTTTTTGTCTTAAGTTTATGATGGCTTCGAAAAATGAGTTGGAAATTGTTATCAGGACTTAACTTTTCTGTAAAACTTTGTACAGAATTACTATTATTTCTCACTTCAGTGTTTGGTAGACATCATCAGTAAAGCCATTTAAGCCTGAAGCTTTTTTTTTTTTTTTTTACAGGGTTTTAATGACAAATTCTATTTCTTTAATAGAGATAGGAGTCTAGGTTATATATTTATTTCATTTGAGATATCTATTTCATAAGATTTGTTAATTTGTGTCTTTCAAAGAATTTACCAGTTCATCTAAGTTAGTGAATATACTGGCCTAATGTGCATAAGAATTCCATATTATTTTTTAATATCTATAGAATCTGTAGTTATGGTGCATCTTTCATTCCTGATATTGGTAATTGTACCTTTTCCCTTTTTTTTCACTGATAATCTGGCTAGAGTTTTATCAATTTTATTGATCATCTCAAAGAACCATCTCTTAAAACCTATTTATGTGTGTATGTTTAAAATTGAATTTCTTGTTGGTGGAATATAGTTTGGTCTTGCTTTTTTATCCAATCTGACAAGATGTGCCTTTTAGTTGGGATATGTAGACCGTTCATATTTTATGTGACTATTGATGTGGTTAAATTTGAGCCTATCATCTTGTTGTTGTCTGTTCCTCTTCTCTGTTCTTTGTCTCCCCTCCCCTTTTTTTTGCTGCCTTCTTTTGGATTAATCAGTTTTTGTTATTGTTATTATTAATACCATCTAGTGTATTTTCAGATCAGACAGTATAGTTTTCATCTCTAGAATTTCTGTTTGGGTCTTTTTTATATCTCCCATATCTCTACTTAAATTTTTGAATGTTTTAATATACCACTCTGGTAATTAGAACATATGTGTCAGTGTCAATTTACTCATTTTTATCTTGATTATGGGTTATATTTTTCCGCTTTTTTGCATGCCTGGCAATTTTTTATTGCATACCAGGCATTTAAAATTTTACCTCATTGGTTGCTAGATTTATTTGTATTCCTTTAAATGGTCTTGTGCTTTGTTCTGGGACTCAATGTTTTTGGAAACAGGTCCCTTTGAGTTTTGTTTTTAAGATTTCTTAGGTGGGATTGAAGCAGTGCTCAGTGTAAGGCCAATTTTTGAACTTTTCTGTGTGGTCTACCAAATTCTCCATCACTAATGAGATTTTCTAGTCTGCATGGTGGGAATAAATAGGTCCTATTCTCAGCTCTGTGTGGGTGACTAGCTATGTTACCTCTAATCTAGTCAGGTGATTCTCTTGGCTTTGGGTAATTTGCTTACATAAAAGCACTGGTAAATATTTCAGCAGAATGCTTATGGGGGGACATGATGCAGAGCTTCAGAATTCTCTCTCTATAGATTTCCCCCTCTATAAGACACCTTCCTGTGAACTTTAAGTCACCTCATTCTCCCCATATTCTAAGCTTCATCTTCTCAACTCAGAGAATCTTCTAGGCTCTATCTAGATTCACTTTCAGAGCATCACAGCACAGAAACCTTTCATAGCACTAAACTGGTACAATCAGATGGCTTACCTTGTTTAATGGTTATTGTTTTTTATTGGATGATGTCGAATGTCCTGGATACTGTTGTTTTAATTTTTTTATTATTTCTGGCAAGAGGATAAATCTAGTCTTTAGTGCTTAATTTTGGTTGGGACTGAGGTTCACCAATTGATAAATATTTGTTTTGAAATAAATTTTAGGGAACTGTTTGAACTTCATATAGTACAGCTTGGGGGGGCTTGTGTTGCATATCTTTGGAAATGGGAAAGTGAGATGATGGAATTTTATGACTGATAGCATTAGGTTAATATCATGATAATGGAGGTAAGATAATGCAGGAGGCAAGAAACTTAAAAAAGGCCACTGTAAGATATAAGACTTGTAAGATATAAATAGTGTCATACACTATCTATATGATGGTGAATCTAAAGACAAAGTCCCTTTCTTCATCAAACATCATTACAGTTTGCATGAGGACAAGTGTTTGATTGCCTAATTTATTATTTTTTGCATTCATTGAGATGTTATTTCATTAGGATAGACAACATGACCCCAAGAATATACAACATATGATATGTATTACCTCACAGTTTTGTATTTCCCTGTTACAGCGCCCGTATAATATTATAATTGGCAATTTATTTATCTGTTTCTCTAACCAGTCTGTCAGCTTCTCTACATCAAGAGTAGGTCATTTTATTTAGCCTTTTATCCCCTCTGTCTAACACAATGCAGAGCATATAGCTGTTGTTAGTAAGTGAATAAATGAATGGAGAAATAGGTGAATGAACGGTATAAATTATCTGTATTAAGGTTGACTGTCAAGGAAGTCATTTTGGATAAATGGATCTTTTGGTTACTTTTAGGTCACTGCCCTGACACCTACCAGTCAAAATAGCCAGCACATTTATTCTCAAGTCCAACTGAGGTTGGTGTGTAATAATAATAGGGTTATGTGCTCAGTATATGTGCTCAGTATGTGTGCTCAGTATATGAAGTTCTCTATGAGGACTTCAAGGTTTTTTTTTGTTTTTGTTTTTGCCTTCAAATTTAAACAAATGAACAGTAGTACTTCCAAAATTCAAACAAGTGAGAAGCTAATTATAGGTACACTTGAGCAATGTCCAGTATTTACTTCATAATATGGCAAAGGTAGCTCTATGATCTTCCAATATGAATGAATGAATGAATGAATAAATAAATAAATAAAATTTAAAAAGGCAGCAGGTAATTGTGGACCATGTCCTAGACAGCAGGATCCTCGTATGGGTCTCTAGGACCTAGAACAATACCTAGGAATGAATGACTGAAGAGATGAATGAACAACACCTCATCCTTCTCAAGGCTAATTCACCATGTCAAAATGACTCTGGGAGCATAACTGAACAAAAGGAAAAGGTAAGCCTATTTAGCAAGGTAATATCTTTATCTGATGAGGATGTTATTATCGTGGTTTGTGAAGAGAATACCCATTTAAAAAAAAAAAACGGCCTGTTCAATAAAGTAGATATTTTATACCCAGATGGCCTTGGGCCATGGTAGAAAATGGGCAAGCAGATTTTTTTTTTAGGGTATTTGTGCAATAGAATGCTTTAGCTCGGCCCGAACTATTCAAGCCGTGATTCAATACCCTGAATTCCAATCAAGTTTGTAAAATGAGATGTCAGTTTGAAAACCTCTGCCAGAATTAAGTTAATTCTCCAAAGGCCCTTCCGTGTAATCAACAGAATAGTACAAGGGCATGCAGGGGAAGAGAAGGAGAAAAGCCATGCATAAAAGAAAACATGGTAAAGGTGTGCATAATTTATGGAGCTTTAACGATATTTTATAATAAACATTTGGCCAAATATTTGATAAGACATCACATATAATTATGAAAAAGTGAAATATCAGAAAAGAACCCATTAAAGATGCTCAAAGCAGACTTGTTGAATTACTTATTTCCAAACTCTGCTAATTTCACATATGAAAAAAAAGTAGTTTGAGGGGTAAAAATAACCAAATCAGTAGGTACTAACAGCTTACCATGCAAGTTTTGATGAGTAGTTTGCAATGTTGCTGATAATGGCACAAAAATGTGCATTAGAGCTGTGAGATATTCCATGAAGCTACTACAATGTCTTTTTCTGGCATCAATCATAAATGCAGAAATGCACATTCAGTCAGATTTGCTAACATTTTTTCCCCCACTGTAAATCTTTTATAATCTTTTGTTAGCTAAATTAATCATAACTGCCCGGTTGTCTATAGTTGAGGCAATTATTCAAAGAATCTAGTGATTCAAAAATCACTTTGATTTTTAGTGTTCATCCTTCTGAATAAATACTTTAAATTTTTTGTTTGAATCATCTCCTGTTTAGTTAAATTACTTTTTAATTTTTAATTTTAAAAAAAGATTTTATTTATTTATTTGAGAGTGAGCAAGCAGGAGAGAAAGTGAGCAGAGGGGAGAAACAGAGGGAGGGGGAGAAGCAGGCTCTGCTCTGAGCAGGGAGCCCGACATGGGACTCAGTCCCAGCATCGTGGGATCATGACCTGAGCTGAAGGCATATGCTTAACTGACTGAGCCACCCAGGTGCCCTATTAAATTACTTTATAAATATATTTTTGCATAAGGACACATTTCTGAGTGCCTAATGTGTTATTATTTATATTCATTAATTAGAGGTGTTTTATTTAATTAGGAATTTCTTTTAATAACCAATTAGAAAGGCTCCAATTGTACTGAAATTACATTTTAACTGTTATATTCAAAAGATCTATTTTAGATTATTATGGCTGTGAAACTCATAACTAGCAGATCATAGATTTGAAAGAACCAGTATAAAGTTCACATTTGAAATAGGGTAGAAGAAACAGAGGTGTGATCTCTTCTCTGAAGGGCAGTAAATGAATTTCTCTACTTTGGAATGGATGAAACTAATCAGTCATTGGACTGCCAGACCCCTTCAGAGGTTCTGGAAAGATAAGAGGTGAACAGAAAAGGAAGTGACAAGGAGTTCTTTCTTCCTCCCTGACCCATATCCAAACTTGGATAGTTGGAAATATTAGCTGGCTTCACAGAAATAAATAGATTTGTTGGTCTCTATTGAATTAACCATTCAGATTAGTATAGTAAAACTACGATCAATTCAATAAACATTTCAGTCATACCAGTGACTTGTTATATTTTGACTGGACTAGATTAGTATAGACTTAGACTATCATTAGACTAGACTTAGAATCCAAGATTAGTATAAAGGATCTTAGAGATAATCTAGTAAAACCTCCCACTTTACATGTTAGGATATTAAAGTTCAAAAAGATTATTTATCTAACCTATTAGTAAAAGCCCGAAGTCTCACTGCTTTTACTCTCAATTTAGTCACAATTGAAATGGCCTCAGTATGGAATATAGCAACTAGATTTAGGGTATGTTAAAGCATATTCGTTTTCATATTTATCAATCTTAATCTTTTCTTCCCATCAGAGAATGTTTACTTCTGACAGCCCATGTGTGGCCCATATGGATGCCATTATAGCACTTTTCTCTTTTTTTTCTTTTTTTTTTTAGATTTTATTTATTTATTTGACAGAGAGATAGAGACAGCCAGCGAGAGAGGGAACACAAGCAGGGGGAGTGGGAGAGGAGAAGCAGGCTTCCAGCGGAGGATCCTGATGAGGGGCTCGATCCCATGATGCTGGGATCACGTCCTGAGCCGAAGGCAGATGCTTAACGACTGAGCCACCCAGGCACCCCCATTATAGCACTTTTCTATGTCACTTTTGATTATCAGGGTTGGGGCTCCAGGCCTTGTCTCCCAGTTGAACCATACCCAATATGAATGCCTATGCTGAGTTCACAGGCAAAATTTACTTCTTACCATGGAAACCAATTTTCGTGAATCCAGCTTTTAGGACTCAGTCAAGCCAGTCAGAACTACAGTGTAATCATGCTAGATTCAAATAGTCATATTAGGTAAAATCATGCTACATGATAGGTAAGGTAGTGTTTGCCAAATCTCTTCAGAGAGAGATTCAGAATCATTAGGTCTGGGTTGATAGATTAGGCAAGGTTGAAAAATAATGCTTGGTATTGGGGGAGAAAAGCTTAAAAGGCAAGATCAGAGGTAGATCAGACACAGAAACAGGGACCTTCGTCTTGTTGGTTAGAGCATGCTTCAAAGTCGAGGTCATTCAGGGACATTATTGGCTCTGAGGAAAGGCTCAATGCTCTAGAATTACCTAGTTGGTGCTTCCTCTAGTATTGTCTAATTAATTCAAGTTTACCTTCTGTGTCAAATTATAAGTCCCTATATTTCCTGATATTCCCTGTGTCTGTCATCATTGTCACCTGACTCATATTGCTGGAATTAAAACAAAAATGGATTCCATAGGGATGGTGAAGAAAACTTACACAAAGGAATTCTTTCCATTAAAGATGATTTAAAAATTTGCCTCTTAAAAATCAATGGCTTGAGATTGTAGATGTACAATATCTCTGTAACAGTAGTGGGACAACCTCATTTTCTTGAGTGCTTTTAGCCTCTGAATCTTGTGGAAAAGAAATGCCTTTTGTTGTGACAGGAGGCTATGGAAAAGTGTTCATGCCTTCAGATGATCTGGAGAGCTTCAATTCTGGCTTAATTCTCATCAACATCACATGGCTTATCCTCTGAGATTTTTTTTTTTTTTCCTGGTGGATAGGTTCTCTTAAATTATTTTACCTCCTTGTGACTCTGCTTCCTCTTTTAATGTGCCAATGATACTTATACCTACCTCAAAGAGTTCTTATGAGAATAAAACACATTATTAACACAAAGTGCTCAGAATACTGCCTGGCAACAGGTGCTCAATAAATGTTAGCTTATTATTATTACTGTCGTTTCAGAAGGAGAGTAGTTATGATGCTGGGGTAAGACAGACATTGGATCATGTGGAAGACTGATGACAAATGGTGGCCCTTATCCATGCCCCATGCAATCTGTCTTTACAAGTCCTCCTATCAAGAGATGGAATTTGTTTCCTAGCTCCTTGAATGTGGGCTGGACTGTGACTTCCTTAGAGTGACAGAATGCAGTAGAAGAGATACTGTGCCAGTTCTAGGCCTAATCCTCCGGAGGAATTGCACAACTCCGCTCTCTGTCTTGGGACTTTTGACTGCCATGAAGAAAACCCAGGCTAGCCTGCTTAGAATGTGAGAGACTACATGAAATGAAGATGATTCAGCTCAGCCGAGGCCATACCAGATCAGGGAACACCAGAAAAACTGTCCTTCTGAGCCCAGCTGAGATGGCTGAACTGCAGAATTGTGAGCTAAAGAAATAGTCATTGTGTTAAGCTTTTACATTTCGGGGGTGGTTGATAAAGGGGTAGAGGGCTTTTGGGAAGATAGGCAAGCTGTGGGAAGGTGACCAGAAGATGTATGGTAAACAAGAGTTTAGTAAGGTTTGATAGGGTTTGTTAACCAGATTTGTCATGCCTTCTCTATTGGTGAGTTGCTGAGTTCTCTGCTTCCTGGCATAGGAAAGGGAGACATCTTTGGAAATGGAAATTTTCTTCATAAATGTGAATTTCTTTTACAAAAGGGAAACGTGTGCCCTGATTTTAGATCTTTTTCTGGGTGTTCTGGTTCTCAGTAGCCTTTGGCTCAAAATAACCCATATGCCAAAGAGGCATATTTTGGGGTGGTGCATTCTGGTACTATTTAAGATATAGAAGAAAAAACCCCCAAACTCCTAGTCTTAAGGAATTATATTATATTAATTTCTTATTATTACCACACACTTAGTGGCTAAAGCAACACCAGTTTATTATCTTATGGTTCTAGAGGTCAGAAGTCTAAATTGGTTGTACTGGTTACTTTCATCTGGAGCCTCCAGGAGAGAATCTATTTCCTTGACTTTTTCAGCTTCTAGAGGCTGCCTATATTCTTTAACTTGTGACCCTTTCTTGTCTTGAAGCCAGCTGCACAGCATCTTCTCTTCTCTGCTTTTTGCTTCCATCTTCACATCTCTTTGTCTCTGATACTCCTCCTGTTTTTCTTTTCTAAGAATCCTTGTGATTATATTGGATCTACCCAGATAATCCAGGATAATTGCTGTATCTCAGGATCTTTATTTTAATCACATATGTGAAGGTTTTTTTTTTTTTTTTTTTTTTAAGTTATATAAGGCATTAGGTTTTTGGCATTAGGACATGAACTTATTTGGGGGCCTGTTATTCACCTGGACACAAGGAGGTTGCATTTTAGTAAAGTTCATCCTTATAGGATAAAGCCCAAGTTTTTGAATATGAGTCAGATAAATTTTTATGATGTTCTTTCTTCCCAGCTAGATCTCCAGTAACTCCCTGCCTCAGATGCATAGTTCAGCAATCCTGCTTCTATTACTTCTCCCTAACAGAACAAATCTGTTATTTCTCATCGTGGAGATTTGCCCCTTTCTACAAGGTCTTGTTCCTGCATACCCCTTCTCAACATCCCAGCACCTTTGCCTGGAAAAATACTCAGTGAGGGGCATCACCTCATCTGAGAAATGGTGTCCCTCCTATTGACTCCCAAATCACCCTTTGCCTGCCTCCACCATTGACTTTGTTACACTGTATTAGAACTCTCTATGTGTTGGTTGCCTTGCTCCATTACTCAAAAGCTCCTTGAGTGCAGGGAGTGTGCCATTCATTTTTCTAGCCTCAATACTTAGCATAGTATTGCTATAAGGGCTTAAGAATTGTCAAATGAGTAAGTATCACTGAAATTATTTATCTATTACTAATTATATGAGGAAGAAAGGAGGGAAAAGTTGAAGGAGGGTTTTTTTGTTTTTGTTTTTGTTTTTAATCTTTAATTGTTAAGAACGTTTGGTAAAGAGCAGATTTCTTGCAGAGACTGGAGAAGGAACAGCAAACAGGGGAAAGATGAGATGAGATATACATGACTCACAGGCAGTGATGCTAACAAGAGCCGGAGGCACTGAAGCTTCAGGCTGCTCCTCTCAGTTGGGGTGTTTTTGATGTGTGCCTGCTTTGATCCCTGCTGTGTAGCTATGGCCCAGGATGTTCTGGAATGAAAACAACAACAACAACAACAACAACAACAAAAACCCCCAACTACTTACTGTTTCCTGTTCCCAAGACCCAGGGTGTGTTACAGAAGAAACACACGGTGAGGGCGTTGGTGATAAAAGAAAATCATTTCCCAAAGGTAAATGGTCTCTCCAACATGGCTGATAGCTAAAGGAAAAGAAAAGAGAATGCACAGAGAGGACATTGCAGTGTGCAGGAGAAAAGTGGAATGCAACATAAAAGCAGAGACAAGATAAAAGGGTAAAGTCAGCAAAGCTGTACTAGTAATGGCAGCAATGGCATACTGAACCATACATGGACAACCTTAGCCTCTTGGACAACACGTCGTGAACAGATAGTGACATCTCAAGTGCCCTGATACTAAGGAACAGGACAACACAGTTGACAGATCAGGACTGGGGGACAAAAGACACACAGAAGCATACTGCTACCTCTCCCTGTACGGGAGGCCATGTGGAACTCCCATTATGAATTTATTTTTAGAAGCATACATTTTGTCATGGATTATGTCCAAGTTAAATCATTCTTATTAAACTTACCTGAGATGTGGATTCAGTTAATTCTCAAAAACTCCTTTCTGAAATAGAGCTTCCTTTTAAGAAATTTGCTAAATTTATCAATAGTCAGATCCTATTGACCATCTCAGACTGGCCTGTTAAAAATGTACTGCTACTTTAATCTTCCCAGCTTGGTAGAGAGAGAGGAGAATATGAATTTTTAAAAGGAGGGAGTATGTGAAACAAGCTTTGGGGAGTTGTTGGAAAATCAAGCACTATCATGCTACACATATTAAACAGTTTAGGAGGCAAACAGCTGGGGCTGTACCTAAGCAAATATCTGATGGGACTTGATTCAAAAAGGAAGCTCTTCCTAGAATATGATGTTTTTTAGGCCCCGTATCCCAGTATTTGATGGGATACATAAGCTGAGGTCAAAGTCACTGTAGTTCTACAAAGGGCTAAGTCATGTGATATGTCACACCAGGAAGCAGAGATCTTGTCTGCTTTATTCCCCACTGGAAAATTTCCTGCACATTGTGGACACTCAAAAAATAGTTGATAGAATGAACACAAGTGGAGAGAAGATGAGAAATCTAAAAAACTTGTGTTTGTGAGTGGGGTTAACAACTGGGATGAAACACTATTGTCTAGAGACCTGTGAGCCTCCAAGGCCTGGGCTTCAGCCCAGGAGAAAGCTAACGATTTGGTCCTAGGAGAAAGCTAACAATATTCATAGATACATTTTAATTGGAGGTGTGTTGTGTACCATATTATGAGCTAGACAGTTTAAATACAGTGTTTCTAATCCTCAAAAAACTCTCCAAGGTATATGATACCATCACTGTTTTACACAAGGGGAAAACAAGCTGTGAAAAGTTAAATAAGTTTTCCCAAGTTACATGGCTAGTAAATAAATGACAGAGCAGTAATTCAAACTGAGGTTTGACTGCTAAATCAATGTTTGTACTCATACCACACTATCTCCAACGATATATATATTCTTATAATAAACTTCGCATGTTTACAATAAATATGGGAAATATAGAAATGTAGAGGGGAAAAATCAGGTATGACACCTCCACTGTTTTGTAAAAATATGACAATGTGGCAGATTCTCATTATTTGCAATAATGTTCTATAAAGTCACCATGAACACCGAATTAGCAAATACCGAAGACTTGCTCCTAGGGTAATAACAGATTTAGGTTCCTGTGAGATTCTTGTCACATTTTCATCAATCTGTTAATCCATAACCTTATTTTATGTGTGTTTGTATAAAAGCTACATTATTTAATATATTTTGTTGATACATTAACTCACAGCCAACAGTGCCTGACTGATGCCTGAGTGAAGTTTATCTAACACATGCATTTTCTCTGTAAGGCACATTACAGCCTTCGTATGTTTAGGAATACTAGACAGTACTTCAGCTCTGTGCTTGGGGTTCATATAAACAGTAAAATCACAGACAAAAAGCACAATAATGGGAAAAAAAACCCACATGGCACCACATAGACTGCCAAAAAAGGACAATGATTTATAGCAGGAGAGCTGAAATAAGAAGGCAGAGCATCACCTTGTTCAGCCTCAGTTGGAAACACACGTGTTGGTGATGCAAATATTACGCCACTCAGAGTGTGTCGAGGGATGACTGTGAAAGTGCCGCAAGTATTAATCTGAGGGTTAGAAATACATGTTATTGAGTAGATGAGTTCGCAAATACAGAGTTGTGAAAAATGAGGATCAGAATACTGATCAGTTCTGTGAAAATGATAGACACTGTAGAAGAGGGATTTTCTGAAACATCTGCTCTGCAAAATCTCACGTAGAGACTTTGGTACCCCCTGCCCAAGACAGATCCATCCAGCTAGCCATTTATTTCATTTAACATCTGTTGGGTCTCTCTTAAATATATGCTAGGGACCATGATAGGTATTAGAGATAATAAAAATGAACAAGCCAGTTCCTAGCCTCTAGAAACTCATGGTTTAATGGAAGGAGACAGACATATAAAAAATTATTTTAACAAATTGTGGTAAGCTCAGTACTGGATGTAGGTATGAGGTCTTTTGGCAGCACACACAGGAGAGCCACTTAGTTGGCGGGGGGGGGTGCCTCAGTTAAGTACTAAGGACAGTCTGATTCAGTTAGGTGAAGGGTGGGTGGGAGTGGTGACTGTTGACTGTCAATAATACACAATAACATAATAGATGTTAACAAAGGCTAATTAATTTGATTCAGAGGTCTTTGGAAACAAGAAGTAAAATGATCAATTACCACTTATTCTAGTCTGTATCTTCCAGATAGCACAGATTTTACTGTATTTCTTCTAGCTCAGCCTGGACTTTATGGATGGATCATCATAGCATAATTCATGCTTACAACATGTCCTAATTGTCAGGTAAGTAAAGGGTCTTGTCTTGGTCTAGTATTCAGCAAGGTAACTGCACTTATGTCAGGTTTTCCACATAGACGATAAAATTCCCGCCGAGGCAAAGATTTTTCTGAATTCTTTGCATAAAAGTCTGTGAATAGAAATAATTGTCTACTACATAATACAGGTTCCCTTGAGAGTATATATTATGATTTCAGAAAGTTTATCCCACATCTGAATTGTTCAGTCAACCCTTCTCCTTTTCTGTACTGCTTCATTTAGAAGTGAGAAGCAAAGGTTTGGGGGTAGGGAGAAGGAATTATTCATTTTTTATATAAGGATAATCTCATATATTTCCATTTTCCAGATATTCATATTTATTTATTTGAAAAAATGTACATGATAGAATTTAGAACAGCTCCAAAGATATACACATTAAAAACTAAGGCTTCATATCCCCCAGATTCAGCAATTACTGCTTATCAATTTCTTGTAAATATCTTGCAGAAATATTCTTTGCAGGTGTCTATATCTATATAGATTTAAAATTTAAAAGACGTAAAAATGAAAGCCAAGAGCAGGGTGGATAATAAGCATCCTAAGAAGACCGTTCCTTCAAACTCCATTCTCCCCCCATAGGTAACAATACATTTTACAACTCTTAAGCTGACTGGGGAGGAAGACAATAGCCTTTAGACTTTTTTTTTAATTTGTTTTAATTTTAAGGGAAAGCGAACTACTGTTCACTGGGGCACATTGTATGCATATTCTACATGAGGCACTTTATACCTATTATCTCATTCGAGCTCTCAAAGATGTCAAAAAGGAAGTATTATTCTCATTTTATAAATAGGGAAACTTCATGTCAGAGAGATTAAAATTTTTAATGTCACACAATTGGTAAGTAATAGAACCACGATTAGAGCTCAGTCCTCTATGATCCCAATATTTATTTTCATTCAATATACATTCTAGGTCCTATACATTATGTTTAATATTTTGGCTATAAATATGAATATGACAATTGATATTAGCTCAGTGATTTAAAAATAATCCCTAACAGGGATCTGTACCTGTAAATTTATGCTTCTTAAATTTGTGCTTAATATCACTTTGCATTTGACATTATAAAGCCATAAATACTCAGTAGAGTCAAATCCCTTTTGAGAACCCAAGACTAGTAAGAGCTGCATCAGAGGAGACCTGCAGATGGCACTGCTGCCCATGTCACCAAAATCAAACTTCCTCATAGTTTAAATAAACGAAACAAAGGATAGTCATTTTAGGAATTATTCAACAGTGAATCCAAAAGTTAAATTCAACCAACATTTGGGTGATTTATAAATTGTGTAATTCCTTCCAATTTCTTGTTTGACATTGAAATTTAATGAACAGTAAGTATAATGCTTGATAATGTTCTAGCCTGGCAATAGGTGGAATACAAGTCTTTGTGGAGGGGACACAAGAATATCAGTTAAGCTAGGGAAGAGAAACTGGGCTCTGCTTGAGCATAAGGTGCTGCCTGACAAATCAGGTCACTTAAGAATCATGAGACAGATTGAGACTGCTAAATTCTAAAGATGAGTGCGGTCTTTAGAATTTCCAAGTAACCTGGAAGCTGATGAAAACCCACAAATACACAAGTCTGAGACATTGTACATAATGAGCAAGAATGGCAGGTCTTTATATTTTTAGCTACATCATGAATTTTTAGGAAAAATTATTGTCAGTCTTTAATCCTAACCAATCATATAAGTTTAGAAGACAAAGAGAGCTACTTTCTCTTGAGTCATTAAGAACAGAAAGTTCTGGAGAAGGAACTCCAAGATTTTCATAGGGTTGATTCTGGTTGATAAGATTATGGGTGATTTAAAATTTCATTTCTAAATCATCTACAACAGACAGGCATTACTTTTTAATAAGAGAAATTAGAATTAGTAAACACTAAAGTAAAAAAATAACTGAAAACAGATTTTCACACCTCTCCTTTGTCCCTCTTTCTCTCATATTAACACAAATCCTCCCCACCCTCACCCCCCATCCGCTGCTGCTTTTTGTTCATTTTAATGCTAGGGATCCTCTGTGGTGAATATGAAGTGTTCTGTATAGACCTCCATTCAGTGCTGTCATTAATTCTCCCAGCTGCCAGGAATATTGGCTGCAGTCCTCCTTAGGAATTGTGTGCTTGGCGGAAGGGAGTTGTTTCACCTAAGGTTACACCTCCTCTTCAGAAACAACCCATATTCAGTGACTGGTTTACATAAAGGTACAAAGGCCCACCCTTTCTCTCAGTTGAGACAATTCTGAAGAGCCACCCGACCTTCACAGCCACTCATGGTCTCAGCTGCACCGCAGTTCAACTTTTTCTTTTGCCCCATCCCAACTCCATCACTTTCTTACAAGTGTTCCTGAGTGTACTTCCCAGTAAGCTTCTATGCAAATATTAATCTCAAAATACAGGGAACATGATCTAAAATAGAACTAAGACTAGTCCAGGAAGGTGACTAAAATAGAATTTTGGAGCTGGATCAGTCAATGGCTGTCTCATAATGAGGGGACTATCACTGGTGGCTGGTAAAGTACTGGTAGTCCCTACCCAAACTTTTATTGGTGCTGAACTGCCACCAACTCCCAGTCAAGATAGCAAATCTAAGATAGTATCATTCAGTTGTTCTCTGGGATTGCAGATTTTTACAAGAAGTCTACCATCACTTTTTTCTGTATAAAATATGTTTTTCTCTGGATACTTTTAAGATTTCTCTATCTGTAGTTTTTAACAACCTGATTATACGTGTCTTCATGCAGTTTTGTTTCTTTTGCTGGGGGTTATGTGAGCTTCTGTGGGTTTATGGTCTCAATCACGTTTAGAAAAAATGCAGCCATTATGTTTGGCCAGTAATTTTTATGTCCTTCATTTTTCTTCTCTCATTCCTAGATTCCTATTTTTTTTTTTTTTTAAGATTTATTTATTTGGAGAATAAGAGCACATGTGAATGCATGGAATTGGGGGAAGGGCAGAGGAAGAGAATCCTCAAGCAGACTCCTGCTGAATGTGGAGCCCATTGTGGGGCTTCATCCCTCACCCAACCCATGAGATCATGACCTGGGCCAAAGCCAAGAGTTGGACGCTTAACTAATTGCACATTACCCAATTTCATACTTTCACACGGCTCACTGGGGCTCTGTACTTTTATTTTTTCAGTTTTTCTTCCTCTTTATTTTGGGTAGTGTCTGTGGCTTTTTCAAGTTTACAGATCTTCTGCTGTGTCTAATTTGTTCTTAATTTCATTACAATTTTTTTCATTTTGGGTATTGTGTTTTTAATCTTTATAACTTCTATTTGGATCTTTTTTTGTATCTTCCATTCTATCACTATATTCCCTATTTCCTTCATATCCTACAATATATTTATAATAATTATGTTAAAGTGTTTGTTAATTCCATCATCTATGTCATTCTTGCATATGTTTCTATTGACAGATTTTCCCCCCCAGTTATGGCAAAATATTTTCTGTTTCTTTGCATGTCTAGTAATTTTTCTTTTCTTCTTCTTATTACTTTTCTATTGAAGTATATTGGCAAATGACATACTAGTTTCAGGTGTACAACATGATTCAATATTTTATCTATTATGAAATGATCACACAATAAGTCATGTAAGTCATGTCTAGTAATTTTTCATTAGATGCTGGACATTGTAGCTTTTACATTGTTGAATGCTGAGTTTTGCTGTCTTTTTAAAAGTATGGAACTTTGTGAACAGTGCAGTTCCATGCTGCAGGAATCTGTAAAATTTGGAGATTTGAAACTCAGTTGCATAGCTGAGATAAAAACACTTGGTCATAGGTTGGGTGAACAGAGAGTTCAGACGAAAACCAGGGAGAAAAAAGTGATTACTTTTTTGTGAGGGCTCACTAAAGAGTAGGGGGTGTAAACTTTCAGTTCCAGAGCTAGAGAGTGGGGCCCTGCCATTTTCATCCTTCCCCATTGGTGCTGAAAGCCTTCAGGGAGAAAAACAACACCATATATTAGAATCCAGAGCTGCTTACCCTGAGCCTGGCTCCCTGGCAAGGGAGACGCATTTCCACAACTGCAAGGGTACCTGAGAATCAGTGCAATACGCCCTCCCCAAGAAGACCAGCAGGAACAATTGGCTAGAACTAAGTTTATGATCATAGAGAACTGCAAAACTTAAGCTCTTGGTGAAAACAGTATATAGCATTCATGGGTGGGGTTTTTTGTTTTGTTTTTTTTGTCATTTGGGTTTTTTTCAGCCATTTTCTTATTTTTTTAATTCCTTTTTTATTCCTTTAAAATTCACACACGCACATATATATATGTGTATATGTATGTGTATGTGTATATATACTTTACTTTTGGTTTCCTTTCATTGTATTTTGTTTTTGTACATATATAAGTTTTTCTTTCTTTCCTATTTTTGGGATCTAGTTTCTTTTAACAAATAGACCAAGGTACACCCAGGAACTAGCTTATTATTTTGTTCTGTTTTGTTTCCTGCTTGATTTTTTCTTATTTTGTTTTGTTTTGTATTCTTCTGGTTTGCTTTTTTTTTCTTTTTTTCTGTTGTTGTTTTTTTCTCTCTCTTTCTTCTGTTCTTTTCTGGACATAATGATGAGATGGAGAAATTCACCCAAAAAAAGAAAGAACAGGAGACAGTACTCACTGCCAGGGATTTAAACAATACAGATTTAAGTAAGATGTCTGAAATAGAATTTAAAACACTGATTATAAAGATACTAGCTGGGCTTGAAAAAAGCATAGAAGACACTAGAGAATCCCTTACTGTATAAATAAAAGAACTAAAATCGAATCAGGCAGAAATTAAAAATGCTCTTACAGGGTTTCCTTCTTCATTGGTGCCTGCGGTTCTTGGTCAAGATGCTTCAAAGAATGAAGAGATAGACCAGAGTGGTGGGCAGCAAAGCAAGTTTTGTTGAGTGATAGTAAAGTTTATTGGATGATAGAGTACACAGTTCCCAGAGAGGGAGGGGACCTGAGAATATTGACACTGGAGTTTCTAAGTCTATGGGTTTTCATGGGCTTGGTGGGCTTTCTTAATGTGATTAACCTTCATGAGCCTGTCATCCAATCAGGTTTTTGTCATCTGTCTATCACATGGGAAAGGTGGAGGGCTCCTTCCAGGATGATGTAAAATCTTTTTAAGGGAGGTTTGCCCTTAGGGTGGGGGCCCCTTGTCCTTCTCTGCTTTTTTTCCAGCTGTTCTTCATCAATGCTATTACTAAGATGCAGTCACAAATGGAGGCTCTAACAGCTAGGACAAATGAGGCAGAAGAGAGAGTCAGCAATATAGAAGACAAAATGATGGAAAATAAGGAAGCTAAGAAGAAGAAAGACAACTAGTTGATCACAAAGGGTGACTTTGAGAACTCAGTGATTCCATAAAGCAATAAATATTGGGATAATAGGGGTCCCAGAAAATTAAGAGAGAGAGAGGTGCAGAAGGGTTATTTGAACAAATTATGGCTGAGAACTTCCTTAATCTGGGAGAAGGGAACAGGCATTCAAGTCCAAGAGGCACAGGGATCCCCCCTCAAAATCAATAAAAATAGGTCAATACCTTGACATATAATAGTGAAGCTTGCAAATTTCAGAGATAAACAGAAAATCCTGAAAGCAGCTTGGGACAAGAGGTCCTTAACCTACAACTGTAGACACATAAGGCTGGCAGCAGATGAGAGACCGGTCCAAAGACCTGGCACGCCTGAAAAGACTGGTGTGATAATATTCAGCGTGCAAAATGGGAAACATATGCAGCTAAGTATACTTTATCCAGCAAGGCTGTGATTCAGAATTGAAGGAGAGATAAAGAGGTTCCAGGACAAACAAAACTAAATGAATCTGTGATCACTAAACCAGCCCTTCAAGAAATATTACAGGGGAGCCTTTGAGCAGAGCCCAAAAGTAACAAAGACCAGAAAGGAACAAAGACAATCTACAGGAACAGTGACTTTATAGGTAATACAATGGCACTAAATACATCTCTTTCAATAATTATTCTGAATGTAAATGGGTAACTGATACAATAAAAAAAAACATAGGGAATCAGACTGGATAAAAAACAAGACCCATTGATATGCTGTCTACAAGAGACTCATTTCAGACACAAACATACCTCCAGATTGAAAGTAAAGGGGTGGAGAACCATTTATCATGTTAATGGACATCAAAAGAAAGCTGGGATAGCCATCCTCATATCAGATGAACTAGAATTTAAAAGAAACGTTAATAAGAAATGAAGAATGACACTATATCCAAATAAAAGGATCTATCCAACAAGAAGATCTAATAATTGTAAATATTTATGCCCCTAACTTGGGAGCAGCTAAATATATAAAGCAATTAATAACAAAATTAAAGAAGCTCATTGATAATGTTACAATAATAGTAGGGGACTTTAGCACCCCACTTACAGCAATGGACACATCATACAAGCAGAAGATCAGCAAGGAAACAAGAGCTTTGAATGACACACTGGATGAGATGGACAGCACAAATATATTCAGAACATTTCATCCTAAAGCATCAGAATACACATTCTTCTGGAGTGCACATGTAACTCATACCAGGTTGGAAATCAAGTCTCAACTGGTACAAAAAGACTGAAATTATACCATGCATATTTTCAGACCACATGCTTTAAAACTTGAAGTCAACCACAAGAAAAAATTTGGAAGGACCACAAATACATGGAGGTTAAAGATCATCCTACTAAAGAATGAATAGGTCAATTGGGAAATTAAAGAAGAATTTAAAAAAATACGTGGAAGCAAATGAAAATGAAAACACGGCAGTTCAGAACCTTTGGGATGCAGCAAAGGCAACCCTAAGAGGGAATTAAATACGAATACAGGCCTTCCTAAAGAAACAAGGAAAGTCTCAAATATACAACCTAACCTTGCGCCTAAAGGAGCTGGAGAAATAAAGCAAATAAAGCCTAAATCCAGCAGAAGAAAAATAATAAAGATTAGAGAAGAAATTGATGATATAGAAATTTAAAAAGATCCAGTAGAACAGATCAACAAAACTAGGAGGTGGTTCTTTGAAAGAATTAATAAGATTGATAAACCTGTAGCCGGACTATCAAAAAGCAAAGAGAAAGGACCCAAATAAATGAAATTGTAAATGAAAGAGGAGAGATCACAAACAACACTGAAGAAATATGAACAATTATAAGAGAATATTATGAGCAATTATATGCCAACAAATTAGGCAATTTGGAAGAAACGGATGCATTCCTAGAAATATATAAACTACCAAAACTGAAAGAGGAAGAAATAGGA
This sequence comes from Ursus arctos, assembly GCF_023065955.2. Lineage (NCBI taxonomy): Eukaryota > Metazoa > Chordata > Mammalia > Carnivora > Ursidae > Ursus > Ursus arctos. Next base: position 50,000,916 of record NW_026622786.1, on the reverse strand, counting down.
AACCCGAACAGACCCATAACCAGCAAAGAAATTGAAGCGGTAATCAAAAATCTCCCAACAAACAAGCGTCCAGGACCTTATGGCCTCTCAGAGGAACCCTATCAAACATTCAAAGAATACCTATTCTTCTGAAACTGTTTCAAAAAACAGAGATGGAAGGAAAACTTCCAAACTCATTCTATGAGGCCAGCATTATCTTGATCCCCAAAACAAAGACCCCACTAAAATGGGGAATTACAGACCAATATCCCTGAGAAACATGGATGCAAAAATTCTCACCAAGATACTAGCTAATAGGATCCACAGTACAGTAAAAGGATTATTCACCATGACCAGGTGGGATTTATTCATGGGCAGCAATGGTGTTTCAACATCTGAAAATCAATGCGATACACTACATTAATAAGAGAAAGGACAAGAACCATATGATTCTCTCGATTGGTGCAGAAAAAGCATTTGACAAAATACAGCATCCTTTCTTGATAAAAACTCTGTGCCGTGTAGGAATAGAGAAAACATACCTCAATATCATAAAAGCTATATACGAAAACCCCACAGCAAATATTATCCTCATTGGGGAAAAATGGAGAGCTTTCCCCTTAGGTCAGGGACATGACAGAGATGTCCAGCTTTCACCACTGTTGTTCAACATAGTACTGGAAGTCCTAGCCTCAGCAATTAGACAACAATAAGTAATAAAAGGCATCCAAGTTGGCAAAGAAGTCAGACTTTCACTCTTCACAGATGACATGATACTCTATGTGGAAAACCCAAAAGATTCCACCAAAAAATTGCTAGAACTGATATAGGAATTAAGCAAAGTGGCAGAATATAAAATCAATGCACAGAAGTCAGTTGCATTTCTATACACTAACAATGAGGCAGAAGTAACAAAATTCAAGGAATCGATTCCATTTACAATTGCACCCCAAACCATAAGATACCTAGGAATAAACCTAACCAAAGAGGTAAAGGATCTGTACTCAGAAAACGAAGAACACTTATGAAAGAAATTGAGGAAGACACAAAGAAATGGAAAAACATTTCATAACCGTGGATTGGAAGAATAAATATTGTTAAAATGTCTATGCTACCCAAAGTAATCTACACATTCAGGGTAATCCCTATCAAAATACCATCAGCATTTTTCACAGAACTGGAACAAACAGTCCTAACATTTGTATGGAACCAGAAAAGACACTGAATAGGAAGGTTGAAAAAGAAAACCAAAGCTGGAGGCATCACAATTCCAGACTTCAAACTGTATTACAAAGCTGTAATCATCAAGACATTATGATACTGGCACAAAAACAGACACATAGATCAATGGAACAGAATCGAGAACCCAGAAATGGACCCTTAATTCTATGGTCAGCTGATCTTTGACAAGTCAGGAATAACTATCCAATGGAAAAAAGACAGTCTCTTCAACAAATGGTATTGGAAAAATTGGACATGTAGAACAATGAAACTGGACCACTTTCTTATGCCACAAAAATAAACTCAAAATGGATGAAAGACCTAAATGTGAGACAGGAATCCATCAAAATCCTAGATCCCAGAGACACAGGCGGGAACCTCTGTGACTGCGGCCATAGCAACTTCTTGCTAGACACTTCTCCAAAGCAAGAGAAACAAAAGCAAAAATGAACTATTGGGACCTCCTCAAGATAAAAAGCTTTTGCACAGCAAAGGAAACAGTCAACAAAACTAAAAGGCAACTTGTGGAATGGGAAAAGATACTTGTAAATGTCTTAACAGATAAAGGGCTAGTATCCAAAATCTATAAAGAACTTATCAAACTCAACACCCAAAGAAAAAATAATCCAGTCGAGAAATGGGCAGAAGACATGGACAGGTATTTCTCCCAAGAAGACATCCAAATGGTCAACAGACACATGACAAAATGTTCAACATCATGGCATCAGGGAAATACAAATTAAAACCACAATGAGATACCACCTCACACCAGTCAGAATGGCTAAAATGAACAAATCAGGAAACAACAGATGTTGGAGAAGATTTGGAGAAATCTTTCCCCCTTACACTGTTGGTGGAAATGCATCCTGGTGCAGCCACTGAAGAAAACAGTATGGAGGTTCCTCAAAAAGTTAAAAATAGAACTACAGTATGACCCAACAATTGTATCCTTAGGTATTTATCCATAGGATATGAACATAGTGATTCAAAGGGGCACAGGTACCCTGATGTTTATTTTTTATTTATTTATATTGTCAGAGAGAGGGAAAGTGAGCTAGAGAGCACAAGCAGGTGAAGCAGCAGGTGGAGGGAGAAGCAGGCTCCCCACTGAGCAAGGAGCCCAGTGTGGGACTCAATCCCAGGACTCTGAGATCATAACCTAAGCCGAAGGCAGATGCCTAACAACTGAGCCACCCAGGAGTCCCACCCCCCGATGTTTAAAACAACAATGTCTATAATAGCCAAACTAAGGAAAGAGCCCATATGTCCATCAAGAGATGGACGGATAAGGAAGAAGTGGTATCTATAATGGAATACTACTCAGCCATCAAAAATAATGAAATCTTGCCATTTGCAATGATATGGATAGAACTAGAGAGTAGTATGCTAAGCAAAATAGGTCAGTCAGAAGGGCAAATACCATGATTTCACTCACGTGTAATTTAGGAACCAAAACAGATGAATTTAGGGAAAGGGAAGGAAAAATAAGATGGAAATTGAGGAGGCAAACCATAAGAGACACTGAACACAAGGAAACAAACTAAGGGTTGCTGGAGGAGAGGTGGGTGGGGGGAAGGGATCATTGGGTGATGGGCATTATGGAGATGGAGGGCACTTGATGGAATGAGCACTGGGTGTTCTATGCAACTGATGAATTACTAAATTCTACCTTTGAAACTAGTAAAAATTTTTCTTAAAAACATGAAAAAAAGTATGGAACGTTGTTCTGGCACACAGGAGTTACTTGATCAATTTGAACATTTTGAGGCATTTTTAAGATTTATTAAGGTGAATCCATAGTAGTTTTAATTTAGGGCTAATTTGGCCCCACTAGTAAAGCACAACTCTTCTGAAGATGCTACCCAATGCTCCATGTATTAGAAGCTCTATTCTTGCTGGTGGTAACATAAACTGTTCCCAGCTCAGTGAGTTCCGGGGATTGTTGTCCAGTTCTCCTTCTCCTCCTTTTTTTTTTTTTTTTTTTTTTTTTATAAAGATTTATTTACTTATTTGTGAGAGAAAGAAAGAACAAGAGTAGGAAAGGCAGAGAGAATCTCAAGCAGACTCCTTGCTGAGTGCAGAGCTGACATGGGGCTCAACCTCAGGACACTGTGATCAAGATCTGAGGTGAAACCAGGAGTCAGAAGCTTAACTGACTGCCCCACCCAGCTGCCCCTCCTGCTATTCTTTTGTTGGCCTTTTTGAATAGTACTCAACTGACCTCCACCCTTCACCATGCCAGTTATTACTCAGCAAGTCCTTTAGACTCCTCTACAGATCTCTCGAGTTTTTTGTTGTTGTTTTGCAGCTTCCTCAGTCATCCTGAACTCTCTAGTTAGTAAATGTAGTGAGACACTGGGCTTTATTTTGGTTCTCCCTCCCTTCACTGTGGCCTGGCAACTGCCTCCAGGTGGTAATCTAGGGGCAATCATAAGGCTCATCACCTTTGTTTTCCTTTTCTGTTATCATAGTCCCATATTACCTACAGACCAATGTCTAGAAACAGCTGTTTCATATACTTTTTTAGTTGCTTATGGAAGAAAGGACAATTCAGAGATCAACTAGTATATGTGAACCCACACATTGATACAAAAAAATTTTTTTTCAAAAGTTGTTTTTATAATGAGGAAAAATGATCACTACTTCCACTTGTCTCATAAATTCTGCATTTCCTCAGTGCACATTCTGAAGTTTTCAGGAGATAACAGGTAATCTGTACATTCCTCCCCCCCCCACTTAGAAAATAAGATTCTGAGTTAATAAATAAGCTAATTTTGAGTAATAAAAGATTCTTTGTTGTCATACTTGATTATATTCAGAGATGTTAAGTTTATTCTAGTGAAACTGACTTTATTTCTTTTGATTTAGAGTTTAATATGAAAACTAGCAATCCTTAATTTTCTGTCCTTAAAAGGATTCAATGCCACACACACACACACTCTCTCTCTCTCTCTTCAGAATCAAAGGGTGGCATATCCGTTGGAGAGGTACACAGATTGCTAGGATATAAAATTCCAAACTACCTTTAATTCCATTAAATATGAGGTCAAAATTATTACCATTGATGGAATAGAAACATATTGTGAAATGCAAAGGCAGAGATTTGGTGGGAAAGGAGTTTTAATTAGCAGAGATCTTGTTAAGCTCAATATAAGGAAAGAGGAAAGGACTGAGAAATTGAACATGGCTTGGCTCAGTTCAAGATTTAAATATACTGCCTGTTCTGATTACCAAAACAACTTGGTTAGGTGTACATTGTTATTCAAACTTTATAGATGAAGAAACTCAGAGTTTAAGTTTCCCAAGGACAGAATGTAGTCAGTAGGAAATATCACATACTTTCGACTTCTGAATGTCACATAACTGTCTGGACAATATGTGGGGAGAGTGGATCATTATAACACAACCATTAGCAGAAGCTACTGGGGATGGTTGGTGGCAAGAGCTACAGTTAATAAAATAACCAGACATCATTTGATTTGGTATAACCTCTGTATCATCATCCCCATCCTGCTTTACTCTTTGCAGTTGACTTTTTTATTTCCTAAGAAACTAAAAGCATTTAGAGGAGAATTTCTATAAGCCATCAACATCAAATCAACCAATCAACCTATCTACATTTGAACTTAAATACTCTTTTTTCCGACAGTATCGAAAGTATACAATCTGTCTATGCTCTAGCTGAAGGCTAAGCCCTCTACTGTGTACTGCAGTCCATGTTTTTATATACTCAAGAATATTGCTTCTGAAGATATTCACACTTCATCAAATTTAACCTTCATACTAGGTTAAAAATTTTCAACCAGTGTGTACAGTCAGAACTTTCATCTCATCACTAAACAGCAGTTTAATAAGACTCTATAGTTGTTTGGTTCATGCCTGCCTAAAGAAACTGAGAAGACACAGGACTATGTTTTTGCTAAGATCTCTTGTAGTGCTATAATTTGATGTAATTCTAATGATAATTGTTAATATTTATAGAGTGCTGTTTCTAGACTAGACACTGTGCTAAACACTTACATGCATTATCCTATTTAATTCTCACAACAATCCTAAAAGAGAGATACTATTACAATCTTTATTGCATAGATAAGGAAAGTAGAACTTAGAACAGTTAAGTAATTTGTCTGAGGTTACATAGTAAATAACACAGTAAAATTCAAACCTGACTTCACAATTCATGTTATTAAATTGTTACAACAATTTTGTAATCTCAATTGCATGCACACTACTGCAGATGAAAGTTTACTATGTCTTTATAATATTTACATACTTAATATCAAAAAATACAAAAACAAAATCGTTACAAAACCCACAATAATTTGTATCTCAATAAGCAACAGAATTCACATTATTACACATCTTTTTAAAAAAAGATCTTATTTATTTATTTGAGAGATAGAGGACAGTGCAAGGCAGTGGAGGGGCAGAGGGAGATGCAGAGAGAGCATCTCAAGCAGGCCTCACACCCAGTGCAGAGCCTGAAGTGGGGCTAGATCTCACAGCCCTGAGATCGTGACCTGAGTCAAAATCAAGAGTTGGACCCTTCACTGATTGAGAAAACCCAGGGGCCCCTATTAGGCATCTTTAAAGAGGAAAAGTTTTAGCATACAGAAACCTTGGGAAAAGATCTAATTTGGTCTGATAATTTTATAGGTAAGGGTATAAGATATAGTTATCATTTTCTGTCCAGGTTTTTAATAAAAAATAGTAATTTCAAATGAAACATTGTCATTTTATAGTACATTACATTGAGAAATCAAGTTATTGAATAATAAGTGTCTATTACATCTCAGACATTATGCATTTATCTTTACACATAAAGAATAGATATTAAACAATTTTGGAGTAAAATATGGAAGAAAAACTGCTTCAAGTTTGTACTTAGTAAAGCATAAATATGAATGACCTTGTATTAAGATGAGAAACATTTATAATTTGCATTTTCTTCCAATGAAGTAATAATGCGTGTGCCACCAGCTTGGCATTTACTTAAATACTTATAAAAAGGGTTTAGGGACTGATTCTTAAAGTTGGTTGAATATTGGAATTGCCTTGAGAGTTTGAAAAATACTGATGCCTATTGATATAAGGTAAGGCTTGAACATGTATTATTTTAAAACTTTCCAGGTGATTCTTTTTTTTTTTTTTTTAAGATTTTATTTATTTATTTGACAGAGATAGAGACAGCCAGCGAGAGAGGGAACACAAGCAGGGGGAGTGGGAGAGGAAGAAGCAGGCTTCTAGCGGAGGAGCCTGATGTGGGGCTCTATCCCACAACGCCGGGATCACGCCCTGAGCCGAAGGCAGACGCTTAACCGCTGTGCCACCCAGGCGCCCCTCTTTCCAGGTGATTCTAATATGCAACCGTTTGAACACTAGCTTAGAGAACTCTTACATAACTAAGGAAGTCAGTCTTCAGCTGAAGGATGCCCCATGACTTGATTTTCAGGGGATATACTGTTATTTTAAGTATCTGATAGGTGTATCTCCCTTTATTAGAAAATAAATAAAGGAAGAGATTTTCTATTTTATTCATCATTGTCTCTCCATATCTGGAATAATAAAAGGCACTTAGTAGTTGCTAAATAAATCTTTTGAATGAATGCATGATTGCCTTATACTTCTTTTATACTACTATCTTCTAGTATATACATGAACATAAGAATGCAAAAGATATTTATTGAAAAATTGAATGATTGAAGCAGTGACAATAAATGTTTAAAGCAAACTGAAGACTTACATGTACATATTTTAAAAACACATACATATATAAATAGATCAAAGTAGAAAAAATATACAAAACAGTGCAACATTTAGCAGAGAATTCACTGAGTTTTCCAATATTCTTCACATTCTTATACTTAAAAACAAAAGTACCCCTAAACAACTAGACTTTAGCTAATATTCATAAGCACATGTACAGATAAAGTTAATTTCTTTTAAAAACAGAATTACAGCTTAATTGTGATAAATGTATCAGTTTTCAAAGTTCAAGTAAGTAAAATTTTAGCACACACCATAATAGCTTTTGCAGGTGTCATGTTAAAAAAAAAAAAAGATTGTTTCTGGTTGAAGTATCTGGTACCACTTTTGTTATTTCCTCTCAGTTGAGACCTATTAATTTCTTAGCAGTCTTACACTGATAAAAAATTACTTTGGTCCCTCTTTACATATGTGTTTTATTTAGAAAAACCTTATTAATACATAGACTTTTTTAGAAGTTAGATTCTTAGATATGGCTTCATTTACCAAAGTTCCACAGGTGTTACATTGTAATTTCTAATTCAGTTAGTATCTTAGACTACGAAACTTTGGTTTTTTTAAAATTAGCATTGGTTGTTTGATTGTAGGTTTGTCACCAAAAAGTACTGCTTCGCTTTCCGTGGTTGGAAATCTTTTCTGATATATCAAGGGATATTCCTTCTGAAACTTAAAAACGTGGTGAGAAATTAGAGGGTATTTTGCATTTATTACCGTAGCTGAACCCACTGTTCAACATTTTATAAGAATTCAGTGCCTTTCTCAAACATGTATTTCAGGAGTGAGGATCCTTTCAATGTATCCTTGCCTTTCCTTTGCTTTCTCATATATGAAAGGTATAATGTAAGATTTTTTTTTTTTTTTTAAAGATTTTATTTATTTATGTGACAGAGAGACAGCCAGCGAGAGAGGGAACACAGCAGGGGGAGTGGGAGAGGAAGAAGCAGGCTCCCAGGGGAGAAGCCCGATGTGGGACTCGATCCCGGAATGCCAGGATCACGCCCTGAGCCAAAGGCAGACGCTTAATGACTGCGCTACCCAGGCGCCCCTAATGTAAGATTTCTTAGATCCAAGTTAACATTAATATTCTAGGATTCTCTGCTGATGTATTCTTCTCCTAAATTCCAGATCTTCTTCCTTTCCATTTGTAACATCTATGAGGGTCATAATGATCTAGTATATTTCATATTTGAGTATCTCAGACCCGGAATTAAACTTGTCAGAATTATGTTGCTACTGGATTTTGATGGAGATAAAAATCCTAAATGGTAATTAATGAGTCAGTAAAAGTTATGTATTATAATCAAAGTATTATTATTGTTTTCCCAGGGTAATCTAAACTATAATCATAAGAAATAAAGAAAGAGTATCTGTTATTATTATTACTTTTATTATTTAAATTTCAGGATAAAGAGTAAAGCCAGGAATGTAGGCTATATACATAGCCTATAATATAGTATCTAAAATCCAAAATATTAAAATGAGAAATTAGATTCTAAATGTTATTAATAATCAGCAACAGCATATTGAAAAATATTACATGATTGAGAACTTGTTCATTCTCTTACCTGTTTTAGTTTTTTCCTTTTCTCCTTTAGAGGCAAATTCTTGTTTTTAATAATATTCTCTAAAAGTTCTGCAATTGCAGCTTGTGAGGTAGAGACTTTTTGTTCATCAAACTCCTGAGCACTAATCTGCTTACAGTATGAATACGTTGGCAAAGGAACAATCAGTCCATCTCCAGGATTTTTAATCTGTTGTGAACAAAATGATATAGTCCAAGTCTATTAATTTTGTTCATGTTCCTATTTGCTAAGGGTTCTTTTGATGGGATTTAGTATCTACTAATTTGCCATCAAACATTTAATACTTTAAGAAAACTGTGTTATGCAGTAGAGTAGCAATAAATCCCAGAATCTAAATCCCAGACCCACAATCTACTAGCTTTGTAGCCTTCAGCAAGTTATTTTACTTCTCTTGATCTGTTTCCTCATCTGTAAAATGGGGATTACATGAGATAATGTATATAAAGTGCTTAGCACAGAATAAGTATTAAAGTCATCCATCATCATTGTTGCCCTTAACCATGTGTTTTATTCTTTTAACTACAAAACAATAAAAATCAAAGTGATGTTTTAATTCATTTTAAAACATTAATGTTCTGACATAGTAATAGTATCCATCTACTGTTTTTGAGGTGTGGGAGCATGAGCAGATACTGTATCATCTGCTGACAACAGAAGGAAACTGTAAGGATAATTATGATAAGCCAGGGCAATATTAGAATGGTGTATATATATGGGAAGAAATTTTGTCAGTGAAATACATATGCTGGGCAGCCAAATATTGAATATAACAGACATCTTGTTTTTGGTTACTCAGTATTCCTTTCCTCCTTCTTGTAATAGTTGCTTCCCATTCCAGCTCCACTATCCTCACCACCCCCCCTTTTAAAGATTTTATTTATTTATATATTTGAGAAAGAGAGAGAGTGCGAGAAGCAGAGGAAATGGGACAAGCAGACTGCACTGAGTGTGGAGCCTGATGGCGGACTCAATCTATCGACCTTGAGATCATAACCTGAGCCAAAATTAAGAGGTAGGTGCTTAACTGACTGAGCCACCCAGGTACTCCTGTCCACACTTTTTTAAAGAGCAGATTCTCCTCTAATCTGTGTAGAGCCAGATTATGGTCCTGTCTCCAATGCACTCACCCTCAACCACCTAAAGGATGTGTATTTAGCATAGATTGGGCCAATCAGAGTCCATGTGAAGAACTTTTCAAATTGGTAGGTAAAGAGGTAGTTCTTTTTTTCCTTTGGATTAAAAATGCAAGTCTGTGACTTAGGAGCTTTAATCAGCTATATGCCCCCTAATCATGTGAAGGAGCCATTTGTTAAATATAGGACCAAAATGGAAATAAGGGATGAAGAGAGAGAAACAGTTTTATTGCTATTTGAGTCCCCAGATTCTGTCTATATTCCTGACTTTTAGAGGTTATTTATATGAGCTAATAAAGTCTTTCTTTTTAATTAGGCTAGTTTGAGATGAATTTGCCACTTGGAACTGACTAATGCAGAGAATTTTAAGATTTACAATACATACATAGCCCTTTTTTAAGTAGTCAAGATGTTTATCCACTGCAGTCTGTAAGTAAGAGGGTACTTGAAGAATTTCCTGGTGATGATCCATTAAGAAAGAAACTAATCTTGCAGCAAGAAGCTCATCAAGATCCACTTCTTCAGCACAGCATAGCACACACCGAGAAAAAGTGTGTGTCATCTAGAAACATATTAAAAGATGTGAATTTAAAAACCTAAGGTTTTATATAAATAAGAGTATCAGTAATTTCTGGGTATCATGCTGAAGTACTGAGATAAAGTGATAAGCAGACTTCAGCTTAAAAATGAGGACAATTAATTACATTCGAAAGGTGAGAATATATTATTCTTTTTAAAGTACTTGTTATTTCCTTAATATAATTCCAAAGGATTATAAAGGGCTTAGCTTTTTCTTTAATTCTGTCACAATTTTATTGGTAAACACAATGGGTTCCATTAGTATATAGATAAGCCACTTAAAGAACATCAAAGAACAATGACTTATTAAATTAACTCCATAAAACACAAACTAGGAGAACTCATAACATGTAAATATTAGTGGTTATGAGGCTGGTACCATTTAGCTTTTGAAATCCTGGAAAACAGCTTTTAATCTTTATTCTGTCAGTCTTTAAAGACACTTAATACATACATTTTTCAATTCCATCATAAGGAGTCTTCAAATCCTGGAATAAATTTTGTGCTTCAAAACTCATTTACTCTCATTCATATCCATAATACCCACTAAATATAAGACACACAAACACACACTTCATTCTAAAATAATTAGTTATCAGAATTCTATTTTAAATATTTAGCACATAATAGACAAGGAACATATTTATTGAACTGAAATATTTTTGGTTTTATTCCTACATGTCAGACATGTTTTCCTCTTGCCTTCCAAGACTCAGTCCTCGGCTTTTTATTCTTCTTAGCTTTGTAGAGCTCATTTACTCTCAAAGCTCCAACTACTACCTCTCCAAATAATCCGCCTTCTGCCCTAATCTTTCTTCACCAGGCTCATGTTTCTAATAGTCTGTTGGATAAATTCCACTTGGATGTCCTATAAACTCAAACTCAAAAACTATAAAACTGAATTTATTTCCTTTCTACTCATGTTTCTCAAAATATATTCCTCTACAAACTTCCCTATGCTTTTTAATAGTGTCACAATTACTCAAGAATAATTCTTCCTCTTCAGATTGGGTCTATCATTGCTAAAGAACTGTCCTTAATGAGTGGAAGAACAGAGCTCAGCTCCAGATTCCTTATTATAAGAAAATCATCTGAAGCTGCACTGAGGAAGTGGCAGCTCTTGAAAAGACAGCGCAAGAGAGAGAGATTAGATACTATTTTAAGAGTTTATTTCCAATCAATATCTGCATAAAATGCTTCCACCCTCTTCTTTTCATGGAGTCTGAGACTGCTTCACAGTAGTTTGTCCCAATTTCTTGCCCACAATGATATGTATCCTAATTCATGTATTTCATCAAATACAACTTTCCCACTCTACCACAATATTTCTATTAATTCTGTCCTTTACAAAGTTACAGTGTCCTTACGGTTTTAACTGTGCCTATAGCTCCTCTTTCTTCCCCACCGAACAGAATTGGCACAAGGCAATGGAGTATGGTCTGATAATCCAGGTCAATCACTATGATGTGGTAGGAGTGAAAAGGCAAAGTGCTCAGACAACATAAAGGTCAGGATATGGAAGTTTAGCATACTGGGCACAAAGGATTAATGCACCAATATTCTGCTACTAGGAAAGATACTTTTAAGAGCCTTTCTATCCCAAGAATCTAGGATTTAGAGACCACAATATCACTCAAGTAGTACTTTTGGATGATTTGCCTTTTTTTTTTTTTTTTTTTTAAGTTTATGAACCAGGGCTTTTTCTTTCCTTAAGAAATCAACTTACCAGTGATCTTGTACCCATTGCATCATGAAGTTGGGGCATATCAACATTTTGACTCATTCGGGAAATCATGCGCATTAAAAGTTGAAGCTTTCTACGATTTGGTGGGGGAAGTAACAAACAACATAACTGTAGTGCATCGATGGCAACCCTCTCTAAATGAGGTTGCAGCAAACCTAGAAGGCAAAATTACACCCCATCCCCGAAAAAATCATCAATGACACTAGTTGCTTTCACACTATGAGCATACACAATTACATAAAGAATAGTTATATAAATACTAAAATAATATTTTAGTACTAATCTCTCTTTTTTTTTTTTTTTTAAAGTTTTTGCCACTTTAAGATTTTATTTATTTATGTGACAGACAGCCAGCCAGCGAGAGCGGGAACACAGCAGGGGAGTGAGAGAGGAAGAAGCAGGCTCCCAGCGGAGGAGCCCGATGTGGGACTCGATCCCGGCACGCCGGGATCACGCCCTGAGCCGAAGGCAGACGCTTTAACGACTGCGCTACCCAGGCGCCCCAGTACTAATCTCTTTTAACTGTCCATAGAAATTTCCACATTCCTCAAAAGCATGGTAGATTCTCATTACTTTCTTCATAACCTATTTTAGTATTAATATCTTTAACCTACTACAAATAAAGTGACTCAGAATAAGTTAAAATGAGGTAAAAGAAAATAAGTGTTTTAGGTAAGTAGAATAAATCTTGGTTATGCCATGACAAAGTCTTTTACAATAAAAACCTTTCCTTTTGGAGGAAAAATATAAAGCAGTTTCAGAGAAGAAAAGACAGGTAAACAAAACAGTTAGTAAACGCTAAAAGTTAATATTACATGCATTGAAAGCATCAACCTTACTTTGTGTGCCAGTCAACACAGAAGAAGCTGGAGGTAAAGAATTTTCTGAAAGTTCTATTGTACTTTTGCAGAATCTTTTATTGATTGTGGTACTAGACTCTCCGAGTTCACTTTCCATAGCTGTTTGCACACTTGTGCTGCCTTGTCCAAGATTTGGTTTCATGATAATTTCAGCCACTGGCATATTGATATAACTATTCCTTCTTGTACTACTTCTTAAAAGTAAACTTTGAGATCTACAAAGCTGTTTTGACTTGCATTTCCCATTACATAACTCCTCTTGGTCTTGAACAGTCAAAGTAGAGGTTCTCTTAAAACCAGCACAGAGTGACTTTTGATTACTTTCCTCTGAATGAAGATTCATTAGGGATTCCTGTTTGGTCTTAGACTCTAAAAACTGATTATTTTGTCCTTCTTTATTCAGAACAGATTGATGGAAGACATTGAAGACCTCTTTACTTGAACTCCCTGGTAAGTCTATAATTCCTTCTAAAGAATAGCACCTTGGTTTGATGTTAGAGGATAGAACATGCATACTACCTAAGCCTATTAAATTATGACAGCTTCCTCCCATTATGTCATTAGTACTGGCTCTTCTATTTTTAAAATTAACTAGCTGCATTTTCTTAGCACATTTTTCTTGAAATCCTTGATCACTTATCTGCAGTCTCTTAGTAGTATCTGATTCTTCTTTGTTTTTGTCTTTATGAAGCAGACTGAGAAGAAGACACTCAGTTGATTTGAAGGAATTCAAATTGTTTAAGCGAAGGATTTTTGAAGACTGTGGATCATCTTGGATTTTATGTATCCCACTGGGTCTATCTGAAACTGTGACGTAGCCACAAACAACTACCAGGAAATGAAACAAAAATTAAGATGCAACTGTGTGACAGTGGGCAAAAATAAAACAAAAACAATAGCAAAGTTAAAAAAATAAAGCATCACTATAGTATATATTGTTAGTATAGTACAAATAGCAGTTGCTTAATTCAGAAGCCACTTAAATAGGACACATGCAACATTCAGTTACAAAGTGCAAGACGAGAGGTTTTCCAACTTGTGATATAAATAACTTTAAAATTTATTTCAACAGTCTAAATTATAATTGAGTCAAATACATTAAAAAAATAACTGGTTTCAGTCTATGAGTATTAGAAAGCTCTAAAATATAAGACAACTATAATATAATAAGACTTATATATTTGGTCTTTGTCTCTAATACCTGGTATACTGCTTCTAAGAGGCTTGGAATTTCCAGAGTGACAGGTGTCTTTTGTTATTCATAATACACCTGTTTGAGTACATCTGAGTTTATGCTAATGAGGTGACTTAGGGTTGGACTTGCTTAAGAAGGTTGGAATTTTCAGCCTACTTCAGACCTCCCTAGAGGAGAGGGGGATTGGGTTGAAAATTGAGTGCAATCACCAATGACCAATGATTTAATCAATCATACCTATGTAATTAAACCTCAATTAAAACTCTGAAGTAACAAGGCTAAGGGAGCTTATGGGTCAGTGAACATATGGACAGGTTGGGAGGATGGCATTCCTGGAGAGGGCATGAAAGCTAGGCACAACCCTTACTTTCATATCTTATCCTGTATACTTATACTTCCATATGGCTGTTCCTGACTCGCATCCTTTATAAAAACTGGTACTCATTAAATAAAGTAGATTCCAGGGTGCTGTGAGTTATAATCAATTATTAAGCCCAAGAAAGGTTGTGGGAACCCCCAAACTGGTAGTTAGTTGGGGAGAAGTATGAGTAAGTCTGAGGACCTCATTTACACCTGGTAGCTGAATGGAGGACAGTCTCGTGAAGCTGAGCTCTTAATGTGTGGAATTTGCATTAACTCTGGATGGTTAGTATCAGGACTGAAGGATTTTGTCCCTAACTTGTGGGGTCTAATCTAACTTTGAGTAGTCAGTGTTAGAAATGATTGATGTGGAGAACTGGTGTTGGAATGACATATTTGAATTACTGGAAAACAACATAACAGGAACCAGAGTATTCCCAAATTTTAAAATAATTCATAGCTTGCCACCTTCATATTTACCTACACCTTTAGATCTTTTAAATGTTGGGAGACTTGAAAATGTTAATAAAATAAATAATAAGAAAAAATCCATACATACCCAAAATGCTTACAAATAATTCATAATATTCAAAGGTAAGCAGAGGTTCAGGGAGATCTAGAAAATAATCTGCTATTGTTCTAAATACATCTCGTTCAAATCCAACATAAGTTGGGTTATTCATATCATTACTCCTTGGCCCTAAGAAACAGGAGGCAAAAAAAAATTGACAAAATGTATTTTATTTTAAATAAAAATTTTAAATATACCTGTAAAAAGTATAAAACCTGTATTTCATGAAGGAGTTAAGCTTAACAAATTCTGTCACAATCCAAAAATTTAAAGAGTTGTGTACATCTCATTCTTTCTCGTTATGTTTTCATTAGAAATCACTGCAAGCAACTACTAGTATTTTGTTTTAATATTTACATACCTGAAAATTGTAAAAATTTGAAATACATTTTTAAGTATTAGAGTTATTTAATGAGATTTTATTGCAATTCATTTTATAAAACAGAATATTTAGATAATGCAAATAATCCTTCCAAATTATCTTTTGTAAATTTACATTTTCATGAACAAATTTTGCCTAACACAAAGCATGCCCTTATTGAATTTAAATAATGTCTTTACATTGCCATTTCATTAGTTTAACGTTCTTGAAAGATTCATTCCTGTTCATTAGTGTTTTACTCAGAAATAAGATCTGACTTCATGTTACAGATGAAAAAAGTGAAACTCAGAGTAACTTGCTTAAGATGAAAGATCCATTGGTGGCAAAGCTAGAATTAGAACTTAGAGCAGTGTTAAGTGAGAGCTAGATCCAGGACCTTGAGGTCTAACAACATTTAAAGTATGTTCCATGGACTACATAATAAGAATCATCCAATGTGCCTATTAAAAATATAAGTTCCTCTGTACAGACCAGAATTTATGGAGGCTGAGCTAAGAATTACTGACTTAGAAATATTTGCTTCTGGCTCACTAATTTAGTAGTTTCCAAACGCTGATCTGGGAATCTTCACTATAAGAATCTTCTGAGGTGTGTCGAATCAACTGAATGAAACCACCTAATGAATCAACTGAATCAGAATCTTTGGCTAGTTTCCCTAGTTACTGTAATATGCACTAAGGTTTGAGAGTCGCTATTCTTTTTTTTTTTTGATTTTCTTATTTGACAGAGAGAGAGAGAACATAAGCAGGGGGAGCAGCAGGCAGAGGGAGAAGCAGGCTCCCCGTTGAGCAGGGAGCCCAATGTGGGGGACCTGAGCCCAAGGCGGAAGGCAGATGCTTATTAAACTGACTGAGCCACCCACGTGCCCCACTATTCTTTCAGGTTAAAATCTTTCTCTTCCCAAACCCAAATAATCTCTCTTACTTCTCTGTCTCCAAACTTTTGTATGTCATATAAATGTGAGCACATGCACTGAAAAAGGATTAGAGAAAACAAATCACACACATTTAATAGCTTAAAGGCTAATATGGATTTACAGCGAGCAAAACAAACATATTCTTAAGGAGGATAAGAAATATTCTCAATATGTAGAGTAAAAAATTTTGATAATCATTATAAATTTTTCTAAGAAAATACTTTTACTAGAATGAAAATACAGAATTTATAGTTAGAGGATCTAGCTTTGAATGCATAGCTCTTTATATTATCAGTAGACTTTCAAAAACCTCATTTTCTCTTCTAGAAAAAAACTGGAGATAATATATTAATCACTGATTCCTGTATGTCACAGGATTACTATAGGGGATTAAATAATAACTACAAGTCTAAATACTACCTTTGGCTAGATATATTGTTAAACTCGAATCTAGTAAATTATAGCTCTGGTACCATTTAGGTATAACATAGACTGGTAATAAAAGAAAGAAAAAAAAAAATCCCTCAACATGGGATGTCAGAGAAATCCTGAAAGTGTTAATTAAGTATCTGAGTTGCTAACCATAAGCCAAGGTATGAGACAGAAGAGCAGTTAGGTGGGGGGAGGTAGAAAGAGAAACTCAAAAATCAAGCTAATGATTAAGATCTTTACCTCAATTTGATAATTAAAATCTTTCTATCACTTACATTATTTACTTTATTGCTATTTATTCTGTTATTTTGTCATATTGACACCCAGTGGACAACAAGGGAATATATACCTATCTTGAACATTATTAATAAAATATTTTATAAGAACTAGAAAAATCCTTTTGTAACAAAACTATCAAAATATAATTTAACTTTTGATGACTTAGAAGCACATATTTCTGCATATAAAGAAATTAGGGTTTTGTACTTGAAGTAAGGTCTCAAATTATAAAAATCAATTATCACTGATCATTATGAAAAAAGCTTGATGAACAAGATGCTAAAAAATGGTTTGCTGATTAGTGAAAGATCATTTTTCTTTCCATAAATATAAAAGTCCCATTAATATATCTGATGGAGTACAAGCATGTTATGAAGCACCTCAGTGTTGAAGCCTTGTATAATGGCAAGGGGACTAAAGTAGATTTTATGCGACTTTATTTCTGATTGAATCTTTCCAGCTTGTAAGAGCTATGTTACCTACAGGTTGCTATTTGAATTCTAGAAGTCTCACTAAGACAACTGATGTAGGTTATACCTAAAAATTCTGTAAGATCCACTAGTCTATGATTTTATGATTTATGAAAACTGAACCATAGATGATGGGATTGAATTATAAAATCACCATCTGCATAGAAAAAGTTAAGGACTCTATTCCACATGCAAGGAAATGTAATCAGTTCTACTAGATTGTCATTTAAACATCAAGAGAAACTGGCATACTCTAAGTTTATCAGGACCTCTATGAATTATTTAAAAAATCTCCTTAGTTCTTATTAAATGTTATGAATATAAAACATATATATACATACATATTTTGCTTGTTTAACTTACAATTTGCTAGGCACTTCATGGCAGATAATACCCAATGAGGAAGGTCATCTATACAAAAAAATATTTACAATGTTTAGTAAATCACACAATTTTTATGATAGTATATTAAAACTTTACACTTACTATATATATAATTATACCCACACACATATATGCATGTATGTATATACATATATAACCAGGATTAAAAATTATTATATGTTTAACAAGACATAAAGCCAAAATAATATTTTAAAATACAAGCTTAAAACTTACAGAGATCTTGAGTTTGATTCTTTCCCAGATACATAAAACAATTTTGGGATTAGTTATCCCAAAATTGAGGATAAACTATTTTGGTGAGGGGTTCATAAATAAATTAATGTTCATCCTTGTCCACTGCTACCATGTTTTCTTTATAGCTATGCTATTTGAATATTACTGATTTGAGTGAGATCTATGATTGAAATGAGCTATATTTGAATATTAGGGTGCTTTCACAGTGAGGCTTACTTAAAATCTTTCATTTGCCACTAACTGAAATATGCTGCATAAAATCTAGTAATTTTTTGACACCAACACAAAAAACATACATACACTTGACTTGAAAAGTTTATGGTTATAAAGAACAGAAAGTTTGAATAAGAGAAAATACTGTTAACTATGTGATTTTAGGTAATGAAGGATGGAACTGGACCAAAGCCATATGCATATGCAAGATGACTCTTAAGTTTTTGCTTTTTGTTCCTACAATTTAAACCTTAAAGTTCTTGCCGACAGAAAGAAACTCAAGTAATGCATGTCAGTTAATTCTATAGGCAGCAATTGATTATAAAAATTGAGTCAACACTTTGAGATTTATTGATACATTTCTTGAAATGTTAAGTTTTGTAATGCATCTGGCTTGAATTATATCCCTAATTTTTCCATCTTAAATCTAAAATCAATACATTGTATAAATATATATAATACAATGCCAGTAATCTTTAAAATATCAGCTTTGAGAGTTTGGGTTTATTTAATTGTATGTTACCTCAGTTTTGCTTATGTCTTGACCTGTGTAAATTTATATGTAACTACGCATGTAAGCTCCAGAAGTCATGGACCATTTCTTTCTTGTTCATCACTAAATCTTTAGCATAATGCCTGATACATTGTAGGCCCTCACTAAAATGTAGTTAATCAATAATTTTAATTATATTTGCATACCTTTTGGATGTCTAACCCTGCCACTTAAAAAATATGCATTAATACCACTTAAGGGCTAAAATAATAGTATGAATAGTCACTTAAAATGATTACTAAAGCACCTATGATAAAACAGTCTCCCCTTGATGCTCTCTCAAAGTATTCTACTTTCTATATTTTTAGTCTCTCTGTACCCCCACTATTGCTGCAACCTATGTTAGCAAGTTTAAAAGATTCCAACTTCTTTTATTGATACCAACCTGATTTGTCTTGTAGTATAACTATTCCATGTTTACTTGTATTGGTCATGTTGTACATTACATATTGAGGAACTACTTGCTTTGGATTTATGAGTTCTTCTAGAGATGGCACACCTAAAATGGTTTGCAGGCTAAACAGAAGAAAGAATACAAACTTTTTTTTCTCCATAAAATAAGAGGAATAGGACATAAATATGAAAGAGTATTAATGGCAAACAAAGCCATCAGAAAATTTTTCTGAAACCAAACTTATAAGGTTTATATTTAGTATCCACTTTCAAATGTATGTATCTTAGTAACCTTGAAAGGATTCCAAAATAAGACTCCAAACTCTAGGTATAACTTTGATTCAAAGAAAAAACAAATCACACTGGAAACATTCTATTTCTACTGTACTAGAACTACAGCAAGAGCATTTATTTTAGTATATGTGCTGCCGAAGCGAGCACAGCAAGAGCATTTATTAAGAAACACATACAGGTTAAATTCTAAGCTTTTTTTTGCATTTGTATATCTTGATAAAAATGTCAAATTAACATTCTAAACACCTCTGGAACTTGGTTAGAGCTTTGTTTTAGCTTACTAGATCAGAATAATATATCTCCAAACTTCTTCAACATCTTTCTGGCTTATTTCTCTATTATCAATGGAGTTTTCTCGATCTTCATTGATTATTTCATGATTCATTTTCTCTATATTTTCCTGGAAAAAAAATTACTCTGGTTTAATATGTTGTGCTCAAATTAAGGAAATATTGAACTGGCACAATTCCTAATATTTTGTAATTTTATTGGTAAACAGTCCACAGTCAAGCTATAAGTTGAGTCTCACCTAAAGAAATAATGTTAACATATGGTAATAGAGCGTTTTGGTTTTGTAGCTGCCCCTACTGCCCTCAAATCAATTTAAAACAAAACAGGCTTAAATTATACAAATACTGTTTCAAGTATGTCTCACTACCATTTTTATTACTATTCCTATGGGTTCTATTGTTCTACCATAAAACAATTTACACACATATTTTTATGGTGCACTGGGTGTTATACGCAACTAATGAATCATCGAACTTTACATCAAAAACCAGGGATGTACAGTATGGTGACTAGCATAATATAATAAAAAATATTATTATAAAAAAAAGAATACAATGTAGGTTAAGAGACTTCAATATTGGCTTCAAATATTAAAGATATATACACTTTTAATGATTTTATAATTAAGTACATGGTAAATATATTTAAACTAGTAATTAGTAAAAGAGATGTTTTACCTGAGAGAAATGTAATCCAAGTTTTTTAGGAGTTCTACGAGATAAATTTCGTAATTTAAAAATGCTATCTTTATCTTTGGAAAAGTTTTCTATGCTGTTTTTTCTCAATTCTGGATGCCTTCGTGGAAGACTTTTAAGCGGAGAATTTGCAGGAAATCTGGTTTAAGAAAAATATGCAATTAAGTAATTTAAGATCAGAAACAAATTTTTAATGCCTATTTATCTAAAATAAAAATCACAAAAGAACTGAATTTATTTGTATTACCAAGGAATGAAGATTCTACATAAACAGATTTTCCCATTAAACCTTTAAAACTATTTTAATAATTTCCTACTTTTCTTAGTACATATTTAACTTTATATCTGGATAATTCAGAGTTATTATTGGGATCAATTCTGTTGAAGAAGAAAACAGTTCCATTTTCTACATTTCTTTAACAAGCTATCTCATTTATATATATTTTCTGATCTTTTTTGACTATGCTTGTTCTAATTTCTAGACCTTGGTCTCTGTTATTCCTTTTGATTATGATGCTTTCCTCCCCTCCAGTATAATAAAAAGTATTTCAAAGACACAAAAAAGTACAGAAAATAATATAGACAACAACCATGTATGTAATCATCAACCAATGCAATTGTTAACATTTTACTAAAGACTTCATTATTATTTTTTTGTTAAATCAAAGAAATTCTTTGCTTATTCTATTTCTTTCTCTCTTTCTGAGGGAAGCCATTAACTCGCAGTTAGTATTTTTATACTTTTGTTCATGTTTTTATACTTTTAATATTCATCAACTATATATATGATTTGGTGTTTTTTCATCCTACATTAAATATATGCATAAGTTTATAGTACCCTCAGAAGTTCTTTTATATTCCACAGTCCTAAAAAATTTTTTTATATTCCTTAAGAGTTTTATTTTCATATTTAGGTATTTAATCCATATATAATTTATACCAAGTTCCCATATACAGTTGACCCTTGAACATGGGTTTGAACACTTATACACAATTTTTTTATAAATGTAGTACAGTATTATAAAAGTGTTCTCTTCCTTATGATTTTCTTAATAGCATTTTTTTTTCTAGCTTACTTTGTTGTAAGAATACATTGTTTAATACATGTAACATATAAAACGTGTGTTAATTGATTATGTATGTTATTGATAAAGCTTCTGGTCAACAGTAGGCTATTAGTAAAGTTTTTGGGGAGTCAAAATTATATGTGGATTTTCGACCATGCAAGGAGTCAGTGCCCCTAACCCCTGCATTATTCAAGAATCAACTGTATGTATGGGTTTGCTTTTTCGGTACTTCGTTGTTTTAATTTAAGCCCAGATAACATATAGGGCAATTCTCCCCTCCTTGTTCACTTCAAAATTGCTTTGAACCTTTATATTACTAAATAAACTTTAGAATCTGTCACATTCTATAAAAAAATTATATGGGGTTTTGAATGAAAATGCACTGAATTTATATATCGATTTTGGGAAAAGTGACTTTTTTATGATATTAAATCTTTTGATTCATCAACAGGATATCCTTCTCCACTTATTACCTTAAATACTATTTTATAATTTTCTCCAGTAAGGTCTTACACATTTTTGGTAAAGTTTCTTTCTAAGTACTTTATAATTTTGTTACCATTATAAAAATCTAGAGGCAGAGAGACTAGTCGAAGAATTACAAAGAATTCCAGGTAAGAGAGAAAAATGATCTAACAAAAAGAACTATCAGGGTGGAGAGAGAAGTGGACAGAGAACTCCTGAAGCAGTATAACAGACATGGTTTGTTAATTAAGTTATATTTAAAGGGGAGAAGAAAGGAAAAGAACCAAAGCAACTATAGGGAAACAGTGCCATTCATCTAGGTATCGATACAAGAAGACAAAATTTACGTTAAGACATGACACTGATTTTTCTGTATGTTATATCTGAAATGCTTAATGGGCAAAAAATGGGTCTAAAGCTCAGGAGATATATTTGGGTTAGAAGTTTGAAAGTTAAAAGGAAAATAGGTGAAGACATGGCAAGAGATTGCCTAGAAAGAGAGGTGAAGTAAAGATAAGTCCAGGACCTTAAGAACCAGTAACAACTAAAGGATGAATAACAGGAAAGGAGCTCACAAAGGTGACTAAGCTGTAGTTAGGAGAGCAAGGATTTGTAGAGTGTTCTACAACATGAACTATTCATATGCTTGTTATTGCAATTTACTTGTACAACATAAATCATCTTTGATACAGAGGTGAGAATCAACTTCTAAGACATTTGAAAAGTACTAATTTTGTAGAGAAAAAAAGCATGGGTTTTAGAATCCAAAGACCTAGTTTAATGATATATGAAACAGAACCCTGTGTGCATGAAAGAAAAAACAATTGTGTTGGCCTGAGGGAGTCAGAAAGGCTCCACAGAGAAAGCTGCAATACAACTGACAGGAGAACAAATGTACTTACTAATCTGACAAATGTCTACATTGTTTCAAGGTAGAAGAACATATTTCAGACATATGTATCAAGATTAAATGAAGCACGGTCTCAGTTTCCTCATCTGTAAAAAGGAGCTAATGCGTATTCTGCTTAGCTAGTCCAGGGATTAAATAAGAAAACATGTAAATCATAAAGCAGGGCTTCTGATACACGGTAAATCCTTAATAAATATTCTCTTTAACCTATGGTATATTCTGTTATTATATAAAGTTTGTTATTATTTATTTTATCACATGTATTCCTACATTATATAAGATTATGTTACTTGAGGGCAAGCTGTGAGAATTTGTCTTGTAATTCCTCAATCTATGAAACTAAAGTTTAATAATGATCTGTTCTTGAAATGTTACAGCTTTCAGAATATGAAGAAGTGATAATATCTCACTCTTTCGTCCCAGTACCTATTTTATTACATACACTATTTAACATTTTAAAATTTTAATTGTGCAGCAATTAACTTTAACCTCTAAGTGCTTTTAATTATACTAAGAACAGTAAGTTTTCTAAAGAAAACGTTTCTTCTGAAGAAGCTGCAATTTTAGAAGTATTACAGAAGTGGAGTTAAATTTTATTGTTAAGTAATTCAGTTTTGCAGTTATTTATTTGTTCAGTACCTGAATAGCTGGCTGTTGTCATCAAGATTTTCTGATCCCCATCTGCCTTTGATATCTTCAATTATATGATTCTTAAGAAATTTTCTCAGCAGTTGGAGAGTCTGTTGCCTTGTAACTTCAGGACCAAAATTGTTATTATTTCTTAATAGGTCATAAAGCCAATCCACTGCTTCTTCTGCTGTAAAACAATTGCCATATTTTTTAAAGTGTTGCCTGTGTTTTCGTAGAGGCATTCCTGCTCGAAAAGATGTGGTAATTTCATTCCACTGCAGAAAGAAAATATTTTTAAAAAATTAAACAACAAAAATTAAATATCTTACTGATCTGAAACAAATTAGACAAAGAAAATTATTTTATTCACATCTGATTACATCATGAACATTCATGAAGAAATCATCTTATTTACTATGGAAAATTTTATATCTTATACTGATTTCTCTTTATCCTACAATTGTAATAATATTTCTTGGTAATAGTTTTTCACTAAAAGCACTTCATGGTCTGGTTGGCTTATTTAGGAAACCTACAAAAATGAAGAACTGCAATGAACCTACATCTTAGTCTTCAATACAGAAAACATTTATTCCTTTTTTTTTAACCTCAACTAATATTAGTAAAATTCTGGTAGCATTTGTGTCAGACACGGCTTTACATTCATTAATTCACTTTCATTCTCACAATTCTATGAATAGGTACTATTATTATCCTATTTTCACATAAGGAATATGAAGCACAGAGCGATTTAATAATTGGACCAAGGTTACACAGCTAAGTGATGAATCCAGGCATTCAAACCCAGTTTGATTGACTCTAAAACCTGCATTCATAACTACTATGCTGGCCAAACAAAAATCATGGCAGGCAGTTTTACTGGTAAAATACCTTTATTTTTTTTAATTAAAAAAAATTTTTTTTAAAGATTTTATTTATTTGACACACAGAGAGAGACAGCCAGCGAGAGAGGGAACACAAGCAGGGGGAGTGGGAGAGGAAGAAGCAGGCTTCCAGTGGAGGAGCCCCATGCGGGGCTCGATCCCAGCACTCCAGGATCACGCCCTGAGCCGAATGCAGACGCTTAACGACTGAGCCACCCAGGCGCCCCTGGTAAAATACCCTTAATGTTGAAATACCTTATATATTTCTTATGTGAAGATTCCAATAGTGAACATAGAACAGAAGGGTAAATTAACTAAGCTTTAAGTCCATTGCATATTGATGTACCTATGTTTTAAAAAGATACTCATATTTTCCAAATTGTCCTCAAATAACCCAAACTTTCAGGTTTGTGGCAGCTGTAACACTGGAGCTCCAAGGTGGCAGTGGTGGTGTAAAATAAACACACCACTCTTTAATTGAAAAATCCTTTATCAGAAGCCAAGAAATGTGATTTGTAACCCCAACTATGCCACTAGTAGCCCTGCTATCACTTATCTAACCAATGTGGCCCCAAGACCCACAACACAAAATTTAAGAGTTGAAAACACAATAACTATTCGTTTCCTCCCACCACACCCCTCCATTTCATACATGTATTTATTCAAGAAACATATTGAGCTGTAACTTATCCATAGGATCTATAGATCACAACACACTTTCACATACAGTATCCTCTTGGGATATCCTTTAAGGTGGGTATGCATTATTAGCCCGACTTTACCAATGTGGAAACTGAGGCTCACGTAAGTTAAGTCACTCTCCTAATGTCACGTACCCAATGGCACTGTACTCTCTTGGCTTGAAAATCTAAATGCACAAAGACATTGTATACGAGTACAGATCCAGTGACTATCAACAGTGGTTCACGTTGGCTATCTTAACTATTCTGGGTTTAGTTTTGAAATGGGCAGCTGTTACTTAGTGCTATTTCAATCGGTAGATCCTGCATTAAATTCTACAGCCCCAACGAAGCTGTCACATTCGGGCTGTCCCCATTCTGACACTACAGAGTAACGGAACTCTTTCTAAATTCTTCTTGAACACTGATGGGGGTAGAAAATCAGACGTGGGGAGCGGCTAAAATCGGAATATTCTATGAATTTCTACTGCACGCCGACAACTGCAGGCACAGGTGTCGCCTAAAAAAGGCTACAGTATGATACGCCATCCCAGGGACGCGACCCTTTGGACTTACGGCTCACAGGCACAGCTCAGACCCTCAAAGAAGGGGAAGAGGCATGTCCC
Source organism: Ursus arctos (assembly GCF_023065955.2). NCBI lineage: Eukaryota > Metazoa > Chordata > Mammalia > Carnivora > Ursidae > Ursus > Ursus arctos. Next base: position 49,975,106 of record NW_026622786.1, on the reverse strand, counting down.
GCAAGGATTTCACGGTGCCTGTTAATTCCCCCCACTCTCCTTCTTAGCGACCCAAGGCAAGGGGCTCTGGGACCCATCTGTCTGCCCAAGACAAAACTACGAACGTTCTCACGTAAAGGTGGTGGCGGCCATCGCTGCGGCTGGCCAGTCTAGTCCTTTCGCGCTGCCTTACCAGTTTGGTGGCCCGATAAGGCCCGGGAGGCACAGTCCGACTCTCCATTCCGCCCGGCGGGCCCCGAGGTCTGTCAGCGGCCGGCGCAGTGCATGGCGGCGTTACGCTGCACCGGGGCTCGGTGGCCCCGACGGCGGCGTGGCTAGGCACAACCGTCGGCCGCGCCGCTGATTTGAATAGCGCCGAGAGCTGCGCTGATTGGCCGCGCCTCCAAGTCACGTGGCGCGCCGCCAGGACCCGCCGCAGTCGGTTTGCGCCGTGTTGCCTTTTAGGGCTACCGCGCGAGCGGCGGCCGGCCGGCACCGTCTAGTCAGCGCGGGGGCCGGGCCCGTGGGACAGGTTCTGGGCCTCACCCGGCTGCCCTGGAGCTGCTTCTCCCTCTTGCGGTCGCAGGCGAGGCGGAGTCGTGTTTCCACACTCAGAACCGGTGAGGCAGTTTAGCCACAGACTGGGTGGTTTGGAGTCCAGCCTTTGGCTTAAGGGAATTTGAAATTTGAAAAGAAAAAGAAAAACAAAACCCCAGGCCTTTTCTACTTGACCCTACAGCATCTCCAGCAGTGGTTGCCTTGTAAAACAAAGCATCTCTGGGGCGTAGCTTTCACCAAACCCCTTGGTTTCGCTGCTATAAAGCTTCCTGGGTCTATGTTGCAATGCTTCATCCTGGTACATCTTATCAGGGGCCGTGACTCTGTTCTCCCCGGTGCAAAAATGTAGGTTATCCCCTCTCCCCTTTAATTCCGTGGTAAAAATGGAGGATAAGAAGATTTCCAGTAAGTACACACAATGAAGGGCTGGGGAAAGGTTATGTAAAACTTGCCAAATTGCTCCCCTGAAGAAAATCTACCACATCTTTATAAGAACCCTGGTTATGTTTAAATCATCACTATATACTTAAAAAATGTCATTTTTCAAAGGACATAAACTAAGTTCTGAACGTTGAAGAGACTTACCCAAAGTCGCACATCTCTCAGAGGTCAGACTTAATACTTTTAATAGACTCTCTATCACTAGTCTGAAACTGATACTAGGAAAGCCTTAGTACAGCGTACTGAGCGGTTGCTTGAGTGATTCGAAGCTGTAGAATAATTAATTTGGAAATTGAACAGCAATTTAGACTTATCAAAAAGGCAAGGTAAGGGAAAGTATTCTAAGGAGGAGGAGTATAATGGTCTGCCGTTTATTTTAGCCATTGAATTTAAGATAATTTAGATGGAGATGCATCTGTTTTCTGAACAGGACCAGGGATAGGGATTTTCAAAAACCACTTGGTAAATGGGAACAATCATCTCAATTTTGCATTGGTGTTAAGGAAAAGTAGAATGATAGATGTTATAAAATAATGTTAACTATTGCTTATCTGGCTTTATGACATATTGTCCTTTCTTTCTTTTGCCTCCTATTTGCATTCAGAATGACATGGAGATGAGAATGTAGAAGCTAAATTCATTTTGCATTTTTGCCTAGCTCCTTAGTTGAAAATTACCTCATTACAGCCTTTGATACAGCTTAGTATTACCTTAGTTTCTAAGACATAACCTGACAGAGAATACAATTAACAGCACAAAATTAATTTAAAATTACAAAGTGTCATCTGACATGTTTTAGAGGGTAGCAGGAAAAGTAAATCCAAACTTTTCATAAGAGAATGGTTGGAGAAGTTCTAAAAAGGCGTGCAATAAGATGTAGGAGTCACATCTTGTGACAGCCTCTGGGACTCTTTTTTTAAGGTGCTTTAATTGTGTCTGTGGACTTGCTTTGCGTCATTCACCTTCATGTTGACTGTTCCTGTAGATAAGAAAATATCTAAAAGTTAGGGTTTTGTCAAATGTTGGTGGTTTATATTTCTTTAGATGATTTTGTATTTTTCTGCTTTTAGTAACTATTGATTTCATAGTTTGATTCTTGGAAATAATTTTATTTCTTTCATTACATGGTTTTGGGGACTCATTTCACTGTTTTTTTCCTCATTCCCCTACCTCAGGATTTCTCAGGTGGGTAAAAAAAAACCCACCTCATTAGGATCACCTGGGATACCTGTTAAAATGCTGATTCCTTGGGTTCCCCAAACAATTTTGGGGGAGTGTGTGTGTTTGTGTGTGTGTGGTGTGGTGGGCTGGTACAGGGTACATTCTTAGGGATGGAGGAGCCTGGATTTCTAAAGATTTCGTGGAGTTGAGCTGCTAGAATGTCCAAAGGCCACCTACCTATAGACTCTATGAGAGAAATATGAACCTCTGTTCAATCTTAGAGCTGAACCTAAACCTAATTGATAGAACAAATATTAGAAAATAAAATTAAGATGTAGTATCACCTCTTAAATATGATGAAACAAAATATGATGAAACAAAATTTTCCTACTAGACAGAGATTATCTGTCTCAGGAAGCTTTTTTCCACTTTGCCTGCAGTTTCATTTAGTCCCACTAGGATATAAGTTCCATAGCAGAGGCTTTATCTAGTTTGTTGACTATTGTATCTCCAGCTGCTAAACAGCACATAGGAATTTAATAAATATTTGGTGAATGGATGAGTTTTTCTTCTTATCACTAAAAACAAAGCTTGTATATGGGTGATTTATATCCAATTATCTTCTCTTCCTAGGAAACTTTTTATAAAATATTTGTGTGTTTGTAAGATTTATTTATTTTTGAAGTTTAGCCATTCCATTCCATATATCTAGTTATGAGTGTGATTTCATAAATCTAGACTAATATTTGGTCTGGTCTGAGAAAATTTCCTCTTTTTCTTTTGAATTGCTCCAGTCTGTTTTCTTCCCTGCTTTTGAAACTGTTATTGACTATTTGATGTCCTGGGTCTATCTTATTTTTCTAATGTCCTTCCTTCTATGATTTTCATTTTACTGTTTTTATAAGTTTTGAGAGAATTCTTTCAACTGAGCTTTGAATTCAGTGTTCTAATTTCCTTTACACCTTTATGTTTTATAGTAACTCACTACATAAATGCTCAAAAATGACCTTCTTCTTTGAACTGATTTTTTAAAAAAGATTTTATTTATTTATTTATTTGAGAGAGAGAGAGGGAGAGAGAGCATGAGCAGGGGGAGGGGCAGAAGGAGAAGGAGACTACTGCTGACCAGGGAGCCCAACATGGCTCCATCCAGGACCCTGAGATCATGACCTGAGCCAAAGGCAGATACTTAACTGACTGAGCCACCCAGGTGTCCCAACTGCTGATCTTTTTATCGTATGCATTGGTCTTCTTTAATTTATATATTCTTATAAGAGATTTTTTAAATTTGCCATCAGTAACTGAGATGAGTCCTAGTAAAGACTTGTTAAGTCCATGAAAATATTAAAATAACTGTTTTTATTTTGCTACCATCCATTTCCCAAGATCCTGCATTCTCAAGTATGTAGACGCCTGTTATATTTTAGGGTTAGAAGTATAGTTGACACTCATTGTTTTGTCTGACAATTGGCTCTCATTTCTTTTGGGAATAGCATGGCTCCTCATTCAGAGAACTAGTTCTACTGTAACATGTATTCTGTAGGGACTCTTCCATGTTCCTTGCTCTCAGGAATAAACACAGTATAACTGAGTTATAGCATTCTGCTCCCCTGATTCAGTGAGGTGGTCAGGACTTGTCTCCTGAGTCAAGGAGAGTCTTTTGAGATTTTTTTTTTTTCAAATTGGGTCAAGAGGGAAGAGCCTTCTCTTTCTGGTAACTGAATTGAGAAAATATGAGCCAGGAGCCAATGCTGACTATTGTTATAGCTGAATAAGACTTCTACTCTGTAAAATACACTGATGTCTAAAGAGAAACAGAAATGAAAGCAAGAGAGTACTAGTTTTAGTCTTTGCAAGGCTAGCTTACATCTTTAGAATTTGATTACATGGTACAATTTTTGTTTGTTTGCTTGGATTTTTGTCACTTACCATCCAAAGATCTCCAGTAAAAATTTTTTCAAGAGTGCTAATGATGATGACATTTCTTAGGAAGAATGCCATGCAACTCCTTGATAAGGTTTTATATCATTTTGGTATGTTACAGAGTTCTATATAGATAACAGAGAAGCCATATAACTACCTTGGGGAAATGATCAGGATTGCTCACAATCAGGTGCTGGCCTTCCTGAGGAGCTTCTCACGTGTTTGACAACTAAGCTAATTTTGGGACCTTGTCTTTATTGGGGAGTTTTGCCTCCTGAGACTTCTAGTCTCCTACCTAGTACACAGTATATGAAAGACCCTAACTTACTTCTCCAAAACTTCTAGTAAATCGCATAGTCTCAAACACACTATATAAGTCTACTGAAGCTTGGGAAGAGGACGATGACAGGGACCTGTGGTCAGGCTGCCACATTCCATATTTTTCTGTGTTGTGTTTTTATGTAGTGTAACAATTTATAGTAAAGAAACATCTGGGGTTAAAAAGACCATGAAGAATTCAATTACATGATTTCTTTTTTCTCCATGCGAGATTATATTAGCCAGCCTCCAGACAGCTCCCAATAATTCATGCTTCTTGGTGTTCATGTCCTTGTGTTGTCCCATCACAAACCAAGTAGGGCCAACCTGGGTAAGCAATAGGATGTTGCAGAAATGAGAGGGAATCTTGACACTAGATCATAAAAGGAATTCCTGTTCTTGCCTTGCTATCTCTTGGATCATTTGCTCTGGGGGAAGTCAGCTGCCATATCATGGGGCTATCTGGATAGTCTTTTGGGGAGGTCCCTGTGGAAAAGAATTGAAGCCTTGTGTTAACAGTCAGCACTGATTGAGTGAGCCACCTTAGACTGGATCCTTCTATCCCTACTCAAAGTTTTGGATGACCAACTTGGACAATATCTTGACTGCAATCTTATGAGAAACCCTGGGCTAGAACCACTAAGCTATATCTGGTATCCTGACTTGCAAAGACTAAGATAATAAATGTTTATTGTCTTAAGCTCTTGTTTGAGGGAATTGTTACAGAGCAATACATAACTAATATACAGAGCCTCATTGTTCTTAAGAAATCAGTTTGATAAATGGTAGAGTTTATTCTGATGGAGAAGGTTGGGGGAAGAACAAATTGAAATCAAGATTTCTGCTTTGGACTTGTTAATTACGAGATGCCTACTAGAAATTCAAGTGTGGATGTCAAGTTCACAGTTGAACATAACAGTATTGCATTTTAGAGAAAGACTGGAATTATAGAATGAAATTTGAGATGCATTGTATATAGATTGTATTTAATACTATAGGAGGAGATGTAGAGAAGAGAATGGAGCTCATCATTGGGTCAGTCCTGGGGTTGAGGGGAGGAAGAAGAGTCAGCAAAGAAGTTTAAGAAACAGTCATTGAGATAGGAGGAAAAGAAACTAGCTTGTGTGTTAATGATGCTAAGAGAATAGGATGACCTTGGAAGAAGGGAGTAATCCACCTTGTCAAATGATCTGAGAGGTTGAGCAGGATAACAGAGAAGTGTCTGTGGGAGCTGGCAACATGGTGGGCAGCAGCACGTTCCTGAGAGCAGACTTAGTGTAGTGGTGATAAAAAAATGAAGCCCAAGTGGAGTGACCTGACAAGAGAATGGGAATGAGGAAGTTAAGACAGATACCAGTAACACATTCAAGAAATTTTGCAGTGAAGGGGAGGTGAGAAATAGCTCCTGGAAAAAATGGTAGCTGGAAGAGGATATGAGGGCAAGAGAGTTTATTTTTATTTGCTTTATTTGTATTTAAAAATTTTAAGATACAAGATACCAGAGTATGTTTGTAAGCTGATAGAAATAATCAAGCTGAAGAGAATAATTGATGATGCCGGAAAGAGGGGATAATTGTGGGAACAAACCCTGTGAAAAACCAAGAAGGGATGAAATAGAATTGGAGAGGTTGGTTTTTGAAGGAAGCAGGAAATACTTCTTTGTCATAAGAAGGCAATTATAGACCTTTTCTTTAGTAACACAGGGAGTGTAGGAATGAAAAACGTGTCAGAAAAACTGGCTTGCTATCTCAACTCTTACTCTACATAATGAACTGAAGGAATGAATCTCTGATATAGTTCTGATTGATCATTCCTTTATTTGAGAAGTATATTTTGAACTCCAACAAAGTGAAAGGTACTTTGGCAAAATAATAGAATGTCTTTCTCTAGGAGATTAAAACTTGCATTGGAAATGGTTATGCAAATAAAAAAATTAAAATACAAGAATTTAATGGTGATAATGGAGGAATGTTTAAAATGCTATGAGAGCATAGGAGAAAGAAGGACCCATCCCTGTTCAGGAAAGACAGGGAAGGCTTTGTAGCTGAGGCTTAATGGAAATTAGAAGGAAAAGTAGGAATTTGCAGTTCAGCTGATTAACAAAAGCCATTATAATAAAATTAGCAGTGATCATTCTGAGACCCCTCATTCATGTATGGGAGAACACAATAAAAGATGATGGTGAATCCTTTCCCCCTTTCTCCCTGTGGTTTATGAGTATGCTTTCACATAATTGCACATTAGATCTTGAGTGGACTGTCTTTGGAGTTCTCTATTTAGTAGCACATCGGTACACTGATTTATGCTTGATTACTCCTAAACTATACAGATTTGGAAGTGTTCAGATTGAACATTTCCTTAGAAACTAATAGCAATATCTAATAGCTTTTCAAATGGAAATACTGCATTTTACAGTGTAAACTAATCTTTGTGAAAAGAGACTAAGTATATCCTGTGTGGGTGCATGTATTATAGATGTGCATAAAATTGAAATTCAGATTAAAAAAATACTTGGGTATATATGGGGTATTCAAGCTAATCTGAATTTTTCGTTTAACTAGAATACTATTGGTTTCAACATTGTTACATTATTGAAAATCTTTCTAAAATAGATCACTTTTCTTTGATGTCTTGTCAATGCTTAAAAATACAGACTAGAAATTATGTGGAAAAATTTTTAATTAAGTAGTTTTCAATTTAATTTTGGTTAAGATTTTACTATACTTGACTATTATTATATTTGGGTCCCTCCCCTTGGATTTCTTCTCTTTGAATAATTGTAATTTGTGTGTGTGTGTGTGTGTGTGTTTAGTGTGTGATAATAAAAGTAATACAATTTTATAATTTATATTCTGCCATTAATGTAGAACTTTACTTTTTTCCCCTAAAGTCATTCATATGAAGTAGTTTCCACTAACATTTTCCTTCATTCTATTTGCTTTTTTTTTTTTTTTTTCTTACTCCTTTGTCTCTGCTGGTGGAGAGATAGCAGTAAGGGAGGAGGCTGTAGGGAATTCTAATCTTCATTTGATATGTCATTTTATAGACTTCTACATTTCTTTGAACTTTAATATCAATTCTTTATTGTTGTTGTTATTTTTTAACTCTGCCTAGGGCTTATATTATCCTGGAGGGAGTAAAATTTATTAATGAATTTCACTAAGTATACATAGAAAATGCTAATGTAATATATAACCATCAAATGTCTGAGTTTGCCTTTGTTTAATATGATTTCTATGTTTTTCTATTAAAGGTAATCCATTAAAAATTAATTGATCTGTATCTATACAGTTATACAGATCTAAGACATAACTTTGTATGTATGTATAGTATGAATGTCTTCTGAAATCGGAAAAAAATCCTTTGGTGGACTGTGCTCTGTAACTACGGCATGTACATGAGAAATATGGTGAACTCAGGGTATGAAAATAACATTGGTAGAGAGGATTTATAGAGGAGGAGGCAGTTTGTGAATTTTTTGGTGAGAAAAGTCTACATGAAGTTTGTAAATGACTATGCCTTGCAGGAAATTCATAGATCAAGGAACATTCTCTTCTAATATAGTGGACGTTTATTGGTTGATTACACAGCATTGCTTTTCCTTATTCATCTTTCATATATATATATATATATATATATTTTTTTTTTATTTTATTTTATTTTATTTTATTTTATTTTATTTTATTTTATTTATTTTATTTGACACAGAGAGAGAGACAGCCAGCAAGAGAGGGAACACAAGCAGGGGGAGTGGGAGGGGAAGAAGCAAGCTCCCAGCGGAGCAGGGAGCCCGATGTGGGGCTCGATCCCAGGACTCTGGGATCATGCCCTGAGCCCAAGGCAGATGCTTAACGACTGAGCCTCCCAGGCACCCCTCATCTTTCTTATAAACCCAGATTGTTCTTACACCTTCCATCCCCTTGATGCATGGCCCATAAGTCAGCTTTGGGTGTAGCCCTGAATTGCCTTAATCTAATAAGGATTTTAAATTGCCTTTGATGTAATTAATTTTGGTTGGATTTAAGCCAATGACTATGTTGAATCTGCCATGTTTTATAAAGCCCTTCTAGCTCCTATAGGAAGGTTTCAGAGTCAAGTAAACACACAGCTAAAGATGGCTAGCAACTGCAAAACATTTGGCAGATATCATAGGTAAGGGGGGAAAATCCCAACATCTAATTCTTATGAAATTGGAATATGAAAGTCAGGAAGGGATGCTAGAATCACAGTAATATGTGATTAGAAAGTCGTCTTGCATTTTCAACTATAACAGTAATCATTAGCATGTTCAAGGAACTTAACCTGTGAGGTTCAAGGATCTACACATAAAAATAGCCCTTCTTTAATTCTTCCTTATTGTGCATTGTGAATTACAGGACTATTGTTCCTTAGGGTACCTATAACTGGGGACTAATTTAGGAATTCAGCCCAATTTAGAAAATGATTTCTAGGGGAAAATGAATTCCCAATTCTAACTACAAGTGATTCATACACCCCACCTATAAGTTTAGAATTTATTGTTATCTGTGAGAGGCTTGGTAGTGTGTTAGAAAGAGCACTGCTCTAGGAAGGAGTCAAAGAATATTCATTCTCACCTAGTTCTGCTATTAATTAGCTATGAGACTTTCATAAGTCACCTTCCTGGTTCTTTATTTTCTCATCTGGAAAATGAAGGGTTAAATTAGATTTTGAAGATTCTTCTAGTTCCAGTAATTTATAATAAATTTGTCAAATACCAGACACTCATTTATTTGACAGTGATTTTAATACTAGGTTTTACAAATGTGTTTTGAAAAACATTTCTCTTCATCTGATTTTGTTCTTCTGGATCATTAAATATTTGTCATAAAAGTAATTTTACCTTTGGGCATTTAATTTAATACGTTAGTTAGGATCATTCTAATAATAGTACCAAGACACATCTTGATAAGATAATGTATTAAACGTAAGTTTTTGTGTGTGTGTGTGTGTGTGTGTGTGTGTGTTTTAGTGAGAGAGAGACTGGTGGGGAGGGGCAGAGAGAGATGGAGAGAGAGACTCTTTTTTTTTTTTTTATAATGATTTTTTATTATATTATGTTAGTCACCATACAGTACATCCCCGGTTTTCGATGTAAGGCTCGATGATTCATTAGTTGCGTATAACACCCAGTGCACCATGCAATATGTGCCCTCCTTACTACCCATCACCGGCCTATCCCATTCCCCCACCCCCCTCCCCTCTGTAGCCCTCAGTTTGTTTCTCATAGTCCATAGTCTCTCATGTTTCATTCCCCCTTCTGATTACCCCCACTTTCTTTATCCCTTTCTTCCCCTACTGATCATTCTAGTTCTTATGTTCCATAGATGAGAGAAATCATATGATAGTTGTCTTTCTCTGCTTGACTTATTTCACTTAGCATTATCTCCTCCAGTGCCGTCCATGTTGTAGCAAATGTGGAGAACTCGTTCTTTCTGATTGCTGAGTAATATTCCATTGTATATATGGACCACAACTTCTTAATCCAGTCATCTGTTGCAGGGCATCTCGGCTCCTTCCACGATTTAGCTATTGTGGACATTGCTGCTATGAACATTGGGGTGCATATGGCCCTTCTCTTCACTACGTCTGTATCTTTGGGGTAAACACCCAGTAGTGCAATGGCTGGGTCATAGGGTAGCTCAATTTTTAACTTTTTAAGGGACCTCCACACTGTTTTCCAGAGTGGCTGTACCAACTTGCATTCCCACCAACAATGTAGGAGGGATCCCCTTTCTCCACATCCGGAGAGAGAGACTCTTAAGCGGGCTCCAAGCCCAGTACAGAGCCCATTGTGCTCGATCTCACAACCTAAGATCATGACCTGAGCTGGAATGAAGAATCAGATGCTTAAATGACTGAGCTCCCCAGATGCTCCTAGACATAATTTTAAATGCAATTCTTTTTTACTGATTCTAAATGACTTTAAATCCGCTCATTTATTTTCCAATTATTCTTGTGTTACATTGATTTGAGAGGACTTTTGTTATTTCCCAAAATAATTATTACTGATTTATAATTTTATTATGTTGCCGATTTAATAGTATTCATTAGAAATTTTAAAACAATTAGTGTTATACATGTACAATATTATATTATATATGTGTGTGACATTAGGCATGTATATAATAATGTGATTAACATTACATATATTTCATGCATATGAATATGTGTATACACACACACATATATGTAATATATGAAATACTATTTATATTGTCATTCTATTTTATGCCAGGTACTCTGATAGGCTCTAGGGATAAAAAACATATGGTTATTGGTTGCAAGGAGCTTATGGTCTATTGAGTAAAATAATCAGGTAAAATGTTGCACGACTAGTTAACATATGAAAAGATATGCATTCACTAATAATCATAGGAATGGTAAATAATATATTCCAGTTTTTGAAGATTAGATGGGTGATAGTATCACATATAAGGCAGAATGTGGAAAAACGATGCTGTTTTGGAATGATTATAAATCTTTTTTTTTTTTAATGATTTTTTATTATATTATGTTAGTCACCATACAGTACATCCCCGGTTTCCGATGTAAAGTTCGATGATTCATTAGTTGCGTATAACACCCAGTGCACCACGCAATACGTGCCCTCCTTACTACCCATCACCGGTCTATCCCGTTCCCCTACCCCCCTCCCCTCTGAGGCCCTCAGTTTGTTTCTCATAGTCCATAGTCTCTCATGTTTCATTCCCCCTTCTGATTACCCCCACTTTCTTTATCCCTTTCTTCCCCTACCGATCATCCTAGTTCTTATGTTCCATAGATGAGAGAAAACATATGATATTTGTCTTTCTCTGCTTGACCTATTTCACTTAGCATTATCTCCTCCAGTGCCGTCCATGTTGTAGCAAATGTTGAGAACTCGTTCTTTCTGATAGCTGAGTAATATTCCATTGTATATATGGACCACAACTTCTTAATCCAGTCATCTGTTGAAGGGCATCTCGGCTCCAACCACGATTTAGCTATTGTGGACAATGCTGCTATGAACATTGGGGTGCAGATGGCCCTTCTCTTCACTACGTCTGTATCTTTGGGGTAAACACCCAGTAGTGCAATGGCTGGGTCATAGGGTAGCTCAATTTTTAACTTTTTAAGGGACCTCCACACTGTTTTCCAGAGTGGCTGTACCAACTTGCATTCCCACCAACAATGTAGGAGGGATCCTCTTTCTCCACATCCTCTCCAGCAATTGTTGTTTCTTGCCTTGTCAATTTTTGCCATTCTAACTGGCATAAGGTGGTATCTCAGTGTGGTTTTGATTTGAATTTCCCTGATGGCTAATGATTTTGAACATTTTTTTCATGTGTCCATTAGCCATTTGTATGTCTTCATTGGAAAAGTGTCTGTTCATATCTTCTGCCCATTTTATGATTTGTTTTTTTGTTTCTTGTGCTTTGAGTTTGAGAAGTTCTTTGTAGATCTTGGATACCAGTCTTTTATCTGTAGTGTCATTTGCAGATATATTCTCCCATTCCGTGGGCTGCCTCTTAGTTTTTTTGACTGTTTCCTTGGCTGTGCAGAAGGTTTTTATCTTGATGAAGTCCCACAAGTTCATTTTTTCTTTTGTTCTCTTGCCTTTGGAGATGTGTCATGAAAAAAGTTACTGTGGCTGATGTCAAAGAGGTTGCAGCCTATGTTCTCCTCTAGGATTTTGATGGATTCCTGTCTCACATTGAGGTCTTTCATCCATTTGGAGTTTATCTTTGTGTATGGTGTGAGAGAGTGGTCAAGTTTCATTTTTTTGCATATAGCTGTCCAATTTTCCCAGCACCATTTATTGAAGAGACTGTCTTTTTTCCACTGAATGATTTTTCTGCTTTGTCAAAGATTAGTTGCCCAGAGAGCCGAGGGTCCATTTCTGGGTTCTCTGTTCTGTTCCATTGGTCTATGTGTCAGTTTGTGCCAGTACCATGCTGTCTTTGTGATCACAGCTTTGTAGTATAGCTTGAAATCTGGCAACGTGATGCCGCCAGCTTTGTTTTTCCTTTTTAACAATTCCTTGGCGATTCGGGGCCTTTTCTGGTTCCACACAAATTTAAGGGCTGTTTGTTCCAGTTCTTTGAAAAATGTCATTGGTATTTTGATCGGGATGGCACTGAAAGTGTAGACTGCTCTGGGTAGCATAGACATTTTAACTATGTTTATTCTTCTGATCCATGAGCATGGAATACTTTTCCATCTTTTTGAGTCTTCTTCAATGTCTTTCAAGAGTGATTTGTAGTTTCTAGAATATAGATCCTTTACGTCTCTGGTTAAGTTAATTCCGAGATAACGTATGATTTTTGGTGCTATTGTAAATGGAATGGATTCCCTAATTTCTCTTTCTTCATTCTCATTGTTTGTGTATAGAAATGCAACTGATTTCTGAGCATTGATTTTGTATCCCGCCACATTACTGAATTGCTCTATAAGTTCTAGTAGTTTGGGGGTGGGTTTTCTATAGTATAGTAGTATAGTAGTTTTGGGTTTTGTGTATAGAGTATCATGTCATCTGCGAAGAGAGACAGTTTGACTTCTTCTTTGCCAGTTTGGATACCTTTTATCCCTTTTTGTTGTCTGATTGCTGTTGCAAGGACTTCTAGTACTATGTTGAATAATAATGGTGAGAGTGGGCATCCTTGTCATGTTCCTGATCTTAGGGGAAAGGCTTTCAGCTTTTCCCCATTGAGAATGATATTCACTGTAGGCTTTTCATAGATGGTTTTTATGAACTTGAGGAATGTACCCTCTATCCCTACACTCTGAAGGGTTTTAATCAGGAAAGGATGTTGTATTTTGTCAAATGCTTTTTCTGCATCAGTTGAGAGGATCATATGGTTCTTGACTCTTTTCTTGTTGATCTGATCTATCACGCTGATTGATTTACGGATGTTGAACCACCCTTGCATCCCAGGGATGAATCCCACTTGGTCTTGATGGATAATCCTTTTAATGTACTGTTGGATCCTATTAGCTAGGATCTTGTTGAGAATTTTGGCCTCCATATTCATCAGGGATATTGGTCTGTAATCTTCCTTTTTGATGGGGTCTTTGCCTGGTGTGGGGATCAAGGTAATACTGTCCTCATAGAATGAGTTTGGTAGTTTTCCTTCTGTTTCTATTTTTTGAAACAGCTTCAGGAGAATAGGTATTATTTCTTCTTTGAATGTTTGGTAGAATTCCCCAGGGAATCCGTCAGGCCCTGGACTCTTGTTTTTGGGGAGGTTTTTGTTTACTGCTTCAATCTCGTCATAATTAATCAGTCTGTTTAAATAATCAATTTCTTCCTGTTTCAGTCTTGGTAGTTTATAGGTTTCCAGGAAGGCATCCATTTCTTCCAGGTTGTTTAATTTATTGGCATAAAGCTGTTGATAAAAATTTTTTTTTTTAAAGATTTTATTTATTTATTTGACAGAGAGAGACAGCCAGCGAGAGAGGGAACACAAGCAGGGGGAGTGGGAGAGGAAGAAGCAGGCTCTTAGCAGAGGAGCCTGATGTGGGGCTCGATCCCAGAATGCTGGGATCACGCCCTGAGCCGAAGGCAGATGCTTAACGACTGCGCCACCCAGGCGCCCCTGTTGATAAAAGTTTCTAATGATCCTTCCCATTTCATTGCCACCCCCTCACTTTCTATCTGGAGCTGTGTTTGGGTCTAAAATTAATCTTTTCTAGACAGCATATCATTGGGTCTTGTTTTTTATCCAATCTGATGCCCTGTGTCTTTTGATTGTAGAATTTAGCCCAAATACATTCAGAGTAATTATTGAAAGAGTGAATTTAGTGCCATTGTATTACCTGTAGCGTCAGCGTTTCTGTATATTGTCTCTGTTCCTTTCTTGTCTATGTTACTTTTGGGCTTTCTCTTCACTTAAAGGATCCCTTGTAATATTTCTTGTAGGGCTGGTTTAGTGTTCACAAATTCTTCTAGTTTCTGTTTGTCCTGGAAACTCTTTAGCACTCCTATTTTGAATGACAGACTTGCTGGGTAAAGTATACTTGGCTGCATATTTTTATCATTTAGCTTGCTGAATATGTCATGCCAGTCCTTTCTAGGGTTCCAAGTCTCTGTGGACAGTTCTGATGTCAGTCTTATGTTTCTACCCTTGTAGGTTAAGGACCTGTTGTCCCAAGCTGCTTTCAGGATTTTCTGTTTGTCTCTGAATTTTGCAAGCTTCACTATTATATGTTGAGGTGTTGACTTATTTTTATTGATTTTGAGGGGGGTTTTCTGTTCCTCCTGGACTTGAATGCCTGTTTTCTTTGCCAGATTAGGGAAGTTTTCAGCTATAATTTGTTCAAATAAACCTTCTGCCCCCCCTTCATTTTCTGGGACCCCTATTAGCCAGATATTATTCGCTTTATAGAATCACTGAATTTTTAATGTCTCCCTTTGTGATCCAGTAATTGTCTTTCTCTCATTTTCCATCATTTTTCTTCTGTTCACTGATTCTCTCTTCTTCGTCATTTATCCTAGCAGTTAGAGCCTCTATTTTTTATTGCATCTCAGTAATAGCCCTTTGAATTTTGACCTGATTATATTTTAGTTCTTTTATTTCTTCGGTAAGGAAATCTCTAGTGTCTTCTTTGCTTTTATCAAGCTTAACTAATATTTTTATAATCATTGTTTTGTATTCTAGTTTTGATATCTTACTTATATCCATATTTATTAAATCTCTGGCAGTGAGTACTACCTCTTGTTCTTTTTTGGGGTGAGTTCTTCCATCTTGTCATTATGTCCAGAAAAGAATAGATCAAAGGGAGGGAAAATACAAAAATAGCAACAGTGACACCAGAAAAATATACACTACACAAATCAGAAGAGAACAGAAACCAAAAAGAAAAGAAAATTAAAAAAATAAGAATAAAATCAAACAAGAAGTTGAGCTGAACAGAACAATAAACTAGATCCTGGGTGTATTTTGGTCTGTTTGTTAGAAGGAACTAGATCCCAAATAGGAAAGAAAGAAAAACATATGTATATACAAAAATGAAGTTGAATAAAATGAAAGGAAGCCCAAAAATGAGAAAAATATATATAAAACCTAAGTGTAAAAATGAAAATTAAGATGACTTAAAAATAATTGATAAAATAAGAAAATATCTGAAAAGGAAAATAAAATATAAGACTGAAAGACTAAAGAATAATAAGAAAAAACCACGAATGCTATATACTTCTTTCCCCAAGAGCTGGAGTTTACAGTTCTGTATGATCGGTAACTTGGTATTTCACCAGAAGTTCCTGCTGGTCTTCTGGGGGAGGTGCCTGTTGCACTGATTCTCAGGTATCTTTGCCCAGGAGGAATTGGACCTCCCTTGCCAGGGGGCCAGGCTTAATGTAAGCGACTCTGGAAATGGTGTGGCGGATGAAAATGGCAGTGCCTCAGTCTCTAGCCCCAGAGTTGAAAGTTCATATCCCCCACATTTCAGTGAGCCCTTACAGAGCAGTCAATCACTCTTGTCTCCCTGGTTTCTCTTTGTGTCTGAACTCTTTCTTCAACCAGCCTGTGACTGAGCGTTTTTATCTCAGACACATGATCCTGTTCCCTTTCGAGTCTCCAAACTTTACGGACTCTGGTGGTGCTCACCCCTCTTGTTCCTTCTGGGAGAGAGTGAGGGTTTGTTGTCCCCAGGGTTCTGCCTCTTACTGGGACCCTGCTTGGAGAGTGGTCACCTAACTGTGCAGTGTTTCAGGTTTATGGAAACACTGAACAGAAAACCTGCTCCTGGGCTCACTGTTTGCAACTGGCTTCCCCACTCCAATGCCTGGGAACTCTGCTGAACTCAGGCACCCCCATTCTTTTTGTGACCCTGGGGATCCTGAGACCATGCTCTCCCACCTGGGATTCCACCTTGCTTTGCCTCCTGAGTGCCTTTGAGGCAAAATTTTTAAAGTTCTGATTTTGTGCTCCGCTGCTTATAACATTTTCCAGTACCCACTTATGGAGACTCCCCCCCACCCCTGCCCAGTTTATCTTCCTATATATCACCTTGTATTCATGTCTCCACATCTCCTACCTTGCAAAAAGTGGTCACTTTTCTATTTGTAGAATTGTAACAATTCTTATATCTCTGGTTGATTTTGCAGGTGTTCAGAATGATCTGATAACTATCTAGCTGATTTCCAGGAACAAGATGATACTAGGCTCCCGTACTCCTCTTCCATCTTAACTCTCTCCCCTAGAACTTATTTTCAATAAAACACCCAGTTACCTTTCCACCATATAGTTCCCTTTATTTTACCCCCTTATACTGTAATTGACTTATGTATTATATCTACATACGTTGAAAACCCTATCAAGACAATGTTAAAATGTTTACTTTCAAATATCAAGCAAGCATATATTAAAGAACTATAGAGGATAAAAATAGTCTATTATATTTTCCCAGATATTTACTATTTCTGCTGCTCTTCTTTCATTTTCAATGCAGTAGGCAACTTTTGGGTATTATTTCCATTCTGTCTGAAGAAATTACTTTTGGGACAGATCTACTGGCAAGAAATTCTCTTGCTTTATCTACCTTCGTCTGAGAATATCCCTACTTCACCTTTATTCCTTAAAGATACTTTCTCTGGATATGGAATTCTGGGTTGATAATTGTTCCTTTTCAACATTTAAAAATGTTATGAAATGTTCCATTTCCTTCTGGCCTACATGAGACAGTTTGAGTCATTTGAATAATTTTCCCTGTAAATGATGCATTATTTTTCTCTTGCTATTTTCATGGTATTTTCTTTGTCTATAGTTTTTAGCAGGTTGATTATGATAGGTCTGGGCATAGATTTCTTTGGGTTTATTCTATTTGGGTTTACTTAATTTCTTGAACCTGTAGGTGTATGTCTTTCCTCCAAATTTCGGTACTTTTCAGTCATTTCTCCAAAAAAAATTTTTTATAAACATTTTCTTGATTCTGTGTGACTTATTTGATACCAATATTAGACCTTTTGTTAC
This sequence comes from Ursus arctos, assembly GCF_023065955.2. Lineage (NCBI taxonomy): Eukaryota > Metazoa > Chordata > Mammalia > Carnivora > Ursidae > Ursus > Ursus arctos. The sequence continues at coordinate 49,957,755 of NW_026622786.1, read as the reverse complement.
TGTCCTACAGGTTCCTGTTGTTCCATGTAATTTAATTTTCTCAATCATTTTTTGTTGGTTTTTCAAATTGTATAATCCCTAGTACTCTATGTTCAAATTCACTAGTTTCCTTTGTAATCTCTATTCTGCTATGGAGCCCATCCAGTAAGTTTCTAAGTTTGTTATTGTATTTTTCAGTTCTAGAATTTCCATTGCATTCTTTATATATTCTATTTCAAGATTTTCTACCTTTCCATTTATTTCAAGATTATTTTCCCTTACTTGTTGGAGCATTTTTATAATAGCTGCTTTAAATCTTTGTCAGATAATTATAAAATCCATGTCATTTCAGCATTGGCATCTGTTGATTGTCTTTCCCGTTGTGAGCTGAGATTTTTCTGGTTCATTCATCATATGTCAAGTAACTTTGAATTATATCCTGGACAGTTTGAATATTATGTTGTAAGAATCTAGGTTTTGTTTAAATCATATGAAAAATATTGATATTTTTGTTTTAGTTGGCAATTGGTCTACTTGGTTCAAGCCATAAACCGTAACTAGCTTTCTGCAGTTATGGTTTTGATGTCAGTTTGTTTCCAAAGCTTTTATAGTGCAAAGGGTCTTTTTTTGTGTATGTGTCACTCTCAGTGGCCAGTGTTAGATCTGGGTAGTGGTCTATATCATGGTTCACTTCTTAGAGTTGTTGGTATGCTCTTTAAGTTCAAATATACACATTTGTAGCTGGTGGGTGAGGACAGGAGTAATAAATGATTTATGGTGTCATTTTCTCACATTCCTCATTCTGCAATTTTCTCTGTACTTTCTGTTTCCTCAGCCTTCCCTTTTTGGTCCTCTGGCCATAACCATGGGTCATTATTCCACTCACACTTCCTGTGACTCTCTCCACATCTGGTACAAAATAGCAAGGGGACAGCGGTGGGTGGAGGGTGGGGAGTTTTCTTATTTCTTTGGAGTACAGCTCATATGAGGGGGGATGAAGATTCCCGTCACATAAAGTTTTAGGCTTCCATTCTTCCATTGCCATCTCTGTTATGGTCACTGAGTGACCATTGGATTGCTTTGGGTCTGGGGCATGAGCAAATGGGAAAAAGAGAAAAAAATGGACTTCTTGCTTTCTCTGTGAGTGTTAGTCTTGTCTTTTCTTTTTAAAAGATTTTATTTGAGAGAGACAGAGAGAGAGAGAGAGAACAAGCAGAGGGAGGGGCAGGGGGAAAGGAAGAAGCAGATTCTCTACTGAGCACAGAGCCCAACATGGGGCTCTATCCCAGGACCCTGAGATCATGACCTGAGTTGCAGTAAGACACTTAACTTACTGAGCCACCCAGGTGCCCTGTGTTTTTTCTGTGCCCTGAGGTCCTTGATCCGGAACTGGAGGGATTCTCTTGGCACTTTCTCTGACCAAATTCCATTTCTGACTTTCTGGCTAAATTAAGTACAGGCCAAAACATTCCAGAGTAAAATAAAAACTGTCAGTTCAGTGGTACTTTGATTTCTGTTTTTTATTTCCTGATCTTCTTGCTGCTATTTGCTTTTCAGAGTCCTCAAGTAGTTGCCCCATGCATTCTATTCAGGTCTTATAGCTATATTTGTTGTAATAAGGAATTGTTAATAAATAACTGGTTGATTGGTTATAGTGAGAGATTATCATAATATCTCAATTTAGGAATTTTTGAATGAAATATTCTTTGGAGATAATTTATTAACTTTTATGAGAGGAAATTTAATTTCTCTCGTAAAAGTCCTTTGCTAGATATTAAGCGAGTTGTTCCTTGTTATCCTGAAAGAAATAATGTTCTTTACATAATTGCAATCGTTTACTCCTCAAAGTATTTGCTGCAGGTTTAGTAGGTGATTGATTTTTTTAAATATTCTGTTTTATGTGTGTCTTCAGTCTGATTTTGTCTGTTACTATGTTTGCTTCCCTTTTTCTTAAAATTGATAGGCTAATTCTTATAAGTTGAAACATAAATTTAAAGTGAAATTCTCGTGTAAGTGAACATAAAGTGTAGAGACCATTCTTTAATCTTATATTAAATGAAAGGAATTATAAGTAGAAAACTACTTTTCAGTATATATGTTAACTATTAAGGACTAGAGGGGGAAAAATAGTGTTCGTATGTATTAAAATGACCAAAACTCTAATTTATTTCTGAGTTTGTCCCCTTTAGAACATAACTGTGGTATAGTTACAAGCAATTGTAAAGGAATTACTTTGAAATTCATGAACATTTAGTTATTCTATCTTAACTGCACCTCAGAGACTTTATAGTCTTACTGGGCTTCAGTCATTAGAATGAATTCTAAATATAGAAAACATGGTGTCATGAACAGTGTAAAATTGGACTTTGAGAATCAGGCTATTGCAGGTTGGATGCTTACTTCCTAGAGGCCTAAACTTCTAATAGGCATTCATTTCTTAGGGACCATAATCCATTTAATCATAGCCTTGATGTTAACATTAATCCATTCTAAGACTTTCCAGGACTACTTATCAGGAAGTGACAGATGTATTTTAGACTATATATTCTTGACTCTTTAGTAAGTCAGCATTTCTATCTAAGCATTCATTCATTGCTTCAGTAAATATTTATTGACTGCCTGCTAAGTTCTGGGGAATTTTGCTAGATCTGGGGCTATATTAGACACTAAAACAAAGTTTTACTCACAGTTACTTGTAATCTTGCAGGAAATATATGCCAATAAAATAAGGTTTGTTTGGTGTTGTGATGGAAACATAAGATATTTTTAAAAAAATGTATAAGATACTGTGATGGTACATAAAAGGGACATCTAACTCAAAGAAGGTCTAGAATAATACTCAAGGGCAAGAACAAATTAGCCAAATGAAAATATGATAGAGGCCCTTTCTGACTCTGCACAGAGATTTCCCTGAGAACTGTGGCCTGTAAAAATAGTAATGCTTCAATGTTATTTTATCTTCTAAAGAGTGAGTACCTGGAAAAGTTCATTTACTTTTTTCCTGCTCTAAATGAAATGAAGAACCTAATTAATATGTAATTCTGATCAGATATGCAAATTAATAAGACAGTTATTGATCATAGATGTTATGCATCATTTCCAATTACTAGTAAATAATTTCATATGTATATAGCCTCATAAATCATTTATTATGATGATTTTTTAAAAGATTTTATTTATTTGAGAGAGAGAGAGTGCACACAAGCAGGAGAGGGAGGCAAAGGGAGAGAAAGAGGAAGACTCCTCTCTGAGCAGGGAGCCTGACCCGGGTCTTGATCCCAGGACCCTAGGATCATGATCTGAGCCAAAGGCAGATGCTTAACTGACTGAGCCACTCTGGCACCACTTTTATTATGATTCTTGATGACATTTATCAGCAGCTTTCTTCCTTCACCGTTTTCTTATCTGACAGTGGATCCATGTATCTATTAGCTTGTCTTAAAGTTTTATTTTCAGAGCCCTTCCATTTTTCTTATCCATTATGAATAAGGGGTAAAAAATGTCGATTTTGAAATGTTCTTGTGAAATTTCAATCCCATTTTTGTTAGATTCATTACTCATTTTATCCTCAGAGATATAGATCACCATGGCTTTCAAGTATCGGATATATCAATTTAATATCTCTAGTAGATTGTTCTTTGATACCTTTTGTTTTCTTTTCTCCTCTTGTCACTGCAAGTTTAATTTCTGAGTTTATTCCTTCAAGTTAGTTTCTCAATATTTTCCCATAGCATAGCAAGAGAAAAACAATCTTGTTTGGCTGGACAACATGGAAGAATGAATAAAAGGAGAGGAGAATAAGATGCAAATCCAAAGCCTTCAGGAGAGAGAGAGACCATGACTGAAAGGTGATAGTGGAAAGGAGTATTTCTGTCTTCATGGACAAGAGGGCTTTGGGACATGATGATAATTTATTTGTAGGTTATTTGCAGATGAATTCCAGGCCTCTAGGAGAGTGACAGCATATGGGGACATAGATACTCTGACGGAGAGCCTGTGTATTACAAAATGTATGTGTAGATGGGCTTGTAATAAGTTTAGTGCTTAGAGAAAAATAACTGAATTTTCTTAGGTTGTGCTTGAATGTGCTATTGTCTCAAGGATGTCATTTGCTCTACTGTTGGGATATGCTTATTGGACTGCTGGTTCCATGAAGGGGTTGGCTGATACTGTGGCTATTCAGTAAATGTTGTGAAATGGATAAAAACAAAACAAAACAAAACATGGCATAAACTGCAATACTGAGCTCTCCCCCAAAGGCAACCTTGTCTCTCTTTTTTTAAGTAGGCTCCCAGCATGGAGCCTAGTGTGGGGCTTGAACTCATGACCCTGAGATCATGACCTGAGCTGAGATCAAGAGTCAGACGCTTAACCAGCTGAGCCACCTGGGTACCCCTGTCTCTCTCTTTAGAGAGATCTAGGTTGTACTCTCATGTGAAATAAAATAAAAGTTGTACATCTAGAGGTTTTCAATGTGTATTTTGGTTGGGTGGGCTGTTTGGGGCAATGTTGTAGAGAGAAATACACTTGGATAGGATAGCATTTGGCCCCTATGAGCAGGGCCAATTTTACAGGACATTATAATCTAAGGAGATTTGTTCACTCTGAAATCAAGGGACAGTCAGGAATTACAACACAGAGCTGAATTTATGTTGCTTTTATTACTATGAAAACTTCTATTATTGATATAAAACAATAAGTAAGAATAATCTATGATTAATGGTCTAAAACAAAAAATGAGATGGCTAGCTTTTCACTTAAAGTAGTTTCTAATCTCTTATCCAACTAATCAGTTGTTTAGTTTTAAGACTTTATTATCTCTTTAAATCATAATTAATATAGAAAATATGATACATTTCTGCTTCCTAATCACTGCTTATCCAAGCACCTACAATCTTTTATAATTCTATTCGGTACTATCATCATATTTGTTTTATAAATGAGAAGTATTAAGTTTTCTGTTTTAGTGAGAGAATCTTGTTGTGGCACTTGAATAAAGCAATGTTAAATCAAAGAGTTAGAATCTAAATATACATTGATATTAAGACGTGCACATATTTTGGGAGGTACCTGGGTCGCTCAGTCAGTCAAGCATCTGACTCTTGGATTTGTCTTAGGTCCTGATCTCATGGCTTGTGGGATTGAACCCTGCATTGGGTTCCCCACTCAGTGGGAGTCTGCTTGGACATTCTCTCTCTCTACCCCTTCCCCCTCTTGCATACATGCTCTCTCTCTCTCTCAAATAAATAAATAAATCTTAAAAAAGACTTGCACATATTTTTGAAAATTTTAATGATAGCAATACCGAAGAATGAGAAATGATTTTATATTTATAAATTCAAGATCCTAGAATATTCATGTTTGAAAAGTGCTTAAAATTTCCATTACAAAGCTTTTAGGAGCATTTTGTATTTTGATCATATGAAATATAGCAGGGATAACCCAAGGATTTACAGTTTCCCAGAACATTGCTCTCACTTAGTTCAATTAAAAAGACATGAACAGATATACAGCTCAGAAGAAAGAAAGCTAAGGTCTGGTACCTGTTCTCAAAGAGTTTACACTTTAACTGGGAAAATTTCAAAACAAAGTTTTGATAATTTGATTGTTCAGTGATAAAATTGATGATTTCAAAACAGTGCCATGCTAGATGCTTTAATAAAGGCATGTACATAAGTGTGCTATAGGTGCACATAAGAGATGCTTAATCTTAGCTATGGGCTGTTTTCTCTAGGAATAGCTGCCTGCATTGTGAAGAGAGTTCAGTTTGGGGGGTCTTGACTATATACTCTCTAGAAGCTAGAATAATAATGAGGGATGTGCCTCACTGGAAGTTTGGATGACTTGGAAAGCACTGGCAGATGCCTTCATGCCAGAGAAGTAACTCAGGGATAGGGCACCATGATTACAATTGAGGGACTACAATGCTAACCACTGAATGATTTAGCATCTCTGTAATGTTCCTGTTGAGGTAGGATCCTTAGACAAGTATCCTTGTGAAGACTGCGGGCTATATATATATATTTTTTTCTTCTTCACCTTTCCATCCACCACACCAGTCTCAAAAAGACAGGGGAAAGTGAATTTGGGACAGTGAGATGGTGGGAGTAGAAACTCTAGGAAAAGTAGAGATGGTATCTCAGTCAACTAAGCTTTGCTTAAGCTTTGAAATATTTGTACTCAGTTTTACCTATGCTTGATGACGAGGTTGTAGATACAAGAGGGAAGAGTTTTAGAAAAAAATGAGAGTTGTTCCTGTCACAGCAGCAGAGAAACAAGACCTGCTGATGTTGGGCTCTCTAACCTGTAAAGTTTACCTCATTTTGCTGTGAGGGATGTCTGGGGATGGTAGTCAAAGTGTCCAGCATGATGTACTCCCAGTTGGTCAGGAGTCCTAGGCATGATGGGCTTGTGTGTTTAAAGGTCATACCATGGCCCAACTCCAATCAGGTGTTAAGTAAAGTTGGATAGAAGGACCTGGGCTTCTTAGGACCAGAGTGGAGGTATTCCTTTTCATTTCTTCTTTTCATGGGGCCTTGTCTCTGGCAGGGATTTTCCTGAAACTGGGAGGTTTTGATACCCCTAATAAACTAACTTCCTGGAAATAATGCTGTTGTGCATCTGAGAAAATATGATTCTGAAAGTGTTGCTCAATTGTTACTGGTGGTCAGAGATGATGATATTGTGGAACATTCTAGATATATAACATTCAGTCAGGTTATTGGAGAGGTTAATGAATTACATGGGGGCACACTTTTGGTTTGTTGCTAATGGGAAGGTGAAAGTTCACTTTGATATTTATCTTAAAACCTTTTCTACTTTTGTACCTTTAACTTGAGTGAAAATTATAATTAAAAGTAAGCACATGTTAACATAAACCATGCAATAATAACAGAAGAATTCTAGTGGCAAGGAAATTGGTAAAGTTGGGAGTTAGAGAAATTTTCTTAGAAGTGAATTCTTTTTTTTTTTAAACTTTATTGAGGAATTATTTACATACAATAAACAATGTAGCCACAATTTCGAATTCCTGTACTCTTTATTCTTTTGTGTAAATTCATTATTTTCATGTAGTATCTTTTTTTTTTTTTCCTGCCTGAATTTTTCCTTTAACATTTCTTGTAGTGTGGATCTTCTGGTGATGAATTCTTTCAGGTTTTGTGTATCTGAGAAGTCTTCCTCTTAGCTTCATTTTTATAGGTTTTTTTTTTTTTTTTTTTTTTTTTTTTACTGAATATTGAATTCTAGGTTGACAGTGTTTTCTTTTCAGTACTTAAAAATATACTTTAAAAAATGCTTCACTGTCTTCTCATTTGCATTATTTAAAAAAAAATCTTTTTTTCCCCCATCATTCTGACCCTCTGTATCTAATGTGACATTTTCTGTTTATCACTGATATCGAGCCATTTGATTATGATGCACATAGGTGTAGTTTTCTTCAGGTTTCTCATTCTTGGGATTCATCAAGCTTCATAGAACTTTGAGTTTATGAAATTTGGAAAATATTTAGCCATTATATTTTTGAAAAATCTAAAAATTAAAAAAAAATGTTTCTGTCCCTCCTTTTCAGGTTTGAACATGAGCTATATTTCGCTGATGTTCTGTTTCTTCTTTTTTTAAATTCTCTTTTATTTCTGTGTTTCCTTTTGGATAGTTTCTATTGCTACTTCTTAAAGGCCACTGATATTTTCTTCTGCAATGTCTGATCAGTCTTTATTTTTTTATTTAAATTCATTTAATTAACATATAATATATTATTTGTTTCAGGAGTACAGGTCTGTGATTCATCAGTCTTATATAATACCCAGTGCTCATTACAATACATACCCTCCCCAGTGTCCATCACCCAGTTACCCCATCTCTCCAACCGTCTCTCCTCCAGCAACCCTCAGTTTGTTTTCTATGATTAAGAGTGTCTTATGGTTTGTCTCCCTCTCTGGTTTCATCTTGTTTCATTTTTTCCTCTCTTCCCCTGTGATCCTCTGCCTTGTTTCTTAAATTCCATATATGAGTGAGATTATATGATAATTGTCTTTCTCTGATTGACTTATTTCACTTAGCATCATACAGTTTATGTATTCTAGTTAGTTCCATCCACATTAGTTCTTTCTTGAAGGAGGTCATAGATGTAGATTGGCATTTTTGTTATGATTTGCCTAGAACAACTCATTTAACCTTATCAAAGGCTTTTCACATTTATCATCTCACTTTATCCAGATAAAAATTCTGTAGCAGTTATCATACCAATTGGATTAATGAGGAAACCAAGCCATCAAGAGGTCAAGTATTATCAAAGGACACGTTTTGTTAGCTGAATATCTGAGACTTGAACCCAAATCCCCTGTGTTCTGATCTGTGTTATATCCATAGGCTATTTATAATCTCTTTCCTACTTTATCCCTTATTATATAAGAAAAACATAATACAAAAGAAAACCACGGATATTTTAATATTTTTGCTATTCAGTTTGAAAGTGCAAAAAATACTAGGAAAATAAAACTAATTAAATAGTTAAGCTTTTAAAAACAAAGTAAGTTAAGGGGTGCCTGGGTGGGTCAGTTGGTTGAATGTCTGACTCTAGATTTTGGCTCAGGTCACATCTCATGATATCATGATGGTGGCATAGAGCCCCAGGTCCAGCTCAACAAGGAGTCTGCTTGAGATTCTCTCTCTCTCTTCTCTCCCTCTCTGCCCCTCCCCCCACGTATATGCCCCCATAAAATAAGTAAATAAATCTTAAAAAAAATAAAGTTTTTAAAAATAGTGATGATATTTCTGAAATATTCCCCCAAAGTTAGGGAAAATGAATTGCCATCAAAGATTGGATCAACCTGAAGAGATAAAGTACACTAAAAAATGTTTTTTTAAATGCAATGTAATATTAACCTTTCAAAGTTCAGCTCATATAGACTTTTTTTTTTTATTTTAATTAACAGCTTGTTCTAAGTGATGTGTCAAGATTTTTGCTCCCTATCCTTTTGCCATGCTGTGTCTGGAAATGGAACTGGGTGTGATGTTCTGGTCCTGGGCTCTCATTCCTGAGGCCGAGAAGTGTTAGAGTGGGGTTGGGTTGTCAGCTTTAGCTCCAGATTGCTTTCTCAAAAGCAGGGAGGGAGCTTTGTTCACTGCTGATTCTTCCTCATGTGGTTATTGTCTCTGATAAGCTACTGCTCATCCGCTAATTAAAAATGGTGTGAGTGCTCACATTTCACATATTGCCATTATTCTGATTGTTTTGTTTGTAGGACTTCAGGCTCGGAAATCTTTTTTTTTTGATCACAGCCTCCTTGCCTCATTTGTATACCCTTCAACATTTTGTTTCTCCTGAGCTTGCTCTTTATCTTTTGGCCTTGCTCTGGTATTTTAATTACCAGATAACAAAGCTCCTGCTTTCAGAAAATGAAGGCAAACCCAGTAAAGAAAAAAAGAAAAATAAAATGAAGGCAAAAGTTTTAACTCTCCAGAAGCTCACAGTCTACTCTGATAGGCAAAAAGGCAATCACAAGACGGCAATACCATGTGGCAAAAATTTTGTCAAGAGATTATCTCTTTTTAGTAGTGTGGTATTGATTAACTATATGAAACACAAGCAGGGCTTTGAGACTGAAGAGTACAAGCCCCAGTGTATTTCTTTTCTATTGCTATGTAACAAATTACCTCAGAGCTTAATGACTTAAAACAACATTATCTGGAAGTTTCTATGGGTCAGTAGCCTCGGCTGGCTTAGCAGGTTCTCTGTCTTTGGGTCTCACAAGGGTGCAATCACGGCTGGGCTGTAGTCATCACAAGGCTTGTCTGGGGTGGTCTCTTTCCAGGTAGACTCCTGTTTGTTGGCAGGATTCAGTTTCATATGAGTTGTTGGATTGAGGGCTTAGTTTTTGGCTGCTATTGCTTGGAGGCCACCTTTAGTTTCTCACCACGTGGACCTCTCCATTGGGCAGCCCACAGTATCACTGGGTTCATCAGAGTGAGCAAGTGAGAGGGCAAGAGAGGGAGTGCAAGGAAGATAAGAGTCATAGTCTTTATAACCTAATCTTGGAAGTGACATCTATCATTTTTGCCTTACTCTGTTTGTTAGAAGCAAATCAGTAGGTTCAGCCCACACTAGGGGAAAGAAATTACTCAAGAACATAAATACCAGGAGGTGGTGATCATTGAAGGCCATTTTAGAAATTTCCCACCATAGCCAGAATAAAACATTTGTCAAAAAGTCCATGAACTTTTCCTAGTAGAAGCTAAGAGTATATCCCTCAGACCAGAAAGTAGCTTAGAATTAATTATTGAATTGTCAAGTTATCTCATTTCTGTTTAGGTTCAGCATGTACTAGATTGGATGTAGCCAAAAGAGCTAAAAGAAACTGAAGCATGGCAAGGCGATAAGCAGTTATCATTTATTGAAAGACTATGTGCAAGAAACTGTTGGGTGCCCCCATACTTTCACTTGACCTTCAAATGTATTTTATGAAATAGGGAGGTAGCCTTAGGTGTCGGCAGGGCTGCTTTACTGAGCTGTGCAGGTTGTGTCCTGCATAACTCCAAGGTCATCACCAACAGTGTGAGCAGCACATGTTGGACATGCGCATAGTGGCAGTGTTTATTGGTTACATCCTTGCATCTGGAGTCAGCACTTCCTTACTAGTGGTGTGGCCTTGATAAATTATTTAAGGTCTCTAAGCTTTAGTTTCCTCATCTCCAAAATAAGGAATTGTAATATTAAGTACTCGGGATTGTTAGGGGGATTACATGACAACCTCCTCCTCATCACTTACTCAATGCTTACTAGGAACCAGGCACTCCTCTAAGTGTTTTAAAGGTATTAACTTTCACAATAACTCCACGAAGAGGGATCTTTATGATCTCATTTTTACTGATGATGAAACTAAGGCATGGAGAGGTTAAGTACTTTGCCTAAGATAACGGAACTAGGAAATGGTCCAACTCCAGAGTCTTTTTAACATTTACACCATACGGCTCATTCTGGAGTCAAGATCATAGCATAGTGGCCAGCACTTAGTACCTGCTCATTATTAGCTCTTATTTTACCTTCATTTTGCTAATGGGAAAACAAAGACTCTGAAGTGGTTAGTAGCTTACCTAAAGAGTGACCCAACTCTTGAACAGGAGAGCCAACATTTTAATCCATATGTATCTGAATGCAAGGCACATGTTCTTTGTTGTGCTTTGTTTTATTCAAGTAATTATGCCAACTCCGAAGTGGTCATAGTCTAAAGGAAAATGACTTGAATAGCTCTTTGGAGTATTGCTACTTTAGAGTGCATCACAAACATTCAAAGGAGGTTTATAAGAATGAATCTAGGCCATCATGAAAAGGATACATTTTATATCATGTAACTTCTAAATAAGAGACTGGAAATATGTAATATATTTTATAATGTTTCCATTTAATTAAAGTAGAATCAGTTTGATACTACAGTAGGTAAACTTCAGCTACCTGGACAATTGATTTATGTTGCACATCTCCTTCCTGAGCTGTGTCAAGTTAAATGAAGTGTGGCTATGTAAAGTAAGAAGCATAGTGAATGCAATAGCTTTGAATGTTTAGCTACAAATGGACCTCAGCAATTTTAGTTCAGTTTTCTGCATCTTACCAGAAATATAGAATGTTCTGTAACTCATGAAATGAATTCATTAAAGGAATGTGTTCCACAAAATATACCTCTGTTTTTTTAAAAGATATATATACCCATCCACTAGTTGTACCTTTTCCATATAGGTATATATATAATATATAAACAGATACATGGAAGTTATTAATTACATACTTTATTCTATGCTGCTGTTATCAAGGAATAGAGAATGGAACTGACAGATGAAGTGTCATGTCATAAAGAAAACAAGCATTTTACTTGTAAAGACATATCAACCACCAGCAAAGTAGGTGCTATTATAAATTTATATTCTTCATTCTAAGTTGGCTCTCAACACTGCTTTGGAAAACAATCCAACCAGCCTTTTATATTTCTGTAATGAACTCACTGTCCTCACCTTACAAAATATCTGAATTAACCTTTCTTATTTTTTTAAAAGATTTTATTTATTTTAGAGAGAGAGAGTGAGTAGGGAGAGGGGCAGAGAAAGAGGGAGAGAGAGAGAATCTCAAGCAGACACTGTGCTGAGCAGAGCCCAAGATGGGGCTGGATCCCAGGACCCCGAGATCATGACCTGAGCCAAAACCAAGAGTCGGATGCTCAACTGACTGAGCCACCCATGCGCCCCAACCTTTCTTATATTTTATCCATCTTTTCTTCCTCCTTGTTTTATGTGTCTCTAAATGATAACATCTACTTTTATACTGTTGAAAATGTTCAGAAGGCCATTTACTGAATTCAGTCAAGCAAGTGGTCATTGGTGGAGTCAGAACTACTTTTGTTTAGATAACTGTTCTGTTATTTACCAGCTAGGAAACTGGGGCATGTCCTTTAAATTCTATAAATTTCATTTTTCTTCTGCGTAAAATGGGAACAGAATGGTACCACTTTTGTATATTAGGTATATTAGGATGTCCTAAGGATTAAATTATCTAATCCATAAAAAACTCAGTATTGTGCCTGGTAGGTAGGTCAATAAATGTTGCTTGTTATCATTAATATTATTACTGCTATAATATTATATTTTTGTTAATATTATTTATTGGTGATATTTTAGGTGCTGAGAGCTTCCAAATCTGTACTTTTTGTTTTGATATCTTTTCTGGGATTCAGGACTGCCTAAATCCCACATCTAGCTTCCAGTGACCCATCTGCTTAACTCCATTTGTATTGCTCTTAGCTTTTCTCATGACTTGGACCAAACTCTGGGGAGAGCAATGCCATTCACTTTTCCTAAAGGAATTGTGAATAGACTCTTTAATATTCCAGGCACTTTCAGTTATTAGAACAGTCCTATTTCAGCCTTTAACATCTCAGTCTTGTATATTTTAAGACTTCTGTCTCAAACTTTATTCAAAGCTCTCTCTTTTCTTGAAAGCACAGCTAGGACTATCTGGTCTTCAGTAGCTTTGAACAAATTATCCTCATCCAACTTCCTCTTCTAGGTGCTAGCTCCTCTTTTAGGTTCTGGTGGAGAGGAAAGAGAGGGAAAAAAAACCAAACCTCTATTTACTGAACTGAAAGTGGAAGCAATTACTTGTAATTGCTAAAAGGTCTCTCTGGATGCCATTGGTCATTTCTGTCATGGGTTGTGGAGGACTCTGTTCAGATACCCTGATGATTCTCTGACCCCGACATGGGAAATAAGCTCTAGTTTAGTATTTTCCACTTCTTGTACCGTTAGCCCTTGGCTTGATTCATCTTACTTCTGGGGTTCCTCTTGGGACAAGTTCCTGCAAGATATGTTCAAACTCAGCTCCTTCTGAGGTGTCCTCTTGGCTCAGCCCTAACTCTGTGAGTGTGGTTTCATTGCTTCTCTCTCTTTTAGCCTTGTCTTCATTCTCTCTTCCCAGCTTATGGTTGGTTACCCAGGGGTAGATTAGTGAGTCCATTGGTTCCATAAATATACAACTGGGAACAAAATGTTTTTCTCCTTTTCTTATAGAAATCCTACTATTGTATAAGTGATTTTCATGAGGCTCCCCATTTCCAGTGGATTTTGGAAGGAGAATCATTCATGTAGATGTATTGGGAAAGGAAGAAAGTTGTCTTTCTCCTTGGATACTGCACTTCTGAGAAGGGAATTCACTCTCTCTTCCCCATCTTCTATGTGTTTTGACTGTCAGAAACGATGAGCATTGAGTGTGGTAAAGAAGATTTTGGATTCTTGTCTCTCATTTGGCCTTGAAGATAAGTGTGAGCCCAAGTGCCGATGAAGTTATGAGCTTAGAATGTAAGAACTTTGTATGTTTTGTGTATAATTTTGAGCCTTTGTAGTAATTCCTAGAACACAGGACAAAATCTCATATGGACCTCCTGTTATACTCCACTAAATGTAAATACCAGAAATCTGGGACCATTATTCTCCTGTTCTCATTTTATGTATTTACTTTTGTGTTTTTAAGCTTTTAATTGCAGCCTAGTTGACATATATTAGTTTCAGGTATACAACACAGTGATTTGATTTATGTACTTATATGTGTGTATATATAATTATATACATTATGAAATGATCACCATAAGAAGTGTAGTTACCATGTGTTAGCCACACAAAGTTATTGCAGTATTATTGACTATATTCCTTATGACATGCTTTTCATCCCTGTGATTTAGTAATTTTATAACTTGAAGTTTGTACCTCTTAATCCTCTTCCCTATTTTGCCTATCCCCTGACTGTCTCCCCTCTGGGGACCACTAGTTCTCCACAGTTATGAGTCTGTTTATCTTTTGTTAATGTTTGTTTTTTAGATTCCAAACACAAGTGAAATCGTTTGGTATTTGTATTTCTCTGAGTTATTCTACTTAACATAATACTCTCTAGCCCATCCATGTTGTCATGAATGGCAAGATTTCACTCTTTTTATGGCTGAGTAATATTCCATTATGTGTATATACCACATCTTTATCTATTCATCTATTGATGGACACTTAGGTGGCTTCCATATCTCGGCTATTGTAAATAATGCTGCAATAAACGTAAAGGTGCATTTATTTTTTCAAATTCGTATTTTCATTTTCTTCTGTTCTCATTTTATACCTCCAGTGTCTCACATAGTATCTGCAAGGTTGTGGATATTCAATAAATCTTTGTTGAATGAATGAAAAGCCAAACATGACACATAGAAAAGTTGATCCTAAACTCTTTGGCACACAATAGGGAGAGAAGACACCATCTTGGAAATAGGCACCCAGAAAAATTGTTATCAACATCTTAATACTTTAAAGCATCTAAATTTCTTAAATTGGTCCCTTTGATACCATTGTGTTTATTGTGTGCATTTCTATACTTTTAGGCTTTGGTTTCACTTTCTACTTATTAGTTAAATAATTACTTTTAAGAGTTGTGGGGATATATTTAAAACTTTACTGTGTTTCTACAGAGTTCTGCTATAATATAAATGCTCTGAAATGATTTCAAATCTACTCAGAATTATTAACAGGCATGGTCTAAGAAATGTTTTTATTTTTCTTCATTCTTTTCCAAGTCACATTAAAATGATCCGCTTTTATTTGGGTGATTTTGTTAAGAGTTTTTTTTTTTATTAAAAGATTTTATTTATTTATTCGACAGAGATAGAGACAGCCAGCGAGAGAGGGAACACAAGCAACAAGCAGGGGGAGCGGGAGAGAAAGAAGCAGGCTCATAGCAGAAGAGCCTGATGTGGGGCTCGATCCCGTAACGCCAGGATCACGCCCTGAGCCGAAGGCAGATGCTTTAACCGCTGTGCCACCCAGGCGCCCCAAGAGTTTTATACTCATTTTAAAATGCCAGATTCTTTTTCTAATTTTTAAGATTTCTTTACCAGAAACTTAATTTCCAAGCAAAGTATTCAAGAGAAAATCTAAATCTAAATTCAGTCTGTCAAATATGAATAAAATTTGGTGAAAAATACTGAATGTTGGTTTTTATATTTCCTTAAAAGGTTTGGGAATTTTGCTGGGTTCCCAAGTAGAATTACCTAAGAGATTAGCCATGAGTCATCTTAAGGTACATGAACTTGATCATTTGATTTGAGCAAATCCCTACATATCTTTGTTAAAAACACAAAGAAAAATAATCATAATGTTCTGTTCCAATACATTTCAATAATGTTTGGAATAGGAAAAAAAATAACCTTTTTAAGAAATCCTGTTTAAAAAATTGCTAGGAGTTTACAGAGATTCTTAAAAAAATAACTTGCACACTCAACCAATTGCTTGGCTATTTCAGGTTCTTGTAGGGATTGGGCTTAGTGAGCCAAGTTACCAGGGAAACCTTTTCCTCACTGGAAAAGGATAATTGTGCATTAGCTGTCCATGCATGGCAAGGCTATAATCTTTCTATGCTTTTATTTTGTCTAGGCTAGCCACGGAAGAACAAACATTGTAGAGACTAGGTGCTAAGAATGCAGAAGGGTAAAAGCAATTTTTATAACCTTAAGTTGTTTATTCATATTAATAACAATATGAATAGTAGTACTGATATTATTAATAAAAATAATTATAAACATTTATAAATCACTCTATAGTTTAAAAACTGCACTCACTTAAATAGGTCTTTTGGGAGACATTCTTGTCACCAGCCTCATCTTAGATATGAGGAAATTAAAGTCAAGTGCAAGGCCCATGACAAGCAGGAATTACTTAGGAGCCTGAAAGTTGTACCCAGCCTTATTGATTCCAGAGCATTTACCTTTACATATCACCCATAAAGCCAACTCCTGGTCTTTCTAGTGAGAGGATGCAAAGGTAGGTTTAGCATGAATTAAAGGAAGCATAGTTTTAGGGCCTCTGACTTACGTGGGCTCATTCCAAAGTCTTGGAAGAGGCCCTCTCACTGTTCATATATTTTTGTAAAATTTTGCAATATTTTTTAAAAGTAAGATTTTTTTCAATCTATAATTAGTCTTTCCATTGCATCTTCATCTCTGTCTTACATCCCCGTGTATTGGCTTGGCATGCAAGTAGCTGTGGATAGTTTCGGAATCTGGCTTAGAGGAAATTGATTTGGCAATACACTTGGTTTAATGAGACTTATTTATGTGATTTGCATTTACTCCCCCATATAGTTAAATCATTGTTAGCCATGCTGATGCAGAGATGTTTTCTAGGAATATTAGTATAGTCTGCTGTGTTGACTCAATCAGGATTGAAATATAAAAATGCGGCATAGGTAATCATTTATAATATGAACTCATGGTACAGCTTCAGCAGCTAAGCATAGGTAATCATTTATAATATGAACTCATGGTACAGCTTCAGCAGCTAAAGTATGTGGGAAGAGGAGGACAAACAGAATAGTTCAGAGCCAGAAACTAATTTATAGAAAATTCTTCCAAATATCAGATGAGTAAAATATAAGTAGAGAGATGGATTCTAATCAACACCTAGTCAAAACAGCCCTCTTCTTGATAGAGGTTTTCCCAGATGTAACAACAATCCTAAAATTTTTCATGTCATTACTAATGGCAAATTATGAAGCTGAAAGTTAATTTAGTAAAGGAAGTTAATTAATAGAAATATGCCATCTTCGGATTTTATATTTTGGGTATTGCAATTTAATATGACTAATTTTTTGTAATTTCTATTTTCACTCTGAATATTTTTATAGAGGATTTTGTATGTATAATTTTATATAATTTTTTCTTAAAGAGGCTCCTTTCCCCCCAAATTGTGTTAGATTAAGACCTCATAAAACCTGAATCTTCCACTGAAGTATGTGTGCCCAGCAAATACTTGTGGAATGAGTAAAAATCTTCAGGAACTGGTTTTCATGCCAAAGTGATTTGATACCCTCAAGTTCTGACCTTAAGGAATTGTGGGTGGATTTTCTCTTCCAGAATGGGAGATAGGAGATAGCCCCATATTTATGAATCTTGTGCTCTGTATAGATTCATTATATTTTTTTTTAAAAAAGATTTTATTTTTATTTATTTGAGAGAGAGAGAGGGAGAAAGAGAGCATGAGCACAGGAGTGGGGAAAGGGGCAGAGGGAGAAGCAGACTGTCTGCTGAGCAAGGAGCCATATGTGTGGCTCCATCCTGGGACTCTGGGATCATGACCTGAGCTGAAGGGAGACACTTAACTGACTGAGCCATCCAGGCACCCCAAGATTTATTGTATTTCTATTCTAGTACCTGCCCAAAGCTAACTAATTGTATTCTATAGTGAGAGATTTTCCCTCCTCTAGCAACTTAGCTTCTTGCCTTCACAGGATGTCAAACAGAACCTTTATTTTTGAAAACCTAGGCTCATCAAGGTGATGCAAATGGATTGTTTTAGACTGGAAGGATTCCAATAGAAGTGGCTCACTCTGGGAGAGATGTTAAGGTCCTTGAGTTTGGGTGTCACAGATGATGGAAGGCTGTTGGGAGTCATCTTGTTCCCCCCAAACTCACAGTTTTTGGAAGTGATGTTTCTTCCATAAGGCTGAGATGATTGTGGCACTAGAAGTCATAGCTTGAGACACTTATTAATAGTTTCTGAAGTCCTGGAGTGCCTGGATGCCTCAGTTGGTTAAGCATCTGCCTTTGGCTCAGGGTAATGATCCTTGGATCCTGGGATCGAGCCCCACATTGGGCTCTCTGCTCATCAGGAAGCCTGCTTTCCCTCTCCCACTGCCTGCCACTTCCCCTGCTTGTGCTCTCTCTCTTTCTCTCTGTGTCAAATAAATAAGTAAAATCTTAAAAAAAAAGTTTTTGAAGTAATGAGTTATCACACAGTGGGTAGAAACACTAGTGTATTAAGGGGTACTTGGATGATTGGACAGTTCACACCACAGGGGGAATCATCTAGACTGAAGACCATAGTCTCCTTTTTCCTAATTTGCTGAACTATATAATCACACCATCTCATTACTCCAACCGAAGACTTTTGTATATATAATGACATTAAAGTAGTAATACTCAAAGTGTGGTAAACATTTTAGAAATGCAAATTCTTAGGCCTACTAATCAGAAACTCTAGGGAGCAATGCTGTAGAGCAAATTTATATGTGTTTCTTTTTTTTTTTTTTTTTTTAAAGATTTTATCCATTTATTCGACAGAGATAGAGACAGCCAGCGAGAGAGGGAACACAAGCAGGGGAAGTGGGAGAGGAAGAAGCAGGCTCATAGCAGAGGAGCCTGATGTGGGGCTCGATCCCACAACGCCAGGATCACGCCCTGAGCCGAAGGCAGACGCTTAACCACTGTGCCACCCAGGCGCCCCTATATGTGTTTCATATGGATTTATAGTATTTCACACAAGTGGAGAATTGGAAGGTCTGCTGGGCCTCACAAAAGATGGGAAACAGAAACAGAAAAGCCATCAGGAGACAAGGCAATGACACAAACTCTTTCTAGATACAGAATAGCGTAGTCTGTCCTGGCTTTGCTCTGTGAATCTGAATTTTTCCTTGTTTAAAGATTTTTTCCTGCTTCTCTATAAATATGGCTAAAAAGTAAACATCCTTTTGTTCCATGAGAGCTCAGGGAGTTAACAGAGATTGACTATGAACCTGAAATCCAATTTTAGGAGAAAGTTTTGATTGCCTCCATTTGGAAGGTCTGGCTGACATGATCACATGGGATAAACTGTGCTGTTGTAGGGGGCCTTACACTTGTGTGTGGTGAGTCAGTTCCCAGAGAACGGGCTCATGTATTTACACAGTGAATATCAGGATGCATAAGACTGAAGACTATTAATACTATGGGTTACATTTCTAGTTTTTACTAAATTTCTTGACTGCAGGTTGATTCTTTTGTACCTTGACTAAGTCTTGTGCTCATTTCCATATGCTTGGATATATGAAAATAAATCCAGTTTGGCAAGGAAGTTAAATTTCTGCTGGAGTAAGAAGTAGTTGGAAGTCTGACTTTTATACTGGGATTTTTATTGCCTGCTTAAGACATAAATTGTATTTCCTCCAAAGCTCTGAAATAACAGCTCAATAAATAACTACTAATATTGCAGTTCAAGCATTTTAATTAAGCATCTTTAGCTTCTACTACTGTAATAATCAAGTAATGTATGATGCAGTGAGCCTGTTTGGTTGCAAAATTGGAAGCTTTCCAGTAATTTAAGCAACATTTCAAATGAATTTAATTTTAACTCAGACTCTAGGTAACTAAGAATTATTTTTACTGATATCTAAAAATAATCACAAATTTGTTATACTTTTAATCTGTTTGGTTTCTTTATTGTTAATAAACATAGTTATTTCCAAGTCTAGGATTTTACTTATTATTTTCCTATAGCTAATTGTGGTGAATTCTCAATTCCATACAGTAAGATGAGGTCTCCAATCACAAAGATTTCAGGATATAATCCAGAAGTTGACAAATGTTTTCATTTAAGGGCCAGAGTGTAAATATTTTAAGTGTTATGGACCACAAATAGTCACATAGTCTTTTCCTTCTCTTCTTCCCCATTTTCTTTCTCTTTTTCCTCCTCCTTTTGCTCCTTGTCCTCTTCTTTTTCCTTCTTTGTAACCTATTCTTAGCTCATGGGTCATATAAAAACAGGTTGCAGGCTGAGTTTGGCCCATGAGCTATAGTTTTTGACCCATGATTATAATTCAGAAAGGAACTAGAAAGTGATGGAATTTTCTCTCTTCAAAGTGTTGTGAATTATCAGTCATCCCTTTGTGATCAAATTATATGATCAGATTGTGGTGCAGAAAGAGGGTGAAACATGAAAAGCAAGGGAAGGGAGAAAAAAATGATAAATAACTTCAGAATTAATAATAGAGAAGATATTTATAAGCATCTATGTCACACCAGATACAAAAATAAGTATATGTTTTTCACTTAATCTTCCAAACCACACTGGTAGGTTTTATAATATCCACTTTATGGATAAGAAAACAGATGTGAAGAGGTAACATTACTAAGTAACTTAAACTATTTGTCAAGATTCAGTCTCAAGTTTGTGTGGCACATAACCCCCTCTTCTTTGTGATATACCACATTGTGATCTTTCAGAGAATAGAGTGAGGAATACTACATACATCATCACAGATTTGTAAACATTTAAAAAACCGCATTCTAAAAGCATCTTATAGCAGGGACTGGGTGGCACAGTCGGTTAAGCATCCAACTTGGTTTCGGCTCAGGTCGTGGTCTCAGGGTCATGAGATTGAGCCATGCGTCAGTTTCCTCGCTCAGTGTGGAGTCTGCTTAAGACTCTCCCTCTCCCTCTGCCCCTGT
This sequence comes from Ursus arctos, assembly GCF_023065955.2. Lineage (NCBI taxonomy): Eukaryota > Metazoa > Chordata > Mammalia > Carnivora > Ursidae > Ursus > Ursus arctos. The sequence goes on along the minus strand of NW_026622786.1, from coordinate 49,936,999 downwards.
CCCCCTACCCCACATGGGCTCTCTCTCTCTCTTTCAAATCAATCTATCTTTAAAAAAATAAAAACATCTTATAAAATTGCTAAGGTGTTAAAAGAATTTTGCAGGTACTTATTAGAGTACCTGTAAATAAATTCAAATTGCTTAGAAATAACATTATCTTTAACAGTAACATATTGTCCTTTCATAATATATATGGTTTGAAAGTTCCAAAGTTCTAGTCCTAATAAATTGAAATAATGTATTGCCTAAAATGTTCGTGCACCTGTTCCCTTTCTCCATATCAGTATACTTATAATCACAATGTATTCATGAAATATGCAAGATAAATGTGGAACTATTGTTCTACTCTATTTTCTGAAGCACTGGAACATGAAGGAGCTGAAATGAACTTGCTTAGTCAGTGGTGGCGCTAAGACTGCCATTAGAATTATATACATACCCTTAAGCTAATGGATATTTTACTAGATTGCCTCTTGTGTGTTACTTTATGTTTTATGGAGAGCATTTTCCTTATTTCTAATGAATATACAGCTGGACCTACTTTTCTCAAATTAGCTTATCATCAAGGCTATTATTCCATAAAAGTGAATCAGATGTTACTTAAATCTAGCTTGATTACAGATACTCCCTACAGTTTTATCCAATTGCTTAACTCTAAACATTATGCCATCAAACCATTTAATTTGACCATCTCCAAAAGTTTTATTTAAATTGTTTAATATTATGGGAATTAAATAACTCATTACCAAAACCATAAAAGGGAGGTCATAGCACAATAATAATGTTACCATCTGAATATTATTTTTCCTGTCTCCAGCATAGTAATAAAATACTGTTATCAACTCTTCACATAGCTTTGTGAGATACAGTGGCTACCAGATTATATCTGGACTTTATAGATGAAGAACTAGTGGTATATTGATGTGCATTAAGCATAAAAATAACTCAAAATGTTTCATGGCTTAATGGTCTTTCATAGAACAAGAATGTCTTGGTCTGTTTGGGCTGCTAGAACAGAACACTATACACTGGGTGGCTGAAAAAAAACAAACGTGTGTCTCACAGTTCTGGAGGCTGGGAAATCTGAGATCAAGGCATTGAGAGATTTCTGGTAAGAACCTGCTTCCTGGTTCATAGACAACCATCTTTCTGCTGTGTCCTTATATGGCAAAAGGAGCAAGGGAGCTCTCTAGGGTCTCTGTTATAAGAGCGTTAATCTAATTCATGAGGTGAGGGTGCAGCCTAATTACCTTTTGAAGGCCCTACCTCCTTATACTATCACATTGGGGAATAGGGTGTGTTTTTTTAGACATAATGCTATTGCACACTTAGTAGACTACAGGATAACGTAAATGTAACTTTTATATACATTGGGAAACCAAAAAATTCATTTAACTTGCTTTATTATGATATCTGTTTTATTGTAGTGGTCTGGAACAGAATCTGTAATGTCTCTGAGTTATGCCTGTATATATTTTGTTTACTTTTACTTTGTGTCTGTGTAAAATTCATTTTAGGAATCTTATAAAAAAATATGGGTGCCTTGGTGGCACAGTTGTTTAAGCATCTGATTCTTGGTTTTGGCTCAGGTCATGATCTCAGGGCCATGAGATTGAGCCCTGCATTGGGCTCTGTGCTCAGCATAGGGTCTGCTTGGGTTTCACTCTCCCTCTCCCTCTGCCTCTCCCCACTCCACTCTCTCCCTCTCTCAAATAAATAAATACATATTTTTAAAAAAACTAAAAATGATAAGGTCAAAACAAGTTACCGAAGACAAAGAAATGGAGATATAAATAAGGAAGGAAGATGTCTGTACAGAGTTTCTTTGAGTCAGGAATTCATGAACACTTTATCTACCTTGAAGTCTTTAATATAATGTTACAGTCAGGATTATTAGCTAGGGCTGTAGTCCTCTGAAGGCATAAAGAGGCTGGAAAATCTGCTTTCAAGGTAGCCCTCTCAAATGGCTAGAAAGTTGCTACTGGTTGTTGGTGGGAGGCCTCAGTGTCTCCCCTTATGAACCTCTTCCAAGTGTGGTTTAATGTCCTTATTACAACATGGTGGTTAGCTTCCCCACTGGTGAGTGATTTTAAGACCACAAGGCAAAAGCAACAATGCCTTTTATGACCCAGCCTCGAAAGCCACATATTGATGCTTCCGTTATATTCTGTTTGTTACAAGTGAGTCAACAAGACTAACCCATATTTAAAGGAAGGAAAATTAAGCTACAGCTTTTGATGGGATGGGGATCAAAGAATTTTCAAATATATTTTAAAATCATCATACTGTTTTTGAAGATTTTAAATATTTTTTAAAATTTAAAAGATCCATGAACGCAGATTAAGAAGAAATTAAATCAAAAAAATAAAATTATCCCTGAAGTGAAGATCATGTGACTAATAACAAAAGACAATAGAAACTAATGAATACACGGTAAGAGTGGGAGAAGCAATAAAATGAATTGCAAATGAACAAGTAATTAAAAAGGATTTGTGGTAAATTGAATAATGCCCCCAAAGATGTACAGATTCTAATCTCTGGAACCTGTGAATGTTATCTATATGGCAATGGTAACTTTGCAGATGTGGTTAAGTATCTGAAGATGGAGAGATGTCCTGGTAGTCCCTAAATGTAATCACAGTTGTCCTTATGGGAAGAAGGCAGAGAGAGATTTGACTATGGTGACAGAAAAGGAGAAGGTGATGTAATGACAAAGCAGAGATGAATTTACAGATGTTATGTTGTTGACTTTGAAGATGAAAGAAGGGGCCATAGTCCAAGGCATGCAGGTCTAGAAGGTAAAAAGGCAGGAAAACAGATTGTCCCCTAAAGCTTCCAGGGGGAGCACAGCACCATCCACATCTTGGTTTTGGCCCAGTGAAACCCACTTTACACTTCTGACCTCTAGAACTATAAGCAAATAAGTGTTTATTGTTTTAAGCCATTAAGTTTGTGGTCATTATTACAGTAGCTATAGGAAAATAACAAAAGATTGGAGAGAAATTTGTATGGAAGAGAGATAAAATGAGAATTCCAAGTACCCATAATAGTTTTGACTGAAGAATAGAACTGAAAAGATTGAAAAATATAGCTTAAGAAATATTTTTAGAACTAAAATATTTGGAAAATAACCTAAAATATGAATCAAAAATTAAAAAAGTAATATTATATCCTAAAAAAAATTGTCACAGAAAAATCCGTATCAGGATTTTAGTCATTCTGACAATCTCTGCATTTTAGTTGGCATGTGTAGACTCTTCATATTTAATGTAATTTTCAGTATATTTGGATTTAAGTCTACTATCAGCTATTTATTTCTTATTTGTGGCATCTATGTTCCTTTTCCTAAATTTCAGCCTTTATTTAAATTGTGTGTTTTAATATTCTGTTTTATCTCTATTACTGCCTTACTGACTATACTTTTTTGTAGCAGCTCTAGGGTTTAAAATATTTAAAATATATTTTATTTATCATAGTTCACCTTCAAGTAATATTAGACCACTGCATAAATAGTGTAAAAACTTTACAATAATATACTTTAATTCCCCCTCATTTGTGCTGTTTTTGTCATATATTTTACTTCTACATAGGTCATAATCCCCACAATATATTGCTATTATTTTGCTTGCATTATTCAATCATCTTACAATTTTTTTAATGAAGGAAAAAGATCTTTTATATTTCATCTGACATTTACTGTATGCCAACAATAAAGATAAAATATTTTGTGCATACAGGCAAAGAGGTTAAGTTATCCAGGGACAAAATATATCAGGCTGGCTACAAACTTCCCAGTAACATATATAATATAGGAAGATTGTGACCTTGACTTATACATCAGTCCAAATATTATTTAAATATAAATGAAACAAATATTTTTGAATTTACATAAACAAGAAACTATAAAAATTATCAGTCACGTTTGAAAAAAAAAAAGCCAGAAGAAGTTCTTTAAATAGAGAATTGGATATTTGATATAAGAGATAAAATGGATGAGTTAAATAGCTTAGGGGACTGAAGGATCTGAAGAAATTAAAGAGAGTAAAACAAAAAGTGAATAAGTAATGGGAAATAGTGAAGATAAACTAAGATGTGGAAAAATGAGAAGGTCTAACTATATCTAATCAGAGCTCTAATTTTTCAAAACAAAGGAAAAATCTTTAAAGCAGCCAGAGAGAAAAAGAATGATTATTTATAAAGAAATTATAACTGGTCTGACCAGTGACTTCTCAATTGCACAAGGGAAGCCATAAGGCAGTGGAATAAAATCTTCAAAGACTGGAGAGAAAATAATTGTCATTATGGAATTGTAAGGTATATAAAAAGAGAGAGAGAAAGCTTACTATTAACCTCTCAATAAAGAACCTTTAAAAGATATATGTCATATGGTATTTGTCTTTCTCCAACTGACTTATTTTGCTTAGCATAATATTCTCTAGCTCCATCCATGTCATTGCAAATGGCAAGATTTTGTTCTTTTTTATGGCTGAGTAATATTCCATTGTGTACATGTACCACATCTTCTTTGTTGGTGGACACTTGGGCTGTTTCTGTAATTTAGCTATTGTAAGTACTGCTGCTATGAACTTTGGGGTGCATGTATCTCTTTGAATTAGTATTTTTGTATTCTTTGGACAAATATCTAGTGATGCAATTGTTGTATCATAGGATAGTTCTGTTTTAAACTTTTTTTTTGAAATATTTTATTTATTTATTTGACAGAGGGAGAGAGTAACTTCTTTATATATTTTGGATAGTAACCAAAACAGACTCTTAATTATAGAGAATTATTGTTACCAGAAGGGAGGTGGGTGGGAAATGGGTAAAATAGGTGATGGGGATTAAGGAGTGCACTTGTGATGAGCACCCAGTGTTGTATGGAAGTGTTGAATCACTATATTGTACACCTGAAATTAATATAACACTTTATGTTAACTAACTAGAATTTAAATAAAAACTTAAAAAATAAAAATAGCTTCTGTTATAAAAATGAATACAAAAGATTAATTGAATGTGAAAAAAAATTAGAAACAAAAGATATGTTTCAGTCATAAGAAAAATAATGACAGAAGGTCTGAAATGAGACCTGGATAATAGAAGTCAAAAGATAGTGATTTTAGTTAAAGTGTTAAGCGTACATGCTTTTTCCTTAAATCCTAGTTTTGATGTTAAAATTTCTAAAGTTATCATTAAAATAAAGTGTAGTGATTAAATTAACTTTAAAACTAGTGCAAGGAAAAGGTGGAATGAATAAAAGAAATAAAAATTACAGAAATAAAATCCATTCGAAAGAACGTAGGAAAGAAGAAATAAATCATACAGAAAAAGTAAAAAAAAAAAAATAAAACAGTAAATGTAAATGGACTAAATTTTCCAGGTAAAGCCAAAAATTTTCAAACTAGAAAATATTAGAATTAAAATTAAAAGATAATAGAAAAGTTATAGTAGGCAAATGTAACTAAAGGAAAGCTAGTTTAACTCTTTTAATATAATGGCAATAATTGAGCAATCTGAATTTATGGATTATAATCAGGAAACCAACTTTACTTTTGTTCCTACTATTTTTTTTATACCTGCTCAATGGTTTAAATGGGTTACTGCTTTCCCTGTTACTCAGTGACAATTCGAGACCTCATGACTTCTTTGTTTACTCTTAGAAAATAATTCCAAGATTACATTATTACAGATTCTTTTCCAAACATTATTGAACAATTCCATATTAGTTGAAAGATTTAGCTATAATTGAATAGTCTTTGGGAAAGGAGCTATATTGGAGTTGGAGAAGAAGTAAAGGGTATATCCAAATTTTTATTTGACTTGATTTAATCATTAATTGGTGTCTAAGCCCAACTAATATTCAGACCAGAGTGTGTCCCTTGTGGAGTCCTCTCATGGCTTCTCTGGAAACTTTTGCCCATCAAACTACAACTTCCTTAGCGGGCAATGCCCCTTCTTCAGATGATACCCTTTTATCATGTGCCCCACTGTCTTTTTGTTATGATCATCTTATCCTAGCAATAAGCTGTCTTAACTAGTGACCTTTAAATATGATCCCATACTGACATTCCAACCATGAATTTCACATCTCACCCTTGGGTTTCAAGTACCTTTGTAGAAGACAAGTTATTAAAGCTGTAGATTTTTTTTTTTTTTTAACTTCGTCAGGCATGAAGTTCTTCTCAAGCAGTTCCAAAACAGTAGAATAGTGACAGATGCCAGCTTGTCTTCCATAGTTTTGGCTGGTAGGGAGACAATGATCCCAAATGGATTTAGAGTTTATTATTTCCAGCATAGCAGGCAGCATGAGCTCCACGTTCACATCAGTTTCCCTTTTCCTCCACGTTTTCAAGAAGTGATCTGGAAGTGGATCCAGGTGGATTCTGTGCCCAGTTGAGGAGCACTGATCTTAGAAAACCTCCAATCTAATAAGAGACTGCTGGCAAATCTACACATCTTCCCCTCTGAAGAGAGACCTTATCTTTATTATAAGTTTTTCAGGAGAAAAGATGTCTCTATCTTTACTATACATAAATGTAAATAAATTTTCTCCAGAGTCTCTATATCTGTCCTGCCAGGGTCACATGAAAAACACTCCTGAAAAAATAGTCATGGAGCAAATGGGCTGTTAATGCCTAGACGTGTAAATATGAAAGGTACATGGAGAATTGTTTCTAACATTTTTTCTGTCTGTGGTGATAGTGGAAGGTTGACTCCTAGCAGTACAATGATAACTTCATTCTTATTAAATCCTGTCTATCACTTATGCTATGTTTTGATCCTTCATGTGAGCAAACGATTTTTAAAATGTGAAACCAGTTCCCAGATCCATCATTTGAAAATCTAGTCTTGCTATGCCCTTTGGAATTTCCTATCTGTTGCATTTTGATGCCACACCAATAAAGCTTTCATCTAAGCTGCCTGCTACTTAAAATATCAGAATAGATAGAATTTAAGACAAAGCATCACTAGGGAAAAATAGTACACCTTGATAAAAAACTTCTTTTCACTTTGAAAACTTAAAATTCAAAAGTTGTATGCACCTAATATCTAGTTTTAAATATATGTGAAAGAATTGGCACATCTGCAAGAGAACTGACAAATATACCATCCTGTTGGGAAATATTAAACTTTCCAACTCATTTTATGAGGCCAGTAAGGCCTTGATACCAAAAACCAATGAGAAAAAAGAAAAAATTATAAATGTTTTTCACACAAAAATACACAAAACAATTAAGTAAATATTAGGGAATAGAATTCATTAGAAGTGAATGCATCATTATGAAATTGGAATTACAAGAATACAGCATTAGAATTAGAATTAGAATATCAGTGTATCTTACTCAAAATTTAAAGGACAAGCATGATATAATCATCTCAAGATATAAAATATAATTGAAAAAATATAACACTGATTCAATATTTTTTTTTAAAAATCCTCTTAGAAAGCAAATTATGGAAGAGATAATCTTCCTTAGCATGCTAGAACTATCCACAAAAATTCATACCAAACGTCACTGTCTAGAGAATCTCTTTAAAAATTACAAACATGTATGCTTGATACCACCACTTTAATTCAACATTTTCCCAGTTATCAGCTTTTTCAATAAGTTGATTAAAAGAATAACATTTGGAATACATAGAAAAAACTAAATGATTATTTTCTGCCAATGTAATTGTCTACTTGAAGAACCAAAAGGAATTTACAGAGAAATTGTTAAAATTAATGAGAGTTTTGCAAGGCTGCAAGTCAATTTTATTTTTCTATCCCATCACAACTAATTAGAAAATGTAATTTAAGGGGCGCCTGGGTGGCACAGTGGTTAAGCGTCTGCCTTCGGCTCAGGGCGTGATCCCGGCGTTCTGGGATCGAGCCCCACATCAGGCTTCTCTGCTATGATCCTGCTTCCTCTCCCACTCCCCCTGCTTGTGTTCCCTCTCTCGCTGGCTGTCTCTCTGTCGAATAAATAAATAAAATCTTAAAAAAAAAAAAAAAGAAAATGTAATTTAAGAAGATATTTGCAATAACAACACAGTGTTTTTTTGAGTATAACAAAATGTTTAAGATTTCTGTGGAGACAAACAGAACCCCTTATTGAAAGATATTATTAAATAATTATTAAATAAGACCTAAATATATAAAATGATATATCATAATCATGGGTTGAGGACTCAATATTGTAAAGAAAGTTTATTACAATGTTCCAAAATGACAAGTTAGTTAAGTGACCTAACTAGGAAAGCTAACTATATAGACTGGGTTTCTTATGTCCTGTAAGATGAAACTTCTACATGTCTCTGGTAATTATAATAAAATACAAAGAGTAAACTCAGGTATTAAAACATACCCAATGCATTTTGTGTTGGTATATCATAATAAAAGAGCTGTGAGTTAGGAACTATCAGCTATGCAAAACTGAAGTCTCAGAAATTCAAATGACAGAAATTTTAAAAATTTGTGTTGTATCAAGTAAATCTTCACATTAACAATGGCTTGAATCTAATAACCAGTGGCTTTTTGAATCATTTTTACGTAAGCCACCAGGTTTTATTAGTTCCCAACCAGATTCTGCAACCTGGATTCCTATGAAGGAATGGAAATTATTCAGAAATCCTAGGAAACTATCAACATAAATGAAGCAATAATTTTGGAAGGTACAAGAATAATAAAAAATAATTTATATCTGTGTTGTTGATATTTTGGATCAAGTTAAGCATACTGTGCAAAGCTGAGTTTATAATCTTTGAATCTGTGCAGTTTGTCTATTGTTTAAATGAAACTGTTTGGAGATTCATCCATAATAGTATCAGTTTCAATTTTTTAAAGGAATTTATTGAGTAAAATATGTAGTTACTGTTTAAATTCTTGAGACAAATCGGCTTTCAGAATTTATTTAATGGAGATATAACACCAATACATCAAACATTAAGCAAAGTACAAATAACAATGAATTTCCACATGTATGATTAGTTCTCACAACTAAAACACTGACCAATACTACAGTGATACAGAGGTGCATTGCCAAATCCCCTCGACTGGCCCAAGACTCTCCTTTCCCCATCTGCTGTCAGTGTTGTCTAATGATGGTTTATAGCTAGGCAGTCCCTCTAGGAATTACCTCTTGCTGAAGGGAGTTGTCTTGTCCAAGGTTATGCCCCTCCCTAGGGACAGCCTCCATCTGGTGGTGGGGACATAAAGTCTCAGATCTCAATGTGGGACAGAACTGAAGGACCATCATGGCTCCAGAGCTCTTGTATGATGTGCTGAGGCCTTTGTTGCAATAGCATCACCCTGTTATAGGTGTTGTTCCAGAGCAGACACTGCCTAGTTGATCTTCTGTATGTAAATCTCCATTTAAAATCTATTTCCTAGAGAACCCTACCTAAGGCTAAGTTCCTTTTTATTTCCATAAACAAACATTTACTAAATTGACAACCATATGACAATTGTTGAGTTATTGGGATAGGCATTGGAGATACAAGGACATATTTCCTGATCTAAGTTTTATATAGGTAGGCAGGGCATCTGCATAAAACACTGCTAAACTATATATACCCGCCCCCCCCCACATACACACATACACATAGAATGAGCCAAATGTGTGAAGAAGAGAATATATATATATAAAGTCAGAGAAAGGAGAGATCTGACTTCTTGAGGTGGGAAAGACAAGCAGGATTGAAATAAAAGAAAAGGAGATAGTATTATGCCTGGTATGGTGCAAGGAGTTTGTTCATAACATGTATCAGGTAGCACCATGATTTCTATAGTTCACATGACTCTTTTTTCAACTGGAGTGTGAGTTCCTCAGTGATGGGTCCTTATTGTCTTCATCTTTGAACCCACAGAAAGTAGAATGTTTATTAATTTAGTAAGTATTTATGTAACACTAAGCAGTCAGGTAGTGTTCCAGGTACTGGACATTAGAGTATAAATGTAGTATTTTCCCCGCCTTCAGGGAGCCTACAGTCCAGAGAGGAAGATCACTTATAGATGCTTATATATACAATTTAAATACGTTGTGACAGATAATTTGTTTAATGTCAAGTGCCATTTATGTGCCAGGCACAGTGCTGTCTATGATGAAATAATCAACAAAGTGCTATGGGAACACACAGCAGGGACCCTCAACCCATGTGGAGAAGAACATGTTGTTTAAGGTGATGTTCAAGTGTGACCTTAGATGAGGGAACTCTTTCTTTGGGGTCAGTTCTCTGAGAAGAACTTAGCTCAGAGCTGTCAGCTGCTTTGCTTCCAGCAGCAGGTGGATTGAACTTCTCCATTCTGCAGGTGATTTGGGCTGCACACAGCAGTATTCACCTTGGTGATTTGGGTAGAGTGGAGGCTCTCAAGCTTGAGGATACATTGGAATTGCCTGGAGGGCTTTTTTAAAACATAGATTGGTGGCCCTATCCCTAGGTTTTCTGATTTAGTAGATCGGGAGAAGGGCCCAAAATTTGCATATTTAAGAAGTCCCAGCTGATGCTGATGCTGCTGGCTTAGGATCTACACTTTGAGAGCCACTGATGTAGAGAAAGCTGTATTTAAAATGCCACCTCAGATGGTTTCTCTCATCTATGGAACATAAGAACTAGGAAGACCTGTAGGAGAAGAAAGGGATAAAGAAAGGGGGGTAATCAGAAGGGGGAATGAAGCATGAGAGACTATGGACTCTGAAAAACAGAGGGGAGGGGGCTGGGGGAATGGGATAGGCTGGTGATGGGTAGTAAGGAGGGCACATATTGCATGGTGCACTGGGTGTTATACGCAACTAATGAATCATCGAACTTTACATCAAAAACCAGGGATGTACTGTATGGTGACTAACACAATATAATAAAAAATATTATTATAAAAAAAATAAAATGATTTTTTGTTGTTCTAAAAAAAAAATGCCACCTCAGAGCATTCATTATGAATAGATAGTTTTGATAATATTTACAGAATAAATATCACCAAATTCAATAATCCTACTTACAACTGGGGGAGAAAAAACGTGATTATAGTACAATGTGGTAAGTGCTGTAAGAAGTTAGTGCAAAGTATTAGCAAGGTTGGAGAAGAAAATGGCTGGCTAATTTTTCCTTAGTGTGTCATGAGAGTCTGGAAAAAGTAAGTGACAAGTGAGCTGAAATTACCTTCTGGCTGAGTGAACTAATTGTGAGTAAATTATTTATTATCTTTGCATTTTAGTTTCCCTATGAGTAAAATGGGGATATTAATATTGATATCAGGGGGGGTGCCTGGGTGGCACAGCGGTTAAGCGTCTGCCTTCGGCTCAGGGCGTGATCCCGGCGTTCCGGGATCGAGCCCCACATCAGGCTCCTCCGCTATGAGCCTGCTTCTTCCTCTCCCACTCCCCCTGCTTGTGTTCCCTCTCTCGCTGGCTGTCTCTCTCTCTGTCAAATAAATCAATAAAATCTTTAAAAAAAAGTATTGATATCAGGGGGTGCCTGGGTGGCTCAGTTGGTTAAGCTTCTGCCTTTGGCTCAGGTCATGATCCCAGAGTCCTGGGAATGAGCCCCACATTGGGCTTTCTTCTCAGCACGGAGTCTGCTGCTCCTTCTCTTTCTGCCCCTCCTCCTGCTCGTGTTCCCTCTCTTGCTCTCTCAAATAAATAAACAAAATCTTAAAAAAATAATATCAGAGGGTGATGGTTAGGATTAAGATAAGGCATGTGAAATTACCTTATAATTTAAAGTAATACTCTTTTTAAAATTTAAATTCAGGTTAGTTAACATATAGTGTAGTATTGGTTTTAGGAGTAGAATTTACTGATTCATCACTTACCTATAACATCGAGTGCTCATCCCAGTAAGTGCCCTCTTTAATGCCCATCACCCATTTAGCCATCCACCACTCCACTCCCTCCATCAACCCTTAGTTTGTTTTTAATAGTTAAGAGGCTCTTACGGTTTGCTTCCCTCTTTTTTTTTCTTCCTCTATTTTCAACTGTTTTGTTTCTTAAATTCCACATATGAATGAAATCATATGGTATTATTTGTCTTTCTCCGACTTATGTTGCTCGTCATAACACACTCTACCCCCATCCACGTCATTGTAAATGGCAAGATTTCATTCTTTTCGAAGGCTAACATTCCATTCTATATATTCTGTATTCTATACCACATCTTTTTTATCCATTCATCAGTCAGTGGACATCTGGGCTCTTTCCATAGTTTGGCTGTTGTGGACATTGCTACTATAAACATTGGGGTGTATGTGCCCCTTTAAATCAGCATTTTTGTATCTTTTGGATAAATACCTGGTAGCACAATTGTTGGGTCATAGGGTAGTTCTGTTTTTAACTTTTTGAGGGACCTCCGTACTCTGGAGGACCTCCATACTCTGTTTTCCAGAGTGGCTGCACGAGTTTGCATTCCCACCAAGAGTGCAGAAGGGTTTCCCTTTCTCAGGATCCTCACCAACATCTGTTGTTTCCTGAGTTGTTAATTTTAGCCATTCTTACAGATGTGAGGTGGTATCTCATTGTAGTTTTGACTTGAAAAAAAAAAGTAATATTCAAGATTCTAGCTTTTGTTCTTTGCTTGATTATCTTTCTAGAATTCTTTGCTGGCTTGCTTGTTTGTGTATCTATGACTTCATTGTTGTAGTAAAATAAGTGATAACTTTCCTTGGCTTTTAGATTTTTTCTTTTGTTTTACTGGTAATGCACAAGGAAACAGGATGGAAGTCACTATTAACAGTTAAATGAGAAGAATTAATTACAGTTTTCCTTTGTCATATAAATTTTGCCTTTATTACAAGAATTGAGAAAGTTGCAAATTATTTGCTGAGACAGGAATATTATCTAAATGATACGAGAATGGATGTACATTTGGTTAGAACTTCTATTTGTGGATTTAAATTTCACTTCTGGAATTTTTTTTTTGTTTTTTTTAAAAAATAAATTTAATCTCTTTTGCCACATGATGGTAGTATTGCTTCTCTTGTTAAGCCACAAAAATAGATTTCAGATGCCAGTTAAAATCATAAAAAATTATATTTCTCCAAGGAGACCTAACAATAAAACATTAGTTTCATAAAGAAAAAGGACTCCTACACATTTATGTTATTTTTAAAGAGCAGGAAACATCAATGCCAGTGTTTCCTGAGGAGAATTGCCATATCTTCTTTAGGAAACAGATCTTTACATGTCAGGAACATCATTTCTCTTCTTACTAGAATTTTGTTTTAGTCATTGTCTTTCAAATTACTGCCCCTTTTAGTTGGGTTGACTAACATAATTCATTTCCATGTAAGTTGATGTAGATATTTATCTTGGAGAAGAGAAATTTTAAATGACACTTATATTGATTATATTTTACATAATCTTTTATATCAGATTTAGAATTAGAAGCCAGCTTGAAAGTTGTCTAGTGTGACCCTCTTTGCATGCAATAATTTCTTCTTCATTATCCAGAACAGATGGCCATGCAGATTCTCAGCTGCCTCTAAAGATGCCCTTCAAGGCAGCCTCTATTCTTTGTAGGACCCCTAGTAAAGGAACTTGCTTGCTGTTGTGCTCAACATAATGTGGTGTTGCTTGGAAGCTGTGAAGCTTCTGTTTGCTTGAATTCAAAACCATTTCTTTTGTCTGGAAGCAACCATCTTGTTGAGAGAATGAGTCATAGGATAAAATTATGAAATGCAGTTTGCTGCATACTGTAGTCAGTCACAATCTGTCCCACAGATCAAAAAAATATTGAAGAAATATAAAAAGCTACATTTCATAGTCTGAGAGATCTGGGTTTAACATGTCAGAAATTTATTTTCTTCATGACCATAATGGATTTACTGAAGTATTGAGACAATTAGGATTTTGGGTTGTCCTTTCCCCAGAAGCACAGTTTCCATTAACATTAAACTTCCCAAAAAGCAGGTGTAGTGGAGGAAAATAAATCTTTGTCACCTTGTCAAATGGTGGTGGGGGAGGTGCGTTGAGAAGGCACACATGTCTCAGCAGGGCTTTGGCTATTTTCTCAGAGGATCCGTTTCCTATCACCTAGTTTAGACTGAACTTATAGGAGTCTGAATGGCAGTGTAGTCACTGTGGGTCCAGAATGCATTCCCCCTCAGCTTTGTGGATTGAGAAATGTCCTCTTATTGGTTCAGCAAGGGGCTGATTATGCTCTGGGGGAACCCATCACACTAACTGATCTCAGAAGAGAATGTGATATAAACCTGAATGCTTCTTTATTACATTTCTCATGAGACATTCACCTGAAGATAATTTACAGTGGTCATTGCCCATGCCATACTATTTTAGCGGGTATTATAATATCAGCTCCCTGAAGGGCATTATGCCAAGGTATAGAGAGGAATCAGACCTTATGGGATATGTTACTTCTGCAGATGGCTAATTACTTTCATTTTGTATTCATTTTATTGGTTATAATTTCAGAGGGTGATATTTCTGACTTTGACCTCCTGAAGCTACTTATGCATGACAACTGCATAGATTGTTATTGTAAATTTTGTGATGTCTAAATCTAGAAATTAACTATGAATTATGTATTTTTCAAGTGCATGCCATTTGTAATAATTTTCTGTTTTCACACAGCATTTTGACCAGAAAGGTAAGGAAAAAAAAAAACACTTGAATTTCCTCATATTTTGATTAGACATAGCAGACACTAATTAAGATATAAAGAGTGAAAAAAAATGGAGGAGTAATGTGAGAACACAGTTAGGGAACAATTTAGTCTTCAAGAGGAAGGTCAAATAAAGAGTCATATAATGTCCATCTTCTTTAAATGTCAATGTTGACTTTTTTTTAACTTGATGAAGGGCATCTACTATATATATATAACTTGTTCACTCAAAAAAATTACTTAATGTTTAACAAATGCCAAGACTGTATTAGGCATGAAAGAGACAAAGATAAATAAGACAGTCTCTAGCTCAAGATATTTACAACCTAGTAGGAGAGACTGACAAGTAAACAGGCAATTCTAATTAAGTAGGATATAAAGAAATACACAGTGCTACTGATACTCATGAAAGTGTTCCTAAACAACTATTGTATTAATCAATAATGCAGGGAAAACATATTTTGTAAATATTTTTTATACTTTTCCATAGTCTTCCTTTCTTTTATAAGATTTAAGATGGATGATTATCCATAAAAGTGAGATGCACTTATTATATGTATTAACATATGGTATAATCAAGGTCTTGATTATGGAAGTAATGGTCCCCAGAGAGTGAGATATGTATCTGTATCTATATCTATTTCATTATATATATATATATTTACCATTGGGATGGAGTTGTAGTAATATTCTCCCAAATTTTCAGTGTCTTCTCCAAACCACCCCACATTAAACATACAATCTACATAAAAACAGGATGCTTGGAATATAGACATAGATTTAGACAAGTTTCTTAGAACCTGATCTTTGGTCACCACACACACACAGGAACTCATCCAACTGGAGTGCTTCCTCAAATCTCCTCCTATTAAGGAATTTGGAATCTGCTACTATATGAAAGTCTTTGTATAATATGAAGCAGGAGTCAATGTAGCAAAAGTAAATTTAGGCTATTTCTGTATGGTATATAAAGTCATTGTCCAAGATGTTAGAGTCACAATTACATTACTTACTTAGACTGCAACATTTTCATATCCTTACTGTAAACTAACAGAACATACTCCATTGGACTTTCCAAAACATCATAGAACAAAAACATTGGGCCAGTATGAATCCTTCTTCAGCAAGCTGCAGAGAATCTGTGTTCTCAATCTTTATCATAGGGTATAGTCCCATGAACTAGTCAGCTCCTGACAATCACTTGACTAGCATAAATGGTAGTCAATAAAATTTCATCTACCCACTAACCTACCCAAATGGCATTTGTCAAGCTCCTATAACGTTCTGGGTGCTGTTGCAGATATTGGGGTTCCATGAATGAATAACATGTAATCTCTATGTTCAGGGAGTTCTCACTTTATCATGGGAGGTAGATGTACTAATGATCTATCATGTGATAAGTATTGTAATTTTTCTTGAACATGGTACCACAAATATTAGAGAGGAAAGATAGATATTCTCTCTTATGGGTGGAAAAAGACTCTACAGAGAGGAAGCCACATTTGTACAGCTTCCTGAAAAATGAATAAGAATTTTCTAGGTTGTTAGAGTGAAGACCTATTGGGAAAATATTATGAGGTAAATTATATACGATTCATTTGTTCTGTTTAAGTTTTATCTTTTAGAAACTTAGATGACTAGAAATCTCTATGCTTGGACTGTACCATCTCAGCTTTCTCAGAAATGCCTCCACTGGATTTGTTTAATATTGTGGTCATAGATTTTCCTAAGAAATGGCTATATAATGAATATGGCTACATTATTTGTAAAATGTTTTGATTGGTATCACACACTGATTTTTCAATCTGAGCGGTGTTCAGCAAACATTTTCTTCACACTCACCATAGTAATTATCTTTTCTTGGTATTAAACTGTTCTAACTCTTTCTCATCTTTCTTAAGTGAGATACATGCACTTCCTCACTTATCTTGTATTTTTACAGATAAAATAGATCCCATCAGATACGGAAACTCTCAAAATCCCTCTCCTTGAACCACTAAGTTTTCTTTATCTTCATTTATCCTTCCCACTTTTTAAAGACTAACCTTTCCATAAGAGCCTTCTAACCATTTATTTTCAAACTCGTTTTTGGGATTGCATGTGATTAAATATTGCCTCTCTTCTGAAATCTGTATCTTTCTTCCTCCACATCACTTATCAGGAAAATATAAATCAAAACCATGATGAGATACCACCTCACACCTGTCAGAAGGGCTAAAATTAACAACACAGGAAACAACAGATATTGGTGAGGATGTGGAGAAAGGGGAACCCTCTTACACTGTTGGTGGGAATGCAAACTGGTGCAGCCACTCTGAAAAACCATACGGTAGTTGCTCAAAAAGTTAAAAATAGAACTAGCCTATGACCCAGCAATTGCATGACTAGATATTTACACAAAGGATATAAAAATGCTGATTCAAAGGGGGCACATATGCCCCAGTTTATAGCAACATTAGCCAAACTATGGAAAGAGCCCAGATGTCCATCGACTGACAAATGGATAAAGAGGTGCTATAGAATATAGAACATATAGAATGGAATGTTACTCATTCATCGAAAGGAATGAAATCTTGCCATTTACAATGACGTGGATGGGGCTTCAGTGTGTTATGACAAGCAACATAAGTCAGAGAAAGACAATACCATATGATTTCATTCATATGTGGAATTTAAGAAACAAAACAGGTGAACATAGGGGAACTAAAAAAAAGAGAAGGAAGCAAACCGTAAGAGACTCTTAACTATAAAGAACAAACTAAGGGTTGATGGAGGGAGAGGGGTGGGGGATGGGCTAAATGGTGATGGTATTAAGGAGGGCACTTGTGATGAGTACCGGGTGTTATATGTAAGTGATGAATCACTAAATTCTACACCTGAAACCAATTTTACCATATATGTTAACTAGAATTTAAATTAAAACTTGAAGAAAAAAAAATTTGTGTCTTTCTAACCAGTTTCATTCAACTTATGAGTATGCTTAATTCCTTTCATTGGAAAACGAGGAAAAAAGCATTTCCTTCAACTTTGGCCTTTCCTATTTACCTTTCTTCATTCTGGATAATGCATAAGTAGCAAAAGAAACTGAGTGACAGGTCCCATGGCCAGGTCATACTTCAGTCAAATGCTGGGCAATGCTGGATTCTTCCACAGCCACTGGGTATGAATTCTGAGCTGTCTTTATACATTTGCCTCCTCACTTGAGACTGAAAGTGCTGAGTGGAATATTTAATTGCCTGAACCTGGGCCACTTCTCTCAATAAACCCTGGTTGCTCTTTATCTTCTGTAGTGGAGACATGCATGACCTTTTACCCTTGGCATAAAGCAAGATTTCCCCCTAAATAAAAAAAAAAAAAAAACAAACAAGTGCTTTAGATGTTAAACATAAAAATAACAAATGTCTCCTCCCCTACCACGATCACTCTGTGGCCTTTGGTACCATTATCCACTCCCTTCTTGAAACCTTTTCTTTATCTGACTTTACATACCTCTCCTGTTTTTCTGATCTTGGTATCTCCCTATTACTAATAGGTTAGATAAAATATTTAACATGGCATTCATTGCTCTTTGTAGTAATGTCCTTTGGATTTGGAGCATTACACTCCTGTTTCCGTTCCAGCTCCCCATACTACCATCTGCTATCCTTGGTTTTTGATGCAACGAATTACTTGTAATTTCCTCAGCATACCCTTTACTTAGAGAAACCTGGAAAAGCTTTTTTTTCCTTTTTGTCTTCTTCAAGGTTCAGATCAATTGTGTGAAGATCTCCAGGATTATCTCTGGGCAGAATTAATCTCTCCCTTCTCTGCCTTCCCTTGGTACTTTATTTATCTATTTAGTTTATGATTCTCTGTCAAATAGATTCTTCCAAGAAAGACCATATCATATTGATATTCAGCACAGTGCTAGTTGAATGAATTTTGAATCTTTTAAAATTCTTTTTGGACATATCCTGGATATAAATTGTGTGGTAATAAAAACAAGGTTACAGTAAATGTTATTCCTTATCATCCAAGTTTTCAATTGTTTAAAGTATTGTTTCCATTTACCATGCATACTTAAGACATTCTTGAAGTATCTTTCTCTTGAATATCTGGACATAATTCAACAAACAAAGCTGGAGTCTTCTGTTGTGCTGAGGAGGACACTATGGTAAAATAGGGAGAAGAGCATCTTTCTATTGTGCTCCTATTATTTTCTAGGACAGAATAATCCTCAGGCTGCCAATAGCCTAATGTGATTGCTGGCGTAAAGTTTTGTAGTGTCTTTTCAAAACCAGCATAGCAAAATCCTGGATGGGCAGCACTCCAGGAGCTGCTATAAAAGCCCCTAAATTGCCACTCATACATAACTTTCAATGTTGTTCTGACATATGCTGGCTATGGTTTGCCCCTTTTAGGACTGTGTAGTAATCTGGAGGTAAACAGATCTTTCTTTTTTTCTGGGATACTCTACCACCTATGCAATTCCTACATCTCAAGTAGGAGGCAGGATTAGATCAGCAATAGCATGAATATTCACGTTAAGTAGGTGAATGTCATGCTATACTTAACTGGGTTCTCTATCAAATATGTCCTGAACCCAGAGGAGGTATTTTCTGATGTTAATCATTTTTAGACAATAAATTGCTAAGTAGTTCGGAGTGATGTGATATACTATATACAGTATATAATGTTCACTGTTGGACAAGGAAATATCTATGAACAGGGAGATCAATGCACTATCAACAAAGGAAACTATGAAAACGATCTGTAAACCAGTGGTAATGAACTTTAAGTCTTTCAAATCTCTGTCATTAACTTCAGGCTCTAAGGTAATAATACAGATGTAATTAAATCTGTGTATAATGTATATTTCTGAAAAGTCACTTGTAAAACCCATTTCTATGTGATTCATATATTTTTACTTAGTTCCAGTTTTAGAAATATAGACCTGTATAGCATATAAGCTCTGCAGGAAGAAAGGGAGAGAAATGGTAAAAAAAAAAAAAAAAAAAAAAAAAAATATATATATATATATATATATATAGATCTAGCAAAATAAAAACACAAACAAAAATGTTAAGGGTGACAGGCTCCAATCAGCAAACCTGGAAGAAAGCAAAAATGGCAGTGGGAGAATGACTGACTGTCCAGCAATGGCAACTGGCAGCGTTCTGGTCTTAACACTGGCATTAGAATTCTCTGCAGCTTAAATTCTGCAAGTTGAGATTTTTAGAGAAAATAATCTCTTTTATGACTCTTTGAAAGTCTATTACCCTTGTGAAGAAATATATACAATAGCTTTAAGCATTTTTTGTTTCATGGATAGCCAGTGGTTTCTAATAAATCATGCAATGAATGAGTCATACAAGCCTAAAACAAAGAATAAGGTCACAATCAGGAAAACCTGTAATGATAATGATCAGAAAGATATTGTTATCCATTGATTAAGGTATACTTTTAAGACCCTATTTTGTAAAACTGACGTTATTATTGTTTCTATATTAAGTTTTTTAAAAAGTAGTTTGTCAGGAAAAATTGTGAAAGATTGAAATGAAATGGGCAAAAAACAAAATTATTGGGTCTTTTGTCTAGTGTTTTCTTCTGTTATTTCTGCCTTTCATTGCCTTTGAGCTATTTTATGAGTCTATAAAGTTACATAATACAAATAGTAATGCAGATGATTCTTGTCCATAGAAATGCATACTGTGTCCCCCAGAAATGTGGTTGATTATTGCTCTGTGGATATTAACCAGTTTTGCATCTTTAAGCAAATTCATTTTAGCATTCCTTATGGTCTATATCTAAGTGTGGTTCTTCCAAGCTCCTTTTGTATCATTTGTAATATCTTATTGGTTCCTTCCTTTAATGGGTTAAATAAAATCTTTGGCACATGTGTTCTTTTTGTATTTGTGTGTATTTAGTTTCTTAAAAATTATCTTTAACTGGTTGTACTTACAATTTTACTAATAATAGTTTAATATTGAGTGGTAGGGTGGTTCTCTTCCTCTATCCCTTTGTCCTGTTCCCTCTCCCAACACCCTCCCTACCCTTCTTCCTTCTTTCCTTCCTTCAGTAAGTATTTAATTGGTGCATACTATGTGCCAGGCATTTTAAGAGGCACTGGATACACAAAATCCAACCTGAATCTGCCTGTAACTTGGATTTTTTACTATGATCTATAAGGGGGACAAGTAAGACTATATGAGGTAATAAAAAGAATAAGGCCTATGGTTTTAAAATAGACTGATTTACAAAACCACAATGAGATACCACCTTACACCAGTTAGAATGGCAAAAATTAACAAAACAAACAACAAATGTTGGTGAGGATGTGGAGAAAGGGGAATGCTCTTACACTGTTGGTGAGAATGCAAGCTGGTACAGCCACTGTGGAAAACGATATGGAGGTTCCTCAAGATGTTAAAAATAGAGCTGCCCTACGACCCAGCAATTGCACTACTAGGTATTTACTCCAAAGATACAGATGTAGTGAAAAGAAGGGGCACATGCACCCCAATGTTCATAGCAGCAATGTCCACAATAGCCAAACTGTGGAAACAGCCAAGATGCCCTTCAACAGATGAATGAATAAAGACAATATGGTACATATATACAATGGAATATTACTTAGCCATCAGAAAGGATGAGTACCACCATTTACATTGACATGGCTGGAACTGGAGGGGATTATGCTAAGTGAAATAAGTCAAGCAGAGAAAGACAGTTATCATATGGTTTCACTCATATGTGGAACATAAGGAATAGCACGGATCACCACAGGGGAAGGGAGGGAAAACTGAAGGGGGAGAAATCAGAGAGAGAGACGAACCATGAGAGACTCTGGACTCCTGGAAACAAATTGAGGATTTCAGAGGGAAGCGGGGTGGGGGAGATGGGGTAGCTGGGTGACAGGTATTGAGGATGTTGTGATGAGCTCTGGGTGTTATATGCAATTAATGAATCATTGAACACTATATCAAAACTGGTGATGTACTATACAGTGGCTAACTGAATATAATAAAAAAAAATAGAATGATTTAAATTTGGGCTCTACCTCTTTCCTACTCTCTGACTTTTGACCAGTCACTTAATTTTTCTGAACTTCATTTCCCACATTTAAAAAATTGATTATACTAATAACAACCAGGCAGGGTTGTTGTTGGATGAAGTAAGATTATGTATGTACCTGCTTAGTACTTAGTACCTCATTCTTCATAGGTTCTCATTCTGTACTCCATATTTTCAACCTTCTTCGTTTTCAATCCTTTTTTTTTCCCTACTAGGCCCCCAACAAGTTTTAATTGCTGTTCTTATTTTGATACTTGAATGACTAGGCCAAGCTTAATAAACAAGGATCTCAAATACTCAAAGTCTTGATTCAGTACCCAGCTCCATGAGTCATACAAGCCTAAACCAAAGAATAAATTCACAGCCAGGAAAACCTCTAAAATGTTAAGAATCATGCTGTGATTAAGGGATTAATAGTGTTAAATGCGATTGGAAGAATGACCCTATTGCAGAAAGCGTAATATCAGTCCACCTGGACAATTACAGATCAAAATTTGTGAAAGCCAGATTTTCCCTGTCAAATCACTACAAGCAAATGCTCCCCTTCCTGTCTTTCTGTGCCCACAGCATTTATTTACCCAGTTAATGCTCAAACTTACCTCTATTATTTTTCCCTCGAACTCTGCTTGTCAGTTTTCCGTTAGCAGGCAGACATGTTTGCACCCTTCTCTTACAATCTTTTGCCAGGAAGTTTAAAATTTTAAGTTATTTACAATCCAAATGAATATTTAATGTAATATTTATTACGTGTCTTCCGGTTGCCATTTTTCTATTACTGCAGTGACATTGAAGGATGGCAAAGATGCAAATACCTATTTCTTGTGAGTTTAATCATCTCCTTCTGTCCTGATAAATCTTATCATTTTGTTTGATAATTACACTATTCTGATGATGCTGTAAAATACATCTCAGTTGTAAAGGGAAAATCATTATTTATCATTAGAGGGTGGGGAATATACTCATTTTTCACTGCCCTTACCTGGGCAGCAAGGACAGAGTGATGCAATTTCAACTTGGAGGCCTGTGCTTGATGTGATTCTGGGATGGAACAAATAGCCATGAAATTAATCTGAGAATGTTCAATCATTCTCTTGCCAGCGCTTGGCTGGCATCATCTTGGTATATGAAGTATAGCTTTCCAGGCTCTCAGCTTCCTCCTGAGCATGAGCAAAGCAGGTGAAGATTTGTCCCTGTTACATATTGTCTTATAAAGAGTGAGGATTGGAACCAAAAGGAAACAAATTAATGAGGGGGGAAATGTCTTTTGAAGCGAAGGGACTATAAATAGTACAGTTCTGCCAGTATTGTATTTATGAAGCAAAGCTGTTACCTAGTGTGAATTGGGGAATAACTTGTGTAAGTGTAGTCCTGGGAAAAGGTAAAAACAAGGCTTGACTTGAAGATTTTATAAGGAAAATGAAAAAAAAAAAACCTAAATGTTGGATGAAGGTCACTGGTTTTCAAGAAAAGACAGTCTTACTTCCTGTTCAGTCAGTCAACTGATAACGTACTGAGCTCCGACTAAATACCAGACACTCTCCTGAGAAGTAAGCATTATTCTGGAATTTGGTAGGTTTAGAGGAAAACTTCAGTGCATTCAAAGAGGGTTAACTCATTAATTATATAATTTGCATATACATCATTAACCCTTTTGATTATTTTGAATTTTCCTCTAAGTTTAAAAATATATTTCCTTCTTCCTTAGGGAAGATGATTTATTAAGTCACCATGAAGTCAATATACTGTTGCTGTAGAATTTACCTTCTTTGTTTATAACTGTTGTAAATAGTGTCCTTGATAATAACAGAAGAAGCCTTAAAGAGCAGTTTTCAAGCTGTGAAATTATTAGTATCTTCTTTACAGATGCACAGGAATCCCCCAGAAAGTTATCCTTGCGTATCCAAGTTTAGATGAAGAGGAAGAACGGTTACTCTGAAGTAAACTGTGTGGATTGCCAGAGAGAAGACAAGTCAGTAATTACAACTTTACTCGGTGTTGCAATGGTTTATTATGTTTCTTGATGTTATCATCAGTATTTTATGTCCTTTAAATGGGTGAATACATGTCAAGTACATGAAATAGGGTCTGGAACTTTGTCAACAGGCATGATCTTGTCATTATTGGAATTCATAGACCCCTATCATCTCAGTTTCATACATCCCACTCTCTGCCCAGTACTTCCTCTCTTTTTGGGTCATTCCATCAAATTCTTTGAATTTAACTATCTTTTAGTCCCATTTGGAAGGCAATCCTTTGATCTTACCACTTTTTTTACTGTCCCTCACTCCTTCATGATGTTACTTTACTTTTTACCCAATTAATTGCTGTTTTCATTCATTAATAGTTCTCCCTCTACATATACAGTTAATTCTCTTGCCCTTTTCTCATTCTGTCATATACTTTTGTGAAACTCTTAACACTGGTTAAATCTAACTTAAGGTTGTTTGCTCTGATGTAGATGAGCAGGAAAAAAAACAGAAGGGCATGGCTGACAGCTTTCATTTGAAATTCATGATACAAACCACTAATGCTCCCTGTCAATCAGTGTACTTTCTGATGCAGTCAGTTTCCCAATTTCTTATTTAACTACCTTATATCTTCTCTTTCTAATTCCCAAACCATTTCTATCTTTATTCTCAGCTGTTGAATTTCAGATGATGGCTTCCAAAATCTCCCATAATCAGATTTAACTACTTGCCACCATTTCTTTATTCATATACGTTGCCTGACACCTGCCATTTATTATAGATGAACTGTCCCATTTGTATCTAAGGATGGCATCCCTATTTGTGAACTAGGTTCCATTATTTCTTCTTACACAAGGAAGTGGTCCGAACAATTTTCTTCTCCTTCTCCCATACTAACAATTTACTTTTCTTTATTGGATCATTCCTATCAACATAAACATGTTGTTTTTGTCCCATTTTAATGAGAAGTTCTTGACCTTACCATTTCTTCCGTTTGTGGCAAGACCCCCAGCAAGAATTTTATATCCTTTTGTCATTTACTGCCAGTCATTCTTGAACTCACTTCAGTTGGCTTTTGCCCCCAATCACTTTACCAAAACTGTCTTGCCAGTGTCTCAATAACCTTCAAATTATTGAGAATTCTCAGTCTATTTGACTTGAACCACTGGCTGCTTTGGATAGACTTGGATCATTTTTTCCCCTTAAATTACTTTCTTCACTTCTTGTTAACAATACCACATTTTCTTGGTTTTTCTATTATCTCTTATTTTTCTCCAAACCTCGTTATCACCTGCAAATATGTGATAATTTATAATTTATTTAATCATTTTTTTTGTATCTCACCATTCATCCTTAAAACATGAACTCCATGAATGGGATTTTTTTTGGCTTATATTTTTAATATTAAATCTTCAACATCTATAATAGTGTGCTTGGCATCAGTAGATGCTCAATGAATATTCATTGTGTACACAAACAATAGTATTAGCTGTATTATTAATGTTATCCAAAGAAGTATAAAGAATACTTCTGATGAACTAATTAGGCATAGTATTTGAATTTTAAATATATTTTATCTAGTGAAGGATAGATATTTCTGGGTTATTTCATTTCAGGAGTAAGGATTAATGTATTGGCATTTGAAAACTTTGAACATTTCCATTACTAAGAGTTTATGAAATTGGTATAGGTTTGTATTAATATATCACTAGATAAAAGTTAAATTGGAAGAATAAACATTGAACTAGTAAATAAAGCTTTGTGCTTTTTTATTTTATTCTCCATAATATTATCAAAGTGACATTTCTAAAACACAAAACTGCCTCTATCAAGTCCTTGATGTGAAGCCTTTTTGTTATAATTACCTACAATAGAAGATAGCATTCCACAGGTCTAATGTTTACTTGTATTTCCAGTTTTAGCACTTCACCTTTCCTTCAAACATACCAACCCACTTGTAGTTTCTGGGATACTCCACAGTCTTTCATATATGTTTTAAAATTATTTCTGGAAATTCTAACTTCCTTCTATTAGAAGCATGTTATAAGGCTCATTTCAAATGTTATCCTTTCTCCTAGACACAGTCTTTGATTTGCTCAGTAGTTAGTCCTTGGCTTTCATAACACTCTGTATCTCTGTTTACACTTATCACATTATAATATTGTTTTATGTGTTTTTCCCCTATGGACTATGAGTTCATTGAAATCAGTGTTAATCAGTAATCAGTTTTTTCATCTTTTAAATTTTGAGATGTAATTAAGACTTACAGAAGAGTTGCAATTTCACCCAGGTTCCTCTTTATATTAACATCTTACAAAACCATAGAACATTTACCCAACCTAAGAAATTAATCTTGGTAAAATATTAGTAACTACATAATTCATTCGGATTGCATAGAATGTTTCACCAATGTTCTTTTTTCTCTTCCAGGATCCAATCTAGTATTTAGTTTCATGTTTCCTTATTCCTTCAGTTGTGACAGCTCTTCAGTCTTTTCTTGTCTTTCATGACCTTGGCACTTTTGAAGAGTACTGGTCAGTTACTTTGTAGAATGTCCCTCAATTTGGGTTTGTCTGATGTTTTCTCATGAGTAGGTTGGATTATGCATTATTGGGAAGGATGCTGCAGAGGTAATATGCCCTTCTCGGTGCATTTTAACAGGGGTTTCACAATGTTAACTGTATTAGCAGTGACGTTAACCTTGGTTAAGTGCTGTCTGCTGGGATTCTCTAAACATTACTATTTTTCTCTTTGTGATTTATAAAAATTGTGGGGGAGTTACTTTGAAACTATGCAGATACTTGACTTCTCTTAAATATTGCTCACTAATTACTAATAGTGGATCTTTCCTGAAAACAAAATATTGTGGTGTTCTAATGGTGATTTTCTATTTCCTTCATTCTTTCTACATTTCTCAATTGGAATCATTCTGAAGAAGAGTTGTTCTTTACCATTTATTTTATTCAGTTATTTAGTTACATCAGTATCAATTGTTGGATTTTTAAAAAATCATTGGGTTATAATCCAATACTCTTACTATACATTTCATTATTCAACTTCCAAATTTATTTATTGATAGTTCTTTCAGGTAGATTCTTTTATACTAGGTAATGCGTGACATACATCTACATTTGCTTCTACATTTGTACATCTCTCTGTATGTTTGTGCTTTTGTAACACTGTGACTCCATACTGATAGTTCTGACTTCAGTCCTACTCCACTGTTCATTTTAGCCTTCAGTCATTCCTTATTTTTAATGTCTTTAGTTCAACAGTGAGAAAGATGCTTCTCATTATATGTATTTGCTTATTTGTTCAAACCTAGTCTGCAAATAAAGTTCTTTGAGAATTGGTAACGCATACCCTTGTAGACGAATTTACTGTTATAGGATGGTGTTTGAGTGTAGTTTCTTTTGCCTTTAGCTTTACAGTATCCTGTAAAAAATGATGTTTTCCAAAATTGTTGAGTTCGGTACCTTTTTTCCAGTTCTCTTTGAGGTTATGAGATTTGTTTGTTATATGGTTAGATTCATTTCAGTCTGGATTCCATCTTTCCCTTGACATCCTACTTTCAAATATTATACCCTTTGATGTACCCCTTCCATTCTTTGTGCTTTGTTGTCATGTATTTTACTTTACATATGCTCAAACATAAATATGTTGCAGGTATTTTTGCTTTGAACAATCAAATTTTTTTAGAACAATTAAGAGTAAGAAATATTTTACTTATGTTTTGTTACTAGTGTTCTAGTCTTCATTTCTTTGTGTAGATCCCATGTTCAGTGTGACATCATAATCATTTTGCCTAGAGAACTTATACATGAAATCAGGTAGAATGGTATAATGTCTCCTCATTTATTCATTACCTAACTTCCACAGCTGCCAGTTTTTGCCAACCTCTAATCTCTTTCCTTATCTTCAAATTTACTTCCCTCCATTTATATCACGTGCTTTTCTTTATTACTAGCATATAAATATTTCCCTGTAAATCTCTCTTCTTTTGGCCCCATTCACCAGAATGACCACTTGTTGATACTTGACTCTAATAGACTTAGGTAACATTCTAACTATATATGATCTATAAAACCTAGCGTATTCACTGTTGTTTGTGTAAAAAAATGGACTTAGCTCTCTGATTTCTCAACCCATTGACAAACCCTGCTGATTCCATTTAGCCTCATCAAGTAAATGGAATACCAAAAGATGAATATTTGTGACATTTAGAGTTTATGTTAATGATAGGACAAAGTAATTTTACTGTGTATTTGTGTTTTTCTGAGATCAGATCATTTAAAATTTAAGTTCAATTTGTAATTGCTATTTTACTTCAATTTCCATCGTAACATAAATTTTTAAAACTCTTGCAAATTAGTACTTCATGTACAATTAAGGATATGACAGGTGTACCTGTAATTTATGCTAAACAATTATGTTAAGGAGTCAGAAGATAAAATTTAAAAAGAGACATTTATAAGCATCTCCTTAAAGTAATGTTATTAATATCTTTGCATTTGAAATCACTATTAGAAAAATATGTTTTAATTAGAAAATTAAACTCATTTCTCAAAATATTAAAATAAAGCCATTTAATGTCTTAAGTCATTTATCCATTTATTAGTGTAATATGTATTTATTGAAGTAGAGCTGTGTGTTAGACATAGGAAAATAAAAACGAGATACTCTGTGGTCAAGGAACTTATAATTTAGGGTGTAAGCAGCTAAAGCATCAGGAGTTTGTAAGATGAAGATGGGAGAAGGGCATTCTAGGGAATGGGCATGGCTTAGAAAAGTAAAAAATGTCATAATTTTTGGAAACTGTAAGTAAATACCTGACAACAGGAACCATGTCTAGTTGCTTACTACTACATCCTTAGCACATAACATTGTAGCTATTCAATACGTATTTCCTGATTTGATTGATTGATAAATACAGTAGCAGATAAAGTTGTATACTGCTTCTAAATGGTATTATAGGTTATTTTGTTTTATAGCCCAATATTTACTGAAATATATTCTATAGAACACTAACTCTATAGAAAAATAAGAGGTATTAAGGGATCAAAACCAAAACAAAACAACCCTAAATACTGATTATATAAATCAAAACAGTTTTCTTTAGATAAAGACTTCTCACACTTTGGTATGCTAATGTTAATTGTGATCACTAAGAGGTTTCAATTCAACTGTTTCCCAAACTTTTGTACCTGGGACACACTTAACCCATGCACTCAAACACTGTCCCTAGGACTATGCTCGGTACTGTGTGCATTGAGAAAGTCTACTCTAGGCAACAGAGATCCATTTAAAAGTTTTATGTAGGAAATTGAACTATGGTCCTATTTGTTTTTTAGAAAATTCCCCTTACATGTTAAGGAAAAAGAACAAAAGACAATTTAGTAATTAAATTGATGTGGAGGTATTAGAGAAAATGAATACCTCGTATGATTTCCAAGTTTCTTCCTTGACTACCTTAGGGATGCCAGTAAAAAAGGGTATGGTATATAAGATGAGAAGGAGTGGGAAGGAAATAATACAATTAATTTAAGGCAACTGTGTTTAAAGTTCAAGTGGACAACCTAGATTAACTGTTTAGATTATAGTTAGATTTGTTTGTATCTCAGAAGAGACTACAGATCACAGCCAAAGCTCTAGAAATGGCTTTTTGAGAGCTCAAAATGTTACTTCCTCTCTCTCCCATAGCCATTTAGATATTTAATGTCAGTTATCATGGTACCCATAAGCTTTCTCTTTTCTAGGCTAAACAAACTTAGATGCCTCAAGCATTCCTAGTGTGAAATCCTGTCTGGGCCATTTTACCCATGCAGTTCCTTCCTTTGAATGCACTGTAAATCATCAGTGTTTACCATAGGATGTGGTGCCCCACTGAACCCTATACTTCAAAAGTTTTATATATTATTACTTTATTGAATATATTTTCCTGTATATGCACAACCTTTTCCTTCTTCAAACTGGCTCTAAGCAATTTGCTACTTCCTCCTACACAATTCTTTTTTTTTTTTTTTAAGATTTTATTTATTTGTCTCAGAGAGAGAGAGAGAGCGCTAACACAAGCAAGGGGAAGCAGCAGGCAGAGGGAGAAGCAGACTCCCTGCTGAGCAGGGAGTCCCAGGCGGGGCTTGATCCCAAGACCCTGGGATCATGACCTGAGCCAAAGGTAGATGCTTAACGGTCTGAGCTATCCAGGCACTCCAGGAGCCATATATTATTGTTTGTACTTCCAGTGTCTAGTACAATGCTTGACACCAATGATATTTAACGGATGGATGGATGGATGGGTGGTTGAAAGAAGGAGCTCTGCTTCTGCATATTTTAACATATGACATTTTATGCTTCTACATAAAACAAGAGTTTTGATACTAAAACTACTGGGAATCCATTGCTCTATTAAGGGAATGTCCTGATTAACTGAATTAATTTTCTTTCCTAAGACCAAGGAAGGAGAGGTAATTACAATATTTAGGCATTTTGTACTTTTTTTTTGAGGACCTACTATGTGAAAATATTGAAGCTAGCATTTTTCATGTAATTTTCACATTATTCTGTGAGGTACATATTGTTATTCTCATTTTACAGATGAGAAAACGAAAGTTTAGGTTAAATGACTGAAGCTAATGAGTGGTAAAGGTGGGATTGAATCCTAGGTCTTTTGACTCTGATTCAGTTTTTCTTCACACTGTGAAGCATGTTCTCAGTATCTTTAATAAGCACTACATCACATAGACTTATTATTTCTTTTTTTTATGTTTTTTTTAACTTGAGAGGCAGAACATGAAAGGCTGTGAAATATCTGAGAATTTGCTTTACAGGAATATTGATTATTTTTTAGTAATTGGATGCTGTGATTATTTTCCTGGAGAACTTTTAAGATCAAGTGTGTTTTTGGTTCCAATAGTGATATACTAAGAGGGTACAATGCTAGGGTGACTCAGAAACAATGATCTGTTTATTGCTATCATTTTGTAATCTATCGAAGAGACAGTGCTGACGCATACAGGTATAAGAAGATGCATTTTGTTGAAATACTTCACATTGGGGATAGAAAAAGTGAAGAATTATTGGTTGATGGGACCTGAGGAAATATATTATAGCACAATGTGAAATGTTACCATATTAAATTTCATGGTAGAGTTGGTTGAAGTAAACGCTTGCCTGGCTAAATTTGACTTTTTGTTTAGACACTGGATTCTATAGTAATTACTAATGGTTCATTCTAACACTTAAGATACTTTTCTAAGTCTAGGAAGGAAGGGAAGAGTTACCACTCTAAATTTTAAAGTACAATAGACTTAATAATAAAATTCTATAATTCATTATCATTTATTAGGTACTCTATGTCAGATTTTTAATTTAGTCTCCTAAGAACCTATGGGTGGGGGGCAGTTTGTTTTACTGGAGAGAAAATTGAGGCTTAGAGAAGTTAAGTAATTTACCTGAGATGTGAAGCTGGGGTTTGAACCAAGATCTAACTGAATGTACCCAATTTATCTCCATTCTGTACTGTTTCTTGAGCATTAATCATTCTTTGAACATGGACATCTGTCTTTGCAAAATTCTCTTCTTAAGAGCTCTACTAACTATGTTACTGACAAAAATAAATATTTTTTTAGCTAAGAACATAAAGTATATGTTTCTCTGATTACTGTAGGTCTCTATGCAATATACTTGGGCTTTAAGTAAAGTCGTGTGTGAGTGTGTGTGTGCGTGTGTGTGTAGAAAAGCAAAGATGTCTGAGGAAGTTCCTTTACATTGCTTAGTGGGTTTTGCTGGGGGAAAAAAAAAACCCTTTTCATAACTGGGACAAATATTCTTCCTGAGATATCCCTCAGTATATTTTCTGCAGGGCTCCCTTTTCTGGGTGATGTGTTCACTTTGATCACTTTCTTTTTGGATTTCTATTGAATTTTTCTTTTCTGATTCCCATGTGGTATCTCTTATTGGTGTGTGTCTCTGTAGCCCTTGAAAGATCAAGTGGATCAGGGTCGAGGTGGAAACACTGAAGGGATGGTTTAAGGGAGAGATGGTATGGATGAAAAGAAGGGGCTTTCTCTTGTCCTCCTATGTCCATGGAAAGATATAATGAGACTGAGCCTGGTTTCACCTCTCAGGTATATGACTATCATTTGCAGTTGGGAACTAGGATATATATATCAGGAACTAAATTTAGGGAGGCAAGTTCATTTAGGGATGTTAAGATTTGAAGTACTCTTTGATGGGTGTTAGTTATCCTACGTGGACAGAAAAAGATTTCCTGATTTGGGAGATTATCTTGATTAGGGCCTTTAACTAATGAAATGTGACATTGATGGGAAAGGAGATTATTTTTCAGAGCTCATTCATGAGCCTCATGTAATAAGATCACCAGGAGAACTACAACCCATTTGGAGCAATCTGACCTTGGCAGGTATGGGGAGTCATTTCTCTGATTATTCATTTGGAGAAGGTCTGCTCAAGCAGCTTCAAAGATCATTGATGAAAGGCAAAGTGTCTAACACTGGGAAGGGATCTTGGTGGGTGTTTCTAGGGAGGGGAAATGCATTGCTTTAGGCAGAACCTTTCAGGTCTCTGGTTTGAATTGGAATTGTAACTGTTGGTAGGTGGAATGGCTTGAGCTCTCTTAGATTCTCTTTATCTATTTACCTGTCCATCTGTCTGTCTATAATCTACCATTTTCTATTCATCATCTATCAATATATCATATTTCTATGCTAGGATGGACAGAATAGAAAATGATTATGATTATATATGTCAGGGAAATTAGAATGTGAGTTTAATCGTAAGGGAGTGGTGAAATGTAGCATAAGTAAGAAATAGAAAAATATAGGGGTTCATATTACATCAGATATATGTTCTTTTGTGGTGAGTGGAGGAAAAAATTTAGCAGATTTATTGCAAACCCAAAGATGAAACAAGAAATTTTAAAAAGAATCCACCTAGGACACTTTGGATCTCAGAGCTGTTTGCTTCCATGCAAAGGGAAAATACAATCAGCCAATGAAAGATGCAACATTTGGTACGAGGATACAAGCTACCACTTAAGCTTTAGAGGGAGAATATCAGAAACTCAGAGTATAAGTGCATTTGCTTAAACTAGTTTTTAATTGTGCAGTTAATTGAGAGACTTTGAGAGGATTAAAAAGGGAAGGAAGACACTCAAATGCAATCAATAATGCTGATTCTTATATCTGTTTTTATTTTTGTTTCTTTTTTGGAACTACCTCAACACTAGGTCATATCCATACCATCTCTTTAATGAGGGCAGTTGTGGGAGAGAGAGTTGGAGGTGGCTGCAGGAGATCTAGTTTAGTCAATAGATATTCTTCTTCTTCACAGTTACCACGATTGGCCCGTGGGTGGACATATGCCTTAGAGAAAAGCAACTGGTATCCTTCTGTGATAGGCATACTGGAAAAAGTCGCTCTACTTTCTTTTTTTAATAATAATTTTTTTAATAATAATTTTTTATTATGTTATGTTAGTCACCATAAAGTATTTCCTTAGTTTTTGATGTAATGTTCCGTGATTCATTATTTGCGTATAACACCCTGTGCACCATGCAATATGTGCCCTCCTTAATACCCATCACCGGCCTATCCCAATCCCCCACCCCTTCCCCTCTGAAGCCCTCACTTTGTTTCCCAGAGTCCATAGTCTCTCATGGTTCATTCCCCTTCCGTTTACCCCCCTTTCATTCTTCCCTTCCTTCTCCTACCGATCTTCCAATTTCTTATGTTCCATAAATGAGTGAAACCATATAATTGTCTTTCTCTGCTTGACTTATTTCACTTCGCATACTCTCCTCCAGTCCTGTCCATGTTGCTGAAATGTTGTGAAATCGTTCTTTCTAATGGCCGAGTAATATTCCATTGTTTATATGGACCCATCTTCTTAATCCAGTCTGTTGAAGGGCATTTCGGCTCCTTCCACAATTTAGCTATTGTGGACAATGCTATGAACATTGGGGTGCATATGGCCCTTCTCTTCCCCACGTCTGTATCTTTGGGGTAAATACCCAGTAGTGCAATTGCTGGATCATAGGGTAGCTCAATTTTTAATTTTTTAAGGAACCTCCACACTGTTTTCCAAAATGGCTGTACCAACTTGCATTCCCACCAAGGCTGTAAGAGGGATCCCCTTTCTCCACATCCTCTCCAACATTTGTTGTTTCCTGCCTTGTCCATTTTTGCCATTCTGACTGGCGTAAGGTGGTATCTCAATGTGGTTTTGATTTGAATTTCCCTGATGGCTAATGATTTTGAACATTTTTTCATGTTTCCATTAGCCATTTGTATGTCTTCATTGGAAAAGTGTCTGTTCATATCTTCTGCCCATTTTTTGATTTGATTATTTGTTTCCTGTGTATTGAGTTTGAGAAGTTCTTTGTAGATATTGGATACCAGTCTTTTATCTGTAGTGTCATTTGCAAATATCTTCTCCCATTCCGTGGGCTGCCTCTTAGTTTTTTTGACTGTTTCCTTGGCTGTGCAGAAGCTTTTTATCTTGATGAACTCCCACAAGTTCATTTTTTCTTTTGTTCTCTTGCCTTTGGAGATGTGTCATGAAAAAAGTTGCTGTGGCCAATGTCAAAGAGGTTGCAGCCTATGTTCTCCTCTAGGATTTTGATGGATTCCTGTCTCACATTGAGATCTTTCATCCATTTGGAGTTTATCTTTGTGTATGGTGTGAGAGAGTGGTCAAGTTTCATTTTTTTTGCATATAGCTGTCCAATTCTCCCAGCACCATTTATTGAAGAGACTGTCTTTTTTCCACTGGATGTTTTTTCCTGCTTTGTCAAAGATTAGTTGCCCAGAGAGCCGAGGGTCCATTTCTGGGTTCTCTGTTCTGTTCCATTGGTCTATGTGTCAGTTTGTGCCAGTACCATGCTGTCTTTGTGATCACAGCTTTGTAGTATAGCTTGAAATCTGGCAACGTGATGCCGCCAGCTTTGTTTTTCCTTTTTAACAATTCCTTGGCAATTTGGGGCCTTTTCTGGTTCCACACAAATTTAAGGGCTGTTTGTTTCAGTTCTTTGAAAAATGTCATTGGTATTTTGATCGGGATGGCACTGAAAGTGAGGACTGCTCTGAGTAGCATAGACATTTTAACTATGTTTATTCTTCTGATCCATGAGCATGGAATATTTTTCCATCTTTTTGACTCTTCTTCAATGTCTTTCAAGAGTGATTTGTAGTTTCTAGAATATAGATCCTTTACGTCTCTGGTTAAGTTAATTCCGAGATAACGTATGATTTTTGGTGCTATTGTAAATGGAATGGATTCCCTAATTTCTCTTTCTTCATTCTCATTGTTTGTGTATAGAAATGTAACTGATTTCTGAGCATTGATTTTGTATCCCGCCACATTACTGAATTGCTCTATAAGTTCTAGTAGTTTGGGGGTGGGTTTTCTATAGTATAGTAGTATAGTAGTTTTGGGTTTTGTATATAGAGTATCATGTCATCTGCGAAGAGAGACAGTTTGACTTCTTCTTTGCCAGTTTGGATACCTTTTATCCCTTTTTGTTGTCTGATTGCTGTTGCAAGGACTTCTAGTACTATGTTGAATAATAATGGTGAGAGTGGGCATCCTTGTCATGTTCCTGATCTTAGGGGAAAGGCTTTCAGCTTTTCCCCATTGAGAATGATATTCACTGTAGGCTTTTCATAGATGGTTTTTATGAACTTGAGGAATGTACCCTCTATCCCTACACTCTGAAGGGTTTTAATCAGGAAAGGATGTTGTATTTTGTCAAATGCTTTTTCTGCATCAATTGAGAGGATCATATGGTTCTTGACTCTTTTCTTGTTGATCTGATCTATCACGCTGATTGATTTACGGATGTTGAACCACCCTTGCATCCCAGGGATGAATCCCACTTGGTCTTGATGGATAATCCTTTTAATGTACTGTTGGATCCTATTAGCTAGGATCTTGTTGAGAATTTTGGCCTCCATATTCATCAGGGATATCGGTCTGTAATTCTCCTTTTTGATGGGGTCTTTGCCTGGTGTGGGGATCAAGGTAATACTGTCCTCATAGAATGAGTTTGGTAGTTTTCCTTCTGTTTCTATTTTTTGAAACAGCTTCAGGAGAATAGGTATTATTTCTTCTTTGAATGTTTGGTAGAATTCCCCAGGGAATCCGTCAGGCCCTGGACTCTTGTTTTTGGGGAGGTTTTTGTTCACTGCTTCGATCTCGTAATAATTAATCGGTCTGTTTAAATAATCAATTTCTTCCTGTTTCAGTCTTGGTAGTTTATAGATTTCCAGGAAGGCATCCATTTCTTCCAGGTTGTTTAATTTATTGGCATAAAGCTGTTGATAAAAGTTTCTAATGATCCTTCCTATTTCATTGGTGTTGGTTGTGATCTCTCCCCTTTCATTCATAATTTTATTAATTTGGGTTCTTTCTCTATTCCTTTGAATAAATCTGGCCAGTGGCTTATCGATCTTATTTATTCTTTCAAGGAACCAGCTTCTAGTTTGTTGATCTGCTCTACTGTGCTCCTGGTTTCTATTTCATTGATCTCTGCTCTAAACTTGATCAACTGCCTTCTCGTGCTTGGGTTAGGCCTATTCTTCTATTCCATCTCCAGCTTCTTGAGGTGAGAATATAAAAACTTCATTTTAGATTTTTCTATTCTTTTGAGTGAGGCTTGGTTGGCTATGTATTTTCCCCTTAGGACTGCCTTTGCAGTGTCCCACAGGTTTTGGACCGATGTGTTTTCATTTTCGTTGGTCTCCAAAAATTGTTTGATCTTCTTAATTACCTGGTTTACCCAATCATTCTTGAGCAGGATGGTTCGTAGTTTCTAAGTGTTTGAATTTCTTCCCAATTTCTGTGTGATTGAGTTCCAATTTCAAAGCATTGTGATCTGAGAATATGCAGGGAATAATCTTAGTCTTTTGGTATCGGATGAGACGTGTTTTGAGACCCAGTATATGGTCTATTCTGGAGAAATTTTCATGTGCATTCGAAAAGAATGAGGATTCTGTTGTTCTGGGGTATAGTGTTCTGTATGTATCTATGAGGTCCATCTGGTCCAATATGTCATTCAAAGCTCTTGTTTCTTTGTTGATTTCTGCTTAGGTGATCTGTCTATTGCTGAGAGCGGAGTTTTGAGGTCCCCTACTATTAACTTATTATTATCTATATGTCTCTCTATTCTGGTTAAGAGTTGGCTTGTGTATCTAGCTGCTCCCCTATTGGGGGCATAGATATTTATAATTGTCATATCCACTTGTTGGATACATCCTTTAATAATAGTATAGTGTCCTTCTGTGTCTCTAACTACAGTCTTTAGTTTAAAATCTAATCTGTCTGATATGAGAATTGCTGCCCCAGCTTTCTTTTGAGGTCCATTGGCATGAAAAAATGGTTTTCCATCCCATCACTTTCAGTCTGGATGTATCTTTGGATTCAAAATGAGTCTCTTGTAGACAGCAAATGGATGGGTCATGTCTTTTTATCCACTCTGCAACCCTGTGGCACTTTATGGGAGCATTTAGGCCATTTACATCGAGAGTGATTATTGAGAGATATGATCTTAATGATGTCATGTTGCCTGTGAAGTCTTTGTTTCTATAGATTGTAAATTTCTGTTCTGTATCACTCCTGGGGCCTTTTTACTTCTATAGAAACCCCCTTAATATCTCATGTAGGGCTGGTTTGGTGGTTACAAATTCCTTCAGTTTCTGCTGATCCCGGAAGGGCCTTATCTCTCCATCAGTTTCGAATGACAGCCTTGCTGGATAAAGGATCCTTGGCTGCATGTTCTTCTCAGATAGAGCTTTGAAAATATCCTGCCAACCCTTCCTAGCCTGCCATGTCTCTGTAGACAGGTCTGACGTTATTCTGTTTTCCCTCTGTATGTAAGGATGTTCTTCCCCCTGGCTGCTTTCAATACTGTATCCTTGGATCTAATATTTGCGAAATGCACTATGATGTGACGTGGTGTAGGTCTGTGGTCATTGACCTTGGGAGGGGTCCTCTCTGCCTGTTGGACACGAATGCTTGTTTCCTTTGCCAGATTAGGGAAGTTCTCAGCTACAATTTGTTCAAATATCTCTTCTAGACCTCTCTCTTTCTCCACCCCCTCGGGGATGCTGATGATTCTGACGTTGGAATGTTTCATTGAGTCAGTAATCTCCTGTAATCTACATTCTTGAGATTGGATTTTTTTGAGCCAAGTTTCTGTTTTAACTTTCTCTTTTACCATCCCATCCTCCAATTCACTAATTCGTTCTTCTGCCTCATTTACCCTGGCTGTCAGAGCGTCTAGTTTAGACTGCAACTGATTCATAGCATTTTTAATTTCTGTGAGATTTGCTTTCATTTCTGCCCTTAGAGATTCTATATTCTCGTTAATATTTTCGTTAATATTTTTTTCAAGCTTACACATCATCTTGACCATTGTTACTCTGAATTCTATTTCTGACAATTTGGTTATATCCACATCCATCATTTTGTGGCAAAGGCCACAGTCTCTCTCTCCTTTCTTTGCTGGGGGGGATTTCTCTTCCTCATCATTCTGATGAGTAGTGGTTGCGGGTATGCACAGAGCCCAAATTATTGACTAGGATCCAGGCAGTGTGAACTTGTTTTATAGGGACCTTAGGGATGTGGGCTTCTTGATTTTTCAGCCTGCCTTCCGGGGGAGGGGCCTGCCGCGCTGATATTCAGGCAACTCTTTTTGGGTAGAGTCGCCCTGTCCCCTGCGAGGGGAAATGGGGATGGGCACAATGTGAGCTGGTATTTTTGGGCTTTTGTTCTCTGGAGGCTTTCTCTGGAGGTTTTCTGTGACTCTTCTGAGAGTCAGAGCAGGAGTGGCCGTATCATAGCCTCTACCTCAGAACAGAGAGATCGCAGTCCGCTCTCCACTGAGCTGTCTTGGCCACTTTAACTCTGTTTCTGTCGGTGCTGCTAAAAATCCTGCAGCATCCCGGGTTGTACGCCCCACAGCTGCTCTCCCAGCCCTCATTTCAAGGGCCAGCATGTCTCTGTCTTTTGTGCTTCTAACACCGCGAGCTGCCCCGGTTCCTATGAGTGCCCCCAAGCTCCCTGTTTCAGTGTGGTTTGTGAGTGCTCCTAAGCTCCCAGTTTTAGTCCGGTTCCAGTGAGTGCTCCAGAGCTCTGGTTTTCAGTCTGGTCGCTCGCGCGTTCCCAGGCTCAGGGTTTCAGTCTGCTTTCTCGTGGGTGCCGGTCCGGGAGTCTGGCAGCCTTCCCAGTGCAGGTGCCTACTGCTTCCCGGTGCCCGAGTGCATTGGCTCCCTCCCCCTTCCGTTTATCTTCTGATATCTGTGCATAGATTCATGGCTCCCCGCTTTGTACCTCAATACTCAGTGCTGGAGTTGTTCATTTGTAGAGAGCCAGATGTATCTTCCCGTGTGTCAGGCTGATTTCATGGGTGTTCAGGATGGTCTGGTAGATATCCCACTCGACTCAGGGGACCAGCTGAAAAAGGGGTCCCCTACTTCTCCACCATCTTTTCTCCTGGGCTATAATAATTTTTTATTATGTTAGTCACCATATGGTATATCCTTAGTTTTTGATGTAATGTTCCATGATTTGTTATTTGCGTATAACACCCAGTGCACCATGCAATATGTGCCCTTCTTAATACCCATCACAGGCCTATCCCAATCCCCCATTCCCCTCCCCTCTGAAGCCTTCAGTTTGTTTCCCAGAGTCCACAGTCTGTCATGGTTCTCTACTTCTAACAACACCGGTGCTAAGGACCATATTTGTTGATACATGGAAAGAGTTTGCCTGAGTACAGGCCAATATAGGAGAAACATGAACTGAAAAATGAAGATAGAGATAGAGAGGGGAAGGAGGCAGGCAGGAGGAGAAAGCGAAGGGTGGCTAGAGAGAGAAGGCAGGAGGAGGGAGAAACAAACTGAACTGATCGCACCTTTTGAACTCTTAGACTCAGTTATGCCTGAAGTTATCATCTCTTGGGCTTCTCAACTGCATAGGTTGTATTTATTCCTGAGAGTTTAAATTCAATTTTTGTTACCTGTGAAGATAAAAAGCTCAGAGAAAATGCAGAAGCAAATTAAGAAACAGATAGGAACTTTTAAAACCTAGTTGAACATGCATAAAAGGAATAGGGTGAGCACAGAAGTACATGTAGCAGCAAAAAGAAGAGTGGCAGTAAAGGATGTTCTGCTATTGTTTAAAGTATATAGCCCCAATTCTAAAGTAAAGTATTTGGGAGGAGAGTGCATGGTTGAGTACGCATCAGTTTTCTCTGAGCTTATGAATGCATTTACTGGTCTATTAAACATCAGTATTAGCAATTCCAATTAAAACATCTTTTGAGGAAAATCTATAGCCAGGGCAAATGTAGGAGCAAAAGGTGTACCTGTCTTGGCCTCAAGAATCATGGGCTGATGGAATTCTAGAGGAGGATGTAGAGGTAGAAGCTATATCGGAAGAAGAAGTCCAGATGGCACAAGAAATCCCTGGGAATATAGCAGAGTCAATGAATACGAACTGAAGATAAGGAGATTTGGACGGTGGGGGTTTTGCAAAGCCACCGATTTTGCTGGGAGTATTTCTTGTTATAAATATAGGGTCCATGGCTCACAAGAAAGAATAGCATCTTTGTCCCTGGGAAGAAACCATATTGAATTGGGGTTTGGAACATTAGGAATCAAAAAGATAAGGAAATGGGGATCTAGAGTATTTGGATATAGGAAGAAGAGTGTCTTTGGAAAGATGTTAGGATCAGAATGTCCAGCATTCTATCTTCATAAATTTTATTAGAGGTTCAGGGTATTCCAGATACCATTTTGAAAAAACTAGAAGCAATCAATGTATAGGTTAGTGAGACAATGATTTTATGTTAAAAATAGAGCTACCCTATGATCCAGCAATTGCACTACTGGGTATTTACCCCAAAGATACAGACGTAGTGAAGAGAAGGGCCATATGTACCCCAATGTTCATAGCAGCGTTGTCCACAATAGCTAAATTGTGGAAGGAGCCGAGATGACCTTCAACAGATGACTGGATTAAGAAGATGTGGTCCATATATACAATGGAATATTACTCGGCCATCAGAAAGAACGATTACCCAACATTTGCAGCAACACGGATGAGACTGGAGGAGATTATGCGAAGTGAAATAAGTCAAGCAGAGAAACACAATTATCATATGGTTTCACTCATTTATGGAACATAAGAAATAGCAGGAAGATCGGTAGGAGAAGGAAGGGAAGAATGAAGGGGGGTAAACAGAAGGGGAATGAACCATGAGAGACTATGGACTCTGGGAAACAAACTGAGGGCTTCAGAGGGGAGGGGGATGGGGGATTGGGATAGGCCGGTGATGGGTATTAAGGAGGACACGTACTGCATGGTGCTCTGGGTGTTATACGCAAATAACGAATCATGGAACATTACATCAAAAACTAAGGAAATACTGTATGGTGACATAACATAATAAAAAATTATTATTAAAAAAAGTCTAAAAAATTTTTTTAAAGCAGAACCGCTTTCAAGAAAAATCTTAGGCAAAATTCTAATACATAAACCGATAAAATGGTAATCAGGAGTGGGAGCCTGGACACGTACCTGCTTAGAGTGCTACTCTGTGGCTTTTCTTGAAAATGCTGGGGCCCAATGCACACAATATGCAAAGCATTGTTCTGTACCAAAGGAATTTTTGTCCTTAGTCTAGTTCTCAGCAGTAGGAAAATACTCATTGATCTGGGGCCATAGCCCTGGCTTTTAGTAAATACCATATAGTTGCCAGCTATTATCATTTGTAAGATCTGTGTTTCTGCATGATCTATATTTCCAAGAACCCTGTTGGAGTGAGTGGCTAAAGCCACAGCAGGTAGCTGGTTGTGGGTTTGGAGACTGACATCCCAACACCTCATTTCTATTTTTATCAGTGGTTGTGGCCAAAAAGGAAGTGTTTTGTAAACCTGCAAAGAGCTGTAAGAACACAATGGATTTATTTTGATAGTGCTTCTGTGGGTGATGATGCACAATGCTTATGATCCTTACCTTCCAACCACATAAACTTATCCTCTACACACACACACACACACACACACACACACACACACACACACACTCCAGATTCCTATTTATCTTTCATGTTTCAGTGTAATACTTCTACCAGAAAGCCTCCTATGTCTTTTTCTACCCCTCTTCTCCCCATACTGGTGGCATTTTCCACACTATACTATAATTGTTTATCTGTCTCCAACCTATGGATCTCATTAAATTGTGAACTCTATAAGGGAAGGGACTGAATTTTTTTCATCTCTATATTTCTGGTGCTTAATAAAGAACCTGTTTCATTGAAGATATTATAAATGAATTTTATGTTTTATGAGAATATAAAAATATTTTTAATAAGTAAATGTCAGTGGAGAAAGTGATGAGATAGAAGAAGGAAGGGTCAGAGACTTTTTACAATTTATCATGTTTTGAGAACTTTTACCTAATTTTATATTAACAGAAAGAAAATTGTAAATTGGAGAGTCTATTCCTCTTGACTGGCTGATCATGACCCTATAGCCACAGAGACCTCAACTCCTAGCCACGTTAGGGTCTCAGTTCTTAGACTTATTAGAGTTGAAATGAGCTGTTACAACCATTCTGGTGTATGTGTCTTATTTATTTGTACCTGATAATTGTATATATTTTTTAAAGCTTCTGTTACTTAGATTTGTCTTTTTCTGTTTGTTTCTTGGTCCTAATTATTTATTCTACTAGGAGTTCTTTTAGGGTAGCAGTTGTCACTTTTACTTTGTGTACCTCACTGCAGTTTGGGCCGGGGGGGGGGGGTGTCAAGATTTGCTGATTGATTGACAAAGCAAGGTTTCCCAGAACCATATCTGTGAGAGTAAAGTTTAGGAGACACTAGGAGTAAGCATCTTAGTATGTAGGTGTTTAAATTTTATGTTTATATAAAGACTTTCAAATATATATATGTATATAAAGACACACACACAAGCAGCTTTTTAGCCAAAGTATACTGAAAGTAATAAGGTATTTTGTAATTAGAAGTAGCATTCTCTAACTGCCATAATAGTATAATCCTAATCTAAGAAAAATAATGCTTAAATGACATCAGTGATGAAGTTGCTTTCCTCACTTTGATGACTGAGGCTGTAGCTAGTGTGGGAATAGTGAAAATGTCTGGATGCAGCAGTGAAGATAGATATAAAACTGACCTAAAATTTCTTGAATTAGGATGACTGACCTAAGTCTTATATCTTCAGATCCTTTGGACCAGAAACCTAGGCAGAATCTCAAGGGCTTCGTACTAGTTAGGATTCTCCAGAGAAACAATACAAATACATGTGTGTGTGCGTGTTTGTGTGTGTATAATTATATATATACACATATATACACATGATACGTATGCAC
Organism: Ursus arctos; assembly: GCF_023065955.2. Lineage (NCBI taxonomy): Eukaryota > Metazoa > Chordata > Mammalia > Carnivora > Ursidae > Ursus > Ursus arctos. The sequence goes on along the minus strand of NW_026622786.1, from coordinate 49,893,977 downwards.
ATATATACATTATACACATACATATATATGTGTATGTATGTATATGGAAAGATATCTATAAATATAAAATACATATTTTCCATACATACATATACATATATACATCTACATACACATACACATATATGTATGTTTTTCCACATATTTTTTTCCACAAGTATTTTTTCCATATATATATATACATGGATATTTATTTGGCTTATGCTATTATGAAGGCTGAGAAGTCCTAAATCTCCCATCTATAAGCAAGAGAACTACAACGGTTGAATGTATAATTCAGTGTGAGTCTGTAGGCCTGTGAACCAGGTTGATGGAACAGATCCAAACCTGAAGGCTTGAGAACCAGGAGTGCCAGTGTCCAAGGGCAGAAGAAGATAGATGTCCCAGCTCAAGCAGAAAGCAAATTTGCCCTTCCTGTGTGTCTTTTGTTCTATTCAAGCTCTCAACAGATCAGCTGAATCTTACCCCCATTGGTGAAGGCAATCTTCTTTATTTAGTTGATACTTACTGATACAAATGCTTATCTCTTCCAGAAACACCCTACAGATACACCCAGAAATAATGTTTTACTAGGTATTTAGGGATCCTTTAGCTCAGTCAAGTTGACACATAAAAGTAACCATCACAGTCTTGATCAGACTTCAGAATATGAACCACTTAATGCAAAATCAAGCTGGAGGTTCCTCTACTAACAAAATGTTAAATTCCCCAACAATTACTTGGTCTATAGTATATATACATATACTTAAAAAAACCCCTCACATTCTAGATATATTTAAATGAAAAAAAAAGTACCCACTAATAGGCTTAGAAGAGAACACAAGTAATTATATTTGAGATTTCAAGTTAAGAAAGTTTTCTGTATGTGTTGCAACTCAGGAAGAAGCAATAAAAGAAAAAGTCACATTAAAAGTAAAGCAAAATAAAAAACAAATAAAAAATAGAAAATATTTACTATATATATGAAAGACATATGTCATCAGTGAATAAAGAATGCTTAGAAATCAATATGAATAAAGCTAGTATCATAATAGAAGACAGATATGAGGAGTTCTGGCTACCCAAATTCTTTTATATATTAAATTTTATTGGGAAAAAAAAAGGGCGTATTAAGTCACTAATTGAAGGGGAACAAGTAGAGGTCAGGAAGGCAATATAGTGAGATAGGAAGGTCAGAGCGAGACCATAGAATGTTTACTTTCTCCCTCCACCCCAACCCCACACAGGTTTATTGAAATATAACTGGCATATAACATTGTGTAGATTTAAGGTATACAGTATGGTGATTTGATAACACATATGTATTGTGAAGTGATTACCACAGTAAAGTTAGTTAACACATCCATTACCTCACATAGTTACCTTTATTTTGTGGTGAGAACATTCAAGATCTACTCTTTTAGCAACTTTCAAGTCTACAATGCAGTATTGTTATTTATAGTACTTGCTGTACGTTAGATCCCCAGAACTTATTCATCTTCTAGTGGGAAGTTTGTACCCTTTGACTAACCTCCTCATTTTCTCCACCATCCAGTCTCTGGGAACCACAAGTCTACTCTGTTTTTATGAGTTTGGTTTTTTTTTTTTTTTTTTTTTTTTTAAGAATACACATATAAGTGAGATCACACAGTATTTGTCTTTCTCTGTCTTGCTTAATTTACTTAGTCCTCCAGATTCATCCATGTTGTTGCAAAAGGCAGAATTTCCTTTTTATAGCTGAATAATATTCCATGGTGTGTGTGTGTGTGTGTGTGTGTGTGTGTGTATACATGCATATATATATCTTCTTCATCCATTTGTATCTTCTTTATCCATTCATCCATTGATGGACAATTAGTTTATTTCCACATTTTGATTATCATGAATAATGCTGTAATGAACAGGGGGATGCAGATATCTCTTCTAGATAATGATATCATTTCCTTTGGCTACGTGTCAAGAAGTAGGATTGCTGTATGACATGGTAGTTCTATTTTTAATTTTTTGAGGAATCTTTGTATTGTTTTCTATACTGCTATATCAATTTACATTACCATTGACAGTGCATAAGGATTCCCTTTCCTCTACATCCTGGCTAAAACTTGTTATCTTTTGTCTTTTTGGTAATAGCCATTTTAACAAGTGTAAGGTGATAGCTTGTTGTTTTCACTTGTATTTTCCTGATTGGTGATGTTTAGCACCTTCTCATATATCTGTGGGCCATTTGAATGTCTTTGGAAATATATCTATTCTTGTTCTTTGCTCATTTTTAAATTGTTATTCTGCTATTGAGTTGTATGAGTTACTTATATATTTTAGATATTAGCCGTTAATTAGATATATGATTTGCAAATGTTTTCTTCAGTTGGAAACATGTGTATTTATATTCTTTGCCTATTTATTAATTGGGCTGTTTTTTTTGTTGTTGTTTTGTTTTGTTTTGCTATTCGGTTACATGAGTTACTTATGTATTTTGATTATTAACCCCCTTTCAGACATGGTTTGCAAATATTTCCTCTAGTTTTATAGATTGCTTTTTTATTTTGTTGATTGCTTTGCTATGCAGAAGCATTTTAATTTGACGAAGTCTCACTTTTCCTATTTTTGTTTTTGTTGCCTGTGCTTTTGGTATCACATTAAAAAATCATCAAGGCCAAGAGGTCCAATTTCATTCTTTTGTATGTGATTATCCAGTTTTCCCAGCACCATTTGTTGAAGGGACTATCCTTTTTCCTTGTGTGTACTTGGCACTCATGTCTAAGATTAGTTGGCCATATATGAATACATAAATATATAAATAAACTTAGATGGTTAATTTTTGGTCTCTTGATTCTGTTCAGTTGGTCTCTGTGTCCATTTTTATGCCAATACTGTGCTGTTTTGAGAACTATAGCTTTGTGATTTACTTTGAAATCAGGAACTATGACTCTTTTAGCTTTGTTCTTGTTCAGGATTACTCAGTCTATTTGAGGTCTTTTGTGGCTCTCTACCAATTTTAGAATTTAGTGTGTAGATGTTTTACCTCCTTGGTTAAATTTATTTTTAAGTATTCTTTTTGATGCTACTGTAAATTGAATTGTTTGTTAGTATATAGAAATTCAACTGATATCTACATGTTGATTTTGTATCCTGTAACTTTACTGAATTTATTTACTAACAGTTCTAACAGTTTTTCTATGGGGTCTTCCAGATTTTCTCTATTTATGATCATAACATCTCCAAAAGGAGGTAGTTTTAGTTCTTCTTCCTTTATAATTTGAATGACTTTATTTCTTTTTCTTGCCTCATTGCTCTGGCTTGACTTCCAGTACTATGTTGAATCTAACTGGTGGAAGTGGGCACTCTTGTCTTGTTCCTCATCTTAGAGGAAAAGCTTTTGGCTTTTTACCATTGCGTATGATGTTAACTATAAGCTTGTCATATATGGATTTTCTTATGTTGAGGTCCTTCCTCCTATATCCAGTCTTTTGAGACTCCTTTATCATGAATGGATGTCCGTTTTCTTCAAATCTTTTCTGCATTTATTGAAAGGACCATATGATTTTTATCCTTTATTTTACTAATGTAGTATATCACATTGACTGGTTTGTGTATGTTGAACCATCCTTGCATCCCAGGGATAAATCTCACTTGGTCATGATACTTTTAATGTGCTGTTGAATTTAGTTTGCTAGTGTTTTCTTGAGAATTTCATATCTATATTCATCAGGGACATTGGCCTGAGGTTTTATTTTCCTGTAATGTCCTTACCTGGCTTTGGTGTCAGGGTAATGGTGGCCTTGTAAAATGGGCTTGGGAATGTTTTCTCTTCTTCAGTTTTTTGGAGCAGTTTGAGATGGATTGACCTTAGTTCTTCTTTAAAAGTTTGGTAGAATACACCAGGGAAACCATCAGATCCTGGGATTTTATTTGTTAGGAGGCTTTTGATCACTGATTCAGTCTCCTTATACATTATTGTCTTTTCAGATTTTCTATTTATGATTCAGTGTTGATAGGTTTTATGTTTCCAAGATTTACCCATTTCTTCTAGATTATCCAGTTTGTTGGCATATAAATGTTGACAGTAGTCTCTAATGATCCTTTGTATTTCTGTGGTATCAGTTGTAACATCTCTTTTATTTATAATTTGAGTCCTCCTCTTTTTTTTGATAAGCCTAGCTAAAGATTTGTCAGTTTTATCTTTTCAAAAGTCTAAGTCATAGTTTTATTGATCTTTTTTTCTGTTCTCAATTTTATTTATTTCTGCTCTGAATTTTGTTACCTCTTTTCTCTTCTGCTAACTTTGAGCTTAGTTTGTTCTTTTTCTAGTTGTTTGAGCTGTAAAGTTAGGTTGTTTGGGATCTTTCTTTTCTCTTCTTGTAGGCATTTATCACTATAATCTTCCCTCTTAGAACTATTTTTGCAATCCTTACCTGGAGGATGACTGGATTACATGCTGATCCCTGTGATAGGGATGGGCAGCAGTATTTTCTGTGTCTCTTCCTTCAGAACCATGTGGGAAAGGAGAGGGTCAGTTCTTCCTCAGAAAAGAAAAGATAGGCCAGGCAAATAGAGCAGGTAGCCACTATAGGTAAGCAGTATTGCAATGTTATATATACACACAAAAACATATAGCCTAACTGGCAATCAAACAAATGCAAAATAAAGAAGATGGAATATTTTTCACTCATCAAGTTGACAAATAATGGAGGAATAACACTAGGTGATGGAGAGAAATAAGAATTTTTTGATATTCTGTTTTATATGTATTTTATTCAAGAAAATTATTATGCTATTAAATATTATTTAATATAATTGGAAAATTTTAATTGTTATATGAAAGAAAACAGGCCATAGACTGTATAAAATTATTTTATAAAAATAGTGTGTGTATGTATATGTATTCATAGCGTTGGTACAATTTTGTCTCTTGCTGATAGGATTATGGGTGGTTTTAATTTTCTCTATGCTTTTATACATACTCCAATTTTCTTAAGTGAATGTATGTAATTGTGTTTATTTTTCATTTTAATTTTGAGGTAGTAAAAATATAGTACCCTACAAAGAATTGTATAAAAAATACTCATGTACCCAAAACCTAAAAATTAGCAATTATCGTGTTGTTATATTTGCTTCAAGTCTTTTTTTTTTAATAGGGGAAATAATCCCTTTTATCCACCACTCTTAGCACCATGTCCTCTACTTTTTCAGAGCTAATCACAGTGAGTAATTTGATGTATAAACTGCCAGTCCATTTCTATACCTTTGTAAAAATTGTTTTATTGATTTTATTTTATAATTTTATTTTTATTTTATAATTAGAATATCAGTATTCTATATGATATTAGTGTGTAAGTATGCTGCTGGAACAAACCAAACCCCAAAATTTCATTGGCTTACAACAACAGTTTTATTTCTTGGCACGACTACTCAATCCTATATTGGTCCAGATGTTGTTTTCTTAATTTTTATGTTTCTTTGATTCTTTCAAGAAGAGCACAGGAAGGTGAGTATTTACTACATAGTCTCAAATGATTACCCTATACCATAAGCTGCTTATTTGAGCCTACTGCTTTTTAAAAATAGTGTAATTTATTTTCACATTCCAGCTCCTTCAAATGATACTGATACACTCACATGAATGTAACAAGAGCAGGTAAAAAACCCTTCAGTGGGCATTAACAACTGACAAATTTGTTTAGATCAGCTTTTGTTCATGGGCTCCTATCTGCTGCTTCCCTTGTACCTCCCTTCCCAATATTCTCCTCAGGCTGCCCTTTTTGACTCTCTATTTTGGATAAGCTTATTTGGTTCAGCCTTGGAAATCAGCTTCCCACACCATATTCCATAGACAGCCTCCAGCCTCATTATCTTTGGGTGGGGCCACAGCAGATGCTCAGTTACTATTTGTTGGAAGCAGTTATTGAAAGGTGTGCTGCTTTTTCTCCATGCCATCTGTGTAAGACGGACTGGCCAGGCCTGCTTCCCACATGGCCTCCCTGTCATGGGTGGAGGGAGCATGGCTAAACTCAATCCGAGGTCACAATTTAGTCTTGAATAATATATAACTATTTAAAATTATGCATGTGACACCCTATAGTTTAACAAAAATCTTCATTTTACATGGGAAAATAGCAGGCACACAGGGAGTACAGTTCTCTGTATAGTGGAATGGGTGAACTCTTGTTTTCCTCTGGATATTCTAATGGCTTTTAAAATCAGAATGACTTCATGTTTATAGGCATTCTCAGTTTGGTATCCTTAGGGAAGCTCTATATGTCCAGATTTGGGTGGGGTTTGTCAAAATTTGTCTGCTGAATACAGAGTTGTCCGTTTTTGGCTCATGTCTTGCTACCCTTTATTTTGAGAGGATGGCAGAACTCAGCATTACTGCTGGATCTGGAGCCCTCATCTCTCCACCCCCATCTCAAGGAATTGTGGTTCTAAGTCCTGCTGAATTTTGACTAGTTTTCTTTACTCTTCAGAATGTATTTTAAACATGTTAGTTCTGTTTGGCTGGCAACTTTTCTTCTTTCCTTTTTTTCCCACACAGCTCCCATCTTGTTTTATTTATTGCCGAGACTATATTCCTTCCATGTTTCTGCAAGTAAAATAGTAGTTTTCCTGGATTCTCATCAGGGGAAAGAGAACGTTGCAACTAAACACTTTGTGACTGTAATTGAAAATTATTCAAAAACATTGTTTACAAAATCTGGTTGAAGGCCACTTTTTGAACATTTTCTGAAACTCAGCATTTCGACCTTAGGTTTGTGAACTGCTTTTCCGTAGCCTAAAGTGGATGAACTTATGGGGGAAAAATAAGTTAATGAAGTCTCTTTATGCTGTGAAAAGTGACTGTGATAATGCATGCAGTTTCCCATAATGCCAGAAAGGCACAGCAAATTACTGCAGCTGCTCCATCGATGGTTATTTTTTTTTTCCTAATTAGTAGCTTCTTTTGTATTCTCACCAGAACACATGAGCTTTTTTTGTTTTCATATTCCTTGAGCTGTGAGGTATTACAGGTACATGTGAAGTTATTTTTACTGTGGTACAAGTTCTAGATAAATTAACACACATTTTCAAAGAGTGGTAGGAACAAAATGGATGAGTACTGCAGTATCCAAGTTTAGCTCTTGCCTTGCCCAAATTAGAAGCTTTAATCAAAAACAAAATAGTCTTTTGTGTATTTTGTACATGAACATATGTTTGAACCAAAAGAAAGACACGCACAAGAACCCTAGATTTTGTTATTTGAGCTTGGTCATCTGAAGTGAGCTGATCTAGGAAGTAGCGGTATGTGTCATGTTTTGTTTGTGAGTCATATGGGTTGCATATGTAGCCATGGTGGCTGGAAGGGTATCCCATGAAACATGGAACCATCATGTTGAGACTCTGTTTAGAGAAGGTTTGTGTGAGATTTTTGTCAGTGGCTTCTCGCCACTGCAAATCTCATCAACGAATTGGATCTAAGAGAAATAAGCCCTCGGAATGATTTAACACGAAGTTTCCCTTAAGAACATGTTTGAAAATTAGAAGTGCAGCTGTGCTTGAGATTTAATTATTTCAATTTCAGACTTTGACACCATTGTTACAAACCCTAATTCTGCCCTTCAATGCATTAGTAGGTTTTACTTTTGTAGGTCTGAGTGCTGGGATTTACCTTAACACCAGTTTGTGGATACCGAATGATCATGAGTAAGGGGATGGTTTTCTAGTGTAATTTTGGGGATGGTTTTTACAAAATCAATTTATAGAGCCACCAAAAACCTGAACTCTATCTACTTTCCAAATGTAAAGCTCGTTATCATGTGTATAATATTTTGAAGTTAGTATAGGCTAATTTTCATTTGGAGACAGTAACATAAGTTACTTGATATCTCTTTGACTCATTTTTTCATCTATAAAGAAAGAAAAATAGTACCTACGTCTTAGAGCAATGGTTAAGAATTCAGGCTCTGGCATGAGACAGACCTGCATTTGAATCCCAGCTTTGCAATTTGCCAGATGTTTTATTTGGGCAATTACTTAACCTCTGTAAGGTTCAGTTTCTTATGTACAAAATGGGGATACCAATACCATCAACCTCAAAGAATAGTTGTTAGCATGAGATAAATTATGTATGGTACAATGCTTGGCCCACATTAAAGGCTCAGAAATTTTAGTTCTTTTAAGATGAAATGTAATAAATTAAAAACATCTCGCATCTTGTCTGACATTAATAGGTGCTCAAAATGTTAATTTCTCTTTTTCTCTTCCTTTTTTCTTTTTGCCCTTATTGTGGGGGTAAGGAGATATGGGAGACATGGGGGTAAGGTTGGCAGAATATGGGGATAAGTGACAGTAAGGATGTTTCACTAAAAAAATGTTCTTTAGCTTTTGGAAACTATTAAGTAACCCCCCCCCCCCCCACCATTCCCCACATGTTCAAGGTAGACATGATGTCTGTAGCCCTGTAGGGCTGGGTGTTATGTAGATCTGCCTCATCTTTCCCCCTGGTCTGTGTGAGGACATTTATTCCACCTCCCTCTCCCATTGGTTGAGTTTAGGAGTAAGTAAAAGTTGATGTTATATTTAGATTAGGTTATTTCTGAGAAGCAGAGTGTGATCATTAATGCCTCTCCTCATCTCTCTTCACCTACTTATCCGTAACCTCTCCTCTTGCTTTTCAGTTTCTCCCTTTTCCTTTCTCTTCTGCCTCTCATTCCCTCATAAGGACCCTTGTGATTACATTAGGACCACCTGGATAATCTAGGATAGTCTCCCCATCTCAAGATCCTCAGTCAAATTTGCCAAGTCCATTTTGCCATATAAGGTAACCTATTCACAGGTTCTGGGCATTAGGACATAGACATCTTGGGTGAACCATTATTCAGCTATTATGGCCATTTGTCAGAGTTTGGAACTCTGAAAAAGTTGATAAAAACTTCTAAGAAGCAAGGTCACAAACGGCAATCAAGATTGAAAAATGGGCATGATGAAAATTGACAGATGAATAGGAACAATAAATAACATATCCTAATGCAGCAGCAAATGTTTTAGATGTATAACAAAGATGACCATCCAAAGATATTTTTATAGCTTACCAACATCATATGAAGGGAATAGAAAACAGGTTAATAGAGTGAGAGATGGATGGGGTCAAGAAAGACCTGTCAGAAAGGTGATGATTTAGAGAGTATATCGCCATTACTCTGAGAAGAACAGAGTGGCACTTTTCTATTCTCAATTTTCACAGTTTGCCAGATAGTTGACCTCAATGAGATAAAAAAGAACTCAGGTATTATTATAAGAAATACAGTATTGGGATTCATTTATTTTTTAAGCATTTTTTAAAATCTTTTGGAATGGGAATTTAGAAAGTTAAAATAGTCTGATGCAGGTTAAAAACTCAATTTTTATTTGAAAACTATGATTTATATTAATACGACCTACTTTAATATATGTTAACTTATTTTCCAAGAGATATATACATATTAGAAACTATAATCTTTTTCATTTATTACCGAAGGAAAACTTAATTTCCTGCTTCTATTTTTACCTGCCCTTACCCCCTTTCCACCTGTGTAAACAATACACCTGTCTGTATTCCCACTGTTGGCCTCAGTTCAGGCCTTTGCTTCCTGTCTCCTCAACTTTCCTTTAGCCTAATCAGTTTCTAGATTTTTTTCCTCCCTCTCTATCTACTTTATGCTATGCTGTTATATTAATGGATTATGCCACTCTGAACTTGAAAGCCTTTAAATTATTGCTGGAGAATACGTTTTACACCCTTTTACCTGACATTCAACCCCCCCTAAATTGGGTGGCCTGGTATGAACAAGGGATGTGGTACAGTGGAAGGAGGTGAAGAGTTGGTAGACCTTGGTTCCTCCTCAGCACTAACACTTACAGAACTGTGAATTTGGGCAAAACAATTAACTTCCATGAGCCATAGCCACTTCATCTTTTCATAGGAGAGTATCATAGTGCTGGAATTAAATGTTGCTATGGGAATCATATTTTTAAACAATGAATCTGAAAGCGCTTTAAGCAGAAAGTAAAATGTTGTCATTATTGTTACCATTCTTCCCATCTTTTCCTTTATTGATTATTCCTATGCACCATCCACTATGAGGTGTCTAATATTCTTTACAAATAGCACACATTTCCCCATTTGCCTTTGTGTACATTTCTTATTGCTGCTGTAACAAATAATCACAAACTGGTGCCTTAACACAAATTTACTATTTTATAATTCTAGAGGTCATAAGTCTGAAATGGGTCCTAGTAGGCTAAAATCAAGGTGTTGCAGAGCTGCATTCCTTCTGAAGATACTAGGGGGAATCTATTTCCTTGCCTTTTCCAGCTTTTAGAGACTGTATCATTCCGATCTCCTCTTCTGACCTCAAATCTCCTTCTGTGACTCATGTTTCTGCTTCCCTTTTTAAAGTAAGAGCACTTGTGATATTTAGGGTCCATTTGGATAATCCAGGACAACCTCCCATCTCAAAACTTCTTAATTTAATCATCTCTACAGAGTTCCTTTTGCCACATTGAGGTAACATAGTCAGATTCTAGGTATTAAAATGTGGTTAGCATTGGGGAACCATTTTCTGCCTACACTTTGCTTATTAGTGCCTCTTTCCACCTTGGGTTGCTATTCTTTCTATCACATGCACACATAATGTTTAAGTGTCCTTTCTGCTATAAAACCTTTCCCAGGTACTCCTAACCAGAGATAACATCTTCCCTCGGTAAATTCCCTGTGATAGGAGAAACATTTAATGTATTCACAGCTTTTCTCCACCAATGTTCATCTGATTAATTTGAATATTGCTTTCTTAACTGCTCCTCACTATTCAACTCTGTAGAGAGAGAAAAGATAAAAGCTACATGGACAGGTTCAAAAGAAAAGACAGTTGAATCAGATGATGAGCTATACTTCCCAGGGTTCTGCTTATAGTTAGGCTGGTAGTGGTGTGTCAGAATACTCCTGAGTGAGGGCCAGTGCTAAGGACTAAAGTGAATGAGGCCCAACCAGGTAGAACCCAAATACCAGAGTGAAAGACTTTTTTCTTTTAGAGTTAAGAGAGCCAGAGCCTCCTAGTGTTCATGGCAGTGCTATTATAGGAGAAAAGAAAACATTTTAATGAGTTGGCCACAAACAACTACTTGAACCCTCTTAAGTGTGCTTGAGAAAAGGAACAGGCAAGAAAGAATGTCATTAGCAGTTATCTATTTCTCTTGGAAATTCTGACTAGAGATTTAGATGCTTGGCTTCCATTATGAACTTGATTCATGAAGGTCATGGGAGTTTAGGGTAAAACTTGAGTCAATTGATTCAGCAGTCTTAAGTAGAAAAATAATAAATATTTTCTATTGCACCTCATTGGACTCTGGAAAGGTGGAAGCATAGCATGTTCCTTAGATATAAAAATGTATAATGTAGATTTCTTTATATTTTGTTTTGAAGACTACAAATATTTTTTTCTAGCTAAATACCAATATTTTTTTAGCAGTAGAATTTAAGGTTAATATAACTGTGCCTAAAAAAATATCACAGTTTAGCAATAAGAAAGATGTTAGCAGAATTCTTTCTTCTTTAAATAAGTAATTCTTAAAAAAAAGATTTTAATCATAGTTCACAGGTTGGATTTTTTAAAAATAGAGAAAATTTTAATTAAAAAAACTGGGTGTCTTTCTCCATCTGATAATTATGTAGACAATATAATGCTTACTGATAATAAGGCTTTTAAGAAGTGATTATGGACACGGACAGATGTTGCAATGCTTAAAAATAAAATAAAAGAGAAACCCTGAAATAATAGGATAAAGCAGGTTATAAGCTGATCAGAATTCATCAGCAATGGAGTTTAATTCCATAGTACTGTACTGTTATCTGTCAAACATTCTTACAATTAAGAGAAAATATCTCCAAGCGTTTCCATGGTACTAGAGCATTCCAGTAGAACAGTCAGCCCACACAGAGCCAAGAAGCTATAAAATATTAATTCAGTACAAGCATGCATCTGACAATCTTAACATTTATTACAGGTTACAGTAATTTTGCCCTAACAAATGATTCAGTTAAAATGAACACTACCAAATATTGCAGAACAGGGCATAACTTCCCACTTTCTTAAAGGGTATTTTTTAAGCTTGAGATAATAAGAACTATTTGCATGATGGAGAGCTCTCCACAATCGCCATTTATATATAATGGAAGATAAATAACCATGAGGTTGAACAACACTCAATAGCAATGTAGCTATGGCATGCTGCATGTATGGGGCAGGGAGAGAGATTTGGGCGCACAGCTGAAGTAATTTGATTTCCTTAGAACTCATCTGTTCAGGAATCAGAACTGCTGAATTATGAGGTGGAAGAAAAAAGCTCTCTCTCTGTTCTAACCAATTTCAGAGGAAGAAAACATCCAAAAGGGAAGAAGGGAGCCCAGATCCTTTTTGACCAATCCTAACAGTGGCTCATCGGGGAGCCAGAAATAACAGTACTCAGATAGGAATCACACTGCACATTGAACAAACTAAAAATGTCATTTCTATTCCCAGTTAGAGGAATGGCTTCATATAAGGTTTTTGTAAATTAAGCTATTCCTATATTAGGACAAGAGTATTCATAACTTGTGAATGAGAGAATTCTCTTTAGTTTTTAAAGATATTATCATAAGAAAAGGCTGAGGTTTACAGTTATTTGTGGATTTTATAAAAAGTCTAACATAATATTTAGCATATATGGTTCCAGTTGTGTGTTTAGAGTGACTCATTTTGACATTAGTCCTGTCATTAAGTAACACTGCTGGCATTTTTGTCTGAAATGCTATAGTGAAGAAAGTCTAGTGTTCTGTAGATTCCAGGGAGTTATGACACAAGTGCCTTATATGTAGTGTCTTGGAGGTGGAGGAGGATAAGCCAAAATTTTTTCACCCTCTCATCAGTGATTGATTTTCCATTTTTTCTAACACGACTGCTTTTTCAAGTTTTCAGATACTCATGGCTACTGTCTGTAGGTGTTGTCATTTAACTAGTGAAGACAATTTTGATACCTAAATATGTATCTTAAATGAAGAAATAGACATTTCAAACAATAAAATAAACCTCCCTTTTTATGATTAAAAATGGCTACTCCCAAAACCCACAGCTAATATCATATTTAATGGTGAAAAACTGAGAGCTTTTCCCCACACTTAGAAACAAGGCATGGATGTCCACTCTCACCACTTTTATTCAATAGAGTACTGGAAGTCCTAGTCGTAACAATCAGATTTAAAAAAAAAAAAGGAATAAAAGGCATCCAAATTGGTAAGGAAAAAATAAAATTTCGCTATTTACAGTTGACATGATACGATATATAGAAAGCCTTGAAGACTCCGCCAAACAAACAAACAAACAAACAAACCCCTAGAATTTATAAATGAATTCAGTAAGGTCATAGGATACAAAATCAAGATACAGAAATCTATTGTATTCCTATATACTAATAAAAAGCAGTAGACAGAGAAATTAGGAAAACAATTCCATTTATAATTGCACCAGAAATAATAAAATACCTAGGAATAAGCTTAACCAAAGAAGGGAAAGATCTATGCTCTGAAAACTATGAAAAACTGATGAAAGAAATTTAAGATGACACAAATGGAAAGACATTCTGTGCTCATGGATTGGAAGAACAGATATTGTTAAAATATCCATAGTACCCAAAACAATCTACAAATTTAATGCGATCCCTATCAAAATACCAACATCATTTTTCTAGAACTAGAACAATCCTTGTTTATATGGAACCACAAAAGACTCCAAATAGCCAAAAGCAATCTTGAAAAAACAAAACAAAACTGGAGGCATCACAATTCCAGACCTGAAGTTATATTACGAAGTTGTAGTGATCAAGACAATGTGGTACTGGCCCAAAAACAGACACATAGATCAATGAAACAGAATAGAAAACCCAGAAATGAACCCAACATTATTTAGTCAGTTAATCTTCGATGAAGGAGGCAAGAATATGCAATGAGGAAAAGACAGTTTCTTCAACAAATGATATTGGGAAAATTGAACCACTTTCTTACACCATACACAAAAATAAATTCAAAATGGATTGAGTATCTAAATGTGAGTCCTGAAACCATAAAAGTCCTACAAGAGAACACAGGTAGTAATTTCTCTTTATTGCCCATAGCAACATTTTTCTAGACAAGTCTCCTGAGGCAAGGGGAAAAAAATAAGCAAAAGAAACTACTGGGAATTCATCAAAATAAAAAGCTTCTGTATAGCATTAAGAAACAATCCACAAAACTAAAAGACAACTTGCTGAATGGGAGGAGATATTTATAAATGACATATCCAATAAAGGGTTAGTATCTAAAATATATAAAGAACTTAACACCAAAACCCCCAAATTATCCAATTAAAAATGGACAGATGAATGAATGGACATTTTTCCAAGGAAGACATACAGATAGATAACAGACACATGAAAAAATGCTTAATATTACTAATCATCAAGGAAATGCAAGGCAAAAGCACAATGAAATATCACCTCATACCTGTCAGAATGGCTAAAATCAAAAACATAAGAAACAGCAAGTGTTGATTGGCAAGAATGTGGAGAAAAAGGGACCCACTTGCACTATTGGTGAGAATGCAAACTGGTACTGGCACTGTGGAAAACTGTATGGCAGTTTCTTAAAAAATTAAAAACTGAACTACTGTATGTTCCAGTAATTGCATTTCTGGGTATTTGCCCAAAGAATATGAAAACACTAATTTGAAAAGATATATGCACCCATGTTTATTGCAGCATTATTTGTGATAGCCAAAAGATGGAACCAGCCCAAGTGTCCATTGGTAGATGAATGGATAAAGAAAATGTGGTACACAGTGTAATATTACTCAGTTATAAAAAAAAATGAAATCTTGCCATTTGCAACAACATGGATTGATATAGAGAGTATAATGCTAAGTGAAATAAGAGAAAGACAAATACAATATGATTTCACTCATATGTGGAATTTAAGAAATGAAACAAATGAACAAAGAAAAACAGAGATGAAGCAAAAAACAGACTCAACTATAGAGAACAAACTGATGGTTACTAGAGGGGTGGTGGGTGGGAGGACGGGTGAAATACATGAAGGGGATTTATAGTACACTTATCTTGATGAGCACTGAGGATCGTATAGAATTGTTGAATCACCGTATTGTACACCTGAAACTAACATAACACTGTATGTTAACTATACTGGATTTAAAAATTTTTAAAAAATGGCTATTCCCAATAGAAAAATTAGCTCATGGAATGAATAGGTAATCACAACAATTTACTAGTACAAATAATATGATAATTATAAACAAAACCTAACATTTACCAAGTTTTTGTTTGTTTTGTTTTGTTTTTTTGTTTTTGTTTTTGTTTTATTTAAGGAGAGTGAGGCGGGGGAGGTGCAGAGAAAGAGGGAGAGAGAGAATCCCAAATAGACTCCATGTACAACATGGAGGCCGACACAGGACTTGATCTCACAACCCCAAGATCATGACCTGAGCCCAAATCAAGAGTTGGACACTTAAGTGACTGAACCATCCAGGCACCCCTAATAAGTTTTTAAAATTTCATTTTATCTTTATAGGAACTTAAGAAGGAGATCCTGTTTTATTCTTGTTTTTCAGAAAATTACACTAATTTGCATAAGATGAAACAACTCTAACTAGTCAAGGAAACAAAATGCAAATATAGACCATCTGATTTTAGAGCTCAAGCTTTCACTATTAAAAAGGCCAAACTGCCACTCTGGAAAACTGTATTGAGGTTCCTTAAGATGTTAAAAATAGAACTATCCTACGACCCAGCAATTGCACTACTAGGTATTTACCCCAAAGATACAGATGTAGTGAAAAGAAGGGGCACATGCACTCCAATGTTCATAGCAGCAAGTCCACAATAGACAAACTGTGAAAGGAGCCAAGATGTCCTTCAACAGATGAATGGATAAAGAAGATGTGGTTCATACATGTAATGGAGTATTACTGAGGAATATTACTGAATCTAACCCCCTTGCCAAAGCAGTTCCAAGAATGGGCACATGACCCAAATTTATCTAGAATGAAGTTTAGGATTTTTGTTTGAGGGTTGGGGAAGATGTGCTTTCTTTGAACCTAAAGGAGGAAAAACGTATTAAATGTATTTGCAGGAGTTGTTTGTAGCTATATGTTATCTCCTAGTATCCCGGTAGGCAGAGCAGGAGACAAAAGGAAGCAAGGTCCTTGTGACATTGTTGAATTTTGGAGGAAACCAATTGTGTGACCTGACTGGACTCTATTTATGAGATCCATTAAAAAGTCTTTAATAAAGCTATTTAAATAATTTCAATTTGGATTATTTTTTATTGTTAATAGCAACTGAAGACCTCATAATTGATATGCATATCAAGAACCTTAACATTTTGAATTTGTTTTTAACCAAGCAATTCTGATACAAGGTTTTTGTAATAATGATATAATCAGAGAATGTAGCATTTTGTTTTAAATAAGAAAACAGTATTATAAAAACCTAAATTACTTGAAATAACAAAATATGGGAGAAGACAAAGCTAAATTTCTAACAATGGTGGATTGGTTGATTAAATTATGGTGTATCTATAAAATAAAATAACATTGTGATAAAATATTATAATACCAATGGCAGTTTCCTACCATGGAAATATTTATAATATATTTAAGTGAAAATAGCAGGTTAAAAGCATATACATATATGTGTGTGTTTATATGTATATATATAAAAACATAATATTAAGCTGTTAAACAAAATATATCAAACTGCATTAAATATATTTAACTTAAATATATATTATACTAAACACATATAAGCACATGTGTATATGTACACACACACTGAACTATTATAAAAGTCTCAAAAATATTTCTGATTGTCAGGTTATTATGGATGCTTTTAATTTCTTTTTATTTGCGTTTCAAAATTTTTAAGGTATTTTTTTGCTTTCTTAAATCAGAAATCAAAAAAGTAAACTTTTCCCTGATACCACGTGTTCTCTTCTCCCCTTTTCTTCAAATGCTCCTGTGTTTTTGGTCTATTTTTGCATTATGTTAATTGAAGAATAGAGTACATTCTACAGTAATGGAGCTAGGATCAGCTATGTGTAGGCAGCATATATGCATGGAATCCTCTCACATCATACAGGGCTGTATATTTTTCAATTTTTCAGCTCTTCTTTAGATGATATATATTTAGCTTCTGTAATCAGTTCCTATATAATACATCAACAGATGAAACCAGTAAATTTAGTTATAGTTTAAATGACTTTTAAAAATTACCACATTAAATTTAGATGATTATTCCTATAACCTAGTATACACATATCTTCACATAAGCCAGACCAACATTTGCTCTTTGAATCAATTACATTAAAGTTGAAGCTACATATAGCACAGTTGGAGCTACATATAGTGCAATTTTGGGTCATTAGCCATCACTTGAACAGATGTATAAATATGAGTATTTGGGCCTGTTCTCAAAAGAGGATTTCTTAGGGAGTTGGCAAATCCTCTGGGGAGGTTTGATATTTCTTTGTTTATCCTAAGCTTTTCCCCAGAGGGTAGAAGAGTCATTTTGGATAAAGTCAGTGTTAAGCTGAGCGTTAAGCTCAGCTGGGCTAATGCTGTACAACTAAAGGGTGGCTTCATGCTGTTGCTCCTCCAGGGATAAGATGCAGATTATTTAAAGATTTCATTTGTAGAGCTCTGCTTTTATGTGGGCTTTCTCTCAGCCTGTAGTTGGGAACTTTTGGAACTTTTCACTAACACTTTCTTAAAGTCACAGTTCCCATTAAATCTTTTCCAAAAGTAGATTTGTTTAATTAGTTCTTTTAAACTATGTATTAGTTACTATTTATAATTATTTCTCTTGAACATGAGTTCTTTTCATTACTGGAATAGTTCATAAGCATTAAGAAAATTTACAAAATACAGAAAATTATGAAAAAGAAATAAAAACTATAATTCTTCTATTCAGAGATAACACCTGTTTATATTTGATGTATTTAAGTCTTTTTCAATGTATACATATATGTATATATATATTTTACAAAAATAAGGTAATCTCTTAAGATTTATGGATATCTCAAAACAGATTATTCAGAATTTGAAGATTTTATTTATTTTTTTTGTCTGAGAGAGAGAGAGAGACCGAGTGAGCGAGTGTGCACAAGCAGGGGGTGTGACAGGCAGAGAGAGAAGTAGGCTCCCGACTGAGCAAGGAGTCCCATGCTGGACTCAATCCCAGGACTCTGGGATCATGACCTGAGTCGAAAGCAGATGCTTAACCAACTGAGCCACCCAGACATCCCAGATTATTCAGAATTTAGAAACAAATAACCAACATGGAATTATTATGTTGGTTTTAATCACTTAACAATACAACTTGAGCAGTTCTACATGTCAGTAAATATTCTTCTACACTGTGATATTAAAGACTACATAATATACCATTCATGTACCATAATTAAGTAATTTTTCCATAGTTGGATATTAAGTTTTGGGTATCCTAAACCAATATAATAAATATATCTTTGTATTTTCCATGATTATTCCCTTAGGGTGAATTTTAACATCAGGAATTCTGGGAAAAAAATGTGATGCGGACATTTTTAAGGCTTTGATATTTATAGTCCAATTTTCTTATAAATATTTAAGTAACTTATTGCTCCATGCACTGTGCCTAACTGAGCTTGTTTCTCTATACATTATCAGTGCAGCTAGTCTATCCCTCTTTGTATCAGCTGCATGATTTAAAGAGAATTTACCCCACGTTGAACACCAAGAATGGACCCTGAATGCTCTAAGTCTATTATCAAATTGTTCTTTCTCTTGCCACAGTGAGTGGTTCAGACATGGACATTTAACACAGGCCTAATCGAATTAGAAGGTACAATTTCCCTGACCATGACGGTTGGTTGAGGATTGGAAACATGACTTAAACTTATCCAATCAGAATGAATGCCAGGACTGAGGTGACTGATAGAAGAGATATTCTTTTTTTTTTTTTGAATGGTGTGGTACAAAGCCAACTCCTGGAATTACTGTAGCCATTTTGCCTTAATGAGGGTAGCCAGCTTTAGCAGAATGCTAATAAATAGACCAGATCTAAAAAATTTCAGAGAATTGGAGCTTGATTACTAATTAAACCATGCCTGAAGGCAAACCTGTCTCTGGATTTAGAAAATTTTGAGGGGCCACTGATTTTTCACTGTTTAAATTACTTGGAATTGGTTTTCTGTTATTCACAACCAAAAACATTTGAACTAATACATCTGTGTACTATCTTTTAAATAAAAATATTTGCTTTTATACAGGCAAAAAAAAAGGAGTTTTTTTGACTGAGTTTTTTCATATATTTATTGAACATTTTTATTCCTTCTTTATGCATATCCTCATATTCTGTGCTCACGTTTTAAAATCACGTTTTCATGTGTGTCTTCTTGTAGAAAAAAGAATGAAACTTCTAGTCATAGCCATTGAAACATTTTCCTTGTTGGTTACTTGTTTTTAAATTTTGAATATTCTGTCTTAAAATATATAGACATCTTAAGTTTTTATATATCGAAATCTATCAGTCTTTCAGATTCTGCGTTTACTCATATTTTTAAAGAATCCTTCTCCATAGTAAAATCAGAAATGTTTACTTATATTTTCTTCTAGTTCTGTATTTTTATGCTTGTCTTCACATTAAATATTTAATTAATTTGAAAAATATTTTGGTGTATGATGTATGGTAGACTACACTTTGCTTTTTTCCAACTGATGACAGCAACTCAACATTTGAGGTATATAATCTTCAAATATAAAAGTACCAATATATCATTTGTCATTTCATTTTTCTTAAATGTATTCCATGGAAGGTAGGAAAAGTTTTCCTGATTGGTTTGTTATTCAAGGTATGATGTTTAAAAATCCATTTTTATAAGCAACTTTTAATCTAAATTATCTCCCCCCCAATCTGGGTGTGTTGGTGCTATGACTAAGATTAGATGTTTCTATGGCTGCAGATTGCCTTTTTTTTTTTTTTTTAAGAAAGGAGCCTGACTTTATCTTTTAAGTCCTGATACAAAAGACCTAGCAACTGGCTCACTGTGTCCTATAAATACATTTCACTGACACTTTGTAGTGTACATTCAAACAGGAAGTAAAGAACCAGAAACTGGAAAAAAAAAAAAGTCACCCTAAATCTGCTGTTCAGAGATTAATACCAACAAAAAGGACTATGACAGTTCCTTACTTTTTCTTTGAATTGCAATCTTTTATGTTCCGACCACATAGAGAAGGGAAAAGAAATTTCAGGCGTTATGGGGACTTTTCAGATGAAAAGTTTTTAGAGGACTCTGGTGCAGAGCAGCTTAATGAGGTGAAAAAGATTTAGGCCATCTCTGAAGACCAGAATGTGGCAATGATTTGGAGGTTGGGAGTCTTTTAGAAGATTTACATAAGAGATCCCAGGGCTGATACTGTCACATTACTGCAGGACTATCCTAGTCTAAGTGGACCAAACAGGTTGATGCTTGTGTTTTGGATCTGTAGGCCTGATGGTAAATGGACTACCCTGTGTGTTCTTCAGAGTGTAAGGAACTTTATGGAAATTATAGTTCAATTTAAATTTGACAAATAGGAATTGTCAAAAGATATGTTGGTACACTTGCAAGCTTTTTATCCATATTTATAATGTGAGTGTCTAACATGTACATAATATCAAGAAATAGAACTAGGAGCAATGAATAGTGGCTACTCCAATTGATTTTCTTCTCCTAAATATCATTTCCATTCATCCCACCTATTCATTTATATATTCGTTTAGTCCAGGGATCAGTAAACCTTTTCTGTAAAGGACTGGATACTAACTATTTTAGATTTGTAGGCCATATGGTCTCTGTTGCAATAATTTAACTTGCTGTATAGCATGGATGCATCTATAGACAACATGTGAACAAGTTGCTGTGGCAGTATTCCAATAGAATTTTACTTATAAAAAGAGGTGTTAGGCTGTTTTAGGCCTGTGGGCTATAGTTTGCTGACTCCTGATTTAGACTGGTAGCCTCCCTCATCTGGGTTGTTGTAATGATTTCTCTTCCTATGATCAATTCATTTCAGTTCCATAAACATTTATTGTTTTAGGCACTTAGGTTTCCGTCCTTGAAGAGCTGATAGTCCAGAGGAAACACAGATGAGAAAGCTCATAAAGTTAATATAATAAGGTAGGGTTGCTCTCTGCATTGCTGCCAGAATGGGTTTCATACAGGAGATGATCATTTCCCTTTTCTGCAAAAATACATTTAGTGGTATTTTATAATATCATAAGTCCTTGATGAGGCCTGTAGGTCTTTCATTGTCTAGCTTTCTGGCCTATAACCATCTTCCTAGATTATCTTTTTCACTTTATACTTTAACATCGTAAGTTTAACTACAATAAATCTTACTAATAGGTATGGCAACAATACATGCCATTATTCTCTTTTATACTCTGGGCCTTTGCATATTCTGTTCTGGAATGACCTCCCTTTATTCCCCCACATCCAACAAGAGGAAGACTTTTCTATCCAAGCCATCCAAGGATTGTAATGGGCTGCCTTATTAGGTAGAGAAGGGGGTATGATGATGAGTTCTTTCTTACTGAAAGTATCCCAGCATGAGTTGGCTAAACACTTGGCAGATGTAGCAGGTGTTATTGGAGCTTTACCCAGATTCCCTTTAGCAGGCTTTGTATTCATATTCTGGCTACTATATGTATTGGCTGTTAACAGCATATATCTGGATCCTTTTTCTCAGGATTTCCAGGGGGAGCCACCTTGACTGGAGGTGCCAGAAAATACCCTTCCTCTCTCCCTTTTTCTCCTCCATCCCCTAGCTTACAGCCAGTGACTAACTGATGTGGGAGTGTAACAGCCCAGTCCCCTTGCCTCTGGGTAGAACAAACTCTGTGGTGTGATTCCTGTACCAGGGCTCCCCAGGGGATCAGGCTGAGACTAGAATTCTGAAACCACATCTATATTAATTGAGAATTTCCTCAATAAGTTACTTGCAAAAGAATACTTAGAAGGGTAGTGAGATTAAATAATTTTTAAGATCTCTTATTAGTCTGCATGATTTTGAATATGATAGGAAATCATACTCCAGTCCTCTCTTTATCACTGTTTGTGTTACCTTAAGCATCTTTTGTGTTTAATTCTCAATTTCCTCATCATAAAATTGGGATGATAGTATCTACCTTAAAGAGTTACAAAAATTAGATAATGAATATAAATTTTTAGCACAACGTCTGGTGCATAAAATATACTCAGTAACATTAGATAGTTTTATTATCTTTATCATCAACATTATTATATTTCCCCAAAAGAGAAAATATGAAGGCAGTGTTTTTATGTATTTTAATGCAATAAAAAAGTTTCCCTAGTAAAGTAATGGGAACCATGAAAAATCCATATGCTTGATGAACATATTTGATTTCTCCATTGAGAATGGCTTTGTCTATGTACTTTTAGCCTAGCACATAGCTGATGTCTACTAAATATTTGTTGATGAATATGAAGACGTATTGTATTAAAAAGGGATTTTAATATTGGGTGGTCAATAAGTCTTAAAAGATTAAACAAAAATAATTGAATTTAAGAAGTTAGAGATTTCCATGATTTGTATAAAGAATAGTCCATTCCAATATTTCTATTCTAGTTATGTTACACATATGCGACCTATAAGTCATAGATTTTGCCATTGTCTAGATGACATTTCTCTTGAATGCCCAAATAACAACAGCCTGATGTTCAACCCACTTGAAAGCAGAAGTCCTCTTGTTTTACCAGATTCCCAACTGCAGTCATTTCTTGGAATCTTCGAAGGACTTGCTCACATGTTCCACAAAGCTGTTCTGGATATTATTTACAATTTCATCTAGTTACCTGTGAGCCTTTGCTTCAGTTTTTTGCAAATTACTTACTGTGATCTTGAGAATGATTCTTCCTATGCCACTATTCTCCCCTCAACTGCTGTGTTCACCTCAGGTGTTTGAAGGTTTAGGGATGATAGAAAAGAATGAACAATTGTCGTAGATTGTGTTTTCCTAAGAAGGCATACTATCCCCAAAGATGGCCACATCATCCCATATGCTCTTCTTACAAAGTGATTGTATTGGTTTTCTGTTCCTGTGTAATAATTTACCAGAAATTTAGTGGTTTGAACAACACTAATGTATTCTCTACATTTCTTTTGGTCAAAAGTCCAGCTTAGGCATAGCTTACTTAGCTGGGTTTTCTACTTGAGGGTTTCAATAGGTTACAGTCAAGGTGTTGATTGGGCTGCATGTTCATCTGGAGGTTTTTCCACAAGTGGAAAGAATCTACTCCCAAACTTGTTCAGGTGTTTTCACAGTGCCTTACAACTATAGTACTGAGGCCTTCAGCTCCTACCAGGTGGCTGCCATGTGGACCTACCAGGTGGCTGCCATGTGGACCTTGTCATGTGGACCTGCCCATAGGCAGTTTACATCATAGCAATTTGTTTCTTCAGGACCAGCAGGATAATCTCTTTCTAGCTTGCCAAGATCACGTCTCATGTAGCATAATATAATCCTTGGAATTAGATACAATTACCTTTGCTATAAAACATATTAGTCTGCTCAAGCTGTCATAACAAAATATCATAGACTGGGTGGCTTCGATAACAGAAACTTATTTTCTCACAGTTCTGGAGTCTGGGAGTCCAGATCAGGGTGCCTGCATGGTCATGTCTGGCAAAGAGTCTCTTCCTGGCTGTGTCCTCACATGGCAGGGAGAGAAAGAATAAGTTACCTGGTGTCTCTTCTTGTAAGGGTACTAATCCCATCATGAGGGCCCCATCCTAGTACCTAATTACTTCCCAAATGCCATCTCCAGATACCATCACATTGCAGGTTAGGGCTTCAACATATGAATTTGGGGGGGGGGCAAAAACATTTGTCCATAACATATTTAAGCAGTACTTTCTGTGGGGCCACATAACACCACCTTTGCCCTATACCATAATCTAATCAAAGGAGTGACATTCTGCCACCTTTGCCGTATTCTGTTGGTTAGAAGTAAGTCACAAGGTTTACACTCAAGGGAAGGGAATCATACAAGCACATATATCATTGGGGCCACCTTAGAGTATGTCCGCTATGGTGATATTGACACATTATTACCTCAAGAGGTGAGGTCCATTATGTTTCTTCGCCTTGAATATGAGTCTTCTTCTTTGTGACTTGCATTTATCACATTAGAACATAGTAAAAGTGGTGCTACATGACTTCTGAAGTTAAGTCATAGAGGATGATTGGCCTCTCTCTTTCTCTCTTTCTGTCCCACCCTGTCTTTATCTCTCAGGACATGTGATTTTGGAGAGAATTAATGAAAAGACCCATTTGGAGAGGAGAGACTACCAGCCAATAGTAGTCATCAAATACCTGACGTAAGTAAGCCAGCCTTTAGATAATTCTAGTTTCCTGGCCTTGAGTCTTTCATCTGAGACCAAAGACATCATAAAGCATAGACAAGTCGTCTGTACTGTGGCCTATTAGAATTCCTGATGTATAAAAACATGAACAAAATAAATGGTTGTTTCTTGCCACTAAGCATGGAGTAATTTGTGGTAATAGTAACTGGAATAACAATGAAGAAAAATAATTAAAAACTAACTAATCTATAATAATATATGTGATATATCAGACTCATATACCAAGATCTTCCATGAGAAGACTCTTGGCTATTTGTCTCCTTAGTTTCTGGCTTTCTACCATGTTGTAGAGACAGTTAGAATCCCTTGAAGAGGTCCTGCCACTTTCTCCTTGAATTTCAGGACCAACTTTTCAGGCTGTCAAAAGGCAAAACCATATTCTGAGGAAGATACATATTCTGGATATTTGTAGTATCACCAGCAATGAATACATAGGCTACAGACATTTCATGAGGAGCACTTAAGCACCTTAATATCTCACACCTTTCCATGTCCTTATGGGTTCTTTGTTTATTTTTGCCTAGCCAAATTATGTGTTAAGTTGTCTTATCGTAAAACAAAGACCCAATCTTCTCTTAGAGGTAAATCAAATCCTTAATATCTAGGGAATGAGAAAAACTGCTTTAAAAATGGCATTATTTTCTCATGTCTCAAGATTTGAAGGTCAAAGCTCAAACTAAAGACTTGATAATTTAATTTCTATTGTATTCAAGAGGATAGATTTGGAAGATATCAATAAATAATTTCCTTTTCATATAAAGAAAATACCATTTTTTTTTTTTTTGCTATCAGTTCCTGGTAACGGAGAAGTAGGATATGTTCAGAAAACTTACCTTATTCTATATTAAGAAAATAAATGCCTGTTTTTAACTTTCTGAGGAACCTCCACATTGCTCTCCAAAGTGGCTGCACCAACTTGCATTCCCACCAACAGTGTAAGAGGGTTTCCCTTTCTCTACATCCTCTCCAACACTTGCTGTTTCTTGCCTTGTCAATTTTTGCCATTGTAACTGGTATAAGTGGTATCTCAATGTGGTTTTGATTTGAATTTCCCTGATGGCTAATGATGTTGAACATTTTTTCATGTGTCTGTTAGCCATTTGTATGTCTTCATTGGAAAAGTGTTCATATCTTCTGCCCATTTTTAAATTTCATTATTTGTTTCTTGGGTGTTGAGTTTGAGAATTTCTTTATAGATCTTGGATACCAGCCCTGTATCTGTAGTGTCATTCGCAAATATCTTCTCCCGTTCCGTGGGCTGCCTCTTAGTTTTGTTGACTGTTTCCTTGGCTGTGCAGAAGCTTTTTATCTTGATGAAGTCCCAAAAGTTCATTTTTGCTTTTGTTTCCCTTGTCTTTGGAAACGTGTCATGAAAGAATTTGTTGTGGTCGATGTCGAAGAGGTTACTGCCTATGTTCTCCTCTATGATTTTGATGGATTCCTGTCTCACATTGAGGTCTTTCATCCATTTAGAGTTTATCTTTGTGTATGGTGTGAGAGAATGGTCGAGTTTCATTCTTCTGCATGTAACTGTCCCAATTTTCCCAGCACCGTTTATTGAAGATACTGTAAATAGAGCTACCCTATGACCCAACAATTGTAGTACTAGGTATTTACCCCCAAAGATACAGATGTAGTGAAAAGAAGGGCCATATGCACCCCAATGTTCATAGCGGCAGTGTCCACAATAGCCAAACTGTGGAAGGAGCCGAGATGCCCTTCAACAGATGTATGGATAAAAGAAGATGTGGTTCATATATACAATGGAATATTACTCAGCCATCAGAAAGAATGATTACCCAACATTTGCATCAACATGGATAGAACTGGAGGAGATTATGCTAAGTGAAGTGACTCAAGCAGAGAAAGACAATTATCATATGGTCTCACTTATTTGTGGAACATAAGGAATAGCAGTGAGATCATTAGGAGAAGGAAGGGACAAATGACAGAGGGGAAAACAAAGGGGGAGATGGACCATGAGAGTCTATGGACTCCAGGAAACAAACTGAGGGTTTTGTGGGGGGGATGGGCTAGCCCGGTGAAGGGTATTAAGGAGGGCACATATTGCGTGGAGCACTGGGTATTATATGCAAACAAGGAATCATGGAACACTGCATCAGAAGCTAATGATGTACTGTATGGTGACTAACATATCATAATAAAAAAAAAGAAAATAAATGTCTGAAACTTCTGAATGTAATATTACCCCCAAATCAAGAGGAGGTTATGTCACTTGTAAAAAGGATGATGAAATTCAGCAAACAATTCGTATTCTTCAGTTAAATTACTCCTGAAAGGCATTTGCCATTGGCAAAGCTTTAAACGCAAAGTATAGTTTCCTGGGAATTTTTCTTTATTTTTTTTAGTAGTGGGTTGTCACCTCATCATGTGTGTCTCAGACCATATTTCTTGAGTAGTTTCTGAAACCACAGAAAGTATTGTTTAAATTGTGTGTTCTTGTTTATTATACTCTCAGAAACAGGAACCCAGGGGCAGCTGGAAGGAAAGAGAAGAAAAAACCCATGTACTTTCTATTCTATTAAAGCACTGGGTCATTTCTTTTTGGCAACAATTAATGCTGTCTGGTCAATGAGAAAGATGATGTGATACACGCACACACACATACACACAGAGTGGAATATTATTCAGTCGTCAAAAAGAATGAAACTTCAGTGTTTTATGCTAAGTGAAATGAGTCAGTCAGAGAAAGACAAATACCCTATGATCACGCTCATATGTGGAATTTAAGAAAGAAAACAGGTGAACATATGGGAAGTAGAAAAAGAAAAAAAGGAGAGGGAAACAAGCTATAAGTGACTCTTAGCAAAAGAGAATATACTGAGGTTGGTGGAGGGAGGTGGGAGGTCAGTGGGCTAGATGAGGGCTATTGTTATAAGCACTGGGTGTTGTGTGTAAGTGATGAATCACTGAATTCTACTCCAGAAATCAATATTGCACTGTATGTTAACTGAAAAAATTTAAATTAAAAAAAAAAAAAGAATAAAAAGAAATGGGTTTAATAAATATCCTATGTGACAGTAGTGCCTAGGCAGATTTGCTCAAGGGACTAATGCTCAGAGCTTGAGAACCTTTGCAGGACTCATTAATATACTTTTGATGGAGCGATGCCCAGTGACTTCATGATGCCTATAAGGAATTTGCATATTATGGAGTTAAGGGGCTGTCCTCAAGGAATTACAACTTTGTCCTATTCTTTAATATTGGCTTCCCAGAGGGTCACTGCTGAAGAGGACCTTTTTATGCTTGCCATCCTCTTTTGCTTTTGTGGAGTGTGAGCCATTTTGATTAAGTATGCAGCAATCTTGTTTCCAAGAGACGTCTACATTTGCTTATTAGGAAAACTACAGTCCCTTTTCTAAGTATTAATAACTCTATCATTTAAAAAAAATGAGATTCTGACCAATCCAAACACAGTAGTCCTTACAGTAAGGGTGGAGTTGTGACTTGCATGATAATAAAGATTAACATTGAGTATGCTTGCTGCAGATGATGTCTCACAAAGAATCTGTACTTTTAAATCTTAAATTTCCATTTTACCAATCCATTTGTAAATTTTACCTATAGAGCATTTTTACCAGTGGAGTACAGTGGTGGCAGTAGTGGTCAGGAGGATAGCATCCTTTCCATTTTTTAATGCACTAGGTTTTTAACTAATCTGAAGATTGTTGAAAGACAGGTTTAAGATTTTTGTAAATGCAGAAGCTGTTTTAAAAGAGTAGCCAAAATTAGTCTTCTAAAGAAAACTTTTGTTAAGAAGAAAATCTCACTCATTTTGATCACTTGGAAATAAACTTTGTTCTTTGTAGGAGAAAAATCTGGTGTAATTCCATGATTTTATTTTTCCTTCTTTCCTCTTTCCCATGTGGTCATTTTTTACTCAAGCTTCAATATGCCATCTATAGTCATTCCTTCATTTATACCTTCCCTCATTTCTCTAAAGGATTAATTGCTTCTTCTTAAATTCTTACATATTCTATTTGGAGGGACCAATCTCCATTATCGTGCTTATAATGTTTTTCTCAATAAATTCGAACCTAAATGTCAGAGACTATGTCTTTTTTCCCACATTTCTATAGCTAGCACCCAGCATAATGATAAGTGCTTTTTAAATGTTTCTTATATGAAAAAGTCCTTTGGTGTAAAATATTCTGACAGATTTGACCACCTTGACACATCAGTTTCTCCTATAACTTCTACCTCTTTATAGTGGATTTCCATGCCCAAGTATGATTCATTTCATTTTTTTCTCAGTATGGTTTGAATTTTTTTTCTGTGTACATTGTTGTTTTCTTATCTATATATAATTAACTGGCAGCACAATTAATATTAATATCAAAATTAGTAACTAAGATGATGTTCACTAGTGATGTTCCATGATCCCATTTCTACCCCACTTTTATATTTGTTCCGGATGGACCTTGTATTTAGCATGTAAATATTGTGAATACTCTAAAATCCACCTAGAAGAGGATACTAGAAGAGAAGGCAGATACTCCTATATTTCTTGACCTAGAAGGGAAGGAATAGGCTAAGGTTGAATGTATTCTTTGGACATTGCATAGTGTGCTATATTATCATCAATATTGCTGACATAAAGTGATCATCTTCAAAAAATAATGCAGCATATTGTGTTATCTAGCAACTAAGCATTTCATTAAGCTTTGTAGACAATTCTTCAGTAATCAGATGTTTAAAAGAATTAAGGTCTATATGAAAGATGTCAGACATTTATCATCTCTTATTCTCTCTGTTGCTCCAAATATTGATTTAAAATACAAGTAATGTAATTTTTAAAAGAGGATTGATGAGATTTAGGGTAAATCTATTGCTAAATTTTGTATTTCTCTATGAAAAGGATGGTATTTTCTTAAGAATCCACCTTAATTTGTTTTGGTTTAAGCTGCAGTAAGATTTCCCTGTTCATGATTTATTTTGCTTAGGTTTTACATTCCATGTCTTAGTGGTTTTCTATAGCATTTATTATTTGTATTACACACTCGATATTTATATTGTGTCTAAATCAATAAACAATGATTGTGCCAATTTTATTGAAGATTTACTTAATATGTAGACCTCCCCAATTAGACTGTCAATTCCTTTTGAGAACAGGGGTACAGATTCTATTTGTTTATATTCTCATCAGTGCTTAATATAATGTCTGTGCGAAGCAAAAATTCAATAAATATTTATTGATTGATTTATTCACCTCACCTACACAGTGTTTTAAGTCAGACATGCTATCTTAAACGTTATTCTTTATTTCTTTTTAAAAAGAATCATTTAGGATTGAGTTTTCTGCTAGAACATATAATGTAATGGTATATGAAAATGGGGCCATGTGATGGTTGAAGCACAGTCTCTGGAGTTCAGCTACTTCGGTTTGAATCCTAGCCCTACCATTTGCCAGCTGTGCAAATACTTTGCTGAACAGATTACCTCTTGGTTCCTTAGTTTTCTCACCTATACAGTGGGATTGTAATAGTACCTATCCATGGAATTGTGAGGATTAAATGAGTTAAAATATGTATGACATACTCAGAAAAAGACTTGATAATAGAAATAAGTGCTGTGTAAACTATATCTATATTTATATATGAAAAGAGTTTTGTAATTTCATAGGATTATAGATCACTGGGATTGAAAGGAGCTTTTGAAACCAGAGTGGAAAGAAATGAGAACATGGTCAGAAGACCTGGCTTGAGTTCTAGTTTTGAAACTTCTGAAGTGACCTCATTTGTGAAACAGGCTATTAACTTCATTATTGATCTTAAGAGTTTTTTTGAGGTTTAGAGGGAAAAATATACTCAGGATGACATTGTAAATGGTAAAAAAATTGTTATTAGCATGTTTGTTACTATTAATACTTAAAAATGAGGAAACTGAAGTTCAGTCTAAAGCCTTGGTCAGGTTACTTATTCTTTCAACACTTGTTTCATATCTGTAAAGTATGCATAATAATGGAACCCAGCTCGTTTGATTTTAAGAATTAGATGAGTTAATGCATATAAAATGAGGAGCAAAGTGACTCTAGATATGTTGGTAATAACAGTTAGCTATTTATTATTTTTATACTCATCCAGTAAATATTTGTGATCCAGTGCTAGTTTGTGTTTGTTTATAATAATATGTGGGGGTATTGTTAGAAATACTGACTCCTCTGCTAAACGTTTTGATTGAGAGGGTGGATAAGAAAAATGTCTGCTGGGGGCACCTGAGTGGCTCAGTTGGTTAATCATCTTACTCTCAATTTCTGCTCAGGCCCTGATCTCAGGTTGTGAGATTGAACCCCGCTTAGGGCTCTGTGCTCAAAAGGGAGTTTCCTTGAGATTCTTTCCCTCTCCCGGCCCCCTGTTACCCCCTACCCTCCCAACCCCTACTTGTGTGCTCTCACTCTCTCAAATCAATCAATCAATCTTTGAAGGAAAAAAAGAGAAAACTGTCTGTCAGAAAATTCTCAGCTCGGTTTTTCTGTATTGACATACTGCTTTGAATTCCTTATATCTGCCTTGAGACCTATTATGTGTTATGTTAGTTTTCTTGTCTTATATGTGCTTTTCTAGTGATTCTATGTGAATGAAAACAAACAACAAAAAACATTCCCTATATAGACAAAGGCTTATAAAATGTAGGGTTAGCATTTATCATACTCAGGTTTTATTTTACTTTTTTCCACTAAAGGGAGTATCTTTCAGTTTTGCACATTGTAATTTGCTTCTACAGGGAAGAACTGTGTAGCATGTAAACACTTAAGGCAATTGTGTCTTTAGTTCAAGATGGTTTCCTGTTTTATGATCAAATATATCTTTACAGGGACTAGCCTTGCTTGAATAATCTAAAATTTTATTTTATTTTTTTTATTTTTAAATTTCAATTAATTAACATATAATGTATTATTTTTTTCAGGGGTACAGGTCTGTGATTCATCAGTCTTATATAATAACCAGTGCTCATTACAACACATACCCTCCCCAATGTCCATCACCCAGTTACCCCATCCCTCCACCCCCCTCCCTCCAGCAACCCTCAGTTTGTTTCCTGTGATTAAAAGTGTCTTAGGGCTTGTCTCCCTCTCTGGTTTCGTCTTGTTTCATTTTTTCCTTTCTTCCCCGATGATCCTCTGCCTTGTTTCTTAAATTCCACATATGAGTGAGATCATATGATAATTGTCTTTCTTTAATAATCTAAATTTTAAACCAATAATTCTGAGGTGCTAGGAGGTACTGGTTATGAGAGATTTCTTTATGACTAGCATGAGAGTTTGCTTTATATTTTTAATAAGAACAATGGGGCCAATTCTTCTCCTTGAAAAGGTCTAATTTAAGGCTGTTCTTTCACTTGCCCTCTCAACATTGAATCATTCTTATTCTCAACACTTGAAGAATTTGGCAGAATTCATGATTAGCTTACAAGTCATAGAAACCTGAATACAGAAGTTATCTGCTTTAAACGTTACTTTGTTAGAATTATTTACAGGTATTTTAGCAGTCCAGTGTTCTTTGATTCATCTTTGTATTCTTGGTATAATGTGTCTGGTACCTATGAAATCCCCCAACAAATATTTGATGAAGAATAATAGCGACTTATATTGTGCCAGATATTATGCTAAGTATTTTATATGCATTGTTTTTTAATCTTCACTTGATGAAGTAGACACTGTTATTAACTGTATTTTATTAAGGAGGAAACTAAGGTACAGAGAACTTGTGGAACTTGCTCAACTTCTAAGAGCAAGAGAGTGACAGAGACCCTGGCTCTTTTTTTTATTCTAGAAATTAGCTCTAAAAATATATCTTTCATTAACTTATAAAGGAAAGATGAATGGATAAATTTTACCAAGTCAAATTTGGATGGTTTGGTGATATTGTTCCACTTGATTCTGCTGAGTCTATAATTTGAACATATCTGCTCTAATAATTGATTCTGTTTGCTTTGTTTATTATCTCTCCTTCACTAAATTATAAATGATTCTAGTGCAGGGACAATGACTTTATTTTATCCCCTTACTGCTCCTAATGTGGTGGACTCACCATTGGTGTTTGCTAAAAATTATTGACCACACAGCTAACTGACTAGAACATACTAAAAATAAGCAGCAAATAAACAGCAGGTAACAGGCCTCAGTGTTCTCTATTTAAAAGGTTATAGGGATGACTAATCATTCCTTTACTTCTTTGGTAAAACCTGATACAATTTTTTTTCTATCCATCTTAATTTAGTTGTAATGGACAAATAAAATTACATACATTTAAAGTATACAATGTGATGATTTGATATATTTTGTGAAACGATTACTACAACTTGGTTAATTAACCCATGCAGCACCACACGGTTACCTTTTGTATATGTGTGGTAAGAACTCTTAAAATCTACTCACTTATGATAATTTCAAGTATATATTATTATTAACCATAGTCATTATGCGGTATATTAGATCCCAACTTATTCATCTTATAACTAAAGGTTTGTATCCTTTTCCCATTTTCCCATTTCCCCCATGCCTCAGCCTCTGGTAACTACCATTCCACTCTGTTTCTAGGAGTTAGGCTTTTTTTTTTTTTTTTTTTAATTTCACATGTAAGTGAGATTATATAGTATTTGTCTTTCTCTGTCTGGCTTATTTCACTTAGCATAATGTCTTCTCATTTCATCCATATTGTTGCAAATGGCAGAATTTCTTTCATTTTCAATGCTGAATAATCGTCATATAGTATTATATATCACATCTTTATCCATTCATCAGATAATGGACACCTATCTTGTTCCAATATCTAAGCATTTGTGACTAATGCTGCAATGACAATGGGTGTGCGGGTATCTTCTCCTGATATTGATTCCATTTTCTTTGTATATATATCCAGAAGTGGGATTATTGGATTGTATGGCATTTCTACTTTTAATTTTTTGAGGAAACTCCATACTGTTTTCCGTGGTAGCTGTACCAATTTACATTCCAGCCGACAGTGCACAAGGGTTCCCTTTATTCTATTCTTGTCAACCCTTGTTATTTCTCATCTTTTTGGAATAGCCATTCTAACAGGTGTGAGGTGATGTCTTATTGTGATTTTGATTTGCATTTTTCTGATGATTAGTGATGTCCAGTACCTTTTCATATACTTATTGGCCATCTGTATATCTTCTTTGGAAAAATTTTTACCCAGTTATTTTCCCCATTTTTTATTTGGGCTATTTTTTTTTTTTTAACTACTGAGTTGTATGAGAGGCTCAGTGACTTGGTGTTGCAAGGATTAAATGGGAAAGTGCACTATAAGTGATGAGGATCTAAGCAAAAGCCTGATTGTCATTAGGGCATAATACAGACCAGCTACTTTAGGTCTCTTTCATTCTATATGCTTCACTGCTGTTCTGCATGGCTCCAAGCCTGTTTATGGGGTTAGAGCATGGACTTTGGAGTAGAACTGCCCTGGAATTGTCATGTATTAAATACACTTGGACAAGTTACTTGTCACTTCACATCCATGTGTCTTTCCTCTTGCATTATGTTATTTCCTTTAGCTGAAAAACTGTTTACATCTAGGGTAAGTTGTACCTTAACCTTAACTCCTGTGAAGCTGTCATGACTTGTCCTTTGCCCTCAGGCAGTTTATCATTTTCTCTTCTGGGCCACTACTGTGCACTCTTGTCTTACAGCTCCACCCTTATACTCCACACTCTTGTGAAAATGTTTCACATAATTCCTTAAATCTGAGATGTTCTCTCTTGTCCCTGGGCCTTCTTACACGCTGCTTCTCTGACTAGAGCATTATTCTCTGCCTCTTACTGTTTCTTCGTTTTTTAGTCTCTTAGTTACAATGTTTTTTCCTTGGGAAGCAACCTGCCTTAACCCTATTATACATGTGATTACTTGTTTAATTTACTGATTTTCTCTTATAGACTCTAAGCTCCATAAAGGAAAGGATACATTTTTCTAGTTTATAGTATATCCTCAGTGCCTGTGAAAGTGTTTGGCACATTATGATTACTTAAATATTTGTTTGCGGAATTACTGTATTTAACTTAATATGGAGTCTTTGAAAAATTATGAATTTTATGTTTGTGGGGCTATAAGAAAATAATAAGGTTTATTTCATATATATAAACCTCATATATAAATATATTTTATATATTATTTATGTATAAGTATATATATTCATACATAAATCCCGTATCTATAAACTTACATGTGTATATATATGTATTTATATACACATACACACACACTTACATATGTTTATATATACACATACACACACACTTATGTATGTGTGGGTATGTGTGTGTGTGTGTGTGTGTGTGTGTGTGTGTGTATCTGTCCCCTACTGATTGGACAAGGGATGGATCTCACTAGCCAAATACTAAATGCTTTTGGTCTGGAATTGCTCTGTTAATCCATGAATAGGTAGTGTAAAGCTAGGGAGACATTCCTGAAAAGTGCTCCATAGAACATGTAGGATAGGAAAGGCTTTGGAATGGACTGCTAGTACCTGCTAAAGAAAGTTTTTTCTGGTTCCAGTCAGATAGAGAAAGAAAAAATTAAGATTATATTTCATAGTCAGTTTCACTTTTTTGTTAGGATAGCTGTAAAAACAAACAAACAAACAAACAAACAAAAAACCCAAACTGCTGTCCCTTTCTCAGAGAATAGTTGGAGAAGAGATTGAGGATTAAGCATTAGTTTTCTTTTTTGTTTTGTTTTGTTTTTCTTAAGATTTTATTTATTCATTTGACAGAGATAGAGACAGCCAGCGAGAGAGGGAACACAAGCAGGGGGAGTGGGAGAGGGAGAAGCAGGCTCCCAGCAGAGGAGCCTGACGTGGGGCTCGATCCCAGGACTCCAGGATCACGCCCTGAGCCGAAGGCAGACGCTTAACAACTGAGCCACCCAGGCGCCCCTAAGCATTAGTTTGTTAATGGCCATCTCCAGTCACTAAACTATCTGTAGAAGGACAGACAATAAACTCAGCAATGATGCACTGGGGAGAGAAACTAGATGGCTAGAGGGAGGTTTTTTTCCCCACTGTATATTCTCATAGCTTTGGAATTTGACATCATGGGAATGCACTTTATAAAAAAAATGTATTTTTCAATAAAATAAAAAAAATTAGTCACTTGAAAAAAGGGCTTGAGAAAACTTCACCAAAACTTAGCAAGACAGAAGCACAGAGCAGTGAGAGACAAACTTTTAGACTCAGCAAACACAGGGTTTCTTTTGTGGTATATGCTCTGCTGAACTAAATACTGTATAATTGTATTTTTTGTTTGAAGATTAGAAAATTTTCATAGAAATTGTATTAAGAAAAGTTTGAGCAGAGATATTTGAGTATGTTGATCACCATGTCTCTGAATGGTTATGTAAACATTCATGTCAGGCATTTTCCTCCCACGAATCCACAAAATCACAAGCTGAAGATTATTGTATTTGTTCCCTTACTACCTGACATAGATGCTATAGAGAACTGACATAGGTCACAGCACTATCCTCTCATTAGTATTCTTAGTACAAGATTTTTGGTGAAAATTTACCAGCTTAAAAAAAAATGTACCAGCTTTGAAGCCAACCATATGGAATATTTTATGCATTTATGAAATAAAAAGTCAAGCCTGGGATCACATAAAAGTAGCAAAGTTTTCACAGAATCCTTGTTCTCATTAAGAATTGAGTAATGTAGTAAACCTCACCAATCAGTTGGAAGGAAAATTTAAGGGAGAGAAGAATAAAAATTTCAAAGCCAGAGCTCTGAGTCCTTATGTCTGGGTTTCCTGCGTCCTTGAGTCATTATCCACCTTTGGTGGGTGCCTTTTTTATTTTTACTTTAATGATTAGTTTTATCTCCACTTATAATGGCTCTTCCATTATGATCTCTGTTCTATTTATTTCCTCTTCTGTAATGCGACATCTTGGCCCCCATCCACAGTTTTTTTTTTTTCCTTGATCTGTAGAAAGAAATTCACTTTCAGAGGTGAAAGCAGGATGGCAAATGAGGAAATACAGTGCTCACGATTATTTGTATTCTACCCTTCTTCCTGGATCCCCGACTTTCCTAGCTCTCTTGCACCTCGGTGATAGTTCTGGCTAATGGAATACAAAAAGTGATGAATGCCTTCTCTAGGTTGGTCCCTAAAATTTCTGGTGAAGTCTCTCCACTGTTATTTTACTTCTTTGGTCTGTTGGCTGGTCCTAGAGTAGTGCTGTCCAGTAAAAATATAAATTGATACATACATAATTAAAAATTTTCCAGGAGCCACATAAAAACCATAAAAAGAAACAGGTAAAATTAATTCACTGATATATTTATTTAACACAATATATCCAATATATTACCATTTAAAAATGTAATTAATTTAGGGGCATCTGGGTGGCTCAGTCATGATTCAGAGCCATTAAGTGTCTGACTCTTGGTTTTGGCTCAAGTCATGATCTCAGAGTCCTGAGATCAAGCCCCTTGTGTTGGGCTCCTGCTTCTCCCTCTGCCCCTCCCCCTGCTTGTGCACTCTCATAAATAAATAAGTCAATCTTTAAAAAAATGTAATTAATTTAAAATTACTTAAAAGATAGTTTATTTTTTAATACCATTCCTTCAAAATCCAGTTTATTTTATGCTTATAGCTGATCTCAATCCAGACTGAATACCTGTTTCAAGTACTCAGTGACTTCCTATGAATAGTGACTATTCTGTTGGATAGGACAGAACATTTCTGGAGGATGACAGGGAGAGAATGTCATAGCTATTATATGGAAAAACTCTGAGTCACTAAATGACTGTGGAAAATGGTCATACATCACTCATCTACACTGAACTATAATGTAAGACATAAATCTTTAAATCATTGAGATTTCTGGGTTTATTATCAGCTAGTGTGTTGTGGAAGATTAGATTATTGTACAGAAAATATTTCTTACTTTTCCCTTGTCTTCTCTTGAACCACCATGAGAGGAGTATTCTTTCCTGCCTCATTGCTACTGGGCTTGGCCATGTGATTTTCTTTGGCCAATGAAATGTTGACTGAAAAACCAGTGTGCTGGTTCTAAGTCTAGGTCTTTTAAC
The DNA here is from genome assembly GCF_023065955.2 of Ursus arctos. Lineage (NCBI taxonomy): Eukaryota > Metazoa > Chordata > Mammalia > Carnivora > Ursidae > Ursus > Ursus arctos. The sequence goes on along the minus strand of NW_026622786.1, from coordinate 49,856,428 downwards.
TTCTGTGGGATGCTAATTAATACTTTGAGCTTTTTTCGCCCTTCCATTAAAAAAAAATGTAACCCAAATTATCTACTTTTTCCAAAAGAATGAAAAACACACTGAAGTGTCATGAACTGAATCTGTGGTTGCACTTAAGCTCGGCTGAGTCTAGTCTAGCTCAAAAGAACATCAGCCAATGTGCAGATGTATGAGCAAGTAATAAATGCTTATTGTTGTATGCAACTCTATTTTGGGGTAGATTGTTGTATAGCATTATTGTGACAAGAGCTGACTAATAAGAACTACTCTAATGGAATTTCATTTCCCATGGAAGAATTTCTATTACCAATTGACAGTCCTCCCTTCCTGTGGTATTTTCCCATGTTGCATCTCCTCTTCATCCTCTTTATTCCCTTTCATAATCTCCTGGTCCGTATCCTTCTATGTTAGCGCACAGTGTTGGTCTGCTATTTGTTTTATAATTATTTACATGTTTAACTCACAGGTTAGCCAATATCTTCTTACAACTTAAGATCTAGATGTACAATCATTCAATCAGTCATCCAACACTTTTTTTGAACTCCTGGTATGTTCCAGGCGTAGTTATAGTCTATAAGGATGCAACAGTAAACAAGAACTATTTTCATGGTACTTGCACTGTTGGGGGGGCATAGACAATACACATAAAAACACATAAGAATATAGTGTTGCTCTAAGTAAAAAATGAAGAAGAATTAGAGGTTGGAGATGGGGGCAGGGAAATTAGTGCTATAGAAATGATCTTATACTTCTTAGACATTCTGCAGAAATATAAAATAAACTCTAGGATCTTTGCCTTTTGCTAGGGTCTTATGTTCTTATACTTCTCTGTGGCTTTGAACTGCTTCCACTGAATTAGTTGAGTTCAAGGATTATTTCTGTGATTTTGTTTGTCTTTGCTCTACCTTGCATTAACTGAGTTAATTAAATTAGTATCACACAAACCATTCACAAAAAGGTATTTGTGTGTGTATAAGACTTTACTCAAAAAAATCAAGTTGTACATCTTAAATATACAGAGTTTTTATTTAGCAAGTATACTTCAATAAAGCTGGAAGGAAAAAAAAACCCCAAACAACCCCAAAGACAAATAAATTAAATAATAAATAAATAAATAAATAAATAAATAAGACTACTCAAGATGTTGGAGAGATGGAAGTATTTTCATCACAGTCACACAGTTTAAAATTCAATAGCTACTTAAAATTCAGTTAGCTATTTCTGATCCTAAAAGTCTCAGCTAGACCCTAGGCTCCTGCCATGATGTTTCTTTGCTTATATTTTTCTTTTTTTTAAAGATTTTATTTATTTATTTGACAGAGATAGAGACATTCAGCGAGAGAGGGAACACAAGCAGGGGGAGTGGGAGAGGAAGAAGCAGGCTCATAGCGAAGGAGCCTGATGTGGGGCTCGATCCCAGAACGCCGGGATCACACCCTGAGCCGAAGGCAGACGCTTAACCGCTGTGCCACCCAGGCGCCCCTGCTTATATTTTTCTGTATTTATTCTTTTGTTCTAATCTGATATTAATTCAGCAGAGCAATTTTGCATTTTCCTTTTCTTCATTATAACTACCCAGGCCCCTACAACAACTGAGGTCCCTAAAGTTTCAATTTTCTATTAAAAAGTTTACAAAGTTATTATACTACATATGAAAACACTGAGGTTTAGAGGCATTGCATTTTATGTTCAAGGTCACAGAGCTACAACATAGTGGAGCTGAGATTTTGTTCTAGTCTATCTGACTTTAGAACTAATGTTTGCAAAGTGAAAACAAATTTCCTAATCACATTTAGGTGAGCAACATGTTAACTTATGTATTTATTTTTTTGGTAAATTTATTTGCTGCCTAGAATCTCCTTAATAAAAGTAACTTAATGTAGTTACCTCCATGTAAGCCCAGTTATTCCATGATATGAATACAATGAAGTAAAAATTTACATAGACATATCAGGAAAGTCTTAATTCTAAGGGATTATTCATTATTGGACATTATGGGGAGTGATGTCTTGTCTGTGGCTATTCTCTGACCATTGCTGGCATCCATTGAGTTATGAGTCATTTATCCTGGTCATTAGGCAATGGCCTCTTTCTTGGACATAGCTATTGTTTATATCCCTTGTCTTTCCATGATCATTGACAGACTATGCCACATTATACACTCTGACCTGGCTCTTCATCATATTCTTGAACTTGTTCCAGTGAGCCTGCTCTCTCTCAGAAACTTTTGTGCCTTCTGGAAAGAAAGTAAATATATGCTTTTTCTCAACTAATATGTGAGGTATTTTAGGATGCCATTCTAGCCCATCTACTTACACATCTTTTTCAGGCATTGCCTGGAAAGTAGAATAGTGTCTCTGCTCATATCGCCCTCCCGTCAGAAGTGTCTACATTCTAATTCCCAGAACCTGTAAATCAGTTTACATGGCACAAAGAATTTTGCATATGGGATTAAGTTAAGGATCTACTGGATTATCTGGGTGGGTCAAATGTAACCATACAGGTCCTTAAAAATGGAACTTTTCCCAGCTGAGGTCAGAATGATATGTAACTATGAAAGAATGATTGTAGAGATGAAACATGCTGATTTTGAAGATGGAGGGAAGGAATCATGAGCCAAAGGGTGAAACTGACCTGTAGACTCTGGAAAAGGCAAGGAAATGGATTCTCCCTTAGAGCCTCCAGAAAGGAACACAACCTTGCCAAGACCTTGATTTTTATCCCAATGAGACCCAAATTGGACTTACTACAGAACTAAAAGACAAGAAAGGCACCAAATCTGTAGTAATTTATTATTGTAGTGTTAGAAAACTAATACCTGGCCAAGACTAATAATGAACCAAGACTTATCTGGGAGGCATGCCAATTCTGAGTTTCGAGATTCTCCTGACCTTTTCTGAGGATTCTAAGATATCTTATCTCACCCAGGGAATCATCCTGAAAGGAGCAGGATCCCAACACTTTCCCAACTCACAACACTGACCAAATCCCCTTATATTTTTTCACTGTTTCCCCCAGTTAATTGAACTTTTTTCTAGGGCTCTTACAACACGGTGCAGTTTTCCAAATATTGTCCTTTATGGTATAATATTTATGCTGTATGGTCTTCGTGCTTTTAACATGTTTTTAAGTCAATTACTGCTTTCTATATGGAAATCTACTTACAATGTAAAGCCCTGGCTTGCTTTCAAGACTATTGATTCTATACTGAATTTCAAGGACATATTTTATAAATTGAGAAGTTTGATAATTATTTTGCTTATGCAATTTTGGAAAACAATTCAACTTACTGCCTATGGAGAAAATTGAACTGTTGCCTAAATGGAGGCAAGGATGAGATATAGTGTTCATAGGATTCTTTTTAATTTTCATTGGATCAATAGTAATGACTCCTCTTCAATTTCTGCTATTGGTAACTGGTGTTCTATGTCTATCTCTGTATTTCTCTGACTCTGTCTCCAGTTTGTCTGGCTAGAGGTTATCAAATTTTTTTTGGTATTTTTTAAAAACCATCTTTGAAATTCCTTGATTTTCTTCATTATTTTCCTATTTTTCAATTTCATTGCTTTCTATTCTAATTTTTATGATATTTTCTGCTTGCTTTAGGCTTAAATTGCTATTCTTTCTCTAATTTTCTAATATTCAAGCTTAGGTTATTGATTTTAGATCTTTATTCTTTTCTAAAATATGTATTTAATATGACAAAGTTCCCTTTAATCTGTCGCTTTCACTTACTTCCACAAGTCTTGATAAGTTACATTTTTATTTAAAGGTTTTATTTATTTATTAGAGAGAACGAGTGAGTGAGCCTGAGTGGGGGGTGGAGGGGCAGTGGAAGAAGCAGTCTCCCTGCTAAGCAGAGAGCCTGATGCAGGGCTCAATCCCAGGACACTGGGATCATGACCTGCGCTGAAGGCAGATGCTTAACCAACCGAGCCACCCAGGCACCCTGATAAGTTGCATTTTTATTTAGTTCAAAGTATTTTAAAATTTCCCTTAAGACTTCTTCCTTCACCCATGTGTTATTTAGAAGTACATTCTTTAATTTTCAAATATTTGGAGATTGTCTTGATATCTTTCTCATTGACTTTTAGTTCAATTCTATTGTGGTTTGAGAACACACTTTGTATGATTTTTAACTCTTTTACATTTTTAAGGTGTGTTAGGGCCCAAAATGTGGTGTATTTTGGTGAGTGTCCCATGTGAGCTCAAGAAGAATGTGTATTCTTATGTTGGATGGAGTCATCTATAAATGTGAATTAGATGTATTTGATTGATAGTGCTGTTCACGTCAAATATATCCTTACTAATTTTATGCATGTTCCACTTATCAGTTGCTTACATCTACTCTTCCACTACAAGAGTGATTTGTCTATTTCTCCTTGCAATTCTATCAGCTTTTGTCTTATATATTTTAACATTGTTTTTAGGTGCATACATGTTTAGGTTAGGTATGGCTTCTTGTAGAATTGATCCCTTTAGTATTCTGTAATGTCTTTTTTGTCCATTATATCTTTCCTTGTTCTGAAATCAGCTTTGTCTAAAATTAATATAGCTACTCCAACTTTTTTTTGAGTAGTATTAGCATGGTATATCTTTCTCTATACCTTTACTTTTAACCTATTTGTGTCTTTACATTTAAAGTGAGTTGCTTGTAGACAACATATAGTTGGGTCCTATTTTTTTAAGCCACTCTGACAATCCATGTCTTTAAATTGGTTTATATAGACAATTTAGTTTTAAAGTAGTTTTTGAAATATTTGGATTAATAACAACCATATTTTTAACTGTATTGTATTCATTGCCAAATACTTATTTTTCTGCCCCTCATTTTAATTATTTAATATTATTTCATTCTATTTCTTCTCTTAGTGTATCAGTCATACTTATTTAAAGATGTTAATGGTTTCTTAGAGTTTATTATATACATTTTATAAATAATCTGAGTTGTTCTTCAAATAACATTATTCTGCTCCATGTGTAGTATAGGTACCTCATAAGAGAGTTCTCTTAATTCTTTCCTTTGTCTCTTGTGATTTTACTGTCATTCATTTAATTTATCCTTATTCTATAATCACCCAGTGTGGTGTTGTTATGTTTTCCCAATGCTCTGTTATTATGGTCATTATTTTAAATAAACAGTTATTGTTTAGATCAATTAAGACTAAGAAAAATAAAAGACTTTATTTCAACTGTCATTTATCCTTCTCTGATGCTTTTCTTTTCTTTGTGTAGATCTGAATTGATAACATATAGCATTTCCTTCTCCTATAGAACATCTCTTAATATTTCTGGCAGTGGCTAGCAATGAATTCCTTCAGTTTCTGTTTGTTTGATAAAATATTTTCCCTGCAGTTTTGAATGATAACTTTGCTGTGTAAAGAAGTCCAGGTTGGTGGCTTTTTTCTTTCAATTCTTTAAATATTTTACTCTCTTTGCTCCCATGGTTTCTCATGAGAAAGTCACTAAAATTCTTATTTTTGTTCTGGTACAGGTAAGGTGTTTTTGTTTCCTTTCTGGTTTCTTTCAAAATTTTTTCCCTTTGCTTTTGGGGTCCTGCAGTTTTAATATGATAGAGGATTTTTTTTGTTTGTTTTTGTTTTTTTGTTTGTTTTTTCCGTTTGTTCTGCTTACTGTCCTCTGAGCTACCTGGATCTGTGGATTCATGCCTGTCATTAATTTTAGAACGTTCTTGGCCATTGTTATTTCAGATATTTCTTCTGCTCTGTTTCTTTTCTTTCTGTTATTCCACTTAGACATACGTTACAGCTTTCAAAATTGTCTCACACTTCTTGTGTGTACTGTTGTTTGTTTTTCATTTTTTTTCTCTTTGCATTTTAATTTGGGAAGTGTCTATTGACCTGCTTCAAGCTCACTGATTCTTTCCTCAGCTATGTCAAGTCTACTGGTGATCACACCAAAGACATTCTTCATTTCTGTTAGTGTTTTTGACTTCCAGCGTTTCCTTTTGATTCTTTTTGAGAATTCTCATCTCTCTGATTGAATTACCCATCTATATTTAGATGTTGTCTACTTTATCCAATAGAGCCCTTAAAATAGTAAACGTAGTTATTTTAAATTCCCTGACTGATAATTCCGACATTACTGAATCTTGTTCTGATGCTGACTTTGTATTTTAGGCTGATATTCCCCACTTTGCTGGGCCTTTTAATTTTTTGTTGAAAAGTGGACATATTGTGTTAGGTAATAGGAATCACATTAGATTTCTATTGTTGCTATCACAACTTGTGTTGCTTAAAACAACACAACTTTATTATCTTATAATTCTGGAGGTCAGACATCCAAAATATGTCTCTGTGGGCTAAAATCTAGTATCCACATTCCTTTCTGGACATTCTAGGGGAAAATCAGAAGCCTTTTCTAGCTTCCAGGGGCCACCTGCATTCTGTGGCCTGTGGCACTTGCTACATCATCAAAGTCAGCAACTTCTGGCCTAATCCTTTAAGGCTGCTATCTTTTTGGTTCTCTCACTCTATTTCCCACTTTCACTTAGCCTTATGCTTATACTGGACCCACCTGGAAAATCCAGGATAATGTCTTAATCTCCAGGTCAGTTGATTAGCAATGTTAATTTCACTTGTAACTTAAATTCTCCTTTTCCATGTGACCTAATATATTTACAGGTTCTGAATTAAGATATGCACATCTTTGGGGATGGCAGTTGCATTATTTTTCTTTCCACAGGAACTGAGGTGAATAGGCCTCTAGTTGGAAGATTTATAGTTATCTGGCTAGGAGTTGGGCTTTTTTCAATAATTTCGAAGCTGTAGGTGCCAGGGGCTTCAAATTTCTCTGTTTTTTTTTTTTCCTTTGCACCCTTCTTATCTTTGACCCCCAGTAACCCTCTTATTTTCTGCTAATTACCTCTGACCTAGTCGCCTAGGTAACTCTTTCCACATCTCTTCTTCTAATTAAGGAGCATCTGTTTCATGAATGCCCCCAATTTCTCTCTTCTAAGAGTCTTCCATAGACCACTCTTTCATGTTTTCATAAGTTGTTCACTTGGTTTTCCTATAACCACCTACTGTTTTTCTCTTCTTGTGAAGTATAACCATAATTCATTTTGCATTTTCCATTCTCACCTGTAAGTTCCAGGCTGATTTACATAAATAAATATTTATGCTTCCTAACCCAAGCTGAGTCTTTAGAACTAGTTTCAACCCCTACCTGTATTTGGCTCACTCCCTCTCCCATGGCATCAGTATTATAAGTATGTGCCTCTCTCTTTAACCCCTTTTCTTCTCAATCTTTTTTTTGTCTTTATTTAAATTAGTTTAAATAACATAAACTGTATTATTAGTTTCAGGGGTAGAATTTAGTGATTCATCAGTTACATATAAGACCCAGTACTCATTTAATCAAGTGCCCTCCTTAATGCCCATAACCCAATTACTACTACCACCTCCCACTCCCCACCTCCGCTCCATCAACCCTCTGTTTGTTTCCTATAATTTAAGAGTCTCTTATCGTTTGTCTTACTCTCTGATTTCATCTTGTTTTATTTTTTCCTCCCCTCCTCTATGATCCTCTGTTTTTTTCTTAAATTTCACATATGAGTAAAATCATATGGTATTTCTCTTTCTCTGACTTATTCCACTTAGCATATACCCTCTAGTTCCATCCATGTCATTGCAAATGGCAAGATTTCTTTTTTTTTTTTTGATGGCTAAGTAGTATTCTGTTGTGTGTATATATGTATGTATGTATATATATATATATATATATATATATATATATATATATATCACATCTTTTTTTTTTTTATTTTAAGATTTTATTTATTTATTTGACAGAAAGAGACAGCCAGCGGGAGAGGGAACACAAGCAGGGGGAGTGGGAGAGGAAGAAGCAGGCTCCCAGTGGAGGATCCTGATGTGGGGCTCGATCCCAGGACTCTGGGATCACGCCCTGAGCCGAAGGCAGACGCTTAATGACTGAGCCACCCAGGCGTCCCTACATCACATCTTCTTTATCCATTCATCTATCGATGCACATCTGGGCTCTTGCCACAGTTTGGCTGTTGTGGACATTGCTGCTATAAACATTGGGGAGCAGGTGCCCCTTCGAATCACTGTGTTTGTATCCTTTGGTAAATACCTAAGTGTACAATTGTGGGGTTGTAGGGTAGCTCTATTTTTTAACTTTGGGAGGAACCTCCATACTGCGTTACGCAGTGGCTGCACTAGGTTGCATTCCCACCAACAGTGTTAAGATGGTTCCCCTTTGTCCTCATCCTTGCCAAGTTCTGTCCTCTTCTGATTTGTTTATTTTAGCCACTCTGACTGGTATGAAGTGGTATCTCATTGTGGTTTTGAGTTGTATTTCCTGGATGCCAAGAGATGTTGAGCATTTTGTCATGTGTCTGTTGGCCATTTGTATGTCTTCTTTGGAGAAATGTCTGTTCGTGTCTTCTGCCCATTTCTTGAGTGTATTTTTTGTTTTTTGGGTGTTGAGTTCTTTTGGGTGATAAATTCTTTATAAATTTTGGATACTAGCCCTTTATCTGATAGGACATTTGCAAATACATTCTCCCATTCCCTAGGTTGCTTTCTAGTTTTGTTGACTGTTTCCTTTGTTGTGCAAAAGCTTTTAATCTTGACGAAGTCCCAATAGTTCATTTTTGCTTTTGTTTCTCTTGCTTTTGGAGACGTGTCTAGCAAGAAGTTTTTGTGGCAGGGGTTGAAGAGGTTGCTGCCTGTGATCTCCTCTAGGGTTTTGATGGATTCCTATCTCACATTTAGGTCTTTCATCCATTTTGAGTTTATTTTTGTGTATGGTGTAAGAAAATGGCCCAGTTTCATTCTTCTGCATGTGGCTGTTCAATTTTCCCAACACCATTTGTTGAAGAGACTCTTTTTTCCACTGGATAGTCTTTCCTGCCTTGTCAAAGATCAGCTGACCAGAGTCGAGGTCCATTTCTGGGTTCTTGATTCTGTTCCAACATTGATCTATGTGTCTGTTTTTGCGCCAGTACCATAATGTCTGGATGATTACAGCTTTGTAATAGAGCTTGAAGTCCAGAATTGTGACGCCACCAGCTTTGGTTTTCTTTTTCAACATTCCTTTGCTCTTCATGGTCTTTTCTGGTTCCGTACAAATTTTAGGATTATTTGTTTCAGCTCTGTGAAAAATGTTGATGGTATTTTGATATGGATTGCAGTGAATTTGTATATTGCTGTGGGTAGCATAGACATTTTTCACAATATTTGTTCTTCCAATCCATGAGTACGGACTGTTTTTCCATTTCTTTGTGTCTTCCTCAATTTCTTCCATAAGTGTTCTATAGCTTTCAGAGTACAGATCATTGACCTCTTTGGTTAGGTTTATTTCTAGGTATCTTATGGTGTTTGGTGCAATTGTAAATGGAATCTACTCCTTAATTTCTCTTTCTTGTGTCTCATTGTTAGTGCATAGAAATGCAACTAATTTCTGTGCGTTGATTTTATATCCTGCCACTTTGCTGATTTCCTGTATGAGTTCTAGCAATTTTGAGGTAGACTCTTGGGTTTTCCACATAGAGTATCATGTCATCTGTGAAGAGTGAGAGTTTGAATTTTTCTTTGTGTATTTGGATGCTTTTTATTTCTTTTTGTTGTCTGATTGCTGAGGCAAGGACTGCCAGTACTATATTGAACAACAGTGGTAAGAGTGGACATCCCTGTCATGTTCCTGACCTGGGAAAAGCTCTGTTTTACCCTGTTGAGGATGATATTCGCTGTGGGCTTTTCATAGATGGTTTTTATGATGTTGAGGTATGTTCCGTCTATCCCTACATGGCACAGAGTTTTTATCAAGAAAGGATGTTTTATTTTTTCAAATGTTTTTCTGCATCAATTGAGAGGATCATATGGTTCTTGTCCTTTCTTTTGTTAATGTGGTGTATCACATTAATTGATTTGTGGATGTTAAACCACCCTTGCAGCCCAGGAATAAATTACACTTGGTTGTGGTGAATAATCCTTTTACTGTATTGTTGGATCCTATTGGCTAGTATCTTGGTGAGAATTTTTGTATCCATGTTCATCAGGAGTATTGATCTGTAATTCTTCCTTTTGGTGGGGCCTTTGTCTGGTTTGAGAATCAAGGTAATGCTGGCCTCATAAAAAGAGTTTGGAAGTTTTCCTTCTATTTCTGTTTTTTTGAAACAGCTTCAGAAGAATAGGTATTAATTCTTCTTTAAATGTTTGGCAGAGTTCCCCTGAGAGGCCATCAGTCTCTGGACTCTTGTTTTTGGGAGATTTTTGGTTAGTGATTCAATTTCCTTGCTGGTTTTATGTCTTTTCAGGTTTTCTATTTCTTCCTCTTTCAATTTTGTTAGTTTATAAGTTTCCAGGATGTACCCATTTCTTCCAGATTGCCTAATTTGTTGCCATATAGTTGCTCATAGTATGTTCTTATAGTTGTTTGTATTTCTTCGTTGTTGGTTGTGATCTCTCCTCTTTCATTCATGATTTTATTTATTTGGGTCCTTTGTCTTTTCTTATTGGCAGTCTGGCTAGGATTTATAGATCTTATTAATTCTTTCAAAGAACCAGCTCCTAGTTTCGTTGATGTGTTCTACTGGTTTCTTTTTTTAACTTCTATATCATTGATTTATGCTCTGATCTTTATTATTTTTCTTCTCCTGCTGGATTTAGGCTTTATTTGTTTTATTTCTCCAGCTCCTTTAGGAGTAATGTTAGGTTGTGTAGTTGAGACTTTTCTTGTTTCTTGAGGAAGGCCTGTATTGCTATGTAATTCCCTCTTAGGGCCACCTTTGCTGCATCCCAAATGTTTTGAATAGTTGTGGTTTTTTTTTAATTCTTCTTTAATTTCTGGGTTCACCTACTCATTCTTTAGTAGGATGCTCTTTAGCCTTTATGTATTTGAGTTCTTTCCAAATTTCCTCTTGTGATTGAGTTCAAGTTTCAAAGCACTGTGGTCTGCAGATATGCAGGGAATGATCCTAGTCTTTTTGTACTGGTTGAGACCTGATTTGTGATCCATTATGTGATCTATTTTGGAGAATGTTCCATGTGCAGGTGAGAAGACTGTGTATTCTGTTGCTTTAAGATGGACTGCTCTATTCATATCTTTGAAGTCCATCTGGTCCAGTGTATCATTCAAAGCCCTTGTTTCCTTTTTGATCTTCTGCTTAGATGATCTGTCCATTGCAGTAAGTGGGGTGTTAAAGTCCCCTGCTATTATTGTAATATTATCATTGAGTTTCTTTAATTTTATTATTAACTGGTTTATATAATTGACTGCTCCGATGTTAGGGGCATAAATATTTACAATTGTTAAATCTTCTTGCTGGATATACCCTTTAATTATGATATAGTGTCCTTCCTCATCTCTTATTACAGTCTTCGGTTTTAAAATCTAGTTTTTCTGATATAGGATTGCTATCCAGCTTTCTTCTGATATCCATTGGTGTGATAAATGGGTCTCCACTCCCTCAATTTAAGTCTGGACGTGTGTTTAGATCTAAAATCAGACTCTTGTTAGATAGCATATTGATGGGTCTTGCTTTTTTATCCAATCTGATACCCTTTGTCTTTCGCTTGTAGCATTTAGCCCATTTACATTCAGAGTAATTATTGAAAGATATGAATTTAGTGCCATCTATTATCTGTATAGTCACTGTTTCTATATATTGTCTCTGTTCCTTTCTTGTCTGTGTTACTTTTGGGCTCTGTCTTCTCTTAAAGGATCCCCTTTAATATTCCTTTAATAAATCCAGCAGGGCTGGTTTAGTTTCACAAATTCTTTTAGTTTCTGTTTGTCCTGGAAGGTTTTTATCTCTCTGTCTCTTCTGAATGACAGCTTTGCTGGATAAAATATTCCTGGCTGCATATTTTTCTCATTTAGCACACTGAATATATCATGCCAGTCCTTTCTGGCCCACCAGGTGTCTATGAATAGGTCTTCTGCCAGTCTAATGTTTCTACCCTTTTGAGTTATGGAGCTGTTGTTCCAAGCTACTTTCAAGATTTTCTTTTTGTCTCTGAGATTTGCAGGCTTCACTATTACATGTCAAGGTATTGACCTACTTTTATTGATTTTGAGGGGGGGTTTTCTGTGCCTCCTGGACTTGAATACCTATTTCCTTCCCCAGATTAGTGAAGTTCTTTGCTGTAATTTGCTCCAAAACACCTTCTGCCCCTCTCTCTTTCCTCTTCTTCTGGGATTCCAATTATTCTAATATTGTTTCACTTTATGTTATGACTTGTCTCTCGAATTCTCCCCTCATGATCCAGTAGTTGTTTATCTCTCTTTTTCTCAGCTTCCTTTTTTGCCATATCATTTTGTTTTCAAATCTCCAAATCTCTCTTCTGCCTCATTTATCCTAGCCATTAGAGCCTCCATTTTATATTGCATCTCATTAATCACTTTTTTGATTTTGACTTGATTAGATTTTAGTTACTTTATTTCTCCAGAAAGGGATTCTCTAGTTTCTTCTATGCTTTTTTCAAGCCCAGGTAGTATCTTTATAATCATTATTCTGAACTCTAGTTCTGAATCTTACTTACATCCATAATGATTAGGTCCCTGGCAGTCAGTAGTGCCTTTTATTCTCTTTCTTGAGGTGAGTTTTTCTGTCTTGTCATTCTGGCCATACATGAATAGATGAACAAGAGAACAAAATACTAAGATGGCAACAATGACCCCAAGAAATATACATTAAACAAATCAAAAGAGACCCGAAACAGGAAAGAGAAAAAAAAGGTTAAAGAAAAAATGAGAGAGAGAATATAATCAAATAGGTGAACAGAATAGAGCAATACACTGGGTCCTATGTCTCACCCTCCACTCTTCTTTGTACCCTCATGGACAAGCAGTCAGTCACTCCTGTCTCCCTGGGCTCTGTCTGCACTCTGTTCTCACCTGGCCTGTGACTGAATACTTCTGACCCAGGCATGCAACCCTGCTTGGAATTTCCAAACCCTGCAGACACCTGCAGCATGCAAATGTTTAGATAGTCCTAATGCTACATAAATTGTTCTAAAGTACAGAAATTTAGGAAAATATTCATGTTCTTTTAATGAAGCAAATATAGTAGTTGTTAAATCTACTAAAGACAGTACAAAAAATAAAATGATTGACCAATGTGACATATAAGCATTAATATAAAATATGCTAAGTAAAATATTAACAATCAGAATCCAACACTACCATAAGAAAATATAACACACATGACCCAGTAGGATTTATTCCACGTGTGCATGGTTTGTTTAATATTTGAAAGTATGCAATATACTGTATTAATAGGTTCTAAGGAGAAAAATAGAATTGGTGAATACTTTTTAAACAATTTTATATCTATATCTATGCCTATATTTATATCCATCCTATTCCTAAACCAGCATCATATTTAATGGGGAAACACTAGAAGCATGGGTACTTCATGATCCTCAAGGCAGGATGCCTACCACAGTCACTAATATTTATAATGGAAGTATTAGTAAATAAAATTAGACAAGAGAAACTGTTTAGAGTTATAACAACTGGAAAAGAAGTAAAACTATTTCTATTTGCAGATGATATAATGGTATAACTGGGCAATACTAGAGAGTCCGTGATAAAACATAAATAATAAAAGAATTCAGTAAGAAGGCAGGTATAGAATTATCATACAGAAATCAACAATCTCACATGCACATTAACGATGTAGGAGATAAAATGGTAGAGAAACCCCACTTACAAGTAAGATAAAGTATTAGAAGTAAACTTAAAAAGGAACATGCCAAAATTATATGAAAAAAACTCTATAACATCCCAAAAGATACAAAATGAAAAGATATTTTTTATTCTAAAACAAGGCAACTCTAATGCAGATGTTGTTTCTCCCTAATTTATATATTTAAAGCAATGTCAATAAAAGTCATTTTACCTGTGGAAAATTGATGTGCTGATAATAAAGGTAATATTGAAAAAGAAACATACAAGAATAGCTAGGAAAACTGAAAAAGAAAAACTGTAAGAGATGACTAGCCCTGCCAGATATTAAAATATTTTATAAGTCTATTTTGTTAAAACATTATGCTACTTGTACATCAATGAGTAGACAGTCCACTTCTTCATATTCTTTTTCAGAAAGTCCAAAGTCCAAAAAGAAGCCAAAGTGTATATGGGAATTTTTTTTTTTTATGATGGGGGTGAGATCCCAAATTAGTAGGCAAAGGTGATCTTTTTAATAAATGCTTCTGGACTAATTGGATAGAGACATTTGGACCACAACAAAAGTAAACCAGTGAAACAAAATGCGTATCTCTAGTTTACATAAGAATTAATTCCAAATGGATAGGAGATGTGAATGTAAAATAACAAAACAATAGAATACTAGGAGGAAACATAGTTAAATCCCTGTATAATCCTGGTGTAGTCAAAGACTTCCAGAATAATTATGTCTCAAAATCCAGATTGAGTAAAAATAATTAATATATTTACCTATCAAATAGAAAATATTTGTATGACAAATTAAAGTCAAATACAAAAAAAAATAGTGTGTTTGCAACATATAGCTCAGGTAAAAGAGAATGATTCTGAATTTATAAAGAACTCTAAAAATTAGAGAGAAAAAAAAAGACCTTGTAGAAAGTTGGCAGAAGACAAAAACAGATAGCAAATATATTGAAATGGTCCTTAAATATAAGACACTTATCTTTACTCATAATAGGAAATTGAAATTAAAATATTTCTCACCTCTCATGCCGGTAACAATTTATAAGCTCAGATGTAGTTACCACTTTCTGGGCTACAGTAACTCTTCAATGCAGTAAAATTTATTTGTTCTACCCCTCTTACCGATTACTGTTCTTTGTTGCCTTGTGTCTAATGTTTTGAAAGTCATTTCTTATATTTCCTCCATTTATTTTAGAGGGTAAGGTAAGTCTAGTTCCTGTTATTGCATCTTCCAGAAGTGGAGTTCTCTGATTTTTGCCACATCCTATTGCTTAGAATGTAGATATTTACAAATCAGCATATGTCTCTAGGGGAAAAATCATCTGGAGAATATCAAAGTCACTTTTAATGAAAAATCATCTGGAGAATATCAAAGTCTTCTCCCTAGGATCTTGGCTCTTAATGTCCTAGCTGCCTTGGTTGTTTGTTGATGGTTTTAAGTAGCTATTTGTTTTATTTATCTAGTATTATAGTTCTTCTTAGCAGGAGGGTTGGTCTGATAAAAGCTTTTTCATTATAGCCAGAGGCAAAAGACTCAACCAATATCTATTTCTAATACAACTCCTCCCCCATCCTTTCTAGTTTCTTCCATCTGGAACTCTGGTTAGGTATCAGTGGACCTACTCAGTCCTTCTTCTATTTATCTTCACATCGTTTTCATATATACTGTCTTGAATTCTTAATATTTTTAAAGTTTCATTATTTAATTTATGAATTCTGTTCTTAGCTGTTGACCTATTAAGGTTTAAATTTCAATTAATGCATATTTGTTATTTTCAGGGTATTTAGTTTTTTTTTTTTTCAAATTTTCCTGGGTCATGTTTGATTTTCAGACATGAAAATTTTGTTATTTCTTTGGTCATTCTTTTGTTCCTTTTATTTCTTGAAACTATTTATATTTTGTGTCTGATATTTTTTATGTTTTTAGATTTTTGTATCTCTGACTCTTCAGTATATTTTTTTTCTATAGAATTCTCATTCTTAATGATGTATTTCTTTGATGTTCTGTGATTTTCACACATTATTAGCTAATATCCTTGAAACTGTCTGTGGGAATTCCTTGAGCCTGCTTTTGAAGTGCGTTATGTGATGTCACAGGGCATTTGCATTTCCTTTTGCCTAGTACTGGTTTCATGACCAACTAGGGCTACTTCAAAACTATGATGTTGACCTCTTGGGAGAAGGGAGGGCTCATAGGTAGTGGGCATTCAAGCTGTAGAACTCTGAGTGCTGGTTAGGAATTTTAGAAATTTCCCCCTCACCCTTACCCAAACTTTCCTTACTTTCTAACACTGGCTTGTTGTGGGTTTTTTTTTGTTTTTGTTTTCTGTAGTTGGGTTTTTTTTGGATTTACCACTTGGTGATGTCTCTTTCTGGGGATTTTTCTTCATTGACGGTTTCTGCTCTGAATTCCTACAGTGATTGGGCACCGAGCCATTTCTCTTATTCCTAATAGGTATGAGTGGCTGGCCTGTTAATAAACAGGTTCCCAACTACTCAAGATTAGAAAATGCCCCCAACCCTCTGAGAAAATGAAAACCATAGAGCTCACCTCTATTTAAGAATCATTCTCAGGATGGCCGGGTGGCTTAGGCGGTCAAGCATTCCATTCTTGATTATGGTTTAGATTATGATCTCAGGGTCCTGAGATACAGCCTTGTAGTGGGCTGTGTGCTGGGTGTGGCACCTGCTTAAGATTCTCCCTCTCGTTCTGCCGCTTCTCCTCTTGCTTATGAATGTGTGCATGCACTCACTTGCTCTCTCTCCCTCAAAAAAAAAAAAAAATTTTTTTTTTTTCTTTTGACATTTTGGGCCTCATATGCTTTCCCTTTATTTCCAAATTACTCATTGTTAAAAATGTAACTTAAATTCCAGCAATGTTTAAAATGTAACTTAAATGTTTTTGTACTGAAAGGATTTGTGTTGCACATCTGATCTACCCTCTAGTCTTCAATATTGCTAGACACAAAGTCTCTCCAAACTATGTGTTATACTGAAATCCAGGTTATATACTTAACTGAAAATATTATCAGGTATCTCACATGCTCAAAAATAACAAATAATGAAAAAGCAACATTTGATTCTTCCTGAATGTCTTCAAGTTGAAGGACACATTCCTTATCAAGGAGCCTGACTTGATTTCCTTCATGATTTGATCTTTGCTTAGCACTTTAGCTTGAACTTATATATAACACTTCCTTCCTATACTTTGTTTTATTAAAATACTTGCATTTTTTTCCATAGAACATCCTTTATCTTAACTCTTTGCCTTTGCCTGTTTAACTCTCAGCCAGAAATTTAGTTTTAGTTTTTCTTTGCCTAACCAGTGTCTCAGGACTGAAGGGATGCTTTGACATAACATCTTATAGGAAGCATCCTTTGACCTGCCATTCCATTCCCTCATATTTACCATGTTCCAGCTGCCCTCTGAATGTATCCTGTCTTTATCTAAATTGTAGCACATATCATACTGAGAACAAATTGAGGTCAAAGGCTCTCTTATTTATCTAATCATCCCCAATGCCTGTTATGTTACCTTCCATATAACAAGTCTGATAAATGTTGGATGAATGAAAACACTTGTTAAAAATCTCATTGCATGACACAGCACCTTTAATCGTTATTTTTTATCACCAGTATGTAAAGAATGTTACTTTATACTTTTAGGGTTTTTTGGTTTTATTTTGTTTTTTGTTTTTGTTTTTCAGTATTTCACAAAATATTTTCTTACACATGATCACATTTTGTGCTTGATGGAATTCTCTGAGTTAAGTAACTTCTTTAAAGTTAAAAAAACAAATGAAAAGGTGTAACATAGCCCTAATGTCAAAGGGATTTTTTTTTTTTTAGTCTAACCTGCTAGTCTATGAGAATCACATAATTCTCAGTGACTGTTAATGTCAAGATGACAACAATGGTGTGATGCTGCTGTTTGTTAACATGATGAATATTTCCAAAGTGTCCCAATTTTCCTCATTGTACTTTTTGTCTAATTTTGCAGTCATAAAAACTTTTAGTCAAATCAAAATAGGTTTCCTTAGTTTTCCTGTAGTGCAGTTTGAATGGTAACAAAATCGATTTGATATTATTTTTCTCTTGGAGGGTGGTCATTTTTTCAGTACTCTGGGAAATAAAAAAAAGATTTGTTTATCAAAGGTTTTCCCATGATATTCATAAAGAAAAGTTCAAAATTTTAAAAAAATATGTCAGATGAAAAGACTGAGGGTATAAGGACATTTTATTTATAAAGCTGTGTATTTTGGTCATTAAACATACAGGAGATAAATGAAGGTCAGGTATTTGATCTCCTTGAAATCTACCTATAGTGGTATAAAAGGAGATACATGAAAGCAAGGAATTTAGGTAGGAAATATGATAATAAACACAGAGATTGTAATCTACTTTAGTATATCCCAGAAATAAAGTAGCTGAGATGTTTGATCTCATGACTAAGCTTTTTATTGAGGTGAAATTAATACAACATACAATTAACTTTTTAAAAGTGTATGGTTCAGGGTCATTTACTGTATTCACAGTATTGTGAAACTACCATCTCTCTCTAGTTTCAAAACTTTTTTTATCATGTGAGAACATCCCTACCACATAGTCAATAAATAATCACTCCCTATTTCTCCCTACCCTCATCCCCTGGTACCACTAATTGCTTTCTGTCTTTATTGGATTTGTTGTTCTTGATAGTTCACATAAAAAGAATCATACACATGACCTTTTGTTTCTTGCTGTTTTCACTCAGCATGTTTCAGGTTTCATCCAAATTGTAGCATATATCATTATTACATTCCTTTTTATGATGCAGTATTACATTATATATTACATATACATACATATATATACATACATACATACACACACACACACACACACACACACATTGACATACATACCACAATTTGTTTATCCATTCATCTGTTGGCATTAGGGTCGTTTCCATCTTTTGGCTGTTATAAATAGTGTTGCTCTGAACACTTAAGAACAAGTATTTGAATACCTGTTTTTAATTCTTCGTGGTATATACCTAGGAGTGAAATTGTTGGGTCTTATTGTAATTCTTTTTAACTGAGGAAACACAAAGCCATTTTCAAAAATGGCTGCACCATTTTACATTCAGATTGAGAATGTATGAAGGTTCCTGTTTCTCCACATCCTCACAAACACCTGTTATTTTCTGGGTTCTTTCCTTTTTTTCTTTTTTTTTTGTACCATAGCCATCCTAGCAGGTGTGAAGTGGTTTATCATTGTGGTTTTGATTTGAATTTCTTTAATGGCCAATTATATTGAACACCTTTTCATATGCTTTTTAGCTATCTGTGTATCTTCTTTAGAGAAATGTCTATTCGAGTCATTTACCTATTATTTAAATGGATTATTTGCTTTTTTGTTCCGTTTGTGTTCTTCATATATTCTGGGCACTAAACCCTTATCAGATAAATGATTTACAAATATTTTCTTTCATTCTGTATGTTGTCTTTTCACTTTTTTGATGTCTATTGATGGACCTAAGTTTTTAATTTCTAAGAAGCCCAATTTATCTATTTTTCCTTTTGCTGCTTGTGCTTGAGTGTCAAATACCAGAATCCATTGCTAAATCCAAGGTCATGAGGATTAATCCCTGTTTTTTGTTTTGTTTTTGTTTTTGTTTTTTTGTAATAGTTTTATAGTTTTGGCTCTTACATTTAAGTCTTTGATGCATTTTGAATTAATTTTGTATGTGGTGTGAAGTTGAGGTCCAGATTCATTATTTTGCATGTTGTTATCCAGTTCTACTGGCATAATTTGTTAAAAAGACTATTCTTTCATTATTGGGTGGTCTTGACAACATTGTCAAAATTGATAGGGTATATATATGTGGGTTTATTTCTAGACTCTCAATTCTATTACATTGCCCTATAAGTCTATGTCTGTGACAGTACTACATTGTACTGATGCTGTTTGTTTACTTTTGGCACATGAGTACCTTCCCAAAGCAAGAGCACTTTTCCCTTCTTACTATCAAATGACAAAAAAGGGCATAAAAGCGTATCCAATTTTTCTTAACACTGATGCCTGCCAAATATCTGTGACAAGAGATAGGAAAGGATGGGTGATCACATCCATGAAATGAAATTGAGGTATGATGGTATAATAGAAAGAACGTAGACTTGGGGACCCTGGTTGCCTCAGTCAGTTAAGCGTCAGACTCTTGATTTTGGCTCAGATCATGATCTCAGGGTCATGAGATTGAGCCCTGAGTTGGGCTCTGGGCTGAGCATGGAGCCTGCTTAAGATTCTCTCCTTCTCACTCTGCTCCTCCCCCGCTTGTGTGCACATAACACATCTTCTCTCTCTCTAAAAGGAAAAAAAAATAGACTTTATAGTCTAACATACTTAGGCTGAAGTCCCAGCTATTAGTTATAGTATCTTGGGCATGTAATTTTAATCTCTTTGAACCTTAGTCTATACTTCTGGTAAATGTGGATAAAAATGCCTACCTGTGGTATTTTTGCAATAAGTAGGCATTGTATATGTAAATTTTCCCTAGTTCAGTGCCAGATACAAAATAGTTATAGAAAAAAGAGCTGTTAATAGTAGTTTATTGCTTTTAAAAACGGAACTTCATATGGAGAATGATCCCAAACCTTGAAAAATGGTCTCCTGCAGTCCTTGAAAAAAGCAAACCATCTTAGCTATTTCAGAAATTGCTTTCTAGGAAAGTGGCTTCTTACCTACTAACCATTACATTTGGCTTTGAGTGTCAGGAGTTAGCTTCTTCTTATTCAGATGCCAGCAGGTGTATATATGTGTGTGAGTGTAGAGCTCTGTGAGTACATATCTACTCTGTTTGCTTTTATTTTATATGCTGAGTCTGTAATCCTTGGTTCAGACACTGCCTTTATTAATATGCTGTGTAAATATGCCTGAGGTCTGTAAAAGAGTATGCTGCATATAAAAAAAATTAAGAGAATTAATGCCTTCACTGACAATTGAGTGTGGGGGGCGGTCTTCTGAATATTATCCCTAGACTATACAATTCTCAGATTTATAATCAAGTCACTTTTTAAAATATAACTGGGTTATAGGAAAGAGAACTTGGAGCCAGTTTTGTTTCTCTGAAAGAATTATTTGTTTTCTATTGCTCTTCTGGTACACATACATTGTTATTAGGATATGGTGGTATCAGAGAGCTACAGATTTACACATTGTGAGACAGGAATTCAAGTCCATATGCCACTACTCATTGTATAATCCTCTAGAGTCACTTTACCTCTTCAGACATCATTTTCTCATTTGTAAAAGAGAAAGAATAATTATCTTATAGGACTGATTATAAGAATCAAATGAATCATTGAAATCAATGATTTTTCAGCCATAAAGCATCATATATATGTGAGCTCTCATTATTAACATTTAGTGCCATTTATGAAATTGTGGAGTCTTAAATTAGGAAGGCACCTAATCGGCCACTTTGCCAATTACCCACCACTGTATTTGCCTTGCTAGCTGGCATTGTAAACTACTTTGTTTAGTAGTAATTCTTATTCCTTGCACTGGTTGCTTAAACATGGTACCATTGTAGTGTGAAGTAGCATATCCAATTAAAAATATGAACCATTGAAAACAGGCCACACTCTTCTCACTGGTCTGTAAAATGATTTTTTTTTTTTAACTTGTAGAGGCAGTTAAAAAGCCTTTGGTAAATCCAAGAAATATCTGTTTCCTTGAGCTCTGCTTTTTCAGTAATCCAGTACCAGGTTTTCTATGAGTGTACAGAGAATGCTGATTGATGCTAATGGTAACTTGGCCAATTTCCCATTCCCTGTACTTTCATTTTCATGTGTAGCAGAGACAGACTTCTGCAGTTTGAACACAGGGGATATAGAGGCAGGGCACTTCAAAAAGGAACATTAAATACTGTAATGATAACTAGTAAGAGCTCATTAAGCTAGTTACTCTGTAACAATGGTTTGAATTTCTATATTTTGTACAACTGTCTAATTCATAAAATATTTGAGGTCAAGGAAAAGATGTTTGTAAATTTAATTTATTTATTTCATTCCCCCATCCAAGAAATGTTATCATCTTCAATGTAGTAGTAGGATATTTGTGTACTTTTCCAAAGTATAATTAAGGACTATATCAGAAAGTGAGCAGTTCCATGATAACCATTGGTAGAGGAAAGACAAATCACATTTGTTTTTCCAAGTCTTTGATGATAAACAATGTAAACATGAAGTAACAACATCAAATAACAGGAATGAATACAGTTTGATGACGCCCTTCTGTGTTGGAGAGTTGTGTGTTTGCATATAGCACTCATTCTCCAATTTCTTTGGAGAATCATCCTTCTTTTACTCTTAGTCTGAATGTGATTTGGAGGTGTTAGCTCCTTTACTTATCTTATCAATGATTTATTTAAATTTTTGGTTTATATTTTGAGATAATGATATCTTACATGCAGTTCTAAAAATAATACAGTGAGATCCCATAACTGCTTTATCCAGTTTTCTCTAGTGATAACATTTTGCTAAATTATGCTGCAATATTACAACATGGATCTTGCCACTGATGTAGTCAAGATACAGAACTGTTCTGTCCCTACAAGGATTCCCTTATGTTGCACTTCCCTGGTCACATCTATGTCCCTTCTGCCCCCATTCCCTCTTTAGCTCCTGGAAACCACTAATCTGTTCTCCACATCTATAATTTTGTGATTTCAAAAACTATATAAATCAGCTCATACAGTATATAACCTTTTGAGCTTGGCCTTTTTCACTCAGTATTATTCTCTGGAGATTCATCCAGATTGTTGTGTGTATTAATAGTTTGTTCCCTTTTATTTCTGGATAATATTCCATGACAAGGATATGTCCCCGTTTGTTTAACCATTCACCCACAGAAGGACATTTGGATTATTTACTGTTTGGGGCTATTACAAGTAAAGCTTTTACAAATATTTGCGTACAGGGTTTTTGTGAACATAAGTTTTTATTTCTCTGAGATATAAGCCTAAGAATGTAATTTCTGCTTAATGCGGTTACATGCTCAGTATATTGCATAGAGTTCTCCAATGAAACCATTTGGGCCTGGTCATTTCTTTTGTTGTAATTTTTAAATTAGGAACTTATTTTCTATTAATAGCTATAGGACTATTTGAATGATCTATTTTATCTTGGATGAATTGTGGTAGTCTGTGTTTTTTGAGGAATTAATCCATTATCTTCATCTAAGTTATAAAATTTATGGTTGATTGTAGTATCCCCTATTGTTTTTTTAATATCTATAGGATCATTAGTGATCTTCCCTGTTTCATTCCTGATATTGGTAATTTATGTCTTCCTTTTTCTTCACTTTGTCAGTCTTCCAAGAGGCTAGCCAATTTTATTGAACTTTTCGAAGAACCAGTTTTTTGTTTCGTTGATTTTATTGATTTCTGCTTTTTATTATTTTTTTCCTTTTGCTTGCTTTGGATTTATTTTGCTCTTTTCCTGGATTCTTGAGATGGGAGCTTAGATTATTGATTTGATCCTTTTTCTTTTTTTCTAAAGTAAACATTTAGTGCTCTAAATTTTCCACTCCATAGTAGCATTTATAACATTGCATCATAATTAAGTGACTCTAGTATTTTAGTGTGTCTCACAAATTTGTTATCATACACTTCATGTTAATTCACTTAAATTCATGGATTATTTAGAATTATCTGGTGTTTGGCAATTTTCTGTATCTTTCTGTTATTTTGTCAAATTTGTCATTTGATTTCACTGTGGTCAGAGAACACATTCTGTATGATTTTAGTTCTTTTAAATTTATTGAGGTTTTGTTTTATGGTCTGGAATATAGCCTGTCATAGTATATGTTTTCTGGGTGCTTGAAAAGAATGTATAGTCTTCTGTTTTTAATTGACTATTTTATAAATATCAATTAGATCAAGTGATGGGACTGACAACTTCTAAACTTTTTATTTGTCAGAACTAAAATTGACTAGAGTTTTAAATTCTTTTTTTTTTTTTTCCATTTTAGATTTATTTTAATGTGTACCTATTCAGGAGTATTAACTGTAAGCCTGGGATGTTTACTGAGTTTCTTCACCCCGGTAAAATCTGAACTCCAGTGTTTGTCTTTTCAGTTGACTTCTGAAAGTTTACCTTAATTTCTCATCCTCTTAGCTTCTACTTGTGAATCGACAAATAACTTAAGATAAATGGTGTCAAGTATAGGTCTTATCACTTTGTCCTTTTCTTCGCTATGGGGTCTTTGCACCTGATGTCTCTTGGAAACTTTCTAGTGTGTGTGTGTATGTGTGTGAAAATGTTTGTATTTTTAATCAAATTTTCTCCAGTTTTCCTAGTTTTACTAGTGGTGGGATTGGTTTGATATAAGATAATTTGCTATAGCCAGAGCTGGAAATGTCAACAGTTTTTTACTGAGTACCTATATTCTGTCAGGTACTATTCTAGAATCTTTATTCTAGATTCTCTCCCCTAATGGAGTTTACATTCAAGTGGGTCAGTCAGCGCAAGGTGGGCATATCATGATAGCCCAGTCAGTGAGAATAGTGTCTCCATGGTAAGTGGTTGTTCCAGTATAGGCTTTATGAAAACAGCCAAGCCAGCTACACCTGATGAGGCTCAATTAGAGGGTGTTTGAAGGGACTGTTGTTAAAAATAAATGTTATTTCTTTAGGAGTTGGAATTAAGAGAATAGAAGCCTGAATATGCTGGGATGCAAGGGAAGAGAGAGACTTTGTTGTTGTTGTTTTTTAATGTTTTGGTTTTTTTTCCCCCCAATACGCAAAGGCATGAAATCAACATACAGAAATGTAGGGCTGAGGGATGAAGAGAGTCACCATATTGATTAATTGTTTAAATTTCTGGCACTATTTCTGGATGTATCACCTATGTGAATTATACTGGTTTTTGCTTAAGATCATCTGATTTGAGTTTTTGTCACTTAAAACCTCATTAATACTGATTATTAACTAGCAAATTCAATGGATACTTTTTGGTATTGATTTTGTTGGTCTTTTTGCATTTGACTTTGTATGGCTTTCTTTCTTTTTTTGAATATTTCTTTTCCTGTGGCTTCTATTTTACCACTATTTATTGGTATTTCTTCTAGGTTCACAGTAGTTTTCCTCAGACTCCTTCCCAGTTTTTTTCTCCCCTTCTCTGTGTTAACTCTTTCATCCTTCATGATAGTATCCTTGATCCTTGGTTCTCTGGTATCTAAATGAATGTCTTAACTAAATGAATGTCAACTAGAATTTATCCAGAAATATGGGTTGTTTTTGACTCATTGATTCTATCACATAAACATTTTTTATTTCCATCCCTTGATTATACTTAACTGTATTAATTCAGGCCTTCACCAGTTCTCACTAGTACAAATTAGTAGTGGCCTCCTAATTTAACTCTCTCCTTTCATCATTTTCTAAATAGTTACCAGAGTAGTAGAGCTTCATGGCAATACTGGCCATGTCATTTCCTTATATTACACATAAGATAAAATCAGTAGTGCTAGGATATGGTGGTCCTAGCTGACTCCTCTGTTCTCAGCATTTGTTGATCTTCCTTTTCATTCTTTGCTCTTGTCAGAGAAAAAAGCTTAGATTCCAATGAAAAAGTTATGCTTTGCTATGTTTTGGTTCCACTGTACCTGCTATTCCCTAGAAAATGTGTTTTTCTGTGTGTCAGCCTGCTGAACACATGGTTGTACTTCAAATCATAGCTTAAATTGTTACCTCTTCTTTGAAACATTCCCCAAACTCAGGCAAATTCAGGTAGTTTGGTCCATTTATATTGTAGACGTAGTATTAGTACATTACAACATTTATATTAAAATTGACTGTAGCTCTGCCTCTTTCCTCAAGTGAAAATTTAATTCATCTAAGGAGAAATTTCAATTCAACTTTGAATTTCCAGATCTTGAAAAGTATCTGACAGACAGTAGGCACTCAATAATCTAAGTGAATACATTAGACCTGTTTATATAAAGTAGGCTGTGATACTTTTTTCACTAGTAACTATTTGTGGACCATTTTTACATTTGTCATTTTTTAATCTTGGAAATATCTTCAGGAACATTAAGGAAATGTAAAACCATATGCATTATACCCATCTACTTAATACCATATAAAACTAATTATAATCCCAATCAAATGAAAGGGATTTATTACACTCACTTTGGTTTTTGTTGTTTTGTTTTTACAGATGGGTAAATTAAATTGGAGAGAGTTAGGAATTTTGTGTAGGGATATGGGACTAGTAAATTTTGGAGGTGAAGCAAGAACTTCAGGTTTTATAACTCTGAAGTATTTACTTTTTCACTACTACACAATTCGTCCTTTAAGATCAACGGGAAAGGCATACATTATGCTTATCCTTCAAAAATGTTTGAACATTTTAAATGTTAAATAATTTTAGAAAGATAAGCATGATGATGAACCTAAAGTTTTATCATATGACTGATTTTCACCGCCATTGCCAAATGCCAAAAAAATCATTACACATTCCCTTACCTGCCTAAAATCTTTCCTCAAGTATCTTAGTCAGGCAACCTTGTTTAATCCCTTATAAACTTAAGTGCTGCCCAGCTTTCCAACCCTTTTACCATGTTGTCCTTTTCCCCACAGCATTTAATCACCTTTTAACTTAATATAGAATTGATTTATTACTTATATTGTTATTTTCTGTTTCCATCTACTTGAATTTAAATTCCAGAAGAGAAAAAAATTTGTCTATTTTGTATACTAATAAAAATAACACAGAATCAATAAGAAAGTCTGGTAAATATTAGGTGATGATTTAGAAATAAGAGCTAGAGATAGAACTAGGCATATATAAAGTGAACTGAGAATGAATGAGTAAATGAATGAATAAAAAGACATGATGCCAAGAGTAAATACAATTTTACAGGATGTTCCTGCAACTTTCTTAGAAAACCTTATTTAGGGAAAGATGATGGAGGAGTAGGGAACCCTATTTCAACCGCTCTCCTGAATCAAGCTGGATATCTACCAGACCATTCTGAACACCCACGAAATCAGCCTGAGATGTAAGAAGGTATATCTGGATCTCTACAAACAGAACATCTCTGGCAGTTGGTCTCAAGGTATGAAGTGGGGAGCTGAGAGTCTGCAGGTGGATATCAGAAAATACATGGAAGAGGGAGGGAGCCTCTGTGAACGTTTGCCAGCCTCCTGAGCTGGGGACCGGGCACAGGCTTGCAGACCGGTAGTGATGGGGAAAGGTCTTTAGGACACCGCACCAGACTGAAACCTGGAGCTTGGGAGCGTGCATGTGAACCGGGGGTGGCTGGCAGTTTTAGAAGCACAAAGTGCTGAGACGTGCCTGGCGTTGGGAGCGAGGACTGGGAGAGTGGCTGTGGGGCACACAAGCCAGATGCTGTGGGTCTTTAGCAGCACAGACAGAAATGGAATCAGTGTGACCTGGAGAGCTCAGTGAAGAGCAGACTAAGACAGAGGTTTGGGTAAGGTCATTTCTGCTCTGACTCTCAGAAGAGACACAGAAGGTTGCCAGGGAAAACCACCAGAGAACAAAACCCCCTAATAACCAGTTCTCAGTGAGCCCGCTCCCCCACAGGGGACAGGGCAATTGTGCCCAAACAGGGTTGTGTGAGTATCAGGATAGCAGGCCCCTCCCCCAGAAGGCAGTCTGGATGAACAAGAAGCCCACATCACTAAGGTCCCTATAAAACAGGTGCATCTTGCTTAGGTCCTGGTCAGTAATTTGGACTCTGTACATTCCCACAACCACACCTCATCAGAATGACAAAGAGGAGGAACCCCCAACAAAGGAAAGAAAGAGACTGTGGCCTCTGCCACAGAACTAATGGATATGGATATAACCAAGATGTCAGAAATGGATTTCAGAATAGCGATTATCAAGAAGATATCTAGGCTTGAGAAAAATATTAACAAAAACATAGAATCTCTAAGGGCTGCAGTGAGTTCTAATCTGGCAGAATTTAAAAATGCTATGAATGAGATGCAGTCTAAACTGGATGATCTGACGGCCAGGGTAAACAAGGCAGAAGAACAAATTAGTGAGTTAGAGGATAAGATGGTACAAAAGAAGAAAAAAGAGGTGGCATGGAAAAAAAAATTTCAAAAATCCAATTTCAAAAAACTAAGCTGAGGGAGATTACTGACTCAATGAAACATTCCAATATCAGAATTATTGGGATCCTTGAGGGGATGGAGGAAGGGAGAGGTCTAGAAGATATATTTGAGCAAATCATAGCTGAGAACTTCCCTAATGTGGAGAAGGAAACAAGCATTCATGTCCAAGAGGCAGAGAGGACCCCTCCAAAGATCAATGAGAACAGACTGACACCACGACATATAATAATACCATTTGCAAATCTTAGATCCAAGGAAACAATCTTGAAAGCAGAGAGGGGGAAGAGATTTCTTACATACAGAGGGAGGAACATCAGAGTAACTTCAGACCTGTCCACAGAGACCTGGCAAGCCAGAAGGGGCTGACAGGACATATTCAGAGTACTAAATGAGAAGAGTATGCAGCCAAAGATATTGTATCTAGCAAGGCTGTCATTCAGAATGGATGGAGAGACAAGAAGCTTCCAAGACTGGCAGAAACTGGAAGAATATGTGACCACCAACCCAGCCCTACAAGAAATATTAAGGGGGGTTCTATAAAAATAAAGACTCCAAGAGTGATACAGAACAGAAATTTACAGAGACAATCTATAGAAACAAGGACTTCACAGACAACATGGTGACATTAAAATCATATCTCTCAATAATCATTCTTAATATGAATGTCCTAAGTGCTCCCATGAAATGCCACAGGGTTGCAGTTGGATAAAAAGACATGACCCATCCATCTGCTGTCTACAAGAGACTCACTTTGAACCTAAAGATATCATCCAGACTGAAAGTGAAGGGATGGAAAACCATTTTCCATGCCAACAGACCTCAAAAGAAAGCTGGGGTAGCAATTCTCATATCAGACAAATTAGATTTTAAGCTAAAGACTGTAGTTAGAGATATAGAAAGATGCTGTATTATTCTTAAAGGGAGCATCCAACAAGAGGATCTAACAATTATAAATATCTATGCCCCCAACAGGGGAGCAGCCAATTACATAAGCCAACTGTTAACCAAAATAAAGAAACATATAGATAATAATATGTTAATAAGAGGGGACCTCAACACTCCACTCTCAGCAAATAGGTCAACTAAGCAGAAAATCAACAAAGAAACAAGAGCTTTGAATGACACACTGGACCAGATGGACCTCATAGATATATATATATAGAACATTCTACCCTAAAACAACAGAATACTCATTTTTATCAAATGCACATGGAACTTTCTCCAGAATAGACCATATACTGGGTCACAAAACAGGTCTCAACCAATACCGAAAGACTGAGATTATTCCCTGCATATTCTCAGACCACAATCTTTGAAACTGGAACTCAATCGCAAGAAAAAATTTGGAAGAAACTCAAACACTTGGAAGCTAAGGACTATCCTGCTTAAGAATGTTTGGGTAAACCAGGAAATTAAAGAAGAACTTAAGCAATTTATGGAAACCAACGAGAACAAAAACACATTTGTCCAAAACCTATGGGATACTGCCTTTGCAGTTCTAAGGGGGAAATACATAGCTATCCAAGCCTCACTCAGAAGAATAGAAAAATCTAAAATACAGACCTTATGCTCACATCTTAAACAACTGGAGATGGAACAGAAGAACAGGCTTAAGCCACGCACGAAAAGAGAACTAATTAAGATTAGAGTAGAGATCAATGAATTAGAAACCAGAAATACAGTAGAGCAGATCAACGAAACTAGAAGCTGGTTCTTTGGAAGAATTAATAAGATTGATAAACCACTGGCCAGACTTATCAAAAGGAAAGAGAAAGGACCCAAATTAATAAAATTATGAATGAAGGGGAAAGATCATGACTAACACTAAGAAAATAGAAACAATCATTAGAAACTATTATCAACAACTATCTGCCACTAAATTAAGCATCTTGGAAGAAATGGATCCCTTCCTGGAAACCTATAAACTATGAAGACTGAAACAGGAAGAGATTGACAACCTAAATAGGCCAATATCCAGTAACGAGATTGAAGCAGTGATAAAAAAAAAAACCTCCCAAAAAATAGGAGTTTTGGGCCTGATGGATTCCCTGGGGAATTCTACCAAACATTCAAACAAGAAATAATACCTATTCTCCTGAAGCTGTTTCAAAAAAAGAAACAGAAGGAAAACTTCCAAACTCATTATACGAGGCCAGCATTACCTTAATCCCAAAACCAGGCAAAGACCCCATCAAAAAGGAGAATTACAGACTGATATCCCTGGTGAATATGGATGCCAAAATTCTCAACAAGATCCTCGCTAATAAGATCCAACAGTACATTAAAAGGATTATCCATCACGGCCAGGTGGGATTCATCCCTGGGATGCAAGGGTGGTTCAACATTTGCAAATCAATCAGTGTGATAGAACACATTAAAACAGAAGAGACAAGAATTATATGGTCCTCTTAATTGATGCAAAAAAAATCATTTGACAAAATACAGCATCCTTTCCTGATAAAACCCTTCAGAGTGTAGGGATAGAGGCTACATTCCTTAATTTCATAAAAACCATCTATGAAAAGCCCAAAGCGAATATCATTCTTAATGGGGAAAAGCTGAGAGCCTTTCCCTTAAGATCAGGAACATGACAAGGATCCCCACTCTCGCTATTATTGTTCAACATAGTACTGGAAGTCCTAGCAACAGCAATCAGACAACAAAAAGAAATAAAGGGTATTCAAATTGGCAAAGAAGAAGTGAAACTGTCTCTCTTCACAAATGACATGATACTTGATGTGGAAAACCCAAAAGGCTCCACCCCCAAATTACTAGAACTCATACAACAATTCAGTAATGCGACAGGATACAAAATCAATGCACAGAAATTAGTTGCATTTCTATACAGTAACAATGAGACTGAAAAAAGAGAAATTAGGGAATCCATTCCATTTACAATAGCACCAAAAACCATTAGATACCTCGGAATAAACCTAACCAAAGAGGTCAAGGATCTATACTCTAGAAACTACAGAACACTGATGAAAGACATTGAAGAAGACACAAAAAGATGGAAAAACATTCCATGCTCATGGATCGGAAGAATAAACATAGTTAAAATGTCTATTCTACACAGAGCAATCTATACTTTCAACTCCATCTCGATCAAATACCAATGCCATTTTTCAAAGTGCTGGAACAAACAATCCTAAAATTCACGTGGAACCAGAAAAGACCCCGAATCGCCAAGGAAATGTTGAAAAAGAAAAAAAAAAGCTGGGGCATCACGTTGCCTGATTTCAAGCTATACTACAAAGCTGTGATCACCAAGATAGCAGGGTACTGGCAAAAAAACAGACACATAGATTGGTGGAACAAAATAGAGACTCCAGAAATGGATCCTCAACTCTTTGGTCAACTAATCTTTGATAAAGCAGGAAAAAAATCCAATGGAAAAAAGACAATCTTTTTAATAAATGGTGCTGGGAAAATTGGACAGCTATATACAGAAGAATGAAACTCGACCATTCTCTCACACCATACACAAAGATAGACTCTAAATGGATGAAAGACCTCAATGTGAGACAGGAATCCATCAAAATCATAAAGGGGAACATAGGCAGTAACTTCTTCGACATCGACCACAGCAACCTCTTTCATGACACGTCTCCAAAGGCAAGGGAAACAAATGCAAAAATGAACTTATGGGACTTCATCAAGATAAAAAGCTGCTGCACAGCCAAGGAAACAGTCAACAAAACAAAGAGGCAACCCACGGAATGGGAGAAGATATTTGCAAATGACACCTCAGATAAAGGAGTGGTATCCAAGATCTATAAAGAACTTCTCAAACTCAACACCCAAAAAATAAATACTCAAATAAAAAAATGGGTAGAAGATATGAACAGTTTTCCAGGGAAGACATATGAATGGCTAACAAACACATGAAAAAATATTTAACATCATTAGCCATCATCGAAATTCAAATCAAAACCACATTGAACTACAACCTTACACCAGTTAGAATGCAAAAATTGACAAGACAAGAAACGGCAAATGTTGGAGAGGATGTGGAGAAAGGGGAACCCTCTTACACTGTTGATGGGAATGCAAGTTGGTACAGCCACTTTGGAAAACAGTGTGGAGGTTCCTCAAAAAGTTGAAAATAGAGCTACCCTACAACCCAGTAATTGCACTACTGGGTATTTACCCCAACGATATAGTTGTAGTTAAAAGAAGGGCCATACATACCTCAATGTTCATAGCAGCAATGTCCACGATAGCCAAAATGTGGAAGGAGCTGAGATGCCCTTCAACAGACGAATGGATAAAGAAGATGTGGTCTATATATATAATGGAATACTTTTCAGCCATCAGAAAGGATGATTACTCAAAATTTGCATCAACATGGGTGAAACTGGAGGAGATTATCCTAAGTGTAATAAGTCAAGCAGAGAAAGACAGTTATCATATGGTATCGCTTATTTGTGGAATGTAAGGAATAGCAGGGAGATCATTAGAAGAAAGAAGGGAAAAATGAAGGGGGGGAAAACAGAGGGGAAGACAAACCATGAGAGACTATGGACTCAGGGAAACAAACTGAGGGTTTTAAAGGGGAGGGAGGTGGGGGGATGGTTTAGCCCAGTGAAGGGTATTAAGGAGGGCACGTATTTCATGGAGCAGTGGGTGTTATACACAAACAATGAATCATGGAACACTACATCAAAAGGTAATGATCTACTATATGGTAACTAACATATCCTGATAATAATAATAATAATAATAATAATAATAATAATAATAATAATAATAATAAAAGAAAACCTCAGTTAATGGAGCTTTTGCGAAATGTGAATATTCAGAACTGTTTGGCAGTAATGCTTGCCAAATAGAAATAGGCTCATACAAATTTAGAATTTTTGTGAACAAACAAAATTTAAACAAAATTTTTCGTTATCCTGTTGCAGAAAATAAAAATCAGACTGGTGAGAAACCAAGCAACACTCAGAGAAGTAGGAGAACTCAGGTTTATTTTACACCAGTGGACCCAGACAAGCTCACACTCAAAATTCTGGGCCTCGGCCAGAGGGGTTACACAGCTTTTATAGGGGAGTGCAGGGGGTCAGATTCCAAGATCTATGCTGTCTGTTGGTAGGTGGGTTTAAGTTGGGGGGGTTGCTTTAGGCGGGAGCATTGGTTAGTGCAGGGAGTTTGTGGGGGGAAACCTGTTTACAGAAGCAGAAATGGCTGGTTGTCTCTTGCTTCCAGTAGGGCTTCTGGTTATTTCTTGCTATTTCTAGTGACTTTCCATCTCTTGGGGCCTGCTGGCCTGGGCCTGCTCTGGGTAATTTTCCTCTTCAATCCCTACCCACGATTACCAACTGAGGAAACAGTAAGGGCCAAAACAGAATTCCCAATTGAATTAAGTGGTGGTGGATTGTCAGATTGGCAGTAATTTTGTATGTAAGCTTGACCATTTCCTTCCCAAGAAGTGAGAGAAAATAAGGAAGGTAGGGTCACAGCCTTTTTTTTTTTTTTTATTGAAATGATATAGTGCAATTAAGGGTGATGCTATTTGAATTGTTTGGATTAAATAGGGCTTAGGTGAGGACTCAAAGTGGCTAGTCTAAGGATAATTGACAGAGAGAGCAAGAAAATTAACAAAAAGAGCAGACTAAATTGATTATATTCCCATTAGGGTTTTTGTTTTGTTTGTGGTTTGCAGTTTATTTGGGAGAAACAGAAAAAAATGTTTATGAGTAGAAGTAAATCACAAAATCTTTTCTTGAAGTCTAATTTATCTGGAATTGATATTTGTATATGGTGTGAGGTGGGGTCCAATTTCATTTCTTCCTCATATGATTAACCTGTATGTTTTCTATGTACTTAATATACACATACACATGTGTATTTGTGTGTGTGTACACACACACACACACATATATGTATACACACACACACACACACATATATATATATATATATACACATAATGTTTTTAATATATACATGTGTATTTGTGTGTCCCTTAAATTTATGTTACGTTGGTCAATTTGTCTATCCCTGTGCCTATACCACACTGCATATATTATAAATTTTGGCATTTTCTTCTTCAAGAATATTTTGGCTAATCATAGCTTTTGGTCTCCCACAGAAATTATAGGTTCGTTTTGTAACTTTCTTGTTGAAGATTGTGTTTTTCAGAGATGGCTCCACTAATTTATCCCATCCCACATATTCCTTTTACAATAGGACATTGATATTCCTCTATCAAGAGTGTGGTTTATCTTCTTTCCCCTCTAATCTGTGTGGCTATGTGATCATGGTAGAAGTGATACAGATCTTCCAAGGCTGAGTCATAAATGCTGTTAGGGCTTCCATATGGCTCTATCTCCCATGACATGTACCTCTGGACTCTTAAGCAGACCTGTATATCTGGCTACCCTAAAGTAGCTGTGCTGGAGAGATTGTAGGGAAAGAATATAAAAAGAGACACCAAAGGAACCCCAACTCTTTCAACATCAGTTGTTCAGAGAACAAGGAATCCTTGTGCACTGTTGATGGCAACGCAAACTGGTGCAGCCACTGTGGAAAACAGTATGGAGGCTCCTCAAAAAATTAAAAAATAGAATTAACATATGATCCAGTAATTTCACTACTGGATATTTACCCAAAGAATATGAAAACCCTAATCTGAAAAGATATATGCACTCCTATGTTTACTGAAGCAGTATTTACAATAGCCAAATTACAGAAGCAGCCCAAGTATTCATCAACTGATGAATGGGTCAAAAAGATGTGTATGTATGTATATGTATACATTCATATATATGTATTGTGTATTCATATATGTGTATTGTGATATGTGTGTGTGGATATATATATATGTGATATGTGTGTGTGTGTATATATATATATTTTTTTTTTTTCCTAAAAATGGAAATCCAATATGTTTTCTTTTCAATCATTTTATAAGCCTCTATTGGCCACTTCTTATGTTTCAGTCATTATGGAAATATCTTGAAATACAGAGTTCAGTAAGTTGCAGGCTCTAACTTCAAGTTAACTGGAGGTTGGAGGGGGAAGAATTCACATAAGCACAACATTATAACATATGAAAAACAGTGAGAATTTTACACAGAATATTATGATGTTAGAGAGCAGATACACCAATCTTGTTTTGTGCTAAAGCAGTTGGTATTAGGGAATATGTTTTGAATAAGTTAGTGTCTGAGGAATATAAGCAGGATATAAGCTTCATGAGAGAAAGTACCTAATTTGGCTTGGTTAATATTGTATTCTTTATGTCTAGAACAGGTCCTTAAGAAGTATTTGTTAAATAGCAAATGTTTGAATGGGATATAACTAAAATCTGGTTACTTTTATTGCCTTTGTCTGAAAGAATCATGACTATTGGTGAATTACACCACGTCTTTATTTTTCCGAATTTTCTCCATCTGTCCTTTCTCATGTTAAAAATCATGTGTCTATCTTCTTCATGTCTTTCTCAAATATGTAAGAATAGAAGGATGATGGGAAGTAGCTCTGGAATTCATAGGGTCTAACAGAACAAGTTATTTATCTAATCCATATTTTTCTTTATTTAATATTTCTACTTATCCTTGGTTTTCTTTGAAAATACAAGGGGAGAGTTTACTCTGACTCTTGAATTTACATTTAAATAGTTATGTCATAATGGAAATAGACCTTAATTTGAATTTTATCTGTGCAACTTGTTAGCTATATAAACTCTCTATAGGTTTTTCCCTATTTATAAAATAGAGTTAATAAATTTTTGAGTTAATAAAATTTTGCAGTGTCAAGTTTTAGGAAAAACATATATGATTATAATATATAAATAAATGTTATATAAATATATAAATAAATATAAATAATATGCATGAATAAATTACATATATTATTAATATCAATTCTTTTTATTTATTTATTTGAGAGGGAGAGTGAGCACACAGTGGGAAGGGGCAGAGGGAGAGACAGTCTCAAGCAGACTCTGTGCTGATTGCAGAGCCCAGTGTGGGGCTGGATCTCAAGACCCCGAGATCACGACCTGAGTCAAAACCAAGAGTCCCATGCTTAACCAACGGCTCCACCCAGGTGCCCCTCAACTTTCTTTTTAGTTGAATGCCTAGATTTTTTTTTTCTTGGAGTTCCAAAATTATGAGTATTGGAGGACTAGGGAACTACAGAAATATAAATTCTGATTTTATACAATTTTGAGGTTGTTTTTTGGTTGGCTATTCTAACGATTTTTCTCTTTCTTTTAAGTGCCTTCTTCAGTTTGGGACATATTCTCAAGTTTTGAAATTCACAAAGGCAAATTGAAAGGTTAATAAGTCAGCATGGCAGTGGTGACGTTTATGTTCTCATTTCATGTCAGTGTAATTATCCCAATAACTTTCGGCTGACTTCACATAAAGTTTAATAATCTTTCTTTATATTGTATTGGTATTTTTTTCCCTCAAGGTTAGTTAGGTCAAAATTCAAGTACTCACAAAGGAAAAAAAAAAACAACAACAACTACTAAGGGAATTTTTTTTTTTTAACCAAACATTATCTTAGGAGTACTGATCTCTGCATGTTACAATTTAACTTCAACTATTGTGACATTTAGAATAGGTGTCTCCAGAAACTTCAGAGAAAAGTTACCATATTTAAGATAACAGATATTTACTGAGTGTCTATTTTATGTTAAACATTTTGCTACATCTGCAGGAGATATAAAAATAAGAGATTTTTTTTTTTCTTGACTTTAAGTAGTTTCTAATCTATTTGGTAACTGGACAAATATGTAATGATATATCAAACAAGGTACAAAACTTAGGTCTGAGAGCATTTAGATGAGGGAAAGTTTGTATCTCCTTATAGATGGAACAATAAAGAAAGAGATCACAAACCTGTGGGCTCTAGAGTTAAACTTTAAGGACAAATAGAATTTTGGTAGCTGGGGATATGAGATGCTTCAGGAATAGCAGTCTGTACTAACAGCATTAGATGATAAGAGACAAGGAAATCAGGGCATATTTAAAAAAGAGTGTGTATCATAGGTTTGCCATGTGGGGGATATTGAGAAACTGAATGAGAGGGCTTCATCTGGTAGATCAAGAAATTTAGTCTATAATTTAAGCTATGTAATAATCCTGTATTGCATATTTGAGAGTTAAGATAATAGATCCTAAAAGTTCTCATCGCAAGAAAAAAAATTTT
Organism: Ursus arctos; assembly: GCF_023065955.2. NCBI lineage: Eukaryota > Metazoa > Chordata > Mammalia > Carnivora > Ursidae > Ursus > Ursus arctos. Next base: position 49,819,422 of record NW_026622786.1, on the reverse strand, counting down.
AACTATGTAAAGTGACAGATGTGAACTAGACTTATTGTGGTGATCATTTCACAATAGATACAAATATTCAATCATTACATTGTACACCTGAAACTAATATGTCAATTGTACCTCAATTTAAAAAAGAAGAAAAAGAAAAAGACGAACTTAGTTTATATTAAATGTCCACGGGAAAAACTAAGTATAATGAAATCATCCAAGCTATTCTATGGGAATAATTCTTTAGCATCATGTTCAAAGACCTAGAGAGTGTTATAGCATGATGCATTCAGAACTGCAAAGACTTTGACACAATAGGAGTAAAGGAGGCATTTGGAGGGAATGCAGAATGCTCAGAGAGGGGGCAAGAACCTTAGGTTCCAAGGAGCATTAAATTGATCTTAATAGTGAAAAGGAATCAAGGAAAATTTTTGCTAGAGATGTAGCAATAAGTGCATTATAGAAATCTGTGAGTACATGCAGTGTATCCATATTTCCCTCACCTTGTACTTCTGCCCAGAGACTATTCTTTCTTCCTTCTTCCTTCTTTTGTCTCATTTTCTCAATCTTTCTTGAGAGAGAGGGGGTGGACAGAGGGAGAGTGGAGAAAGAGGGATAGAAAAGAATCTGAAGGATGTTCCATGCCCAGTGCAAAGCCCACCTTTGGGCTCAATCTTACAACCCTGAGATCATGACCTGAGCTGAAATCAACAGAGTCAGATGCTTAATCTACTGAGCCACCCAGGCGCCCCTCAGTTTGTTTGTTTGTTTGTTTGTTTCTTTCTTTTTTGTTAAATTCCAAGAAGATCTATCTATTGTCTGTCCTTTCCCATTTCACTGTGCATAAAACATTTGAAAACCTCACATTTGAAGGCAAGAAGCCACAATAAGGAAATAGCCCCAGTTGGTTCTAACCTTTGCAAATGAAATTTCATGGTATAAGGAGAGAATTGAAACTATTTCAGTGGTGAGGCTGTCATGGGAGAGAATATAAACAGAGGAGAAAAGTCAGGGTCAGAGTCTTTGGGAATGCTTATTTTTAGGTGACAAGAGGAAGACAAAGAGCTGAAGTAGGAGAAAGAAGGACAGATTGGAGAAGTAGGAACAGAACCAGGGACAGAGTGTAATGGAATAGAAGAGCTAGGAGACTTGCCAAATGAGTTGTAGTCAACAGAATTGATGGCATAGACATAGTGATGAAGAGGACTACTTCAGTAAAACAAGAGAATTAAGAGTAGACTTAGTAGGGCCCTGAAGTTGCTAGATTGCATTAAGTTAAGGCCAGGAGGAGATTGAGATTGAAGATGGAAAGGATCAAAGATGGATGGATAGAGGAAAAGCAGAAATAAGACATGTCATTAAGAACACAATGGGAGGATGGGGTCCTGCGTGGCTCAGTTGGTTAGGCTTCCAACTCTTGATTTTGACTCAGGTCATGATCTCAGGGTCCTGAGATCAAGCCCCAGGGCTCTGGGCTCAGCGGGAAGTCTGCTTGAGAGTCTCTCTCTCCCTCTGCCCCTGTCCCTGTGCTCACTTTCTCTCTCTACATCTTTAAAAAAAAAACAAAAAACACACAATGGGAGGAGATAACCTTGGGGCTCTGGGCTCAGCGGGAAGTCTGCTTGAGATTCTCTCTCTCCTTCTGCCCCTGTCCCTGTGCTCACTCTTTCTACATCTTAAAAAAAAAAAAAAAAGAACACAATGGGAGAAGATAACCTTGAGAGAGAGAACAGAGAGCAGAAAGAAATAAGAGGTGGACAACCAAGACAGATTTTAGGTGTAAAAGGTGAGGTTGAAGGCACAGGGTGACATAGTGTAGCATAATGGTTTACCAGTGCTGGCCCTGGGAGCAGACCTTAGTTCTACCACTAACTTTGAGATTGTTCATATGGCACTTGACCACCCTAAGCCTCAGTTTCTTTCTCTCTTTTTAAATGGGGATAATGACCATACTTATAGTGTAGCAGTGAGGACTAAATGGGTTAAAACTTAGAGCAGTACTTGGCTCATAATCATTACTTACTATCGTATATAGAGTACTTACTATCTCTGTAGACTTTGTGGTAAGAATATCACGTAAGAGTGAATGTGTGGAAGTCGAGCCAGGGAATGAACACCTTTTGAAATGGTTGTTCATGTACTCTAAGTGAGTAAGGGGCCGGATGGACCAGGAGTATCAGTGAGATAGACTTTGAGAATACTGTAAGAGGTGGAAAGGGACTAGAGACCAAATGAGAAAAAAGAGCCTTAAACCTTATACAATAATATACATGAAATAAATGTAAAAATGGGCAATACATCTTTGGATTTTGATAAGTTAGGTAGACACAGTACTGCCATCCAATTACAAGTGGTGCTGGGCTTGTTCAGGGAAAGCTTCTAAGATTTCTTGCATTCTGACTATTTTTCTGAAGGGATTTTAAAAAATTGATAGAGAAAACCAAGTAACGGCTGGCCTAACATGGAGTATAACACTAGAATTCTTTTTCTAAAGTATAGAAGACAGGATCATAGATTCTCAGGTCTGGAGAGTGCCTGGTAAGACGTTCAACAGAACCAACTAGCAGATATTCAAATCCGGTATCACTGGAGCAGGTGATTGGTTGGGTGTTTGTTTTTTAGTCTGTATTTTAAACTATCAGCAATAGAGAACTAATTCCTCTGATTAATAGAAGGAAAGGCTCAAAACTTTATTTTTTAAGTCAAATTGTTTTTCTATAACATATACCCATGGTCATAGCTCTATCATTTGGCACTTAATAGAAAATGTGTCATGGGTTTTCTATTGCCAGTTTGTTCAATATTTGAATGTAGCTATTTTGTTTTTTTCTGAATCTTTACAAGGGGAGGGCGATGGTATGGTGAAACAGATTTAGCTTACTCCATCACTGTTCCCCTGAGATGTTTTTGAGTTCCTGTGTTGCTTTGGCCACTTTGGACCTCAGTTTGTTTCAATGTTTTAGGAAGGTTATACCCAGGAAGAAGAGGATAAAGGCAATACACAGGTCAGGTTTGATCAGTGTGAAAGGAGGAGGAGTATAAGCTAAATTTTTATTATTTTATATAAAAGTTGCCTGCTTACCAAGCAGAAACAGAGGTTGAACAGAAAGTCCATATGAGAGTCTGAGTTAATTTACTTGTGAAATGGGGGTGACAATACCTACCTCTTCAGGTTATTATAAGGATTAAATGAGCCTATAGCCAGAGACTGACATCTTGGCGCACTCATTAAAGAGCACCTATTGTGGCTATTATCATTCTTATCGAGTGGTGTCACCAATAACAGTAATCAAGTCTATGCTTTTGTGTGTGCATTGGGTAAATTTTAATTCTTTTCTAAGTTATCAGTATGAAGAACATGTGCATATAAATCTTTTGTACCTCTTATGGAGCTACTTATTTGGAACTGTAATAGTTTTCATTTAAAATGGCGATCATTTAAAAAGTGAATATGATGTATCATCTGGCTTTGTTGATCTTTGCATTCAGAATTTAAATCCATGGGATAGATCATGTCACAGTTTACATTGGTATGCAGAAGGAAATGACAATTCTGTATTCATGACAGACTATTTAAAATGGCCATGAAAGAGTCTCTCATAACAAGGTTATATTGTATTGATTTGCCTTTCAAGTATTTATTTATTTATTTATTATATGTGCCATTTCTGAAAAAATGAAAAGTGCAACAAAAATTCATGGCTATCTCTAGCTTCCGGGGAGCTGGATAGATACGAGAGTGTATTTATGGGGTATTTATTTCCTAATATATGCAGTGGAGTTGATTCTAAATGATTTGACTTAGAAGCACAATATAAATCTCTATAGGCACAAGTAGAATTAAGGTTTGCACTAAATCTTTGCCTAAAATACCCCAAAGCAAGTTATGAAAAATTCCTTTCCTTGTATCAAATTAAATCTTACCTTACTGGGAAGCCAGTGATGAAACAGGACCCCTGGACATCTTTGTTTTTATCACAGCATCCGTCATTAACTTATATTTGATTTATGGAGGAAATATCTTATTTCTGCTACAGTAACATACATTCTTTAAAGACAATGTCTTTGGCCTTTAGTGCCTTGCATATAAGTGAAGCTATGGGGGAGGGAACTGCTATTTATATAGCTCCTTTTATGTGCCAAGCACTGTTCTGGGCATTTTGGATAATGTTTAATGTTTATGTAGTGCTTACTGTGGGTAGGTATTTTGTCCCAAATGCCTTATATTAATTACTCATTTAATTCTCACAATAACCATATGACTATATATAATTTCTCCGTTTTCCAGGTAAGAAAAATTCAGATTCTGAGAGATTAAGTAACTTGCCCAGAGTTAGCTCATAATTGGTGAATCCAGGCCAAGAACACAAGTTTGATTAATTGAAAAACCATCTTTTTTCTATCATTCCCTGAATAGTTTTTAAATACCTTTCGATCTGGGAATGAATACATAAATGAGAATTTGGGGAATATTTCCCATCTTCTGGACTTAAGGCCATTGCTAAAACATAAAAAATTCTCATTTACCTCAGAGAGAGAGAGAGAGATCAAATAAAGAGCATAATGCTCATTTACTCCTTCAGTAAATACTTAATGCTAGTTTACTTTGTGCCAAGCATTTCACTAGGAGCTGAAGACATGGAGGTAAAAATTGTCCCTGATCCTCACTGGCTCATGGTCTTCAGGGGATTCAGACAATAAAGAACTTCTAATATGTAGCTGCTGTAGAAGCTTTCACAGCTTGGGGGTACAGGAAGTTATTAAAAACTTTCTGGAGTGGCTGACAGCCAAGCTGAGTCTTACAAACCAGGAGTACTGAACGAAGAGATGAGAGAAAGTGGGAGAAAGAAAAACAAATAAAAACCTTTTTTCTTTTTTTAAACTTCTCATTTCAGTCAAAAACAGTTTTTCAACTCATTCAGTTGCAACCCATGGCAGCAGCTTGATGTGAGAAAACTCTTGGCAGGAGAGAGAGAGGGACAGGGAGGGAGGGAAAGAGAGAAGGAGACAGAGAGAGAGAGAGTGAGCGCCAGCTTGTGCCTCCTGAGATTTCACTGCAGTTTGCAGTTTGGCATTGTCTTCTTATCTGGTTTGGGAAATTATACCCTTTCTCAAGAATTGATTGTCATTTTTGATTTTCTGTAAAGGAGGTTGACAGTTGAAAGACTGCTGAACTTTTCTGAGATTCTGCACTGTCACTTGCTTCCCTTCGCTAGTCTTTTCCTTTCCTAGACTGACACCATCAGCCACTGCAAAGGGTGATGCTGATTTCCTTAATAGCCACATTGAGATTTGAACACAAAAGCTGCATCGGACCAAGTAGGGTGAAAAGAAACAGCAACCATAATTGCATTTATTCCTGGACTCTAGGTTAAACCAGAGTAGTTAGGGAGTGAAATACAGAGGTTGCTGGAAGTGCTCCAAGAATGAATTACAAGTGGCAGACTCTAAATTTTGGGCAGGCTTCAAAGCTAGCAATTGCTGGTCATTTCAATCGCAGTACAGTCAGCAAGGGGGCCCTTTCTTTTGGAATGTTGTATTTTCCCTGCTCTTACACACATGCAATCACTAGTATGAAATTTAATATACAGCATAAGCTCAAGAAATGTATGCTTTAATCAATTTTACACCTAAGGGAAGAATAATAATGCTTCTGGAAAAATGAGAGCATTATTTTCCACCTCCTTTCTCTGGTCCATTCCCCTCTTAGTCCAGCATTGTCACAGATTTTCTTGTTTTCACTTTTTCTGTGCCTGGGCTTTTTTTAGTACTCTCATGACAGACTAAGTATTATTTTCTCTTGGTTCTATTCTTGTTGACTTGCATATTGTCTAATGCAAACCTTATTCTCTTGGGACACCACAGTCCCTCTTCTCACCCCTTGAGCAGTCTTCCCTTTCTATATATACACCTTCAATTTCAAGCAGTTTTCCTACCTTGTCACAGTCCCACATAGACACAACTGCAGCATCTGTGTGGATTCCTTTCTCTATTGCAAGGTTTTGAATTGCTTGTAATTCTCTCTCTGAGACTTAATGATTTCCCTGTTTAAGATTTTGGAACAAACATTTTTCTTCCTCACTGTGATTTTATTTATTCCCACTCCCCTGCCTTGAATCGATCCTAATGGGTGTTTACTGATGGTTTGATGCAACTGTAAGAGAATGAGAAAGTTGGTTGATTCATTCTTCCTGTTAGATCCTTCTGTCACCCAAATACTTTCTTCCTAGAAGAATATTGGGTTAAAAAAGGAGAAAGAAATACCACTACAGAAATATCTTCGCCCTGGAATATTGTTAATTTTGAAGATACCTACTTTTAGGTAAATGTGGAAATGTCTGTATTTTTCATACCTTGATCACAGCTCATATCAGATTATATATCAGTGATTAGTTTAAATTATCTTTCTTATTAAATTATGTGTACTTCAAGAACAGAGGTTTTATCTTACTAATCTTTGTGTCCCTAGCACTTAGCATAATGCCTGTCATATAGCAGGCCCTGCATAAAGATACTTGAATGTATCTTTTATCACTATTATCTTCTAGGAGTACCAGAGTTTTAATTTTCTCAGTGAATATTATGTAAAATTCATACAATTCAGATTCAAATTATACTTTGTTGATTTGCACTGTTGTGTCAGAATTTAAGCAACTGTTCTACACATCTAAATGCCCATTTAAATTGTGAATGTTCTGCACAAACACATATTAGAACATTAAATTATGCAATGAACTTGAAAGAATGCTTTTGAAAATATGAACATATGTGGTTTAAAAACAGAAAGGTAAAAATTTAGTATCTTAAAACAAAAAACAGGAAGGATTTAAGAGACTGGTTGTGTCTATATGATACCATACATAGTATTAAGAAGAAAGTCAATCTATCATTCACGTGCTTAATTGTTAAGTCAAATGTTTGGATGGCATACTGTCTTTACCCAGATTCCTGTTATTTAACAAAAGCCAAAGCCTTCTAAGCTGGTACAGTTGGATTGATAGCTATTCTGATTGTAATCAACCATAAAAGGAAACAAAATGACGAATGTATTTCTGTCTATTGATTCATCTGGGGCAGAGTGGGAGATAAAAAAATGTACAAAGTGCTGCTTATCAAGCACAAATACAAAGCTACCATCCTTGAAACAGAGAAGTAAGAAGCCTGAATAAGAACTTCCAAATACCATTTTCATGAAAGTAAAAAAAAAAAAAAAGCTGCAGGCTGAGGGGGAGGAATTCAAATAGCAATGAGGTAGGAGAAGAACTGTGCCATGGAAACTCCTCAGATGCTGCCTGTAAGAGATCTTCAAAGCCCTAAAAAGGAAGAAAAAGCATCTTCTGTATGAATATGATGAAAAAAAATAGGGAGAAAAATTTAGAAGATCATTTGTAGATAGGCGTGCATGTTTCCAAGCTGACTCCAACCAGAGAAAGAAGGATTGAAAAAAATGAATTTTGGATGAAGTGCTTTTTGGGAAAACTAAAAGATCTAGATGTTCAGTGTATTCTTTTGTCTAGACTGGGATTATATTGTCAGCTTCTTAATACGTACTGTTTGAAATTGTTCTTTCTAGGGGTCTTTCAGTTTTATACCTTATAGGAAAAGTTGGACATTATCTAGCTTCTTCATATGACATAGAAAAAATCAAAATTTGAAAATTTGAAAGTAAATCTGAATAATTTTTTTTTTTAAAAGATTTTATTTATTCGACAGAGATAGAGACAGCCAGTGAGAGAGGGAACACAAGCAGGGGGAGTGGGAGAGGAAGAAGCAGGCTCCTAGCGGAGGAGCCTGACGTGGGGCTCGATCCCATAACGCCGGGATCACGCCCTGAGCCGAAGGCAGACGCTCAACCGCTGTGCCACCCAGGCGCCCCAAATCTGAATAATTTTCTACACCTTACTGATAATAAAGATGCCCTAAGAATGTAACTGGATGGGTTATTTGGAATTCATGGTGGCAGAGATAGGTGATGGAAAAGTATGGAGTTAGAGGGAAAAAGCGTGGGTTATAGAGTCAGTCAGGATTTCTTTCATTCATTCATTCATTCATTCATTCATTCATCATTCATTCAGTAAATATTTATAGAAAGCCTACTACATAGAAGTCAGGGATTTTACTGACTTCTAAGTAAATAGAGAATAAAAGAGAGAATGTCCCTATTCCCATGGCACCCATAGATTAGTAAGGGAGAAAATCATTAAGGAAATGTCATACAATTAATCTATGACTGCATTATGGCAACAGGTAAAAAAAGAAAAGGGCGCCTGGGTGGCACAGTCAGTTAAGCATCCGACTCTTGATTTTGGCTCAGGTCTTAATCTCGAGTCATGAGATTGAGCCCCACATGGGGCTCTGTGCTCAGTGCAGAGTCTGCTTGAGACTCTTTCCCTCTCCCTCTGTCCCTCCTACCCCCCCCAAAAAAAATCTTTAAAAAAAAAAACAAAAGAAAAGAAATGAGGAGGTTAAGATGTTTGAGGAACTAAAAGAAGTGTTCTAATTCCATTTCTGAAAATTCATTGTGTTTTGACTATGGCAAAGTTACTTTTATGAACCTCAGTTTTCTTATCTGTAAAACAGATTTAGAAAGAGCTACTAAATAATATTGTGTGAACCAAATGAAATGAGATTGATAAAGTGTCTATCTAACACAGGCCCATTTGGGATCTTTTGCATAACTGAAAATTAACTAGGAAACCCTTTTGTTCTAGTTATATTACCAATAATGGAAAATATGCCTTCTTCTCTTCCCTGTTTAAGTGTCAAAGAATCTGACCTGAGACCTAGGTCAATATAGATTGCTGAAAGCTGACCTTCAAGGGCACATTCATTGCATTCCCTGTGCTCTTAGGCAAGGACCGTGTTTTGTCACAGCTAATTAGCCACAGATACAACTTCTATATCAAAATCATTAAAATTTCCTTCCTAATTACTCTGTTTTATTACCAGCAAATAATCCATCCCTTATTTAAAGTGGTAAAAAGAACCTCAACTTTATTTTTGGACTAGTGTTCTGATTAGTCTGTTGTTAGCCTATGCATTTTATCTTTTAAATACCCTTCAGGGAATTGGGCATAGGAGGTTCATTCTTGGTATTTGGCATTTGGGATGCCAAATGTTGTCTGGCATAAAGAGGAATGTTAACATTTCAGGCTAACAGCACAGTGGGGTGAACATAACTGAATACTGCTTTGCAGATTCCAAGCCCTCCAATGCCCTAGTGTCAGCATGCTAATGAATTGGTAATCTAGCATGCTAGGCACTCAAAGTGAAAATGAATGAGATACAAAATCTGGACCACACCTCAGAAGTTGATTTCTTTAAAATGGAATCCTTATATGCCCTTATTTTTATTGTTTTGCCTCTTTTTCTTGAAGGAATGAATTTTGGTTCATCAAGTGATCAGATTTTAAAAATTGAATTTGGGAGGATTTTAGCATATAAAGTGCAAAATAGTGATGTGTAAATACATTTCCTCCATTCATGCTTCACCCACATATTTTAATGGCATATCCCTTGGATTCAGAGTGAATTTTTCCTACCTGGAAATTATTCCTAGTTCAGGCAGTATAATACATAACCTGATTAGGGAAGGAATGACTGCTAAATCTTATTACACATCATCCCAGAGAAGCTTTTAAAAATACTTCTTACTGGGCTCTATGTCAAATACACAGAATGAGAAATTCTAGGGGTGGTGCCTCTGAATCTGTAATTAAAAAAAAAATCTCTCCAGGTGATTCTGGTGTATGGATATGCTTTTGAGTACTAGCTGAGGGAAAGTGGCAAGTGGCTGTATGTATTTTGTGCTAATGTGTATGACTTTTTGCCCACAGGCACATTTCTGACAGTCATTACAGGTATAATCAGTGATTCTGCTGATTGCAGTTGTTCCACTCTCTCTAGTTATGACCCAGATGTGTTGTAATTCAAAATGAAATTCCATTTCAAGTATTGAGAGGGAAGGTAATGTTGCTCACAGAAAAGAATCCTTGCTCACTTACAAATATTCTTGCTCTGTTTTGGTAGTACTGAGAAAATATTGAAAATAAGGTATGTATATGTGTGCATTTGTGGACATATACGAGTGTGTGTTTTTTCCTAGAAAATTAAGGGCCTTGATGAGAAGCCCTTTCATTAGGATTATAGCATAAGGGACTGTAAAAACATTCTTAGGTAAATTGCCATTTTGTAAGCTCCCCAGTTTGAATTATTCAGTTGTGGTTACTATGGAACCACAAGCCTTGTTCACTTTGCAGAGGAAAATACTAATGCTCCCCCAGTGTCCCCAGACTGCAGAAGAGCTCATTAAAGTAAAAGTACTGCTCTCCCTTTTAAAGACACATAAGCCAACCACAGAATGTCCACATCAGGGCTTTAGGTGTACCTTTCATTTGGCAGAGCTTGCACTTCCAGATGGGGTTTGTTCTTTGAAGTGTTAAGAATGTCTCTTTGTTGGAAACAGTTATTATGGGTAGGTCAGCTCAATCCTAGGGATCTCACATTTTGAAATAATGAAACTAGCTTGGTCTTCTTTTTGGATATAATGAATGAAATAATTTATTCACCATTTATTTATTTAACACTTAATAATTTCTCCTTCTTCTGCTAGTGGTTTATATATAATTTTATGTAATTCTCCTGATGATTCTAAACGAGGATGACTCCATTTTAACAAAAGAGAAAACCGAGATTCAGAATGGTTGGATAAATTACCCAAGTAAGTAAAAGAGCCTGGGTTTGGATCAAGTTCTGACTCTGAATCCTGAACTTTATCACTAATTTAGACTATACAGTTTAGGCTCAGTGGTATAGGAGCCTTTGATTGCTATCTGACTGTTCTCCAAGAACCAGAGGTATAGTAACTACTCTTCCAGCTGGGGGAGATTTTTAGCAGATTGGAGTCAGCAAAACCCACTGCCTCATGTCAGTACTGTTGTCAGGAATTTGTACCCTACTAAGTAACCATTGCTCTGCCTTCCTTCATTTGGATTTGTGAGGTCCTGTGACGTTGCAAGGGAAATGGATTTGTGGTTCCCCATCCACCACCCCTACGAGGTAAGTTTTATAGTGAGCAAGCAAAGTCTTGAGACATGGATGCATTAATGTTGACCTTGGAAGCAGGCAATGGTCAGAACTTGGTGAGGTAAAGGTGGGGCCGTCCGCTGTTACATTGTTTGCCCATTCTTACTGATAAGAAATTAAGGTACAGTGAATTGAATTTTCCAGGTTTACAAAAGAAACAGGTGAAAAATTAATTCAGCAATAGATACAGAACTTTTTATTTATTTGCAAAATCGAAGTTTTTTATTAGCTGAGGGGATCTTAGAAGTAATTGAGGAAGCTGAGGGCCAGAGAGGTAACAGAGGTGCCTGAGGAGTCCTAAGGCCTGGAGAGTGAAAGCGCATGGAGTAGAAACCCGGTTTCCTGACAAGACCAGCCTTTCTACACTAGATTCTGCGCTCTCTTTTGTCATGGGTCAATCCATTTAAGATTGTGTGTAGAACTGCAGCAGCCTCTGGCTGGGTGGAGGGAAAACTGGGTTTAGAAAGGTAAAATTTGGAAAAGAACAGGAAATAGTTGAAGATGAATATAAAGAAGCAAGGCAAGGGGATCCAGATGACAGGCAAATTGTACTTTCTTACAACTGTGTGCAGAATTGCCTTAGTGTCCAGAGGGTGACACCCTTGATTTCAAGTCTCCAGGAGGAGGTGGGAAGCCTCAGTTAATGAAGCAAATTACGTTCCTTAGAAGGGACCTAGAATTATTATTACATTTTTTTTTCTTCTGGGTTTTATTGCCTCACCTTTCACCTTTCATACGTAAAAGCAGCTGCTTAAAAGCCTGGGAGGTTCTCTCCAAATTACTTTTGTGTCTGTGAACTGCTTTTAACTTCTAAGTGTCAGTTCCTGTTGAGGTTTCCTCCCAAATGTTAGAGGCAATGTCTCTCCACAAGAGGCACTAGGTCCTCAGAGCACATTCTAGCTTTTGAGGTGAAAAACGACAAGGTGGCAGACGAGTAAATGATTATCACATATGCCTATGGTACTTGAAGATGATTTTGGGGAGTAAGCCTCAAATTTTGGTGTGCATAAAATTGCTTAGTAAGCTTGTTAAAAAACATATATCCCTGGGACCCACCTCCTGACATAAAGTTTTTAATTCAGAAATCTGCCTACTTAACAAGGGCCACAGGCAGTTTGGTTATAAAGGAGTTCCTGGATTGCTCTTTGGGAAACACTCATTTAGATTCTTGCTGCTCAAAGTATGATCCTGACCAGTAGCATGGGCGTCACCTGGGAGCTGATACAAATAGAGAATTCTGTCTCACTCCCAACTTTACAAATCAGAGTCTCATTTTTTTTTTTTTCTTCAGAATCTTGGTGATTGCTATACACATTAGAGTATGAGAAGCACTGGTTTAGAGGATACATTAGTTTGCTATTCTACACACGTTCTGCTCTAATGAAATAACATAGACTGGTTGGCTTAAACAACAGAAATTTATTTTCTCACAACTCTGGAGGCTGGAAGCCGAAGATCACAGTGTCAGTATTTGGTGTCTTCTGAAGCATCTTTCCTTGGTTTGTAGATGGCCACCTCCTTGCTGTGTATTCACATGGTCTTTCCTTTGTGTATGCACATCTCAGGTGTTTTGTTATCCAAATTTTCTCTTCTTATAAGAATGGCAGTCAGATTAGGTTAGAGCTCACCCTAAGGATTTCATGTTAACTCAATCACCTCTTTAAAGCTTCAATCTCCAAAAATAGTTCTATCTGAGGTACTGGGGGTTAGAGCTTCAACATAAGAATTTTTGGGGAATACAAGTAAGCCCATAACAGAGAGTATGGTGATCGTAAATGGGCCTGCTAATATGTACCTCTCTCATTGAGAAGAACCCTGAGAAATTTAGAAACTCATATCTAATGGAGGCCTGAACCCCCAAACCCACTCTTTATCCTGTGTCCTCCATCTTGGTAAATGATGTTATCTTTGACTTATTTTGTCCAAGCCAGATAATTTGGAACCTAGTGTTCCCTCACTCTTAACATCACATTTAATTAGTAACTATATCTTACTATATTTACCTCAGTTATCTTTCCAATACAATTTTTCCCCACTGTAGTTCCCACTACTCTGGTACCTGCCTCCACATCTTTCATCATACTAGACATACCCTTCACCACATACTGGAAATATTATCTCACTTTTCATACTGATATCTTGATCTCTAATTTTCTGGGTCTAGTTCATCATTTATATTAGCAGAATGTTTGTTATAAAATAAAAATATTTTAATGTCATTCTCTCGCTTAAAATCATTCATGGCTCGCATTGCCCTAAAAAGAAAATGCAGTCTCCCTAGTATAGTTTACAAAACTACTTATGATCTAGCAAATGCTTCCCGTGTCAGCCCCATCGCTCCCTTCTCCTCACTCTAATTCTTCATAATTCACTCTGCGTTCTAGCCATACTGGATTATTTTCCTTCTAGTTTCTTTAACATGTCACATTGTGTGTCATGTCTGAGCCTTTGCAATGCTATACCCTTTATTTGGAACTTTGTTTTCCTTTTCTTTCTTTTTTCTCCCCTCTACAATTAACTTACTATCTTTCAAATCTCGGCCCCTATGTTATTTTCTCCCTAAAGCCTTGTTTACCTCAATTGTTTAGCATAGGTAGCTTTCTTTAGTGCCCCTAACATGTCACTCATCACATTATGTAGGGTATGCTTGTTTACCTGTTTCTTGCAATGGACTGAAAACTTCTTAAAGACATGGATTGTGTTTCATATACAACTGTATTTCTGAAACCTGTCCAGTGCATGACATACGTACTTGTTGAATGTACTAGTGAAGGAATCATTGTTTATATGAAGTCTAAAATCTTGGGGAATGGAGCATCTGAATGCAAGTATAAATAATTACCATTAATATGGCTTTCTTAGGGGGTAACTTCTAATTGGAAACAGGTGTTAGAGATAAGCATTTGGTTTTCCCCTGAAGAAGTTAAAAATTTTTAGCTCTATATGTGATTTTAGAACTTTGAGTGTACTTATAGGGACAAAGGGACAGGCCCTCTGAAACAGAGATGGACATTATGCCACCATTAGCACTATGCCTCACCTCCAATATCTTAGTCTTCAGGGAATGTCGAAAGTCACCTGTTCCCCAGAATCACTATCAGTCCATTCTGGTCTTCCCTTCTGATGAGGTGGCACAGAAAAAAATTTTATCAGACATCCTTTATCCGACCTTTACAGTAACTCAGGGAAAAGACCATTCTAGGAGGAATCCTCGTTCTTTCCTAGACTCTCTCTTTAGAACTGTCATTGTAACAGGGAAAAGAGCATTCTAGTAGGAATCCTCGTTCTTTCCTAGACTCTCTCTTTAGAACTGTCATTGTAACTGGGTTTCAGAGAGTAGATACCAAGTCATGTTATTTGATATTGGTTCAATGTCCCATTTTTCCTTTAGAACTGTAAATTCCATAAAATCAGTGATCATATCTATCTCACTCATCACTGATTACTGTTAACAAAACTAGTTAAGCACATAGCAAGTACTTACCACTGACTAATTTTGAAGGCTTTTGCTTTGACAATTAGGGGATGATGACACCATTAACTAGGACCCAAAACAGAAGGAAGTGCACATCTGACAAGGGAAGATAAAGCATGAGGGCAGTCAAATCATAATGCTGATCTGGAACCTAAGAAATATACTGGCACTAGAGATAATGGAGGTTTATTGTCATGGAATATTGCTGATATTTAAAGCTTTGGGAAAGCATGACAGCATATAGGAAGAACATATTTAGCCTGCGTATATAATGATTATAATATTAACTAACACTTTTTAAACACAATATGCTATGTACTTTTCTTAAGTGCTTTGCAAATATCAGTGTGTTTAATTCTTACAAAAACTCCATGCTGTATGTACTATTAGAGTCCCCTTTACACAGGAAGAAACTGAGCCAAAAGAAGGTTAAGGAACTTGTCCAAGTTCACACAGCTTTTTAGTGGCAGAGACAAGCTTCAAACCCAGCCAGCCATGCATGCTTACGAGCCAAGATGCCTGAAGAGAAAGAGCAGAGAGGAGGATGGTTCCTCCTCTTTCTTCAACACTCTTTCAGTAAGTGTTGATTAAAAAATGGTCATTTTTCAGTGAGATAGGAAAATAAATTTCAGGATTTGGTATCTTGTCCTGACTGTTGTGCATTTTTCTTATTGACTGGCAAAGGCTTTGCCTCAGCTGCTCCAGGTATTGAAATGGCCCATAGATAGCATGATAGCAAAAGACTTTCTATTAAAGCACCTTGAATTGTTCTTGGAAGCTTTTCCTTTAAAAGGAAGGAATACCAGAAAAATGAACTGAAACATGCCTTGCATTGCTATACCAGCTGCCTGTCACAATCCAGAATAGCTGTTAGTCTCCAGAAACTATAAAATTGTCTTAAAGGTCCAGTTACATTTTTAGTTTACCTGATTTTCTTAAAAAGATAGTAGTTTAATTCATTCACTAATACCTTTTTAAAAAATTGGTACTATATTCTATATTGAATTGAGTTGGCACTAATGTAGGCTAAGGGGATTGCCTTCCACCAGATCAGATCATGGAACTGCTTAAGAGAGCTCGTTATCATATGTAGGTAACAATTGACATGTGCTTTTATTTTATCACTTCTATATTTTCATGTTATATTTTGATACACTTCTTGATACCATACTAGATGTTTCCTATTCCAGAAAAGCAATAAATACATTGAATGAAACACTTTCCTGCATGTGTAGTTGAAAATATGTATTTTGATGCTTATCAAGTTTTTTAAAGAAACACAGTTTTGCAGAATTGCAGCATCAGATACATATCTGTGCTTCTCAATAACTGCTTTAAGGAAAAAACCCCTCCAAATCCCCAAACACTGTGGGCATTTTAAAATAAGATTCACAGAATTTGATTTCTAAAGATGCACCTGGTGAAACAGACCAGCATGATCACCAGCTTTGCACCTCATTAGGATATTCTAGACAGAACCCTGCACCAAGGAGCTCTAGTCAGCTGTGTGAGAGAGTGTGAGAGTGTGTGAAAGTGTGAGTATGTGAGTGTGTGTGTGTGAGAAAAGAGAGTATGTGAGAGAGACTGTGTGTATAAAAGAGAGTGTGTGTGAGAGGAGGGGTGTATGTAAGAATGTGTGTGAGTGTGTATGTGAGTGTGTGAGATTGAGAGAGCGTGTGTGAGTGTGCATGAGGGAATGTGTAAATGTGAGAGAGTGTGTAAGAGAGAGAGACAGAGGGAAAATGAAACAGAAGTCTTAACAATAAACTGTTAAAATTGAAAGCAAAAGTCCATCTCTTCATTTTCTTACTCCTGCTTCATTTTGTGGTTCTCTTTGCTAACATTTAGGAGAGCAGAGGGATGACTACCCGAAGTGTCCCCTCCCTTAAACATGGTGATATGAATGTCCCTGCAATGGCTATGGCAAATACTGCAAGATTCCCTCTGTGTTTTTACTAAGCGCAGCTTGCTCTTTCCTGGGGCCTTGGAGAGAAGCCCATTTATTCACTTGAGGATTCTGGATATCGTTGACATTTTCTTTGTGCCTCAGGCTGTTGTAGTGGCTAGGGCTTTTAACAGGAGGGTTAACTGCTTGAATGTCAGAAAGTTTCAACATCCTCATGCTTTACCAGCAAATACATTCATGTATTTTTGTTCATTCAGGTGGGTCTGAGAACAGGTCACATATTAATGGGCTGTGTGTGGAGATGGGGAGGTGAGGCACAACTTTGAGGACATTTTTTGGCCCTTGTTATTGTCCCTGTATTTGGGTATTGGCAGTTACATACTGCCTAGGGATTAGGTGATAGAAGATTGACTGGAGCTCACAGAACAAATATATATATATATATACACATACACACACACACACACACACACATATATATATATATTTAAAGATTTTATTTATTCATTTGACAGAGATAGAGACAGCCAGCGAGAGAGGGAACACAAGCAGGGGGAGTGGGAGAGGAAGAAGCAGGCTTCCAGCGGAAGAGCTTGATGTGGGGCTCGATCCCAGAACGCCGGGATCATGCCCTGAGCCGAAGGCAGACGCTTAACGACTGAGCCACCTAGGCGCCCCAGTAATTATATATTTATTCTGTCTTACATTCTGCATAGTTCAAAGCCCAACTATAAATCTATCAAAAATAGGTGTCAAGATAGAAATTGCTGGATCCATCAGAACTTAATTATTCTAGTCTTTAGACTCTTCTGGTGACTAGAAACGAGGCCTTGCTACCAGGGTTCTCTTGTTGATTGCCTCAGTGTCCTCATCTGAAAAATAGAGATAATAATAGTATCTTCCTTAGAGAGGTTGTGGGGATACAGGAAGCTAATAATGCATATACAAAGACTCAGATCAGTGTCTGACAGAGTACATCTTGCTCAAAATGTTCATTCTCATCACCACATTCATTCTCAATCAAGACTCCCTCTTGTTGCCATATGCAGTCAAACCAGCCCTTTATGTTTGTATGTAAAGTGGGGTTGCTCCCACCTCTCACCCCATGGGTAGCATCATAGGGCTGACTTCCTTTCTCTTGCAATACACCTAAAATGCTGAGCCTGATACACTGTGGGCTGTGGGTAAAGTGAAATTCAGGGGTAAAGATAGCAGTCTGATGTAGTACAAAAAGTTGTTACAGGGATATGATACCCAATTTTTGCTCCTAGATCTTCTGTATAACCCTAAGAAGGAGATAGAGGGAGTAAAGTATTGAGTATGGATACCTCCTATAGGTTAAATGCTGTACTATTGTTTTATGTTGTCACATGTAATATTTTCCTTACAACCAAGTTATGAAATAACTGTGTTCAGTGAGATTAAATGACTGGCCCAAGTCCTTTGACAAAGCTTGTAGTCAGACCCACTGAGCCTCCTAAGGTTATCTCTTGGGTCCTTTCTTTTATTGAGAAAAGGAATGTTTTGGATTTAGGTATTTCAAGGTAATTCTTGGCTGTGCTGGAGGCATTTTGCAATATCAGCTTGTTTTTCTGTACTGTTTGGTGCGATTCCTTTCTCATTCCATAGAAGTGCTATCTCAGAACTTCTACTTCTCTCTCATGCTCCACATTCAGGGATATCTTCTACTACCTGAGGGGATGACACTGCGCCCAACTTCACTGAGCACATTTGGGAGCTCAGAACTGGAATACCTCAACCTTCCAACCCTACCCTCATAAACTCATCTATGATTATATTCATCATGGTTATCTTTCTTCTAATCTCAGAGGCATATTGACATAAAATAAGACTTATTAGCCCCTTCCTATGTGCCAGGTACTTTACACAGATTAATCCTTACAACTCTTTGAGCTAGGTACTATTATTGCCCACATTTTACATAAAAACACAAAGAAGTTGCTATGGCTGGATTGTGTCCTTCAAAATTCATATGTTAATATATCCATATATTAATACCCAGTATGATGGTATTTGGAGATGGGGCTTTGGAAGGTAATTAAGTTTAGATGAGGTCACAAGATTGTACCTCATGATGGGATTATAAGTGCCCTTAAAAGAAGAGACACCTTTTTTTCTACCATCATGTGAGGACACAGTGAGAAGGCAGCCATATACAACCTAAGGAGAGAGCCTTTGCAGGGGAACTGAATTGGCTGGCACCTTGATCTTGGACTTTCCAGCCTCCCGAACTGTGAGGAATAAATTCCTGTTGTTTAAATTACCCAGTCTATAGATTTTTGTTATGGCAGCTCAGACTGAGTAATATGGGTGTAATTTGTCTGAAGTTAAACAGCTATCACTTGGAGAAGTCAGGACTCAAAACTGGGTCTTCCCTTAACCACTCTACCTTATGGCTTCACAGAGCTGCCCCATTTTCTGATCAAGGCTGAGGCCTCTATGTGGGCTATTACTCCTCTATGCTGGCTTTTAGCTTCTTCTAGAATTTGCACTGTCTTTCTTTCTTGCATTTTCAAGTTTACTTTCAATTATCTCCTTCCTTTCTTAAATATATATGCTCTACTTTCTTCTTAAATCACATCGTAGTACTTTGTACCCTGGCAAGCTCTCTTAGTTGCCAAAATCAATGCATTCTGTTTAATTACTACATTTAGTGATCTCATTTTAATGTTTGACAATGTTGAGCCTTTTGGGGGGAAACTTCTCTCTTGATTTACTAACGTGACCCTATTCTCCGCTAATATTCCTACTTCTGTTTCTTCTCGCTCCTGTTTGTTCATCTTGCTTAAATGTAAATTTTTTCCAGGATTCGATCCTTAGTCCTCTTTGTCTTTCTTCAGCTTCAACGTGGAGATCTTATTCGTTCTCGCAGCACCATATTGCTGATGGCTTTGGGATCTATATATATGGTCCAGACTAGTGCGCAAAACAAGGCTTGCTCCTTCCATGCAGGTTTTTTGTTGTTCAAATGTTTCATCCTCAGAGAGAACTGCTTTAACTACCCAATATAAAATGACATCCCTGCCCATTGCTTAACCCTGCAATTTCCTTACTTGTTCTTTTTTTCTTTTTAGATGAATCACCACCTGACCTTATATTCAATATTAATTTAATTCTTTGTTTTTTGTTTCCCCTACTAAATGAGTGCTTCAGGAGGAGGGGTTCAATATAGTGATTAAAAACAAAATCCATAGTGCATTGCACATTCCAACTTTGCCACTTCCTAACTATGAATCTGGCAAGTTACTACACTGTGCCTCAATTTCCACATTTGTAAAATGAAGATAAAATTAAGAGTGCAAGTCAACATTACTTAATGAATGCCTCCTATGTCCCAGACTCTGTTCTAGGCATTTGGGATGTAACAGACAGAAACCTGCAGACAGAAATCCTTGCCCTCATGGAGTTTATAGTCTATTGAAGAGAGACAAGATAATAAGCAAGATGAATAAGCAAAGTATATAGTTTGTCAAGCAGTAGTAAGGTTGTGGAAAAAATAAAGAAGCAGGAAAGGGGATAGTGAATAAAATTAGTGTTCAGTTTAAATTAGGGTTATCAGGGGCACCTGGGTAGCTCAGTTGTTAAGCATCTGCCTTCGGCTCAGGGCGTGATCCCAGGGCCCTAAAATTGAGCCCTGCATCAGGCTTCTCCGCTGGAAGCCTGCTTCTTCCTCTCCCACTCCCCCTGCTTGTGTTCCCTCTCTCGCTGGCTGTCTCTCTGTCAAATAAATACAGTCTTAAAAAAAAAAAATCAGGGTAATCAGAGGAGGCATCCCCATACAGAGAACTTAGAGCAAAGGCGTGAAGCAGGTTAGGCCTTGGCCATGTGGATACCCGGGAGAAAAGCTCTCCAGGCAGTAGGACTCCTTTTTCTATGTTCATGCTTTCCTTCCTGTTCTCACACTGCCCCCCCTACCACATTAGATTACACTTTGATCATTCTGAATTATGAATGCTTCATATCTCTGTATCTTAGGTAATTGTGCTTTTTCAGTTTGTTTCTCCACCTCCCTTTATTTTTTCTGTAAAAGTGCTATGCATTTGTAAAGTAGGGATGATGATAATTATACCTGCCTGAAACGTATTGTGAGGATTAAATTACTTTATATGTATAAAGCACAAAATACAGTGATTGACCCCTAGTATGTGTAATAGAAGTGTTGATTCTTATTATTACTAAAATGCAACTATGTATCATGTCATTCTTGTTAATATGGCTACTTGCCTAACTTTTGCTCATCCTTTAGGTCCCAGCTTCCTTCAGTCCCTCAATCTGGAAGGGTGCTCTTCTTATGTAATCCCTGTGCTTTCCCTAATACTATGTTTATCACAAAGAATTGCAACTTCTTATTTATTTAACTGCATTCCAATCTAGAATTTAAGCAATTTGAGAATGGAGACTGTTTCTAGTTCACTGTTGAATCCCCAGTACTTGGTCTCTGGCTGACACATGCTAAGAACTCAATAAATGAAAGGTTATTATTATAAATGATATATATTACTTTTGTATTTTATTAACATATTTATAAATACTGAATAAAAATTAATTAAATAGGTCAGTTGTATTCTACTGAAACAGTTATTAAAAAACCTACCATAAAGAAAGCTTCTTTGAAAGGATTTGATTTCTTGAGGCTTCAGTAAGACCTGAAAATTCTTCCATCTGGCTGCTTTCTCTTCTGTTCTCCCACAGAAAGTGAACTTTTACACACTAATTTCTGACTGAATATCTAGTATTATCAATAATATGTGTCTTGAGGGATTTATTTAGTTAGTCAGAGTTGGTCAGGTTATGCTGAAGGAATAAATAATTCCCAAATTCTAGAGGCTGAACAGTTTTATTTCTTGTTCCTTCAGTGATCTGAGCTGACAGAAGTTCTACCAACCTGTGACTGCAGTCTCAGGAATAAGTGGCCTGCTAGACCATTATAATACAGGAGGAGAGAGCCTGGATAATTCTCTTGGCCCTCTTACTCTTAGCCTGAAGTGAGAAATATGTGTCTCTTCCACTCCTTTTCTTTGGCTGTAATGAGTCACATGTTTCTACCTCTTTTGAGGCCAAGAAGTACAGTCTTTGTGCCCCGAGGGGGCAGGATAACTGGATATTGATGAACATTAGTAATGTTCACTACATATGTGAACCCAGAACCGAACACTGGGATACAAGTTCCTGCTTACAGTTCTGGAGTTGGCCAGATTAGATAGCTTGCTATATTGTCTTCCCTTGGGCTTAGAGACGATCATTTCAGATATGATTCAAAGTACTGATTTGTCTTTAGGTAGCAAACTCTGCTTATGTGTAAAATATCATTTTGGCTATGAAGCTCCTTCCTAAATTTCATGCCAGCTGACCTTCAATTCTTTTTTTTTAAATTTAAATTCAGTTAGCCAACATATAGTACATCATAAGTTTCAGATGTAGTGGCCTTCCATTCTTGTTGAAATTGCCTAAAATGTGAATACCTCAAAGGTAGAAACTAAGTCCTAGTCATCTTTGTATTTTAATATCTAACAATACTTGATATGATATTTTTGAGTGAATTAATAAGTAAATGCCCTCTCTAAACATAGTTACTTAATTTGTTCCCCTTTATTGGCCCATATCACTCCATTTTTGGAGGAAGAGAAGGCAGTGTCATGGGTTAGGAACAAGGACTCAAATGGCAAGGAGATGTGGATATGATGCCTAGCTTTGCTAATTTCCAGCTGAAAGCCTGTGGGCAAGTTAGCAAAAACACATTTGTAAAATTCAATTGGTAGTGTTGCCATGAGGTTATTTTGAAGATTTACTGAGATAATCCTTAAAAAGTGCTGAGGGTAAGCATCTGGCATTTAAAATGCTTCAATTGATGTTAGCTATTATTATTATTCTCTAACTGGACTTCTGCCAGTCCCCCCCCCACCAAGGATTTAGGCAGGATAGTAAATAAATGTGAATAATATTTATTGAAGACTTATGTGCCAAACACTGTACTAAACATTACATATTTTACTCACATTTAATCCTTAAAATAACCTTATATCGCTCTTATTATTTCTACTTAGAGAAACTGAGTCCTAGATTAGGTAAAAACTTCCAAGTTCATGCAGCTGCTAACTGATGGAGCTGAGAATCAGAATCAGAACCATTGTACCATTTTGTTCCAATCACCAATTTAAAACCACAAGGGTGATCTTTTGGTTGCCATTCTGTGGAGATGCTTTCATATTAAAGTCTTTCTGTTTGCTTGGCTAACAGAAATAATTAAACCAGTTATTAAACTGAGGCGCTAAGACCAGTTTTTATTTTATTTGAGCTCATCACTTCTTTTGTTCCAACTTGGAAGCCTACTTGTACACAACTGGAAATACTCAGCCTTATTGTCATCTAGTAGCTAACTGCAATTTAACCACAACTATAAAAGTATTAGTAGCAATACTGGGTTACTGAGATACTATGTAACTATTAACTTCCATCATCCATTTTTATAGCTGTGTTTCATTCTAGGAACATTCTTAGTCCCATTTTACAGGGTGGTAAACTATAGCACAGAAGGGTAGATTCCCCCATATTACCCACTGAGTTGATTGCAAAACCAAAATTACAACTCCAGGGTCCCAGCCATGGTGCATTGCTTTACCACTATCCTTCACATCATAAATGCTTGGATTGTGACCAGTTAACTGCAAAATGTGGCAAATAAGATGGTCATACTTCTACTATGGGATAGGTGATAACTTAACCATGGTCATGAAACTGATAAGTGGTGGAGGTGAGAATTGGACCTAGAATCACTGGTTCAAAGAGAACAGTATGATAATACTCTAACACAGTTGAGGAATTTTTAACCTCCTGCCCTGAGTTATTTGACTGAAAATTTCCTTTGTTTTACTGTCATACTTTAAGCTATTTCTCTTTTTTTCCTCTTTCTCTCTCTGTTGATAGGGTTCTCTTCTCTTCAGTTAGAATGTAAGTTTCATGAGAGTTGAGAATTTTGTTGTTTCACTCTTAGTGTATTTCTAGAACCTAGAGCTGGGTGTGGCACACAGTAAGTACTAAATATATTACTAAATGTGTTGAATGAATGAATGAATAAATAAATAAATCCTCTTTTGTCTAGAGCTGTAGTGTTAAGTGATGAAAATTTTGAATTTTAATAGTGTGGATGGATGACTGTATCGTTGGCCTCACTCATTCTTGTATTCACATCTTTTGCCATTTGATCTTGTAGTTCCTCCCAGTAAAGGAGAGGAGATTATTTCTTCACCCTTTCACTTTCAGTTCAACCACATGACTTGTTCTGGTCAATAGAATGAGAAAGAAACAACATGGAGCCATGTTTGAGCTTAATCTCAAGAGGCTTTGTATGTTTCCTTTTGAACCTTTGCTATAAGCAGTGGATGTCCTGGCCAGCTGGGTACTCCAAGGAAGATCACAGACATATGGAGAGACAAGAACTGCACTTGCAGTATGTAGCAGAGCTACCCCCATTTCTTTAGTTAGAGAAGTCAGAATTTCTTCTTATGGAAAAAGTGAAGTGGGTACAGAGAATAGCAGATACGTCTTTTCTTAGTCTTGCTTGTCTTAATGAATGTACTAAATCTGTAAATGGAGCTCATAGGCATCTGGGTAGAGGTGATGAAACTTACTAATTTTTTTTAATCCATTTTATTTTAATTTTATTTTTTTCAAGATTTTATTTATTTATTTGAGAGAGACAGAGACAGTGACAGAGATAGTGAGAGCGAGGACAGGTGGGGAGGAGAGGGAGAATGTTGGGCTCGATCCCGGGACCCTGGGGTCATGACCTGAGCTGAAGGCAGACACTTAACTGACTGAGCCACCCAACTGCCCCTCTTTTTTTTTTTTTTTTTTAAGATTTATTTATTTGAGAGAGAGAACAAGAGAGAGTACATACAAAGGATGGGGGTGGGCAGAGGGAAAGGGAGAGGGAAAGAAGCAGACACCCTGTTGAACATGGATTCCACCCTGGCTCCATCTCATGACCCTGAGATCATGACCCGAGCTGAAATCAAGAGTTGGACACTTAACCCACTGAGCCACCCAGGAACCCTGAAACTTCCTAATTCTTTGCTACTTTGCCATAGCTTTGGGCTATGACTCAGGCCTGGTGCATAAGAAAGGTGGTTGAAACCAGTGTGATATGTGCCCTTTGCTTTCAAGCTGACATTTAGTTATCAGATTTTTCCTGATAGCTTTTGTCATCATGGTAATTACCTTGAGGAACATCACTGGTATAGTGGAGTGTAGCATTGAAGGGCAAGGCAGAGAGAGCAGGTAGACATAAGCAAGGTCAGTCCAGCAGGCAGAGTGCCATTCTGAAGAAGTAGTGAATAGTTCCGTACTACCTGTCCAATGTGCTGCCATAACCTCCTATACTTTCTTCATTCATTCATTCATTCATTCATTCATTCATTCATTCACCTAGTATGTGCCAGATATTCTAGGTTCTGGAAATATATCAATAAATTAACAAGTCAAAAATCCCTGACGTCATGGTGCTGCCTCACTCTTTGTCTTATTATCCTCTGTTAACTGCTAAGATCATTTAGAGTAGAAATTATGTTTTCTTCATTGGCAAATCCCTATCAATAGCACTGTGCTTGGGACCCAGTCTGGCCTATGTATACTCAACAAGTGTTAGTGGAATGAATGTTGAATTTGCCAACACTGGCTAATGATAGGTGCTGATAGATGGACAAAGCAAATAAAAGGGATTCATGAAGTGGTATGTTTTGTGCCACAACATCTATAGCTTTCTATAATATTTATTTGTTTCATGTTGTCAAAGTATGAGGTAACTTTCAGATATATAAGGAGGCAGGTAGGTATTGACATTAAAGTCTGTCAGTAGGGGTGTAATATATAAAGGGTACAAAATGGGAAACACAATCCATTCTGCCTCCAGTACAGAGATTTGGAATGGCTTAATAGAGGAGTGGCACTTGAGTTAAATCTTATAAGCTAAGAAGGTATTTCCTAAATTAAATACAAAAAAAAACAAAAAAAAGGACAAACTTTTATGTTAGAGCTAGTTGGCAGGGGAAAATGAACATTCATCACATGGCTTTCCCTATTTGGAGATTTTTGGGTAGCTTATAGATATACAGACTATATGTCTGTGTGTCTGGGAGTCTTTGTGTTTGTTTATTCCTGTTTGGTTTAGTCTTCCGAAAAGGTCAATAACAGTTTCTCTTGCTGATTTATATTTGTTATACTCTAATGGCTTCCCTGAAGGTTCAGAAATACCCATGTTAAAGAGAAGGCATGTAACATGAGAGGAGAAAATCAGCTGACCTTGCTAACCAGATCTTCCTCTTCCCCTGCGCCCTGAGAATCAATGTTTTCTGGTAATGGAGAAACTGGGCATCATGCCACCATGGACGTGCCTGGACTGTGTTTAACAGGCAGCTTCATTAGATTGTCCTCTATTTCTTGAGAGGTAATTCCATTAAATAGTGTTTATCAGTCATTGTGTGCTCTGCTTGTCATTACTCCCATGTTCAGTAGCAGCAGTACCCTTAGAAAAATGTGTGTGTATGTGTGTATGTGAGTGGTGTATATTAAAAACAAAACTGCCTGAATTATAGTACGTTATAAAAGATACCTTCTTAATATAGTAGAAACAGAAAAGAGACTGAGCAGTCAGCACCTAAAATACAGATACACACACACACACACACACACACACGTAACAATACAATAGTGCTTCCAGTTCAAGACTCAGATCTGTGGCAATAACCAGAAAGCACTTAAAAACATCAAATGTCAATTACTTAGAGTATTTAGTTGACCTAAGCTACACACACTTATAAGACCTCTAAGAGGGAATTTTTTTCCATAACTATTTGGTTATTTTCTGAGGATTTTCCTGGTACACTAGAATATTTTTTCTCCTGCTTTCTTCCCTCCCCTCTCCCATATTCATTTCTAATAGATGGATAAAAGGCTTAAGTTAAAAAATCCTATCATCTGCTCCTCTGCTCTTTTGCATTCAGATTTGAGTGGTGTATATTAAAAACAAGGTGTGTCTAGCAAGAAGTTCTTGTGGCAGGGGTTGAAGAGGTTGCTGCCTGTGTTCTCCTCTAGGGTTTTGATGGATTCCTGTCTCACATTTAGGTCTTTCATCCATTTTGAGTCTATTTTTAGGTATGGTGTAAGAAAATGGTCCAGTTTCATTCTTGTACATGTGGCTGTCCAATTTTCCCAACACCATTTGTTTAAGAGACTGTCTTTTTTCTATTGGATATTCTTTCCTGCTTTGTTGAAGATTAGTTGACCACAGAGTTGAGGGTCCATTTCTGGATTCTCTGTTCTGTTCCATTGATCTGTGTGTCTGTTTTTGTGCCAGTACCATACTCTCTTGATGATTACAGCTTTATAATAGAGCCTGATGTCTGAAATTGTAATGCCACCAGCTTTGGTTTTCTTTTTCAACATTTCCTCTGGCTATTTGGGGTCTTCTCTGGTTCCATACAAATTTAGGGTAATTGTTCCAGTTCTGTGGGAAAAAGTTGATGGTATTTTGATAGGGATCACATTGAATGTGTAGATTGCACTAGGTAGCATAACCATTTTAACAATATTTGTTCTTCCAATCCATGAGCATGAAACATTTTTCCATTTCTTTGTGTCTTCTTCCATTTCTTTCATGAATATTCTGTAGTTTTCTGAGTACAGATCCTTTGCGTCTTTGGTTAGGTTTATTCCTAGGTATCTTATGGTTTTGGGTGCAGTTGTAAACGGGATCAACTCTCTTTCTTCTGTCTCATTGTTAGTATATAAAATGAAACTGATTTCTGTGCATTGATTTTATATCCTGCCACTTTGCTGAATTCCTGTATGAGTTCTAGCAATTTTGGGGTGTAGTCTTTTGGGTTTTCCACATAAAATATCAAGTTATCTGCAAAGAGTGAGAGTTTGACTTCTTCTTTGCCGATTTGGGTGCCTTTTCTTTCTTTTTGTTGTCTGAGTGCTGAGGCTAGGACTTCTAGTACTATGTTGAACAACAGTGGTGATAGTGGACATCTCTGCTGTGTTTCTGACCTTAGGGGAAAAGCTCTCCATTTTTGAAAATGATATTCGCTGTGGCCTTTTCCTATATGCTTTTATGATATAGAGGTATGTTCCTTCTATCCCTACAACATATTCCCTTTAAAAATATCAAACGGATTCTTCAAATTTTTTTTAAAGATTTTATTTATTTATTTGACAGAGATAGAGACAGCCAGCGAGAGAGGGAACACAAGCAGGGGGAGTGGGAGAGGAAGAAGCAGGCTCCCAGCAGAGGAGCCTGATGTGGGGCTTGATCCCAGAACGCCGGGATCACGCCCTGAGCCGAAGGCAGACGCTTAACCGCTGTGCCACCCAGGTGCCCCGGATTCTTCAATTTTTGAACAGTCTTTGTACATTATGCTGTAGGCATCACATTGCTGGTTCATAATGTCAGTAAGACAGTGTTTGTTTTGTTTTTGTTTTTAATATTTCCATTTAAACTGACGGAACTGACTAAGGCCTGCCCTAAGGCAAATAGAAAACTTAATAATGCCTTTTCCTTCTTGCAACTGTTAGTCACCTCCCTTTTCCCATTATCTGCCTGCTTCTGTTCACTCTGGTACCTCCATGTAAGAGTATGTGTGTGTGTGTGTGTGTGTGTGCACATGTGCACATGCATGAGTGTGGGCATGTGTGCATTTTCCCCCACCCTACTCCCCCTCCCAAAAATTATAGTTGTTAGTGGCAGGAAGTTTGGTTTGTTAGGATCTATTTAGCTATTTCCAGAAGTTGAAACTTGTATCATCATTTTCCCCCCAGCAATTTGAATATATTATTTTGCTATCTTTAATTTCCACTGTTATTATTAAGAAGCATGATATCAGTCTTTCTTCCCTTTTTTGGTGAGCTGTCTTTTCTTTTTCATTCCTTTTAGTATTTTCTCTCTCTCTCTCTCTTTTTTTTTCCTGCAGTTTCAGTATAATGTTTCTAGGTGTAGACTTATATTTATTTATTCTGCATGGTATAGGTTATGCTTCCTGTATCATGAATTCATACCTTTTTTTTGAGTTTTAGAAAATTCTAAGCTGTTATTTTTCTATATACTGCCTCTTTATGTTTTCTATCCTTTTCTTCTGAGACGTCAATTAGCTATATGTTAGAGCTTTTTATTCTGTCTTCCATCTCTCTTAATCTCTCTTTAATTTTTTTCTGTCTCCTCTATCTCTGTGTTACTTTCTGGGTTATTTCTTTAGCTTTGTTGCTAATCTTCTTTTCAATGGTAAACAATATGCTCTTCAACCGCATCCATTACATTAAAAAAAATATAGCAACTACACCTTTTCTTTTCTGAAAGTTCTAGTTATTATTTTTTAAATCCATCTATTTTGGGGGGAATAACTTCAGATTGCTTACTCATTTTTTCCATCCTTTATTTCTAAGTAATTCATATGTAGTTATTAAATATTATGTATCTGAAGTCTAAATTTGATGATTTTTGTTTAATTAGCAATTTCTTAATGTTTTCATGCATATTTGTTGTTCTCTGATTTTGAGCTCATTCTTAGCTCATCTTAATCTGTGATGAATATGAAAGCTCAAACTATTACTTCATTCAGAGGTTTACTGTTTGCTTCATTCAGCAATAGGGACCTTCTGTCCTGGAACTTTTTTTGCTTCTTTCCATTGTCCCTATGACTCAGGTTTAGCTCCATCAACTTGATACTGTCTCAAAGTTTAGTGTTCCTGTAAAAGGCAGTTGTCCTTATGATCACTCTACATTTTGTATGTAGCTAGTGCTTGTTATTACTGTTTTACAACATATTTTTGATAGTGTTTTTTTTTTTTTTAATTTCCCTTACTTCCTCTAAACTTAAATGCATGAAAGTTGTATTTTATGAAGGATCTTGTTTTATAGTTGGAGGGTGCTTCAGAATTTAGTATACCATACTGATTTAGTCTCTTACTTTTTTTCATATTTGGGATTTCTTTTATTATTTTTAAGACATATAATATATACATACTTTATAGTCTGTATTTGATAGTTCAAATTAAGAATTTTTTTCAGATATGATTTTATTGTTTCTGTGCTTCTGACTTTTCCTCATATGTCTTATTTCTTGTCAGTTTGATTATTTTAGACTATAATCATAGTTTTTAGAACTTTATCCCTGGTAATTCTTTGAAATCTTTAATGGACGTACATTCCTCTGAAGAAGATTTGTGTTTGCTTATTTTAGGCACCTGAAGATACTATAAATGTGGGGCCCTTTAGAACTAGATTTTCAGGTTGAGGTTTTTGAGACCATCTATAGTATAATCTCAGCCAATAAAGGGAAGTAAAGATTAGTTTAAGGTTTCATTTATCAAAGGAGATTTTAATCCCCTCTCCATTTAATACTAAAATTCAAGAAAAGTAATTTGCCTTGCAAGACCTGAGGGAGAAGGGTCATTTCTAGTTTTCCTTTTCCTGGAAGCCCAGTTTCGATGCGGACCCTTGATTTATACAGGATGGTCTTCTATTTGATTCTACATTATGTGTTGGCTCCAAGCTTTGTCTTCCATTCTCTACATTCACAAAAACAGAGCTCAAGTTCACTTGCTAAGCTTAGCTGTTTTCACTTCTTTTTTGGTTATTTCTGAGTATGTTTTACTTGCTAGTTCCTTGATACATTAAAAGTTTCAAAATATCTTTTATCCATCATTTTTAGTTGCTTACAGTGGAAGGGTCAATCAGGTTGTAAAGTGACCAAAGTACTAGAAACAGAAGTCAGTCTATTCACTTGTAAAATTAGGCTTTTACCCTAAATACAGTGAGTCAGTGTTTTTAATTTAAATTTACTTGCTTGGTTGGTCAAGGAATTTAAAAAGCTATCCAATCAGTTTTTAGATGACAAGAGACCACACAAATATTAAATAGACAAACAAAAATCTTTGGATTCAGTTTTAATCATTTTAAGAGAATATAGATGTATCATTATGTATGACCAGGTACTAAGTGTGCTTAGCAAAAAATGCATGTTCGAAAGTAAAAGTGACTTGGTGTGACAGGTGAGCTTAAGTGTCAAGTAGATCATTAAATATGAGTTCATACAGAGAAGGTTATACCACATATTTCTTTACAGTTTTTGTTACACCTGAGCTTGATATTTAATGTTCATAGGGCATTTCAGTACATTATTCTTTGCTGAAGTGGTGGGAAGGATATGAATAATATGGACACACAGATATAGTGTGTATATTTCTGTAGTATGTATGAGAGGGCACCTCTTTATTCTTCTTGAAGAGTAATTCATTGAGGTCTTATTATATGGAAGATTTGGCAATGTGAGTGATGAACCATCATACTCTTGTTCTTGGGGAACTGACTTGTTTTTTAGGAAACATAGGGTTTGCTCTTCCCCAGGCTCCCACCTTCACATCTGTAGTAGCCTCACCTGTATGCTTGCCCTTCTTATTTTCCTGTGGGTGAATTGTCTTGTTCCAACCAGGGGTTTACACCTCCACCTATTGCCTAGGCTAACTTTATATTTAAGGACATTATCCTATCAATTCTCTCCTGTCTCTCTTACACCATAGGTTTCTCTCCTTTAACTGGTTCATTCTGTTTGGTGATATTAATTTTGTTGTCTTTGTCCATGATTTTCTCTTTAGCTATAGTCTCATTTTTCAGGTCTTCATTCACAGGAATATTTCTTAAAGAGTTCTCTAAACTACTCCTTTCCTCACATGCTCCTTGAAATTTACTTCACTTAGGGTTTTGCATCCACCATCAACAAAATTACTCTCTTAAGGTCAAGCATTATCTCCATGTTGTCATATACAATTACTGATTCTCAGTCTCATCTTACTTGACCAGTCTAAAACAATTGGATAGTTGTTCATTCCTTTCATCTTGAAACTTTTTTGCTGCTTTGTTTCTAGTGCAGCACACTTTGCATTTCTTCTGCCTCCGTAATTATTTTTGCTCCTTTTCTTCTGCTGGTCTCTCCTTGGAGCATCTCAAGTTTCAGTCCTTCCTCTATTTGTAAATTCCCTTGAGGATCTCACTGATTATCACTTATCTAAATGCTATCTATCTGGTGATAACTTCTAGATTTAAAGCTCCAGCCTGGACCTCTCACCTCAGTTTCAGACCCTTTCTCTCACTGTTACCAGAACACTGTTACCGAAGGATATTTACTAGTCATATCAAATTCAGTATGCTCAATACTGATCTTCTTTCTTAAATATCTTCCAACTAAGTCTTCTCCAACTCAGTAAATTGCAATTCCTGTTCTTCAAATGGCAACTCTGTTCTTCCAGTTGCTCAGAGAGAAGAAATAAACCAACCCTGAAGTCACTTTAACTTCTTCCTTTCTCACAAAGCTCACATCTTACCTGTCAGGAAATCCTGTGTGAAAGTCTGTTTAATTTTTACCATCCCTTTTGCTACCACCCAGATATAAACTACTATCAGTTTCTTACCTGCATTATTGTAATAGCCTTTTAACCGGGCTTCCTGATTCTACCTACAATCTATTCTCAACACAGAGCCAAATGATTTTTTTAAAAAAATATAAATCAGATCATGTCACTTCTCTATTCTCCAGTGGCTTTCCTTTTCACATAGAGGGGAAAAAAGTTCTTAGTGTGACCTACAAGGCTTTGTATGATCTAGCTCCCATTACTTCCTTAACTTCATCTCTTTCTCTTTTCCTTTGTACATCATTTCTAGCCGTACTAACTGCCTTCTTGGTTTCCTAGGACACATAGGATTTTTCTCTCAACTCAGTCTATGTACTTGTTTCTCTTGCTTGGAACACATTTCCCCTGTTATTAACTCCCTTACCTCCCTTAAGTCTCTGTTTAAAGTGTTCTTTCTCAATGAGATAACCCTTAACCACCCTATTTAAAACTGCAAACTGTGTTCCCATTCACCTCTTTCTGATTCTCTTTTTAGCATTATATTCTGTATAATTTACTTATTTGTTTTCTATATTAGTTGTCTCTCACAACTTAAATATAAGCTCTATGAGAGCAGGGATTTTCATCTGTTTTGTTCAGTGCTGGATCTTCAATACATAGAGCAATGAGTGGTATATAGATATAGCTCAATAAGTTATTTGTTAAGTAAATGAATAAATTCCTACTCACCCCCTAAATCACATACCCCTCTCAATGATCACTCTCCCGTGTCCATCTAGCTTATGTTGCAGGGTCTTTGTAAATGTTTTTTATTTAGAATAATTTCTCCAAATATTCTTGGTGTCTTTCCCATCCCAGGTCACATCTTCTAAGGGACTTTTCCTGTCTTCTCAATCTAGATTAGGGAATGATATTATTTTATAGAGGCCCATTATTTTACTTTCACAGAATTTAGGAATAAGTTAGGCATAAGACATCTCCACTTCTTTATTTAAGCTTAAGCTCTGGGTTTTGGTATAAACTCTATATTCAAATATCCTTTTTTGTTTTGTTTTGTTTATTTATTTCCTTTTTTTTTTAAAGATTATTTATTTATTTATTTGACAGAGAGACAGCCAGCGAGAGAGGGAACACAGGCAGGGAGAGTGGTAGAGGAAGAAGCAGGCTCCCAGAGGAGGAGCCTGATGTGGGGCTTGAGCTCAGGACGGTGGGATCCCGCCCTGAGCCGAAGGCAGATGCTTAATGACTGAGTCACCCAGGCGCCCCCTATACTCAAATATCCTAATTTGACCAGGCTATGGCTCTTCATAATTAAAGGAAGCTTTTAGAATTCAGTGAACTTTTTCTTTCTCAAGAGTCTGGGTAGGGGTGCCTGGGTGGCTCAGTTGGTTAAGCATCTGCCTTTGGCTCAGGTCATGATCTTGGGGTCCTGGGATTGTGCCCTGCATTGGGCTCCCTGCTTAGCAGGTGAGTCTGCTTCTCCTTCTCCCACTACCCCTCCACCTGCTCATGTTCTGTCTTTCTCTCTCTCAAATAAATAAAATCTTAAAAAGAAAAACACAGTCTGGCTAGAAAAAGTATTACTTCAAGGATTTCTTTACTTCTATAAATTTGTAGAAATCCTTTCAGACATTTCAGTTGACTTTTTAATTTCACCTGTATCTGTTTTCTCCTTATGGACACTATTTAGAAAGCCATAAGTCGTAGGAAAATAATGGGAATAAGGAAGATAATTATATTGCTACACAAAGAATGTGGAGAGTATGCTAGGGTGTAGTTAGTGACAATGATAACAAGGGGCAAGGGCGATCTACTGGGACAGCATCAACTTGAAAGAAAACTGGAATTCTGATGGGAAGATATTAGCACCAAGGAGCAGGGAGAGTGCCCATGGTACTGATGAGGGGGATCCTTCTTTGCACCAAAGAGAAGACAAGAAAGGGTGAGGAGAGTGACCTATTAAGAAGTATAGAAAGTACAAGAGATTTGTTACTATTTTGGAGAGTATAGTATGGAAAAAATTAGGATACGTGGCTAGCAGAGGAAAAATGAACCAAAGGAGAAGAGGCACAAATATCCTTGGGTAGAGTTCTGGGTAGGATGGAGCCTAGTACTTTGTGCTATGATCACAGCTGGCATGGGTTGTGGTATCAGGATGAGACTAGATTAAGCCCTCCACAAAGAATGCCAGGGTAAAATTCGAATGTTGGGAAGGGCCAAGACAATTTTTTTTTAAAGCATAACAAATATAATAAATATAAAGGAGAAATACAGAAAAGATAATTTATAAAGAAGTAATATATATTTCAATACATGTATTTTCTGGAAAGACCACATTAGAAGGCTAAAATTATTCTGCTAATTTTCAAACCATGCCTCCTCCCTTGCAAATACCAGTCTACTGTATTCTCTTGGACTAATAATTCTCTTGGACCTATAGGCAACTTTTTAAAATACTGGACCAGATAGACCCTTTGAAATTAGAAAGTTGGAAGGAGGCAGGATAGAGCTCAAAATAAGAATTGAATGTTTATACAAGTGTGAGAAATAAATTTTTTATTTGCTAACTGAGTGAATTCTACATACTAGGCATATTGTTAATCATATTTATGCTGTATTTTGGCCTTGAAAATTATAACAACAGCCTCAGGGAATATGTACTCTTATATTTCTCATTTCATAACTGAAGAAATTTAAGATTAGTGATGTTAAATAATTTGTCAAGTAAGTGTGGAGATGGGATTCAAACCCAACTCTCTCTGCCTTTAGAGTCAATATTGCAGTGGCTGCACTGTGTATTTCCATCATGTCAGGGGTCCTTGGCACAGGGACATGATTTGATATACATTTGTTGAATGAGTAACTAAATCAGTATGTAGAAGTTTGGGGGAGGGCATACTTGTTCATTCAGCAATTTTTAAAATGCTTCATCTAAATGAACATAAGATTAAAAAACAGACAAGTGTGAAAGGCTCCGAGACATATGAAATATCTTTTGCAATCATTCTCTAATGTTTGTACCAAGTCCTAGCCCTGGCCTGTTCTTAGACGCCCTAAGTTGAAATCTCAGATTATTCATTTGGGGTTTTGTGGCTTCTGGTCATAGGGTGGCAGTATTCTTTCAGACCCTAAAATGAGCATAGCTAGCCCCCCCTGGGACAAGAGACTGAGGAAAGCAACCACATCTATAATACAAAGGAGAAAATGACTGGATTATAACTTGAAGGGCTATGTTGGTGTTTGGATACCTCTTTCCACCCTCACCATTAATAGATGTGTTCCATAGAGGAGCTGCTGCTGGGAGAAGAAGCCCACTCTCCCTAGAAGTTATAAAATTTGCTTTAGGACTCAGATCGCTTAATCAACCATCTGGAGTTTGCGCAAACCAACATTCCCTATTTTAATGATTTTTTTACCTTGCTCAACCAATTAACTTGGTGCTTTGAGAGAACTTAACCCAGAGATACTAGTGATTCAGCCCTTGGTACTGAGCCTTAGAACAGAGTCAGCCAGGAAGTTCCCATCTTCTTAGGGAGATTGCCAAGAAAGGAAGAGTTCTGAATGCAAATATTGGACTTGAGAAACAAACAAATAAAACACAGAACACAGTTTCTTTATCTTGCACCAGTATGCCCTTTAAAGCTTGATTCTTATTCTTAAAAAAGCAGATTTCTAGCATCAACTGTATTATGCACAAGTAATCCTTTGTTTTTCTTCACTTTCACCTTTAGAAAGCCTGCTAATATGCCACTGACCACCTAGTGACCTGAGTCTTCCTCCTATTCCTTCTGCAGCCACAGAGGACAATGTCTTTGGAGGAGCAGACTACTAGACAAGTAGCAAGGTGATTTAAATCTGTAAAGCTATACCCCTGGGAGTAGGCCCATCCCTGCTGTGAATCTGGCAGCTACCCTTGATTTTTTTTTTTTTTTTTTTTAAACCAAACCATCTGGCAGCCTCAGTTGTCTGGTAATAATTGTGCTACTTACTCCATCTGTACTTATAAGATAACTAGTTGTCTTCACAAATTAAGCCATCCCCATCTGTTTCCCTACCTTTTAAATGAGTACAAGGGCTACACACACTCCTGGAATGTGGACAACACGAAGCATGGAGAGCCATGAAAAGGAGAGCAAGAAGGACTTTTCTTCCTATTGTTAGAGAAGTACTGGGTTCTAAAAGCCCAGCATTTTCTGTCCTGAATTCACAAGGACACAGGTAGTCTATGGTGGGTGGTCTGTCCTATTTGCCTCCGGGTTGTTACACTTCAGGAAAGGCATAGTTACTCCAAGGGCTTAGCTGTGAGTAGGTTCTGTTGGAACAGAGTGCAAGTATTCAATTAAGAGCCAAGGCAGAGAAGAGTGCTGATGCAGTGACTATTCTGTGTCTTGTAAATGTTGGAATTGAGAAGAGGAGAGGGATTAAGACAGAAGACCAGTGGGATCCCTTCAAGTTGTTCTGATCCCCTTGCTGCTCTTAATCTGGACCCATGGAACAAAACCCTATATTTGTTTCATAACATCCTAGTACCTGTAAGAGTTAATATAGTTTCCTAAAGTGACTAACAGAGAACCATTTACACATTTTGAGAGTCAGACTCAATATTTGATATAGCACGTCATCTTTCTGCCATAAAAATTCATGGGCTAGAGACTCCCAGGGAGACTTCCCTTGTATTCCCAGAGGAAAGTATGAGAGGTGGTTGAAATCTCCTTTGTATTAAAGGATAATTTCTAAACAAAACAAAACAAACCCCTAAAAAACCAAACAGTAAAATCGAGACTACCACAAATATAACACATGTAAATGATTTTGTTTAATTCATTAATTAATGAAGGAACCAAAAAGATGTTATAACTGGTAGAAAGGAGAATTCAAAAAGCAGAAATAGTTATAGGCAATTAGGATGCTTAAATGAATTTGTTTAACAGATACACAACTGACTTCTGCAGTGGGGAAAGAAAATCAATGCACTTACACCATTTAAAACCATTTGCATATACATGGACAAGAATTATTTGCATTATCAGTTATCTACAATTTACAGAGTTATAAAATAGCCCAAGGACAATGAAAGACACAGAGACCTTATAAAATCAGGTAATGAGAAAATTTTTCCATTGAAGACACTTAGTAATCAGTTTTGTTCATTGCAAAGGTATTTATACCCGTTTTGAGAGTAAGAATTATGAGGTACTGGCTGTGGCCTGCGCTATAGGGTCAAAGATGTCATTTTGGGTTCTGGCTCTGTCATCTGTCAGCTTTGTAATTTTTTAAAAATTGCATTTGTCGATTCATACAAGCTGTCTCAGAGCCTCTAACTCCTCTTCTATAAAATGAGGAATATAGTATTCTATAATATTCTATATATTGTCTGCAATATCTACCTCACAAGGATGTTGCAATTATCACTTATAGATATAGTTTTCTATAAAGTCCAGTGTAGGAAGTCTTTTCCCGTACAAATGTTGTTTTCAGTAATAGTAACTAACATTTTATTTAATACTTATTATATACCAGACATTATATCAAGCATTGTCCTCTCATTTAACTTTTTCAACTGTATGCAATTCTTACTGTTATTATTATGATATTATGGATGACAAAATTAAGCTTTAACTGTGACTTACCATTCAATGTCATACGAAGTGGCAAAACGGGAATTCAAAGGCCAAAAGCCTGAGTCAGTCTATGTTCTTAACTCTACTACTCATAGCAGGTGTATATGTGTATATATGTATATATATATATTTATATATATATATTTATATATGTGTGTATGTGTGTGTGTGTATGTATATGTGTGTGTGTGTGTGTGATGTATGAAAAGACTTGGGGCTGTTCACTGTCTCTTGAAATGCAAATACTTCCCTAGGAATTTCCCTGCTTATTCTGGTGGGTCTAGTAGGATCATTGCTGAGGGAGTGGGTAGAGATCTTTGGAAATTTCACTTTAAATGTATTAACTCCTTCCTAGGAAGAAGATCTTCACATTGTGGTATTCATAACTCAGTGCTGGCCTGCTTCCTTCTCTTCCCATTTTAGACAATGGACTCCAAGCAGAAGAGAGAGGAGGCTGGCAAACTTTGCTTGAGGCATGCCATAGATGAAAAATCTGGAATGAATATTTCTACTTTTTCTCACTTTTTATCCAGAGTTTCCTGCAAGTTGGAGACTGTTTCTACCCTTCTACTTGGGAAACTCATAAATATGAGTATATTATTTTAACAGAATTATTATTATTTTTTAAAGATTTTATTTATTTATTTGACAGAGAGAGAGACAGGCAGTGAGAGAGGGAACACAAGCAGGGGGAGTGGGAGAGGAAGAAGCAGGCTCCCAATGGTGGAGCCTGATGCGGGACTCGATCCCAGAACACCGGGATCACACCCTGAGCCAAAGGCAGACACTTAGCGACTGAGCCACCCAGGCGCCCCTTAACAGAACTATTTTATAGCATTGATGATGTAATTGGTATTTATACCAAAGGCATTCATTGGATTGTCCTACTATTAACAGTCTGTTTTTATGTACTTTGTTAATAGCTTTTTCTTTTTTTTTTCTATTCATATAAAAACACCAAAGAAAATTTTATTTCAACTGTTTATGTATATTTCTGAAAAGAACAAAAGGAAGATATATATGGTTTATTTAGTAAAACTCAATGAATTTAACTTTCATTGACATGTTTATTTTTTGGTGAGCTGATTATTTATAAATACTTTTATATGTGGAAATGAGGCTTTTTTGAAGAAAAATAAGAATGACTAGATTTGACTAAAGAAAAGATACAATGTTTCTTTCTAGGGTTTATTTTGTGTGTCCCTCCCAATAACAATTAATTTTATAGAGTTCCTTTTTTGTCTGTCAGTTGATATTGAATGATGGACTTTTAGCATTGGAGGGCCAATCTGTTGTCATCCATCACCCATGTTTTGTTTTGTTTTAACTTTTCTTTATTTGACTGTATTTGACATACAACATTACATTAGTTTCAGGTGTACAACATAGTGATTCATCACCTATTTTATGAATAGGTAACTGAAGTCTGGGTTTTTATGAGCAACATTATTGAAAGGATAGATACGGGTTAATTCCTCAGGAGCAATAAAACTTCTATCATTGCCATGAAGTCTATATCTGCAAAAATGATTTGTCCATTTTTGAAGTTAGGCATTTCTCTTTCTTTACCACTCTGTAAAGGAGAATAATAGACATTTACTAACTTCTAATGTATTTGATTTAATCTGATTTTTTTTAAATAATGGTTATCCAGTGTAGGCTTATTAATTATATTAATCTCTTCCTCTCTTTTTTTGTGGATATGATTCTGGGAATGTACAGAGTAGCCCCATAGTTGAACACTTTAGGAACATTATAAGCACTTTAGAAATTTTCAAAACATCATTCATTTCCACCTGAATAGTTCAAGCCTAAGAAATGAACAGTTCATTAACATTTCTGCATTTCAGTGCGTAGCTAGTTAACTGAAACTAGGATAGCAGGAAGGCAGTTTAGAAATGTATGGCTAAGGAGGAGCAGCTGCCTTTCAGACTGAATGCTAATACAAAAAAATATTTATTTATAAATTAGATTTAAGGCTTTTGTGGCATTTACATGTATAAATATTAGGAAAAAAACCTATGTTTGATATCCTGGGTTGGGTGGCAAAGGCTGATTCTTCCACAAACTATCACAATGCTGCTGTCTAAACCCAGTGATGAATTCCTGCAAGAATAATAATTTGGCCACTTCTGATCTGTTGTTACATAGTTAAAAGTTTTGAAAAGTCCTAAAAATCAACTAGAGTCCTTCTACAGAAAGAATGACTTCTGAACCTGAACATCAGTGTGTATGCACACATGTAGAAACTCAGGGATAAATTAGGTAGTGAAAAACAATTCATTACAACAGAATTCACTGTGAACCCTCATAAGGCCTCATGGTTGGGCTTCTGTAAATCTTTTATCACTGCCATGAAATCTCTATCAGCTCTAGATTTTTCTCTCTTGCCAATATACCACTCTCTCTTCACCTTTCTCTCTCTCTCTCAGAGATTGCTCATGTCTCTTTAGTATTATATATATTTCTTACCTCGGTTTGTCCTTTACTGATGCTTTCAGGTTTTATAGCCAGTGGACTAAGAACTTTTTAGCCTCATTCTTTTTTGTAGTTCAGAGCTAAGAGTCTTGGATTTGAGGTCGGGTGAGTAGAATGTGATCTGTTCTCTTCCGCTTACCAGCTGTAGAACTTTAGGCAAGTTATTTGACATCTGTGAGTCTTACTTTACTCATTTATAAAATGGAGCTAAGTGCACTTCCCTCATGATCATGAGGACTGACTGATGATAACCATCCTCCACTGAACGCCTGCTTTTACCAGGCATCATGCAAAGTGCTTTATATTTTCTGACCTTGAAACTACTCTGTCAAACCAGCTTTTATCACAATTTTATATCTGAGGAAACTGAGGCCCATAGAAGTTCCTCTAGCTACTGCGTGTCAGAACAGGATTCTGTTGCCACAAAGGGGATTGATCTCTCAGAATCTTCTAGTGCTGCCCACTTGGTTTCAAGTATGGCCTATGATCTATCCTTCTAGTTCATGACAACCTGAACCATAAATGAACTTTCTCCACCTGTTGGATGCCCTCCTTTGGATTGTCTCTTTCTATAACTCTAGCCTCTGTAGCCAAGTTATCATATCTCTTAGTCCAGGCTTTTTAACATCTAGTTGATGATCACATATGTAAACTTTGAAACTGGACAGCTCAGGTTCAAATCCACCTTCCTAGCTGTGTGACCTTGAGCAAGTTATTTAACTTCTGTAGCGTGGGGATTTATGAAATGTATTTGCAAATTTAATTCTCTGAGAATTCCTGTAGAAAGGAATCTGTTTAATTTTGTTTAAACCAGTGTTTGTCAAATTATTTTTCCACTTCCCCCTCCCTTTTTTAAAGGGGAAATATCCATACAGTGTTGTCAGTGCTGGTCTAGTGGTTTCTGGCTTCTTTTATTAAGGGACCCTCTGAAGAAAGTATTTAGGAAACTTGCTTAAATATATGCCCTATAGAAATTTTATCCTTGTAGCAAACTAAATTACCAGAAGGCTACTTGGTTAGCTTATCTTAATTCAGACTATTATATAATCACCCACACCACATTGTATTTTAATACTGTGAGCTTTATTTATGCTAAAGATAGAGATAAGAAACAGTCATTTGCAATTCATCTGGGCTAGTGTGCTCCACCAGTGTTGATAATATTGTCTTTTATATGGATTAGTGTCTTTTATATACAATCTCCTATGATGAATTTTACTTCAGAATTCCCTGCTGGGAATAATGTTGTTTCCCTTTGAAAAACCAAGGCAAACAATATTTTCTTCCTTTCTGATGAGAATCCTTTTACTAGCAGATTCCAAGAAGCTCAAAGAAATATTTGAACCCCAAACAGGGTAATTTTGTTGCTCTTTATATTTAGCATTTTTATATTTTTCTTTTCTTTGGTTTTAGTTTTCTATTTCCATTTAAATATTTGATTGCAGTATCTTTTATTATAAACTATCTCAAGTCCTTTATGGAAAAATGTAGGCATATAATACATATAAATATATTAAACAAGGATCATTTTAAAAGGGAAATGATTGCTATCAAAGGAAGCAATTGCAATATAAATTTCTGTGAGAGGCAAGAGCAAAGTGCTAAGCAGCTTAGAATTAAACTATGGGGAATATGAGGAGTGTGGGGAAAACAGAAGCATCAGAGAGAATCTAACATGTGAGATGTATCATCAAGGATGAGGCAAAGGAAATGGTCTTCTTATTAAAAGAATAATCTCTAAAGACAAAGAAACAAGAAAACAGTATATTTAAGGATTGGCTGGTAGTACATGGGATCTGAAATACGGGATTTTTATGAGCAATGAAGCAGGAATGTTGAATAGGGCCTTTCCTATTTCAGTTCCTTCTCCTTTCCACAGTGATTAGTAACGTAATATGCCCTCAGCATTATGGTGACTCCTGGGTCCTTGAAGACTCCCTCCCCTAACCTCTGATGGTGTTTCTGTGTCTAATAAATTCTAGGTAAATTTCGATAATAGCAGCTTATAATCATCAAGAAATAACGGAGGAATTATAGCATATATTGGATGAAGATTTATATAAGAAAAATGAGAGTCACAAGTGACCTGTGGTTGTGTGAAGTATTCCGGGCAGAAATTACATCATAATGGTATTTTTTGTTTGCTTGTTTTTATCTGATGCTGTTTTACACAACCAATCAGGGAGGTTTTGATTATTAAAAGAAGTTAATTGTACCATTTTGTACATGTATTGTCTACTTAATAACAAAGAAAGATAGTCTTCTTTCTTTATTAGTTGAATATATCTTCTGCAAGCTTTTGCTTCAGCGTGTTTCAGTATATCACTGTCTCCAGGATGATTCACAGAGAACTCTAACTTTTCCATTGCATGTTGCAGTGAAAAGACATTTTTGTAACTTTGCCAGAAGATGACAGCTCCAGGGTGGAGCCAGTCAGAAGCGATTCTCTCCAGATCTTTTTTTCAATTTTTTCTTTTCTTCTTGTCATGGACTATAAACTCTTTGGGGCCCCATGTGCCCACCATACCCATTTCCCCATACCAATTCTTAGTTTTTATATAAGGAGAATGTCTGAATTATTATTTCTGATAACTTTTCTAAATTACCATTATTACTTTTTAAAAGCATAGGATATATGGTAAAAAAAAAAAATGAGTCTAATCCATAAGAATTTTGCTTTGTTACAAAGTCAATTCACTGGGGAAAAATAATCCACCCAGTTATAGACATAGGGCTTAAGAATTCTTTGATGTTTTCTCTGGAATTTTCATCTTTTAACCTTACATTTAGTACTGAGAAAATACAAAATATATTGCAAGCCTCTTGATATATCCTGAGAAGATTACTGGTGTTATCTTTTCAGAATTCCTAGTCTCCTATGACAAATTCTCAGGGTCCTCAAGATATCCTCTTCTGACTTAAGACCTTCTACCAATGCAGGTAGCTTCTGGCAATTAGAATATTCTTCTTATTAATCATAGTGGAATGCCTAATGTATCTGGAAAACTTTGTAAAAATATTACTTGGTTCCCGTCTTTAGAAAAAAGTAGCATTTTGGGGCCATTTAACTTTGTGCTTAATTTCTGTCTGCTGAATTTTATTCATTTGAGGGTAATAATCTCCCAGATTTCACTCTTCGTCCATACACCCTCTATGTATGTTTATATAGGGAATTTTGATCAGAGGCAATGGAACTATTCTCAGAATATTATGGGAAAATTCTAAGGAACACAAATCCTGTGTTTCACAACATACACCATGGATGAAATTTATTGTATTTCTAGAACACATTATGATAGATAATAGTTAATGTCTGATAATCCACTGAAGTATGATTTGATTTCTGATTATTTTTATTCCCATTTTCTGATTTTATTCTTGGATTGTTGAGGTCAGATGTACCTGAATTTCACTGAAGTTTGGGACCACTGCCTCAGATTCTTTGGAAAACTTTTCCTATTCAGTGTCTCCCGATTTTACCAACCTAGGCCTTTTGCTGAGGAATGGTGAGGCAGAAGGTTCTTATTAAATGGTGAGCAATTATGAAAGTTAATTTAAGGTAGATTTAAACCTAGTCATATCAATATTAACATTATATGTATATGATCTAATACCACAATTTAAAGATAGAGAGGATCAGATGTGATAAGCTTCTCTGCTGCCTGCAAAACACTCACTTTAAATAGAAAAACAGAAGTAGGTTAAAAGTAAGATGATGAGGGGGCGCCTGGATGGCTTAGTCGTAAGCGGCTGCCTTTAGCTCAGGGCATGATCCCAGGGTCCTGGGATCGAGCCTGCATCCGGATCCTCTGCTGGGAGCCTGCTTCTTCCTCTCCCACTTCCCCTGCTTGTGTTCCCTCTCTGGCTGGCTGTCTTTCTCTCTGTCAAATAAATAAAATAAAATCTTAAAAAAAAAAAGTAAGATGATGATAAAAAATTTACCATGATAGGGGCGCCTGGGTGGCACAGATGGTTAAGTGACTGACTCTTGGTTTTGGCTCAGGTCGTGATCTTAGGGTCCTGAGATTGAGCCTCATGTTGGGCTCCATGCTTGGTGTGGAGTCTGCTTCAGATTCTCTCTCCCTCTTTCTCTCCCTCTCCCCACTGTGTGCCCTCTCTCTCTCTCAAATAAATAAATAAATCTTTAAAAAATTATATACCATGATAACACTAATGAAAAGAAAGTTTAGTGGCTAAATTAATATAGATAAAGATTTTATTTTATTTATTTATATTTTCCAAAGTAGATTTTATTTTTTATTTATTTATTTTTTTTCCAAAGTAGATTTTAGAGCAAAATATATTACCAGGATAAAGAAGGTCATTTCTTATTTATTTATTTTTTTAAAAGATTTTATTTATTCATTTGACAGTGAGAGAGACAGCCAGCGAGAGAGGGAACACAAGCAGGGGGAATGGGAGAGGAAGAAGCAGGCTCCCAGAGGAAGAGCCCTATGTGGGGCTTGATCCCAGAACTCCAGGATCATGCCCTGAGCCGAAGGCAGATGCTTAATGACTGAGCCACCCAGGTGCCCCAAGAAGGTCATTTCTTAGTGATAAAGGGGCCAATTCATCAAGAAGACATAAAAATCATAAAGGTTTACACAACAATCGTGAACATTCAAATAATGCAGCAAAAACTGACAGAATTATAAAGAAACATAGATAAATCTACAGTTATTCTTGAATATTTTGATACCACTGTCTCAATGATCAGTTGAATAAATAGATAAAAAATCAGTAAGTATACATAAGATTAATGCAACATTATCAACCAAGTAGACCTATTTGATATTGATAGGATACTTCACCTAACGACAGTGCAAAATATATATTCATTTCACATACACATGGAACATTTTCCAATATATATTCTCAGCATAAAGCAAGTCTCTATAATTTTTAAATTGATCAAGTAATGCAAAGAATGTTTTCTAATCAAAGCTGAATTAAACTAGAA
This sequence comes from Ursus arctos, assembly GCF_023065955.2. Classification (NCBI taxonomy): domain Eukaryota; kingdom Metazoa; phylum Chordata; class Mammalia; order Carnivora; family Ursidae; genus Ursus; species Ursus arctos. The sequence goes on along the minus strand of NW_026622786.1, from coordinate 49,774,498 downwards.
ATCAATAAGGCAAAGTTGTCCAGAAACTCTCCAAATACTTGGAAATTAAATAGTATATTTCTAACTATCCCACAGGCTAAAGGAATAATCAAAAGGGAAATTAAAAATTATCTTGAATGGAATGGAATTTAAAACACAATATATCAAAACTTGTGGATGCCACTAAAGTAAGACTTAAAAGAAAATTTATAGCCCTAAATGTCTATGTTAAACAAAACAAAACAAAACAAAACAGATCTCAGTCAATGATCTCAGCTTTTACTTTAAGAAACCAAAAATGGAAGAGCAGAGGAAACCCAAATCAAGTAAATGAAAGGAACTAATAAATATCAGAGTAGAAATCAGTGAAATAGAAAAAAAATAGTCAATAGAGGAAGTAAGTGAAACCAAAAGCTAGTTAGTTATCTGAGAAGATCAATAAAATTGATACCTCCCTAGCCAAATTTATGAGGAAAAGAAGAAAAGAAACTGCCAGTATCATGAATGAGAAAGGTGATGGCACTACATATTCTGGAGACATAAAATGGTAATAAAAGAATGCTGTGAAAAACTTTATGCTAATAAATTTACCGATTTAGATGAAATGGACACATTCCTCAAAAGGCATAATCTATCAAAACTCATTGAAGAAGAAATAGCTAAATAGTCCAATATTTATTAAGTTTTTTTTGATTAAAAAAAAATCACTCACAAAGAAAACTACAGACCCAGATTATTTTGCTGGTAAATTCTATCAAGTATTTAAGGAAAAAAATAGATTTAATTCAGACTTTTCTAAAAAACAGAAAAGGAGAGAATAAATCTTACTTCATTCGAGGCCACCATTATAACTGATACTAAAACCAATGTTGTTACAATAAAAACATGTAACCCTAATACACATAGATGCAAAACTCTTTAACAAAATTTTAGCATATATAATTCACCAATATGTACAAAGGATAATACTTCCTGACAAAGTAAAATTTTTTCCCAAAATACATTGCTATTTCAGTATTCAAAAATCAATCATTGCAAGTTGGTATATTAAAAGGCAGAAAACTAAAATTCATAGGATCACCCTAATAGATGCAAGAAAAGTATTTGACAAGATTCAAAAGCCATTAATTAAAAAAAATTTCAGAAAACTAGGAATAAGGAGGTACTTCTTTAATCTATAAAACAGGCATCTATAAAAAACCTAAAGCCAACATCATGATTAAAGAATGAGTTTTTCCTCCAATGAGGCAGGGATATTATCTTTCACCACTTGTATTTAACCTTACTGATGGTTTTAGCCAGTGCATTAAGGCAATATGAGAAGTAAAAGGAATCTATAATGGAAAAGAAGTAAAACTGTTTTTATTTGCAGATGATATGATGATCTCTGCTAAAAAATCTGAAAGAATCTACAAAAATGCTAGTAGAACTAATAGCTGTATTTAGCACATTCACAGGATATGAGATCAATGTACAAAGATCAATTTTATGTTTATAGGTTAATCACAAACAATTAGAAATTAAAATAAAAATATTTCTTGTAGTGTTAAATACTATGAAATACTTTGGGGCAAATTTAGTGACATATGCAAGACTGCCACACTAAAAAAACCACGAAACATTCTGGAGAGAAATTCAAGATGACCTGAATAAATGGAGAGATATATCAGGTTAATGGGTTAGAAGACATGATATTTTCAAGATGTCAATTCTATCTCATTTTGACTCTAGATTCAATGCAGTCCCAGTCAAAATGTCAGTAGACTTTCTTTATAAAAATTAACAAGCTGAGTCTACAATTCATATGACAATGTAAAGGGAAAGGCTTAGAATTTCCAAAACAACTCCGACAAAGAACAAAGTTGGAGGTCATATACTAACTGATTTCAAAACTTATTATAAATCTATAGCAAATAAGGCAGTGTGGTATTATGTATGGTAGACATATAGATCAATGGAAGAGAATGAGTTCAGAAATAGACAAAACATATAAGGCCAATGGTTTTTGACAAAGATACTGAGGTTATTCATGGACATATTGAAAAAACTCAATGAATGATGCTGAAGCCATTGGATATCCATGTGCAAACAAATAAACCATAGCCCTTTCTTTACAGTATATATAAAAATTAACTTGAAATGGATTATAGTTATAAATATAACAGCTAATATTACAAAAATTCTAGAGGATACCATAGGATAAAATGGTTGTGTCCTTGGATTAGGCAGGGATTTCTTAGGTAGGATATAAAAACATAATACATAAACCATGTTTTATTGGACTTTTTTAAAATTAAAAACTTTGCTTCTCAAAAGGCACCATTTAGAATCTGAAAAAGTAAGCCACATACTGAAAGAAAATATTTACATAATATATGTCTGATAAAGAACTTATAATCAGAATATATAAACTCTTACAACTCAATAAAAACAATAAAACTTGAAAATTTAGACATTTCATAAAGGGAGATAAAGGAATGGCAAAAAACACATGAAAAAATTTTCAGCCTCATTAGTTATTGGGTCAATGCTAGTTAAAACCAATCTAACTATAACCACACAGTAGAGTGGCTAAAATGAAAAGGCTGACATTATTAAGGGTAAAAATATAGAGCAACTAGAACTCTCATACTTTGCTGTTGGTAATAAAAAATTGTTCAACCACTTTGGAAAAGCAGTTTCTTATATAGTTAAACATATACTAACCATTGGGCCCATTAATCCCATTTCAAAGTATTTACCCAAGAGAAATGAAGACATGACTGTATACACAGACTTGTTCATAACAGCTTTATCCATAATAGCTATTAACGGGTCCTGAAGATCCATCGACTGGTGAGTGGACCACACACAGATTGTGATCATATCTACAAGGAATGGTCATGATCATTCTTTAAAGGAATTTGGTGATGAGAGGTCCCAGCATTGGTCTGTCAAATCAGTTCTATCAGGATGATCATTTGGCTTGTGTATAATTCTCTTGATATTTCTTTATAGTTCTAAGATGCTTACATAGCTCGGGGCATCACACAGTAAGGTCTAAAACAAGAGAAGGAGAGGGGCTATAGTAAACAGTGCAAAAAGGTTTTTCCTTAAGTGGCTTTTTATTTTATTCTGGACCAATGATAGTTTGAGAGGCTTCCAGCAGACCTTCTCTAGACTGAACTAAGGTGATGAAAACTACGATTTCTCTGACTGGTTTTTACCAATTATGATTCATTTCTTAGATCTGCAGCAAAGGTTCATTATCCTTTAGCACAGGGATGGATCCAGTTTTTGTAAAGGCTTAAGGTTTTTATTTACTTGTTTTTTAAAAGATTTTTTTATTTGCGAGAGAGAGAGAGAGCGCGAGCTTGAGCACGCAGGAACAAGGGGAGGGGCAGAGGGAGAGGGAGAAGCAGACTCCACACTGAGCAGAGAGCCCAACACAGGGCTCTATCCCAGGACACTGGGATCATGATCTGAGCTGAAGGTAGACTCTTAACCTACTGAGCCACCCAGGCAGCCCAAGGCTAAAGATTTTTTAAGTAAAGGAATATAGAATTCTAAACAGCAACTTCCTAAGGCCCCTCTTAAGGTCTTAGAAGTAGCTGTACAAGTGAGGGAGTCCTGAAGGGTAAGCTCACTTACTCATGAGTACTTGCCACCTGTTCTCTGAACAAATGCAAGGCTTTATTTGTAAGGGTCAGATGCCTGTTATGTGATCAATCAATATTTTTTTGCCACAATTCCCTTCTTAATAAATTTTGGAATCTTGGAAAATTCTCTAAGGGTATGATGATGGAATTTATGGGGACTGTAAACTGATAGGATCTTTCCTGTTTCAATCTTCTTTACCAGTTAGATGACAAATGATGCTAAATGCCAGCCCCTTTGTAGGCCTGATGAAGGCAGCAGCATATCATAGAGCATAGTTGAAGCTTTGTTTAGAGTTTCTTTTTCACCATTTTTAGTTGCACGACCTTAAGCAAGTTATTTACTATTTCTGGGCTTTAATAACTTCCTGTTAAAGGTAATGGTAGATAGATAAAAGCTAGATTTGAAATAAATCTGCTCACTGTTCTCCTGACAGGTAATATTTTCTTCTGAGGAAGTTATCATGGGTACCTTAGAAGGAGCATTCTGCCTGTATTGTAATGCTTGTTTTCAGTTCATTAAGTGAGACTTTTTTTACTTTTTCTTTTCCATCTTCTTTAGGCTTTGCTACAAGATGTGTGTGTGTGTGTGTGTGTGTGTGTGTGTTTAAATGACCATTTAATTCCAAAGAGCCAAGTTACAGATTGTTGGGTGGGTGGTGAGAAGCAGTATATTTTCTTTCAAGCTCTTATTTAGAGTGATTGTTAGCATGTATCCTTAGTGATTAAATCATTAAGCGAGAATACAATTTGTGAAATAATGTTTTCTCAAGCTACTGAATTTTTTTAAAACATGGCACAGCAAACATCAACTCATTGCTTTTATTCTGACTGATCTGAATTCCTATTACCAAACAGTTCATAAATAATTCAAAAGGAAAACAATGGATAACTCATGTTATATTTTTCTTTCATAAATAATGCTTTCAAACCATTAAGTCATGTATTCACAGTAGCTTGTGAAATGGAGACTTTCCTACTCTTTGGTTAAATCTGATCAGTGCAGTCTGAGAAGATACATAAATATTATATAATAATTAGGACAGGATGCATCCATTTATTGGGTACCTTCTGGATGACAGGTACTATGCTAGGCACTTGACATACCTTATTTCATTTAATTTTAACAACAACCCTGCAAAATAAGTATTTTTTTTTCCATTTTGCAAATGAGGAAACTGAAAGTGAATAGAAAGTTAAATAATCAGCCCTAGGTTATACAATTAAAAAACAGAGACCTAGAGCTCAGTCATCTCTGTTTGATGTGCCCATCACCACACAGTGTCATTACTACCATGTGATGAATGAACACTATCTGGAGGACAAAAATTTGGAGTTCTTGGTTCATCTCTTTGACACCAACTTTTAATGAGTTCAGAGTGAGATTTTTAGGCTTTACTCCCATCACTCACTCTTTTTCCTCTATGAAAATTTTTGCTGAGAGGTCTTGGCAATAGAATTAATTGCCAGATTGTAAACAAGTATTTTCATTAGGTACCTCAAGATTCAGGGTCTATAGTCTGAAGTCTCAGTCATGGGGGTCCCGGTATAATCTCCTTCCTGATCCCTACCCTGAACATGGATGGACTTTCTCACATGTGCCGCAATGCCAAGTTCCAATAGAAGTCATGAGATAATTCACACAAATGACAGCGTGGTCCAAGTGCCAGATCTTTGCTGTGTGCTTGCTGCATGAAAGAGGAAAAAAGCAAGAGCAGGTAGAAAAATGGTCCACTGAATACCTGGTAGGAAGGAAGGGGGAAAGGCTAAGTTGTGAGTAGATAGTACAAAATCCTTGTTTCTCTACTGGTTCATGTGACAGCAAGTAAAAGAGGAAGGATAGCATTTGCTTTAGTCCCCATGGCACAGTATTCCTGTCGCCTAATTAAACCATGTGCTCAAAAATATATTTGGCTTAGATATTTGCAGGAGGATGGTAGAATGTCACTTATTTAAGCCAAGAAACAGTACGGTAGAATGGAACAAATGCTTGTTTTTTTTTTCTAGACCTTACTAGATACTTGCTCTGTTACTCGGGGCAAGTTATTTAGAATCTCTGAGTCTCATTTTTTCCACATATAAAATGACAATTATAATATCTGTCCCTTAGAGATATTATAAAAATTGAAATATTTATGAAGTAAATGTTACCAGGCATATAGTAAGCACTCAATACATATAACCTTTATTGTTATTGATGTTATTATTATTAATAATAATAGTACATACCTGTGAATCCATAGAATAATAGTTTTAGACTTAGAAAACCACCACCACAACTACTGTTTATTTTATTCATACTCAATTCCAGAAAGTTTAGGTGTGAACTATTTTTATACCCATTTTATAAATAAGGGGCCTTATAAAGGATGTTAATTACCTAAGGCCACATAGCTAATTAGAACAGTCAAGTTCTTATGTTATTCTATGCCAGTTTCATGAATTATTGATTATATTCAGATTGTTTCAAACATAAGAGAATCTTATTTTCAGTTACTATGACCTCAATATATCTGCCTTAAAATTTTTCAATGTTTCTCCATTGCTTCTGGGATAGAATACAAACACTTTAGCATGGTACTTGACATAGTATCAGCACAGCCCCCCTCTCTAGCTATGTCTCCTGACAGTTCCACCCTCCATCCCCTGCCTCATCTCTAACCCACTCCAGCCATACCAAACTTCTCACTGTTCCTTCAAAATGACTAATGATGTGCAGGATTCCACAACTTACTTACAATGGCTTAATCTGCCTGGGATATCCTTCAGCACTCTATGTACCCTCAACCCACTCTTGAACTCAAACTCCTTAAATTTGACCTGGTCAGATATTATCTTCCATATGAAAGCTTTTCTGAATCCCCTATGGAGGATTAAGGATGCTTTTTTCTGTGCTTAGATTTAGCATTTTCCACATCATATCATAAATGTCCATTTTGTGTCTGCTCATGTAGGAATAGGAGTCCCTTGAGAGGAACTTGATTTACTCTGCTCTGTAACCTCAGTATCTGCAGCTGCGAGTACGTAACTAGTAAATATTTGCTGATTGAATGAATGAAATAAACTGATTGATATTCTCCTCAGCCCATCTCTGTGCTGATGAGTAGTATTAAGTCCAATCGATGACTGGGCTGGTAGTGACGGAGTTCATATGAGAACCTAAGGTGTCACCGAATCCAGCCTTATGTGTCTTCTGTGCTAGATCACACTTGTCTAGTTGTGACAAAGTAGCATTTTAACAACACTTTTAAGAAGCAGTCAGCCTTGGAAGAACACATCTTTGTTTAGTAGCTTAACCTTAATGATTGACTTGTTCTCAATGGGGTACCCATAGCACTGGAAGTATAACGAAGCGGTTCACATAAAGGAAAATGTGATATCTGTGCTAACACTTAATCTGCATTTCATCAAGGCATTTGGCACTCTTATGAGAGCCTGATGGACCAGATGGAGAAACACTGCCTGGATAAATGTAGCATTTAATGGAGTAGTAGCTGGTTAAATAAAGTATTGTACCTAAGCCATCAATGCAGTGGAATTCCTGCTCCCAAAATGCATTCATTTCTCTTCTCATTGTCTGGGTCTGCTGAGGCACAGCCCAAGTTCTACCTTCTTCTAATAACCAGCCAACCTTGACTATTTCAGTTTATAATTACAAAATAATTAAAACATAATTTTAAGCCTTTTAAAATTTGTTTCTTTCATGTGTGTTTGTTTTATGATCCCCAAAGCCCTTTAGAACAGGACTTGTATCCCATTATTTTCTCTTCCATAACACATTAGAGGCCTGGCATAATGGTAAGACCATAGGACCTAGAGGCAGACAGGCTTGAGCCAAATTTCTGCTCTGTCACAAACTAGCAATTTAGTGGTGAGCCTTTATTTTGTCCTTCATATGTAAAATGGGGACAGGAACATCTTTGCCCCTATAAATGTCATCATTCTTTATGTCTTTGCTTGTGATCGCTTCCTCAGGGTAACCTTTCTTGAAACTTCAGACAATGTTAGCTCCACCATTAAAATGCTCTCATGACATCATGTTATTTAATCTGGCCCTTAAAATAAATTACAGTACTTAATTTTATAATTATTTGTTAAAATTCTTATACATTTAATCGTAATCTCCATGAGGTCAGGGACCATGTTTATGTTTTACACTCCTGTATTTGCAGCACCCAGCTGAAAACTTGGACCACAAAAGCCACTTAGTAAATGTTTCTTGTATAAATGAATCAACTTTAACACTGCCTGCATGGTTCTGCCTGCCTCAGCAGTCCCATTTTGAGCCATCCTCCTCATCTCTCTCCACGTGCCAGCCACATTGGCCTCTTTTAGTTCCTCAAAGATTTTATGCTTTTTGTCTCTTTAGTTCTTTCTCACATTATTCCATCTTTGTGGAACAGAATGTTTTCCTGTGCTCCTTTCACTCCAGTCTTTCTCCAGAAAATGCCTACTCTTTGTCCAAATTTCTGCTTCTACACCTCTTCCTCAAGAAAAGCTTCTGTGCACACCTTCACAGCTATCCCCATCCTGGGAGAATTATATTAGGACTCCATTACAACCTATTTTGTGTCTTCATTGCTCTCATAGTAATTGTAATTATTTATTTAATGTAGACTCCTAGATACATGGTAAAGTTCAGGAAATCAGACTGTATTTACTGCTAGGGTCCAGCACAGTACCTGGCACCTATGTGCTAGTAAATATTTATTGCCTAGGGAATTTAGGATCTTTAACTGCAGGCAAGAAGACTAGGGGCAAAAATAGGAAAATGAACAGGGTTGTGTTGGCAGAGACCTAAATCTCACTAAAATCCATTTTCTTTTCCTCTTGGGCACAAGGCTAGCATACAGGGTACACCTCCAGGACAGCTAGATGTGACTATGTGATGGGGTTTTGGGAAAAGTAATGTGTCCTCTGTGCTCTTCCAGACTGACCCATACAGAATTCCTACTTATGCTTCTCTATACTCTTTCTCCCTTCTGGATGGTTGGAATGGGGATGGCTACAGTGATATTGGAAGTCATAAGTTAAAGATTTCAGTCTTCTTTATTCTGGGTCTCTGAGTGTCCACTTGCGGGGGAGGGTTGTATCTGTCTTACTTATCAGGATCACCTGCCTTGGACTGTCATATGAGTGATAAATAAACCCCCTTTTGGATATTTCTTTCATCTTTTGTTTGGTCTATTTTGCATTTTGAAGTATATTTGCTATAACTGTTCATGTTATGTTAACTGATAAAATAACTTCTATAAAATATTTGAAGGACTGTTTTAAAGCAGAGGGAAGAGACTTTGTGAAGTAGGTTAAATGTGTACTAAAGCAGTTGTCCTCAAAGTGTGACTGGCAGCTTCATTACCCTCTGGGGGTCTTAATAAAAATGTAGATTCTCAGGCCCCTGCCAAGACCTACAGAATCAGAAACCCTGGGGAGGAGCCTGTGGTCTGTGTTTTAGCAAACCCTTCAGGTGATACTGATCCATATTAACTAGGAGAACCCCCAGACTTTGAATATAGAAGGGCTTAACCCTTGGAAGATTTTTGACTTTGGGCAAATTATTTAGTCTGAATTGTAATTTTTTCAGTAAAGTGTGAGAGATATTTACTTCTTTGTGGTGTTTTGAAAGTTTGAATGGTGCTTTTCATAAAGTACCTATCAAAGAGTAGATTCTCAAACCATGTCTATTTTCTTCCTTCCATTTCTATGTGGCTCCATGTGAAACTAGGCCACAGTGAGGACTCTAGGAATTAAGGGAACTGGGGATGAATAGAACATCACAAGTATAGCATGTGGAAGTTAAGATGTCCTGGGCTATTGTGCCAGACTTAAAGGAAGAGGAACAATGTGTGATAGATTAGAAGTGCTAGTCAGTTCTGTTTTTAAGGTTAGGTTGACCTGTTCAAGGTTTAATATCATCTTTGACCTGCTGATTTATTAACATTTTTTTCAGCAGCTAACCTCTTTTTCCCTTGTGAACTTTACAAATCAAGGGCTTAAAACAGTTCTTAACACTATGAGTGAGTTAGTCATTATTAAACTAAATTCCATGAGGTCAGTGACTTTTGCTGTATTTTCTACAGTCCCCTCAGCACATAAAACCATGCCCCACACATAGCATGTGCTCAGTAAATATATGTGGAATGAGTAAATGAAATAACATCTGCATATAAATGACACAGTTTTATACATAGTCGCTTCTTTTCTCCTCTTTTACCCACCTACTTTGGCTTTAGTTTAGAACAATGCTATGGAATACTCCCTGACCTCTACCTTACTGAGCCCCAAAGTTTAATGTGCATATCTGTCACAGGGGAGGTCATCAAAATGCAGATTCTGATGCCCTGTGTCTGGGGGAGCCCTGAGATTCTGCATTTCTGATAAGCTCCCCAGTGTTGGTAGTACTTCTCTTGCCTGGGCCCAATTCATTCCCACCTGTAAAGACTCCTGAAGCTCCATTATCATTATTGTTGCAAAAGGCTTAACAATCCTTTTTGGTTTGCTCAATTCTTAACAAAACACATTGCTTTTGAGTGGTATTGGTCCAGTATATTTTCAGCGAATGAGCTGCTAATTATTTTTTAAAGCAGTTTCATATTTTGGGAGCATTGTAGCTTTTTATTATAGAAAACTTTGGGTGTAGAAAAAAGTAAAGAGAATAGAATAATGAACTCCCATATATTCATCATGCCAATTCAGTAATTATTAATTTACGGCCAATCTTGTTAATCTATAACTCTTCCTACCACTAGATATTTTGAAGAGAATCCATGTATCATTTGACTTATAAGTAAATCAGAAAGTACCTCTAAAAAATATAGTAACAATCTCATTCTCACACCCCTTGAACTGATAATTTCTTAATATCATCAGATAACACCAGTGTTCACATTTTCCAAACTGCTTTTTTGTTGTTCTTTTTCAACAGTTGGTTGGTTTGTTCAAACAAGGGCTGCACATTAAATTGGTTGGTGTGTCTCTGAAGATTATTTTAATCTATACAAGTCACTTCTCTCTCACTTTTTTTTCCTTAAAAATTTATTTGGTGAAGAAATGGGATTATTAATTCTGTAGACTTTCCATATTCTAGATTTTGATGATTGGATTGTCATGATGTCCTATAAAATATTTGTCCTTTGTATTTTCTGTAAATAAGTAGGTAGATCTAAAGGTTTAATACGTTTTAGGTTCTGTTTTTTTGTTAATGACTCATAGATGCTGTTGATGGGCATTTCTTAAATTAAAATGCAACTAAATACTGTTGGATACCTGTGAGTTGAAGGAGGGGAGAATTCACTTTAGTGTCCAAGGCTGGGAAGCTTTTGGCTGTACAGGCTTTGGAAACTCTGTTTTATCCTAATTGGATAAAGGCGGTACCTTGTCAGAGATACCTGACTCAGAGGACTCTACTGGGAAGTGCTTATAAAGTCATGTCCATTGACTTCTTAAGAAAGTGATGTGAGTCATGGCACAGAACTACCTTGGATTCAAAAGAAGAATGGAATCAAGTTTTCAAATGTCATTAGATTCTTGGAATTTATGCAAGGGTTATAATTTAAGAGGTAAGAGAGGAATGAAGTCTGTTGATTTTGACCCAGATAACAACGGAAAGTGGACTTTTTTTTTTTTTTTTGAAAGTTATATAGTGATTACTGAGTGCCAGAGGTTAAATAACTTAGAAGTCAGATTCCAGGGTTTGTGGGTACAATCACTGTACTATACCACCTTTTGAGGAATTATGTCACTGTTCTGCTAAAATCCTTTAGTGTTTCCCATTGAAAATGTCCCAATTTATTAATATGGTGTACAAGGCTCTTTAGACCTTGCTTATCATGACAACTTCATCTCTGGAAACTACCTTTTTTCCTCTCCTGCCCATCCCTAGATGCAAAGATAATACCTGATCCCATTACATTGAAATAATTTTACTTCTTTGAATGTACCGTGCTTTCCCGCTTCTTGGCCTTTGACACGCAGTTTCCTGTCTCTGAAATAGTCTTTCCTCTTATGTCCTTCCCTCTGCCACCCTTCATCATACTAATGCTTACTTATCCTTCTTCTAGTTCTAGGTTCAACTTTATTTTCTCAGGAGTCTACTAACGACCCTCACCTGTAGGTTTGCAGCTCCTCTGAGCTCTCATAAAATCTGTGTTTCTGCTGTGGGGGCATTTAGTGCACCATATTTCCATTCCTTCTCTGAAAATAAGACCAGAAGATCTGCAAAGCTGCCATCTCATTCATTGCTCTATCCTAGGTACCCTACTAGTTGCTTGCCACATACTAAATGTTTGAAAATATGGTTTGAGTGAAGGACAATTAGGCTAGTACCCTTAGATACCAATAGGCTTAGCCAGAAATAACTGCTCCAATGGACACTCAAACCCCCCTTCTCTGATCACGCCCACTTGCTTCAACCTACCATCATAAAATGAGGTTCTCAAATCCTTTCCCATTACTGTGCTTTTCCCTGACACACTTTTGGTGAGCTAATCTATTTTGCTTTAAGCCCTGTCCAACAGGTGAGACAGAGAAGGCACATAGAATCTGTGTTCCATGAGTACTAAAACCTCCCCATGACTGAGAATTTTTTAAATAAGGCATGTTTGTACATGGAGCTGCATTTTATAAAACCCCATTAAGAGGCGTGGGGGCAGCAATCTGTGGTGATCATTCATCACCCTGCCCACACAGCAATTTTAAGTTACTTTGAGGCAGTGTTTTCTTTCATCTACAAACTGATAGTTCACCAGGGGGCTGGCATGCTGACTAATATATGTAGCATTATTGGTGGCTGCTTAGAAACCCCGTTTCCCAGAATCATGTAAATTGTATTATTTTGACTCCCACTGATGAGGTGTGACTTCTGTTAACTCTTCTTGCCAAACTCCCTTCTTTTTCCTTTGTCAAGTTCTCAAAACACTTACTTCTCAGTAGGACTTCGAAAATTACTGAGGATGTTGTTAGAGCATATGTATTTTTAAGTATAATACAACCCATAAAATAGCATGCATATTACAAGAAGAAACCTAGCCTCTCTTTCCTTTTCTATTTGAGGTTATATATGGAATATTTCAATATAAGAGGCTATTTTGACCTTGTTGGGGCTATAACTTAGCTACTAGGAACTTCCTGACACCACATCCACTAACCACGTGACTGGGATACTTCTTAGACAGTCATCACTCTAAAATGATTGGATTACCAGAAATCCGGTCCTTCCTCAAAGAGTGGAGATAAAGAATGCTGTGCTCTCATGATCAATGAATCTCTTAAACAATTCTAAAATGATAATCGATTGGATTGATTTGCTTGTTTCCAAATTTCAACTCTTTTGTTGGAAAGTTAGCTTCTCAAGGATGGAAACAATGTTTTATTCTTGTGTATATCCCTTTTAGTGCATAGCACTGCTTCATGTATAAAACAAGTTATTCAATATATGTTGAATTTAATTGAATATTCATTGCCCCGAATTTTGAAGTATTGGTCCTTATTAGAAAACATTAAAACATAAGTACTTTTTAAGATAGAGCATGCCATTAAATAGATATGATCCAAGCTTTTAAGATATTAAAATATTCAGCTTCAACACTTCAATAAAAAAAGTTCTGTTAGATACTTGGGCCATACAAAGATGATTATGATATGATACCTGGATATAGATGCATTATAGTCAAACATGGAGGTAGACATGCAAATAAAGATTCAGTTATTTTGAAGGCCTTCTGGATATTTCTAAAATTATCAGAGGATGAGGATTGGCCACTCTTGAGGATGTTTGTAAGATTGTGGTACATATTTTTTATTTTCAAGGCAGATATCCCAAAAGTCAAGAGTTATCTCGCCTGGTTGGCATAGGACTATCACCCTGCAGAATGCAAGAGAGAAGAGAGTTTCTGCATTTGAAATAAGACCACCCTTCTGCAGGGTATCTCACCTTTATCAGCAGTAGAGGCCTCAGAAGAGGCTCAGAAATCTTGCTCAGGGGAATATCCTTCTTACCCCACCTTCCCTCCCCTATATATCCATACCTTCTTCACCACTGTTTGCTTTGGGATCTTCAGGATTAATCTCCTCATGCCCCTTTTCCCAAATCAAGTCAGTCATTCCAAGAAAACCACAACCATACCTCATACCCAGGACTAATTTCCAATGACTTTTTTGACTTATATTTATAATATGATAGCTAATATTTTGTACCTTTTTTAGAGAGGGAGAGTACAAGAGTGGGGGGGAAGGGCAGAGGGAGAGAGAGAATCTGAAGCAGGTTACACATCCAGCATGGAGCCTGATGTGGGGTTACATCTTACAACCTGAGGTCTTGACCTGAGCCAAAATCAAGAGTTGGATGCTTAACTGACTGAGCCCCCCAAGTGCCCCTGAAAGCAGTTTTAAAATAATTTGTTTTATGGTATTATTTGTACCTTTCAGTAACTATAAAAAAGTAGACAAAACTTGTCTTCATTCTAGACTTTGACTACTCTCAGAGGTTATGAGTCGTAACGGATAGATAGGCCTTATATTTCAGGTAATGTGGAAGCTGCCCAATGTAATATGGTGTTGATAGTCTGGCAGATGGGAGAGGGTGAGGACTGGAAAGATTTTTTTCTGTCTTAAAAGAAATGATGATAAATGTGTAATATCTATTCACTTTTGATTTGGAGGCCTGTAAGAGCCAATGATACAGTTTGGGTAAGCATGTTTTTTTTCTCTGCTTATAAACAAGGCAAAATAAAACAAAAGTAGAGGTAAGGGACATATAAAAGAAACAACAACTACAACTAAACTTTAGAGTAAACAGGGTTTAGAATCCTCTTTATCATCCTCAAGATAGCAAGTCAGCATATTGGTGCCTATTTAAGAATGTACTTGAGCCAGAAAGCCCTCCTCACTATTTTCTTTGGGTTCAGAATTTCTATGTAAACTAGGGTGGGGAGAAAAATCCAATGCAAGGTAGTCTGATTAGGAGATCTAAGAATCTCTCTCCTCCTGTCTTTTCCCTACTTTTCCCTCATTTGATATTTATCATTTTATTTTATTTTATTTTCATTTGCTAAAGAAAGAGCGCAAGAGAGAGAGAGAGCGAGCAAAAGCACAAGGTGGGGGAGCAGCAGAGGGAGGGGGAGAAGCAGGCTCCCTGCCTGATGTGGGATTCAATCCGAGGAATCTGGGATCATGACCTGAGCCAAAGACAGCTGCTTAACCAACTGAGCGACCCAGGCACCTGATATTTATCATTTTAACATCATGCCAATGAATATTCATGCCAGAGAATTATTCAATTCATAAAAAGCTAACGTGGGTCATGGTAATCTTCCTGATCCAGAGGCAGTAGAGCCTATATTCCACAGGGCTTCTTTTTCCCAGAACCCTTGGGGTTCCTATTTCCCAGGGAGTTGATGGACGACAGACTTCAAAATTCTGCAAACCATTGGAAATCAAATTGTTGTATATATGAGCTTATTTTTCAGGTGAGAATATAGCTCTTTGTCAGATTTAAATGGGTCTGAAACTCCATAAAAAATCTTTTGAACCACCTTAATTAAAAGCATCATCTGCTCAGTGACCAAATCTGAAACCCCATCACCATCAGTTACTTGTGTCTCCTCACTCAGCTCTACATTTAATCAATCCCCAAAGTGACTCTAGTCCTCAGCATTTCTCTGTGCCAACACATTTGAAGGGTGCACTCACTTTCCTCAGTAACAATGATTTCTAACAGGGGCGCCTGGGTGGCACAGTGGTTAAGCGTCTGCCTTCGGCTCAGGGCGTGATCCCGGCGTTATGGGATCGAGCCCCACATCAGGCTCCTCCGCTATGAGCCTGCTTCTTCCTCTCCCACTCCCCCTTCTTGTGTTCCCTCTCTCGCTGGCTGTCTCTATCTCTGTCGAATAAATAAATAAAATCTTAAAAAAAAAAAACAAAAAACCAATGGTTTCTAACAAAAGCAATCCTCAATTATAAGTGGAGCAAGACTTCTTAAAAATATATATCTCATGGAAGAGAAGCTAAGCATGTATAATTTACTTTCTAAAAATATTCCAGTTTATTCCGATTTGTCTTTCTGAAGGTATGAACCAGGTAGTCAGAAAGCATAGGTATCACTGATTCATATATCTGTATATAATCTCAGTTCTTTTACTTTATTCTCATTGCCATTATCCCAAACTGGGCCTTCATCATTTCATACGGAGGTGATTATAATTTCCTCCCACCTGGTTCCCTGCCTTCAGTCTCTCTCCTCTCCATTTCATTTACCACATGTAACTAGAATCATCCTTCTATTGAACCAAAGAAGATTGCTGATATTTGACTATTTTTGACTAGTGTTAGAAAAAAAAAGATGATTTCATGTAACTTAATACAACATAGATACAATTGTGTCATTCCTTGGCCTAAAATCTTTTTGTGGCTCTTCATCGTCCTTATGAAAAAGTCTAAACTCCCCAGAATGATTAACATGCTCTGTTAATGACAAACATTGAACTTGATTGCCTGACCAGGCATATGACTACAAGGATCAAATGAATACTGTAAATATTTGACGTGACTAGAACAAGACCTAAGAACAGTTCATATGGGGAGTGGTGATTATGAGACAGCACGCCCTTTCCGGAGCTTCTCCACCAGATTTTTTCAATGTTCCATACTTCTGATCCTTCAGAAAAGAGTTGAAAGTCTAGAGTTTCATCAGAAATAGTGTTTTAAAATATTAATAACAAATATGTATAAAGATGTAGTATAGGCTAGGCATTACTCTAAGCCCATTTCAATGTGGCTAGCTAATTCCAAATTTTAATAATCATTGTACAGTCAAACATAACACATCTATGAACAAAATGTGACCTGAAAAATTCCAGTTCCTGGCTTCTTCCAGACAGTTCTGCCAATATATCAAACTATTCCCAATGTCCATACAAACCAGTCATTTATACATCTGGAAATTTTTGTTCCTGTGTTGTCCTCTGTATTGAATTCCCTTTTCTTTCTTCCCACCCCCTTTTCACACTTCAGCTCCAATTGGCAACTTTTTATTCATTCTTTAAAGCTAAATTCATATGCTCTCCTTTAAAATTTTGCTTCCTTCTGAGCCTTGTTTCCTTCTGTCTTTCATAACACTTTTCCCCCATTTTTTTCTTTAGCACATAGCTCATATATAGTAGGCATTAAAAATGGTTTACTAAATAAGTGAATGACTATTCTAGAAAATTATTTAAAGTCCATTCCTTTGTTTAACAAACATGTTGGTTCATGTATTATGCCAGACAGTGTTCTAAAAGAATCGAGAATGCTTTTGTTAGAACTAGAAATAATACACTATAAATGCTCCAGGTTTGTACTTTCCCAAAGTACCAGTTGTGATGATTTCATTATTTGTCTAAACGCTTTGCAAGGAGCCAGTTCCTTGGAGCCTCTATCAGCACCCAACGAATATTGGATTTTGATATATCTTGAAAATGGGAATTACGTAGCAAGATGCAATTTCTGAAAACTATTGCTTTACAAAAGCTCAACTAGCCTTGTTTGGCAGCTTCTACTAGCCCAGTGGAAAAACAGAGTGAGACTTGCAATTAAGTTGCTTATTGAATGCTACATGATATTCTAGTGATGGAGATATCCTAAGAAGAATTTTCTGCTTTGTTTAAAACACACACACAAAAGATAACATAAGGAGAGCAAAATGAGGCAGAGAAAACAATGATAGAGACATCACAGGAACTAAAAATATCATTAACACACATGCACATATACACAAACACACACATACACACATTTTTCTTAACACTCTAATATTGAGTGAATCAGTGTCTGAAATCACATTTCCAAGTTTCCAGGTTGCTACACCTCAAATGATAATGCATGTGTTAATTTCTATTGCTGAATAGCAACTTATAACAGATTTAGTAATAACACATTTATTAGCTCACAGTTTTCCCTGAGTTAGGAGTCTTGATGTGGTTTAGCTGGGTCCTCTGCCCAGATCTTACGAGGCAATAATAAAGGTGTGGCTGGATTGTGTTCTCACCTAGAGGCTAGGCAGGGTAGAATCCACCTCCAAGCTTATTCAGGTTGTTGGTAGAATTCATTTCCTTACAGCTGGCAGCTGCAGGGCCTCAGCATTTTGCTGACAATTGGATGGAGGCTGTGCTCCGCCTAGGGGCCGCATATAGTTCCCTGCCACATGGGCTTCTCCAATGTAACTATTTATTTGGGGAGCCCACAGGAGATGTTCTCTCCCTAGAAATGTTCCTTTCTCCATTTTAAGAGCTTGGGCCTAGTTAGCTTAGCACCATAACGGTAATCCCCCTTTTGATTAACTCAGAATGAACTGATTTGAGGCCTTAATTGCATCTAAAAGATCCCTTCACCAATGCCATATGCTATTGGCTAGAAGCAAGTCAGATTGTTATCGGCTAAATTGTACCCTCCCCTTCCCACCTCTCCTTCCCCTCCCACCCCCAACCAAATTCATATATTGAATTCTTAACTCCCAGTACTTCAGAATGTGACTATATTTGGGGATAGGGCCTTTAAAGAGGTAATTAAATAAAGTCATTAAGGTAGGTCCTAATCCAATATAACTGACCTCCTTATAAAAAGAGGAAATGATAACACAGGGGTGCCCGGGTGGCTCAGTCAATTAAGCATCTGCCTTCTGCTCAGGTCATGATCTCAGGGACCTGGGATTAAGCCTGCATAGGGCTTTCTGCTCAGTGAGGAGTCTGCTTTTCCATCTCCTTCTGCCCCCCTTCCTCCCGCCCCCGACCTCTGCTCATCCATTCTCTCTCTCTCTCTCAAATAAATAAATAAAATCTAGGAAAAAAAAAGAATACAGACACACAGAGAAAAGACTATGTAAAGCAGAGAAGACAGCCATCTACAGCATAAGGAGAGAGACCTCAGAAAAACTCAACCTTTGATCAATATTTTGATTTCAGACTATTAGACTAGAAATTAATTTGAAGATTAATTTCTAGTGTTTCAGCATATGGTATTTTGTTTAAGTTGATGTTTAAGTCTATGGTATTTTATTATGGCATCCCTACCAAATAAATACACACATCCCACCCAAAATCAAGGAGCAGGGGTATGGGTGGTTGGGACTAGGGATGCAGGGCATGAACACCAAGGGGCTAGAAATCATGGAATCCATCCTAGGATCTGCCTTTCATAAGCATCTACCCCAAATAACTTAATCTGGGGAGGAAGGGATGGAGTAACATTATTCATCAGTTTTGGGGTCTCCTTTATTACCAAGAACATGGAGGCTTATACTTCTCTATCCTTTTAAAGCCAATGAAATGTGAGCCAAGTTGTCTAGTATCACTTCCAAAATGAACCATTTAATGCTGGTGTTCACTTCTCTAGCCCTCATTCCCTTGCCCTTTTGGGGCAAACCTCAAGACTTTCTTCTGCCGTGGTAGCATCTTAATATGATGAACTTCCATAAAACCGGGTACCTGAATATTTTGAATAGAGCCTCACCTACCAGCCCATGCTGAACAAGTACCATAAACAAGAAATAAACCTATGTTAATTTTAAACCACTGACACTTTGGAGTTGTTTATTCTTTTTTTTTATAATAATATTTTTTATTATATTATGTTAGTCACCATACAGTACATCCCTGGTTTTTGATGTAAAGTTCCATGATTCATTACTTGCGTATAACACCCAGTGCACCATGCAGTACATGCCCTCCTTACTACCCATCACCAGCCTATCCCATTCCCCCACCCCCCTCCCCTCTGAAGCCCTCAGTTTGTTTCTCAGAGTCCATAGTCTCTCATGCTTCATTCCCCCTTCTGATTACCCCCCCCTTTCTTTATCCCTTTCTTCTCCTACCGATCTTCCTAGTTCTTATGTTCCGTAGATGAGAGAAACAATATGATAATTGTCTTTCTCTGCTTGACTTATTTCACTTAGCATTATCTCCTCCAGTGCCGTCCATGTTGCAGCAAATGTTGAGAAATCGTTCTTTTTGATAGCTGAGTAATACTCCATTGTATATATGGACCACATCTTCTTAATCCAGTCATCTATTGAAGGGCATCTCGGCTCCTTCCACGATTTAACTATTGTGGACAGTGCTGCTATGAACATTGGGGTGCATATGGCCCTTCTTTTCACTATGTCTGTATCTTTGGGGTAAATACCCAGTAGTGCAATGGCTGGATCATAGGATAGCTCAATTTTTAACTTTTTAAGGGACCTCCACACTGTTTTCCAGAGTGGCTGTACCAACTTGCATTCCCACCAACAATGTAGGAGGGATCCCCTTTCTCCACATCCTCTCCAACAATTGTTGTTTCTTGCCTTGTCTATTTTTGCCATTCTAACTGGCGTAAGGTGGTATCTCAGTGTGGTTTTGATTTGAATTTCCCTGAAGGCTAATGATTTTGAACATTTTTTCATGTGTCTGTTAGCCATTTGTATGTCTTCATTGGAAAAGTGTCTATTCATATCTTCTGCCCATTTTATGATTTATTTATTTGTTTCTTGTGTATTGAGTTTGAGAAGTTCTTTGTAGATCTTGGATACCAGTCTTTTATCTGTAGTGTCATTTGCAAACATCCAGTGGAAAAAAGACAGTCTCTTCAATAAATGGTGCTGGGCAAATTGGACAGCTACATGCAAAAGAATGAAACTTGACCACTCTCTCACACCATACACAAAGATAAACTCCAAATGGATGAAAGACCTCAATGTGAGACAGGAATCCATCAAAATCGTAGAGGAGAGCATAGGCAGCAACCTCTAGGACATCAGCCACATCAACCTTTTTCATGGAGTTGTTTATTCTAACACCATAATCTAGCCTGACCTGATAAGACAATTGAGACAGAGTAAGTTTTACATTGTGAATGAATTTGTGGAGTTAAAATAACTAAACAGTAAAAACCAAAGTATTTGAACAAATTTGTGCAAAATTGTGAAGCAAGACAGCCATTTTCTTTATACTCTATGGACTTTATACTCTTTATAATTTATGCCTATGGACTGCTATCAGAAGATTATATGATACCAATTGGGACTGATGAAATAACAACTGGAGTTCAGATGAAAAAGAAGTCTTGCCTCCCTAAAAGATTCCTCTGATCAACAGTTTATATAAACAAATGAATCTTCTGAGTCATCAGCTCCTGTGATAGAGCTGTATCTAACTCTCTAATATTGTGGTAGAAGGAAACTATATAAGACAGTGTCAGAAAATTCACCAGATCTTTGAAATGAATAACTATCAAGGTGAATTAAAATTCTGACCATATTGTCTCCATTCCACTTTCTCTCTCTCTCTCTTTCTCTTTATTCCCAATGCTCTTGGATCTTTTTCTTTCCATTATTCCACAGTGGTTTCTGTTTAAAGAGTACACTGAAAAAGAATCGTTTGTTTGTTTGTTTATTTTTCTGCTTTGAGATCAAGAAAAAATAGGGAGGGCTTACAAGGGTATGTTTTGTATAACTGAGGAAAGGAGTTGCAGTAATATATAGCTGAAACAACAAGAAAGAATTGAAGAGCTGGAAAAAAAAAACCTTGTAATATGATTCATTTCTAATTCTTAACTAGCCTCCATGAATGGAGGCAGACACATCTATTCTATGGAGTCATCTTTGCCTTTCCGTACAGTACTGTCTTCAGATAAATGCTTTCAGGTAGCAGTACTTTAGCTCAGATAAAAGGAAAGTGGCTACCCTGTCTAATGGGAAGGATGGGAAGGAAGTCATGCAATTTATCCACTTTCGGGAAGTGACCTAATAATATGTCAAATTCTGCGGCCTTACCCCTTTTGTGAAAAGCAGTTCACTTTTCTCTTTCCAGTCCAGCATCCCCACTGAAGCATTCCTTGGAAATGTCAAAGCCACCTGGAAAAGATCAATCTTTTTTGGTTAAGAAACTGTGAGAAAGAAGAGACATCAGGGGAAGCATGGAGAAGAAAGAATAGGTTAGATAGCATACTACTTAAAGACAGATATGTTCTCACTGTTTTATATATATATATATATATATATATATATATATATATATATATATATATATATATATATGAAATCAATTAGCAGAGAGTTAGACCAATAAGTATTTTGGTTACTCTGGAGACCAAAGTAGAGCCTGGGGAACATAAGAATTTTTATTTTTGAATGTTAACATTTTGCTACCATTCTTGAGGTTTTTAAAAAAGAATCTTAAATTACTTTAATTAGAAGTATTTAACACCTACTATGAAATGGGTTTGATTATGTCTAGACAAGCATAGAATTTTTAATGTGTGTCTTTGTCACTCCACAGATGTGTCTATTTTCCCACTTTGAAAAGAAGTTTTGAAAGCATACAGTCCATTTCCTGATCATTGACAAGAAGCAGAGTATTATACTCCATTTGAGCATATTTATATTCTTAAAGTTTGGGTAAACAAACAAGAGGGTTAAGTGAAGCCAGAGAGAAGGCCAGAAAAAAAAAAAAAGAGCAATGATATTACCTCTGTATGGGATGAATCTACATATTTGAGGGTTTCTATGTGTATGTATGTGTGGACTAATCTTGGTTTATGTAATAGAATAGATAAATGAAGTGAAATGGAAATTATAATTTTACATTTTAGAAAATGATCTGGAAATTTAAGGTGAGCTTTAAATGGTTTGATTAACTATAAGATGATTAATTTTAGCTTCAGTAGTTTTTTTTTTTTTTTTAAAGATTTTATTTATTTATTTATTCGACAGAGATAGAGACAGCCAGCGAGAGAGGGAACACAAGCAGGGGGAGTGGGAGAGGAAGAAGCAGGCTCATAGTGGAAGAGCCTGATGTGGGGCTCGATCCCGGATCGCCAGGATCACGCCCTGAGCCGAAGGCAGACGCTTAACCGCTGTGCCACCCAGGCGCCCCTAGCTTCAGTAGTTTTAAGCATTATTTTAGATAAACTGCTTTTCAAACTTTGAACTGTAAGCCATTGTGTTTATGAAACATGATTCATGTTTTTTCCCCAATCTTGTCAGGATTAATGCCGTATGAATGAGAGAGAATAAAATGATTTTAATGGTATTAATACTAAGTTGTATAGGAGTGGTTGTCAACCATTCTCCTGAGTCCTTTAGTCTTTTCTCCACTCCCATTTGCAATCCTTTTCTAAAAGTCCTTTTACTTTTTAACATTTGATTTTTTTCTCAAATTTATCTACATCTCTCTACCCCCAAAACATCCTCTTTCCCGTCATCTCATCCCTACCCCACTGTAACAGCCCACTAAATAATCTCCAAAGCTTTGCTCTTGCCTACCTCTAATTCATTTCCCACATTTTGGTAGAATACTATCTGTAAGACAAATCTGATTGTCTTAAATTAAATTTAATTTTAATTTAAGTAATTAAATCTAAATTACTCTCCCACTTGGAATATTTCAAAGGGGTCTTGTCATCCTCAGCATGAAAAACAAGATGCAGAGCGTAGCTTACAAGTTCCTATAGGATGTGTTTCCTGCTCATAGTCCTCCTACCCCTGAATCCACAACCCAGTCTCATACCTCTCCATGCTCTCTATCCTGCAGCCACCTTGCTGACTTTCTCTTTTTGGAAATATCATGTTCCCTCCTGTCTTTGGGGCCTTTACACTTGCCATTCCATGGGTCTAAAGTGCTCTTCTCTTTTTCTGCTTACCTGTATAATGCCTTCTTTCTTCAAGCTTTATCTCAAATGTCTTTTCCACAAGGAAACCTTTTTAGAGACCCCAGACCTCTTGTGTACTTGTGTGACACCCATACTTTTTCTCTATGGTATATTTCACAGGTTGTAAATGTAAAGTGTGCTGTCATGAACTTTCGAAGTTACAAAGTTCAAACATGTGCAAACATGTAATTTCCTTTATTTCTGATCAACAGGACTTAGGGGGATTCCACCTCTGTCTATGGTGCAACTAAACCTTACCACAAGTCACTTCCAGATTTTTTTTTTTTCAATTTCTTTCAGATAAATACAATTCTTTCAGTTCAAGAGTTTTCCCTCCCTTGTCTCCATTTCTTCTCTTAAGAAGATACGAGTTTCTGGACCTCATGGGGAGTGGGGTACATTATTAATAGTAATTCTCTATTTATAACCTGTGGTGAGATCTACCTGTTCTTCTTTGTTCTTCCTTGTGCTGGCATTTCCTGCTACTATACCTGATCCTGCAGTGACCTCTGATTGCCACATCCACGTCCTTTGTCTGATTTTAATCCCCTACCCCAGAGGCCTACTGACTTGGTTTTTTTCTTGGTTGTAGAAAGTAGAGGTTGCTTTCTAACTTGGTTAGTTTTCTGTACTCTGCTGTAGTGTGCTGTACTCTGTGAGGCTTCCTTCAGGCTCATCTACCTTGGATACCTCACTCAACCACAGCCAGAACAGAGCTGTGGTACCATGGTGAAATTTGGCTTTCCTAGGAACCTCGACTTCTTCCCAGAAGACGACTGGGGCAGCAAGGGTCTGCTCTAGCCTAACTTATCTACAGTTTTCGCTTAGGAGGAGGAAGAGCTAAGGGTCCTTTCTCAGCAATGCAAAACCACCAGAGGCTTACTCTCTTTCTTTCACTCCAAATTGTGAAACTCCCACCCTGATGCAAACTGGCTCTTCCTTGATTGGCTTTCTAATATGAAGTTATAGATGAACTTTGCATCCACCTCTCTAAGATTTTGCCTCTTTTTGTTATGCAGAGCCAAGCTTTTATTTTGATCCTCTTCTCATTATGTTTCAGGGCAATTGTCCCTGCAATGAGCTTTTAAAAAATCCATTCAGAAACTCAATTGATTTCTTTTTTCTAAGCTGATTTACACTTTCCCAGGGCAACAAGGATGAGTTTGAGGAAAACAAAAAACAAAAGAAGACTTGGTTATTTTTCAGAATATTATCTTTCTACCCATGGTTGATTTTTGTATCTTCCACAGAACTGTAAACTCTCCAAAGTCAAGTCAGGTTTCCATATAAATGAACGGTATCCTGTACCCCACATTAAAGCTCTCTATTAATAAACATTATTGAAGAAATGAATATAAAAACAAAAACCTTAGCAAAAGGAAATAAACTCATACTTCACTTTAGTAGGTTGGGCTCAATCTTCTAAGTAGAAATCTCAAGCTCTGCTAGAGTTGGTAGTCTGTCTTGGGGTTTACCTATCTCTACCATCTAATATTAAGTTCTTATCTCACTCTGGGCCTGTCCTAAGGGAGAAAGGCCATGGCATTTTTTTGTCTCTGGCTATATGGAATAAAGAAAGAGATAAGAACATATATAATAGCTAGAAAAAGCTTAAAACCCACAGAAAGGGTGCAGAAAAGGAGAACATCAGAAGCATGGCTGAGCTTCTTTTCAGATGAAAGAAGTGTCATGGGTCTTTTTGTTGTAATGGTTGTATGGATGAAAACAGAGAAGAAAACAGCCACTCTCATTTTCATATAATATATAGTGACCTATCAGTCATAAATGCCTCCCAACTGGTGACTTGGAATCTAATATTCCTTTTCTTTGGAAAGAAGAGGAAAGAAAGGGTGGAGAGAGTTCTTACTGCTTTCTGCCTGCTGTACTTGTTTCATTAAACCTTTAGAGTAATGATTAAGCCTAACTTGGCCCAAAGAGCAACTAGTTCTTTTTACTATGTGTGACAGCAAACAAATGTTGAGGTATGGCCAGCTGATGGAAGCATATAGTTTTCGGAGTTGGAATCCAAATGTAAAATAAGATTCCATTTTCATTTTTTCATCTACATTTCAATATTGGCTTTTACAGTAAGAGGAATTTTGCAGTGAAGTTTACATTTTAGATGTCAAGTCCGTCTTTGCTTTATTTTGACCACATTTCAGATTTCACAAAGAAAAATATTACAGAGGAAAATAAAACTAAACTTTGTTGAGCCTCACAGTGCAGCACAGTTTAGAAGTGGTTTGGGGGAAAAAAAAAGCAGACAAACAGAACGTTCAGGAGGTTTCTTAAGACCACCATGAAATGTAAAAGGCCTAAAATTCTATTTAGATTATAATTTCAGAGTTACAAACAATTACTGAAGTAATTTTGTCCATCATTCATAGTAATTACTTCATTTGGTGATTTGCTCAAGGTTAAACTGTAACTCAGTGCAAACTTTTAGGCAGAGTTTTTGTCTTTGATTCCCAACTAAGCTAATCAGACTCTATTCAAGTAAAGTAAATATTTTTTCATTAGGTCCCTTTTATTTTTTAAATTTTTTTCTTTTTTTTAAATTAACGTATAATGTATCATTTGTTTCAGGGGTACAAGTCTGTGATTCATCAGTCTTACACAACACCCAGCACTCACTATAACATATACCCTCCCCAATGTCCATCATTCAGCCACTCCATCCCCCTACCCCCTCCCCTCCGGCAACCCTCAGTTTGTTATAATTAAGAGGTTTTTTTTTTTTACACTATTTTTATGTTCAGTTAGCCACTGTATAGTACATTAGTTTTTGATGTAGTGTTCAATTATTCATTAATTACGTATAACACCCAGTGCTTGTCACAACACATGCCTTCCTTAATACCCAGCACACTGTTACCCCCCTCCCCCGACTCCCCTCTCCTCCCCTCCCCTCTGAAACCCTGTTTGTTTTCCAGGGTCCATTGGCTCTCATGATTCATCTCCCTCTCTGATCCCCCCCCCCCCTTCAGATTTCCCTCCCTTCCCCTATGGTCCTCCGTGCTATTCCTTATGTTCCACATATGAGTGAAACCATATGATAGTTGTCTTTCTCTGCTTGACTTACTTCACTTAGCATAATCTCCTGCAGTTCCATCCATGTCAATGCAAATGGTAGGTATTCATCCTTTCTGATGGCTGAATAATATTCCATTGTATATATGTACCACATCATCTTTATCCATTCGTCTGTTGAAGGGCATCTTGGCTCCTTCCACAGTTTGGCTATTGTGGACATTGCTGCTATGAACATTGGGGTGCATGTGTCTCTTCTTTTAACTACATCTGTATCTTCGGGGTAAATACCTAGTAGTGCAATTGCTGAGTCTCTTATGGTTTGTCTCCCTCTCTGGTTTCGTCTTGTTTCATTTTTTCCTCTTTTCCCCTATGATCCTCTGCCCTGTTTCTTAAATTCTGCATATCAGTGAGATCATATGATCATTGTCTTTCTCTGACTGACTTATTTCTCTTACCATAATACCCTCTAGTTCCATCCACATTGTTGCAAATGGCAAGATTTTGGTTTTTTTGATGGCTGTGTAATATTCCATTGTGTGTGATTATATATATGCCACATCTTCTTTATCCATTCATCGATGGACATCTCATCTCTTTCCATAGTTTGGCTGTTGTGGACATTGCTGCTATAAACATTGGGTGCAAATGCCCCTTCAGATCACTACATTTGTATCTTTGGGGTAAATACCCAGTAGTGTAATTGCTGGGTTGTAGGGTAGCTCTATTTTCAACTTTTTGAGGAACCTCCATACTGTTTTCCAGAGTGGCTGCACCAGCTTGCATTCCCACCAATAGTGTAGGAGGGTTCCCCTTTCTCTGCATGCTCGCCAACATCTGTCATTTCCTGAGTTGTTATTTTAGCCATTCTGATGGCTGTGAGGTGGTATCTCATTGTGGTTTTGATTTGTATTTCCCTGATGCTGAGCAATGTTGAGCACTTTTTCATGTATCTTTTGGCTATTTGGATGTCTTCTTTAGAGAAATGTCTGTTCATGTCTTCTGCCCATTTTTTGACTGGATTTTTTTGTTCTTTGGGTGTTGAGTTTGATAAGTTCTTTATAGATTTTGGATACTAGCCCTTTATCTGATATGTCATTTGCAAATATCTTCTCCCATTCTGTCGGTTGTCTTTTGGTTTTGTTGACTGTTTCCTTTGCTGTGCTAAAGCTTTTTATCTTGAAGGCCCAACAGTCCATTTTTGCCTTTGTTACCCTTGCCTTGGAGATGTGTCTAGCAAGAAGTTGCTGTGGGCGGGGTTGAAGAGGTTGCTGCCTGTGTTCTCCTCTAGGGTTTTGATGGATTCCTGTCTCACATTTAGGTCTTTCATCCATTTTGAGTCTATTTTTAGGTATGGTGTAAGGAAATGGTCCAGTTTCATTCTTCTGCATGTGGCTGTCCAATTTTCCCAACACCGTTTGTTGAAGAGACTGTCTTCTATTGGATATTCTTTCCTGCTTTGTGGAAGATTAGTTGACTATAGAGTTGAGGGTCCATTTCTGGATTCTCTATTCTGTTCCATTGATCTATGGGTCTGTTTTTGTGCCAGTACCATACTGTCTTGATGATTACAGCTTTATAATAGAGCTTGAAGTCCAGAATTGTGATGCCACCAGCTTTGGTTTTCTTTTTCAACTTTCCTCTGATTATTCGGGGGTGTTTTCTGGTTCCATACAAATTTTAGGATTATTTGTTCCAGTTCTGTGAAAAAAGTTGATGGTATTTTAATAGGGATTGCATTGAATGTGTAGATTGCTCTAAGAAGCATAGACTTTTATTTTATTTTATTTTTATTATTTTTTTACTCTTTATTTATTATTATTATTATTATGTTCAATTAGGTAGCATAGACATTTTAACAATATTTGTTCTTCCAATCCATGAGCATGGAATGTTTTTCCATTTCTTTGTGTCTTGCTCAATTTCTTTCATGAGTATTCTACAGTTTTCTGAGTACAGATCCTTTGCCTCTTTGGTTAGATTTATTCCTAGGTATCTTATGCCTTTGGGTGCAGTTGCAAATGGGATCAACTCCTTAATTTCTCTTTCTTCTGTCTCATTGTTGGTGTATAGAAATGCAACTGATTTCTGTGCATTGATTTTATATCCTGCAACTTTGCTGAATTCCTGTATGTGTTCTAGCAAGTTTGGGGTGGAGTCTTTTGGGTTTTCCACATGAAGTATCATATCATCTGCAAAGAGTGAGCATTTGACTTCTTTGCTGATTTGGATGCCTTTTATTTCTTTTTGTTGTCTGATTGCTGAGGCTGGGACTTCCAGTACTATGTCAAGTAAAGTAAATATAAACACAAGAATGGAAAGGAGAAGAAAACTGGAGCCAAGGTATCTGATAGCTGTGGCCTAAAGGAAGTCCATGAATTACTGTGAAGATGCCCAAATCCTTCTTGACTGGCCCCTGTCCTTCCACAGGACTCCTTTATTCCATGCTGGAATCTATGAGCTTTCTATACAGTATCTTTCTAACAAATTCCTTTGGTTAAGTGAACTAGGGGCCATATGTATGGCCTATAATCAAAGAACCCAAAAAGATTATTTAAATTTTCTTTTTTGTATCTTTTTCTACTGCTTAAGATTTCTCAATCCTTTGCATGCTAGTGTAAATTTTTAAAAAGAAGTACTAAATATACATGTGGTGATTTCTATATTTATTTGACCTTTCTTATGGAACATCATTTGGCCTTTTTTTTTTTTTTTTTTTGGCAGAACACATTCTGGAAAATAGTGCATTACACAACTGCTGCATTTCTGTCCCTTAAGCCAGCACCTTAGTCTGAGAGCTAATTCTCATCCTACTTAGCAGAACTTCAAAAGACTTTCCTATTTACTAAATAAAGGTGCTGCATTGATGATATGTTACGATAGGCATGTTATGAGGATAGTATAGTCTCTGTGTTGTAATGTTGCAACAGTTAGAATACTGGTAGGAATTTTACTTGAGGCATTCTGGTTGAACTCTCTGGGTAGGGTTCCAGGGTTTCTCTGATTTTGTTTTTGTTATGTTACTGACTAAGTTATATTCCAAAAAGGTTTTATGTTTTAGTTTCCCAAGAAGTAAAACAGAAAAGAATGATATTTACCTGATATCTCTCTGTGTGATGGCAGGTTGAATTAGGTAGTGTCTATAATGTGGCCTGAATTTTGGAGAGACAAGACTTGTAAAACACTAATGATAAATGTTTGTTAAAGAAAAAACTGCTCAATGCTTTTCATGTATTTTAATCCACTATTTATGTAATTACAAAACCAGTCTATTAAATACTTTTGAGAAAAGATAAAAAGATTAGTTAGAGCAGTTCACATTGAGTTCTGCATATGTTTAAGAATGTTACATCTTGGGGCACCTGGGTGGCTCAGTTGTTAAGCGTCTGCTTTTGGCTCAGGTCATGATCCCAGGGTCCTGGGATCGAGCCCCGCATCGGGCTCCCTGCTCAGCGGGAAGCCTGCTTCTCCCACTTCCACTCCCTCTGCTTGTGTTCCCTCACTCGCTGTCTCTCTCTGTCAAATAAATAAATAAAATCTTAAAGAAAAAGAAAAAGAAAAAAGAATGTTAGATCTTATGGTAGAGCTATTGCTTCCCACTAATCCTGGGAGTAGAAACATGGGTTGCTCCACAATCAACATTGGTGGGGGAGATGCATTTAATTAAATTGCCGTATGAGTCATGTCCATGGCATGTCATATCTCTACTATATGGCTGATTAGGAAATAGATAAATTGTTGTCCTTGGTCAGTACTCTGTCCCTTCATTTTGCCGCAGTTATTCCAACCTGAGGGAAAGTAGTTGGGGAAAACTATGATAAATTTGAGTAGAAGCCAATAGTGCATTCTACTCATTAATCTACAGAAAATCTCTTACATTCAGCCCTCTCAACTGAACAAATATGTTATTGAATATTTAAAAGACAAATATCACTCCAAAGTCATGGACTCTCCCTGGTCTTCACCGAGAGGGTTTTAAAAATGGAGGCATGCTCTCAGGGAAGTGAGTCTATTGCTTTTCCTGGTATTTTGAGTGCTCAGTGTAGGGCTCGCAGTGGAAGCTTTATGAACTCTGAGCCTAAAAAATATAGAAGCAATGATAGGCAAGCAGCTGGTCTGAGTGAGGAAAAGGGCACTGACAATGACATCCTTGAACCTTGAAGGAGGAGGTAGGTTTGGAGCTTGCTGACAAAGATGAGTATAAACTCTCTGAGTTCTCTTCCTCAGTGGGAATCGTGGCTACTCTTGGAAAGGAGGGCATGGCAGAAGCAAATAATTTGGTCATCTCTTAGATGAGGTTTCAAAATCTATTAGCTGTTGCTTTTCTGCTTGGGCACTTCTAACTAGAGTCACACAGTTAATCAGAAACACTCCCAAATAGAAAAGAATCCTCTTAAGTTCAGCCAGAGTGTATTCATTCATAATATTTAGATGGACCTTACTTCTGTCTTCCTTACAAAATTATATCATGCAGTGTAACTCTTTTCTGACATGAGGTGTTATTTCATGATGTTTGCTCATTAATTAATTAATCTGATAAGTACATATTGGGTACTATTACATGCAACATTGTCCTATCTGGTGATATAATGGTGGCTAGAGCACATTCCTTGCCCTAACATATCTCATATACTAGTAATGCATTTATTGCATAATTATAGTATAATTTATTGTATAATTTAAATTTGATAAGAGAGTAGAACTTAAATGTTCTGACCAAAAAAAAAAAAAAAAGTAAGTATGTGAGGTATGGATGTGTTAGTTAACTCAATGGAGAGAATTCTTTTACAATGTATATGTATATCAGACCACTATGTTGTCACTTTAAATAGCTTACAGTTTTGTCAATTATACCTTAATAAAGCTGAAAAAATAAAATGTAATTTTAGTACAGTGAAGTATGCATTTGATAAAGTTAGGGAACCTGAGTGGAAGAGAGGAGCACTTAAACTAGGCTAAAGCATACTAGATCATCATGCATTCTGGAGGAGAGCTGAGCTGAGAACTAAAAAATGAATAGGAATTAGATAGGTGAAAAAAGAAAGATAAAGGGGAGAAATTTCTCTCTCATGGCCTTGGAAGTACAACTTTTACTAGCCAGAGTTTTCAACAATGAAGTGCTCTGTGATTTACATAGATCTCTTTTATTTCTTATAACAACCTGCAGAAGAAAGTAGTGGTATTATTCTCATTTTAAGGGTAAAGTAGTCTCTTAGAGGTTAAGCTGTTTAATCAAGGTCACATAGTGAATAAATAAATAAGTAGAGCAATCTAGATTAAAACTCAGTTTAGTCTGACCATAGCACCTGAGTTTTTCCCCATGATGCATACTGGCCTTCATCTCTTTCTGATTGGCCACTTTTAGTTGGACGTGGGATGGAATTGTGATTTAAGGCCCCCAATTGATTGATTGGGTAGGATCCAGTCAGATTATCTTTTTTTTTGTTTTTTAAAGATTTTATTTATTTATTTGACAGAGAGAGACAGCCAGTGAGAGAGGGAACACAAGCAGGGGGAGTGGGAGAGGAAGAAGCAGGCTCCCAGCGGAGCAGGGAGCCCAATGCGGGGCTTGATTCCAGGACCCTGGGATCGTGCCCTGAGCTGAAGGCAGATGCTTAACGACTGGGCCACCCAGGCGCCCCCCAGTCAGATTATCTATCTTGTGAATTCTATCAAAGAAATGGTTAACACTGCAACTAAAAGCTGTAATATAGCAACCAGGGGTGGTCAGAATGGAACATGTATAAAATGAAGAAATGGAATCTATTTAACAGAGAGTGAAAGTGGAGGGTTTGCAAAGAGGGGAGCTGAGAGGAGTCTTCTGAAAGATGGAGAGAAGAGACTTGGTAGCTGCATCTCTAGTCCCAGTGTTTATGAGGCCATCATGTTTTGTCTTCTGCCCTGTAGTACTCATGAGAGTGTCCATGACATCTTTATAATCCATAAATATGTCAGTTTCTGTTTCTAGCAGCCAAAAAATTCTGGCTAAAACACATTCTATGTGCCAGACCTTGTGCACAGAATATTTCTAGTCTTCATAAACCACTCCAAATTCAATATGTATTATGGTTGAGTTTTCTTATTGTTTCTAGTTAACAAGAACCCATGGAGAGAAGCCAAGAAATCTGCTCAAAATGAAACAGCTGGTAAATACTGAAACTAGAATCTGGGTCCAAGACATTCTTACCCTAAAGACTCTTCCACACTAAGCACAAAATCACAAATCACACTGTTGGTACTTAAAGAGGCCATAGTACTTGTTTTCCCCCTGCCAATAAGTCACTGTATGATTTTGGATATCAGTATAAAATTCTTGGGCTTCATTTTTATCATGTGTAAAATGATGGGGTTTGGTCAAAGGAGTGCAAATAAATAAATACTCATAAATTTAAAAAAATTTATGAACATTTTTATAATGCTTGGCACTTCATTTCTTTCTCTGTACTAGACCTTGCTATTTTAGCAAGGCATGGATACCACCTGAAATATGATTTCAAAACTGTGTAACTTTATGCACATGTTTTAAAGTTTTTGAGCATTGATTATCACGTTTTTTAAGGAAAATAGAAATACAAAATTTACAAGATAGTTGAAAGGATTCAATAAAATAATGTAAGTGAAACTTGATTGAAATGCATGAAACATTGCATTTCCTTCCTTCCTACTTTGCTCTCTCTTCTCATTACTGTCTTTTCTTCTTCCCTCCTTTTCATACTCCTTTCTTCTAAGTGTGCTTTTTATGCAAGTTCAGGGCCTTTATTTCAGGAATCATTTTTAAAGGGAAATGAGACATGTTCCAAAGAGTTTAATGGTAAGAGCCACAAGGAGGAGTAGGAGGGCAGGAGTTACTGTCCAGTGTCATTGTTTCTCCAGAGCAGTGCCAGAGGAACAGAGGAGATGAGCTATGTGTCATTATCGCCTCTAATCTCCATGATCATTGTTTCTGGAACTGACACAAGCGCCAGATGTATTTCAGAGAAAACATGTATATTTGGCTTTGGAAGAAGGCAGCAGAGCTTTTAACAACCTCTTAAGAATGCCTGATTAGGGGCGCCTGGGTAGCGCAGTCGTTAAGGCGTCTGCCTTTGGCTCAGGGCGTGATCCCGGTGTACCGGGATCGAGTCCCACATCGGGCTCCTCCGCTGTGAGCCTGCTTCTTCCTCTCCCACTCCCCCTGCTGTGTTCCCTCTCTCACTGGCTGTCTCTCTGTCATATAAATAAATAAAAAATCTTTAAAAAAAAAAAAAAAAAAAAAAAAAAAGAATGCCTGATTAACCTTAGGGAGGTACCCGGGGGACTCCAAAAGAATTGTTCTGTGTCATTTTGCTCATAAAGAGTGTTTTGGAAGAGGAGAGATGAGATGGGAGGCAGTAGGAATACAGAAGTATAAGGAAAGTGTCAGAGTGGTTCATATAAAAGGTATCACTGTCAGATCAGAACTAGAAGAACTTTCTGATGTGATTTCTGAGTTGTCGAGTTGGCTGTGAAAGACTATGAGAGGATAATGAGAATTGCTGACACTTTTAGAGCAGTGATTGGAATCTTCTCCCATTGTCCATTTAGAATAGAGCCTATATAGAGTCAGCCTATTTGGGCTGGGAGTTTCTTTTCTTTTCTTTTTTTTTTTTTTAAGATTTTATTTATTTATTTATGTGACAGAGAGACAGCCAGCGAGAGAGGGAACACAGCAGGGGAAGTGGGAGAGGAAGAAGCAGGCTCCCAGCAGAGGAGCCCGATGTGGGACTCGATCCCACAATGCCAGGATCATGCCCTGAGCCGGAGGCAGACGCTTTAACGACTGTGCTACCCAGGCGCCCCTGGGCTGGGAGTTTCTTAAGCAGGGCTCTTCCATTGTACAGCTCCAAGGGACATCATTTGCATTGTAATCAATGTGAATCACTCCTGGGGTTGTGCAGTTGTGTAGTGCAAAGCCTGGCATAGTCTTTAGACAGATGCCTCCTTTGTAGGTGAAAGAAATATGTGAGATTCAGGGCAAGTCCCGGGCCAAGGTCATATAGGCTGTAGCAGAGTTGAAGCAGAAGCCAAATTTCACTACTTTCAACTTGATGATCTTTCAAATAAACTTGTGACTCCTAGCCTATGGGTTACAATTCTCTAAATACAGTGGAATTGTTACAAAGAGTACAAGGAGTCCTGTATGTGTGTGTGTGTGTTTTCTAATCTATACAGCAAAAGTACAAATATTATCATGTACTAGTCTTTTACAATTTCTTGTATTAAAAAAGGGCTCCTTATGTAAGATGAGGTTGGCAACTACTGCTTAAATCACTTTGTCTATCAATCAAACTGCTAATGTATATATTGTTCAATTTGTTTTTTTAACTAAAAAAAAACCATAAACAATACCTTTGAAAGGTGAAGCCTTGAGTTGTACCTACCAGAGCTTGTATAATGAAAGAATAGCCTGCTCTTTAGTCTTCAAAACACATAACAGTGAGATCTGACATATTCATGGAAAAAGCTTCAGATTCACATCTAACTCTGTCACTAACTGCATGATCTTTGACAAGTCACTTATCCTCTCTCCGTTTTCATTTACTTTATAGGCAATTATTGAGTGCTCACCAGGTTCCAGGAATTTTCTGTAAAGAAACAGATAAAAGAATTCATCATAATCTGAAGGATCTCACAGTCTAATGAAAGAGAGATGAGAAAACAGTTGCTACACAGCACAGTAAGTTCTGTGATCATTTTGTTAACTTTGACAGTGGGAGCCTATAGGAGTGAAATCTACCTTGGATCTGGGGAGAGAAAGGGGTGTGAGGATATTCTTCTCAGAGGAGCCCATGCTGAAACTGAATTATAAACTAAAACTCATCCCCAGCAAATGAAGGAGGGGAAGGAAAACTTTCCAGACAGAAGGATGTAATGTCTAATGGCATAGGAGAATGAAACACTATGTACTGTCTGGCTCTCAATTTCTTACCCCTAGTTCTTTGGAACCTGAAAATTGCTATGAAGAAGAAATCTATGAAATGTTTTCTATATTTTAAAAAACTTAAAATCACAAAATTTCTCACTTAAGTGCTGCTGAGGCTAACTAAAATGTCAAGTTGCTTAGCCTTTGATTTAAATCATATCAACTAAATTGACCTCTCTGGGTATGTCATGCCCATCAGAAGTACCATTTGAGAATTATATGTAGCATTAATTTATAATAATAGAAAACATAAATATTGTTACTTAATGAATGCGATTTGGTAGATAAAGTTCTTTCAACTATAGGATGGAGTGGGGGGAGATATAATTAAATACATGGGGTCCTAGAGTGCTGTTACATGCTTTTGAGAAGTAGGACATTTATCGATGTGCCTGGCTTATAGATATTATTCAGGAGCCACATGTTGAATTAACACATAAATAGATATCTGTTGTAGGCATTCTTGCTTGGGGAGTCCCTTAATTCTTTGTGGTTCATTAGCTTTCCAGTCCAGGTTTCATTTACTCCTTCCTTTCTTTGAGATTCGTGAATCAAGAAACAGATACTAGGGGCGCCTGGGTAGTGCAGTCGTTAAAGCGTCTGCCTTCGGCTCAGGGCGTGATCCTGGCGATCTGGGATCGAGTCCCACATCAGGCTCTTCCGCTATGAGCCTGCTTCTTCCTCTCCCACTCCCCCTGCTGTGTTCCCTCTCTCGCTGGCTGTCTCTCTGTCACATAAATAAATAAAATCTTTAAAAAAAAAAAAAAAAAAAGAAACAGATACTAAACATATGTATCAAAATGTCTGGATTGCCATCTCTCTCCTAAAGCAATTATATATATAATAAAATCAATAAAAACTCAAAGTACCAAACTAAGTTGCTAGACTTCTACCAGGATAAGGATACTAGAATATCCTCACTAGGGTAAGGCTTCTATCTATTCTGAATTGTACTTAAATTTAATGATGATTTGCTTAGATTATAAATGCCTAAGAAATTTAAGATACAGGGCATAACTTAAAGGGATTTGCAATTAAATTAGGTATAAATAAATACAGATGAAACATTTTAAGAAGAGAAACTAGATAGTCATGGTGCCCATCCCCTCATGTCTCTCCAGTTTTCCAGTTCTCTTCAAACAGATGCAATCTTCAGTTTTGGCCATAACTCCACCAAACACATCACTTTGCCATCTATATTATAGCCTCCATAGTATTATTTGATTTTCCTAGCTGTAAAATAGGAATAGAAATGTAATACTAACTTTGTGAGATTTCCGTGAGGATAAAATGAGGTCATATATCTAGCACACAGATCATAATTTTAAACTGTTGTTGTTACTGGGGGGAGGCAGCAAGGAATAGTGTGGATAGCTTGAATTTGAATGGAGAACAGCTAAGTGTATACTTTCTCTCTGCTTGTTACCAGTTTTGTGATTTTAGGCAAGTTAACCTCTCAGAACTACTTTTCCCAAAGTATCAAGAGAAAATAAAATGTATTTTCTGGAAGTTATGTGAAGATAAAAATTAGTCTATGGTACATGACTACCACAGTGCCTGGAACATAGAAGGTAATACTACACAGAAATTTTCTCTCTCCCATGCTGGACGGTGAGAAATTGGAAACAGAAGCTTTCATTGAGCTATTCATTAATATATCTCCAGTCTCCAGTATCTGGGACAAAGCTTGAAACCTAGGAAGTTCTTAATAACTATGTGTTGAGCTGAACTGAATTTTTAAAACCAATTTAGTTAGGCGTATTTAGTACATAGTATATATTAATTCAATTCAAGATTTCTCAAATAAAGGTACACACAGATTAGGAACGTGAGAAATCTGGAAAATCAAGATCCAGAATCTTAAGGGTCAAGAAACTCATTATGTTGTTTTGTATCTAAATCAGAGGTTGTTCTGTATATATATCATGGGTCATTAGCAGCAGAAGTTTGAGAATCTTTGTCCCAGTGCTCAGACATTATAGGACTCGTCTGTGTTCCAAATGTCTGCTGATCTCTCTCTTTGTTCCCAACTAGTAAGTTCTTATTCTTCCAGTTCAGTTTCTCATGAGTGATTAATGAGGTACTTCAACTCATCTTTGGGAACAGGCCATGGAATACTTTCCTACACAGCCTATGAATTATTTGCCTCTTGATCATATGGCTACTTTTGATGTACAGAGGCCATACCTACCTTCCAGAGCAGGAAGCCTGGGTACAGTTGAAGTTAGAAGAGGGAAGCTGAGCATGGCAGTCAATTTAAGGGTCCTGTTTAGTATACTTCATCCTTTGACTTCTGTCCTCTTACATCTTTCATTTTGTAAAGTTTGTTTGTGATTATCTAAACTTGTTCAGATGCAGGAATAGTAAATGCAGTTATTAGCGTGTCTGATGGGGATCTATTCATGAGATGCTTTTATATTTCTCACCTACATCTCCTTGAAGAAGAGATGCATGGACTATTCTAATGCTCTTGGGCTCAGGTGATGATCTCAAGGTTGTGCGATTGAGCTCCGCATCAGGCTCTGTGCCTTCCTCCTTGGGAGAAAGAGACAAGAAAGATGAGAAGTTAGCTGTGTCCTAATCATCCAGACTGAGGGAAGGGGAAAGGGCACATTGAGGAAAGGCTGTCTAAGCCAGGTGTGGTTGCTGCAAGGCACATCTTAAGAGGACGCTTTAAGAACCAGATTGGTCCCACTCCATTTCCTTCCTAAGAACAAGAGAAGCAACTGGTAATAGGATCCAAGCAATAGTCGTGTATTGGTTCTAGAGGGGTCATTGCCATCAATTTGTTGCAGGCTGCACTCTGAGCAAGAATACTGAAATCAGGAAAATCTGTCTGGGGACCAAAGATATGGGATTAAGAAAAGTACGACTGGCTCCTTTTCAATTTTTTTTTTCCATTTTGCTCACTATACTCAATAAATAAGCATTCTAATGCCTTCTTTTAAAAAGATGTTTAATTCAGTTGGTCCACGTAGGTTGTTTAGGGAGAATTGAAATAGACTATGTACAAATTAAGATTGATGATCCATCAATCAACCGTATACTTTAATGCATTTACCTTGTCGACATAAGAAGCTCAAAATCATATAAAACCACTTCATTCAGTGGTTATGATATCATGAAGTCCCTTTAAAGACCCTCATCTTTATCACCCATAAACTTTAGGTGGTGTCAGTTCTTCCTTTAGAGCTATCATAATGCCATCTGACTATTATTCCTCACTGTTTCACAACCTATAAACTACATGGTAGCTATCAACACCAGTAACACATCCAATATATAATAGTTGAAAAAGAAAATCAAGCTAGTAATGACTACCTTAATTGTTCTTGTGCTTAAAACAAAAAAAGAGAGAAGTGACTAGTATCTTTCATTTCCACACATCCTATATTCCTTTAACTTGCAGACAACACTGCAGTTGGACAGGGATTTTACTTCAAGAGAGGTGATCTTCATTCCTTTGGGGTCTGAGTCCTTGGTAGTCTTGCCAATATGAAATTGAGGTCATTTTCTATTAACCTGCTTCATTGGAAGTGATGATACAAAGAGTTGCCCAAGAAGTTTCCCAGTTGCAGGGGTGTACCCATACATACTCCTTGCAAGCACAAAATACAATAGAAGCCAATTACTTCTTTAGACTTAGTGTCAACAATTTGGCTAATACTGGAACTATTTCCCAATGGTTACATCAGTAGCCCAAGAAGCTAGAAATGTCCATGTGGCAATCTCAACTGCAATTTAATCTAAGCATTATTGTGCACCTAATTGGATATGTCATTCTCCTGGGAACTAAAAACTACAGGCTAGCAGAGTTCAGTTATTGGGATGGGAAACAAAATTGGAAAGTGATTGATTCTCAGACCTATATAATTTGGCTATGGAGGAAGCAGCATCATTTATGGGTCACTGGTTCAAATCACATGACTTTAAAGTTACTCGGCAATTCACGGGTCAATGTCTTACGGTAGGAAAGTTTTAAATAGGTCTTTCTACCATTCAGTAAATCTAGCTGTTTTCGTTTGTTTATTTGCTTTTGCATGATAGGCTGCTAATAATTCCAGTTATCTCAGGGGAATTAGTCATTGCCTCCCTACTTGCATTGTGAAATGATGTTCTTCGGTTAGATACAAATGTTGTTGTAAAGACAGTAAATGCTTTGTCTTCAAAGCATTTGACAAATTCATGGATGATAGTGTTCTCAAAAGCATGATGGGTAGGGAAAGCAAGTCTAGGACAAGAGTATATTCCAGTGGCAGGTGAAGTAGGAGTTTGATGTAAATAAGATAACAGCTAGTTGCTGAATCCTCTTGATTTGGGGTGCCAAATTGGGGTGGGGGCTAGGGTTTCCCTCTATCAATAGAAACTTATATTAATTGTGATGGTATCCTGGTTAGCCAAGGTGAGGTGCCCATATAAATCTTCTGTTTTTTCTAATATCAATTTTTAATCCTAAATTAAGTTCTAATTTTGTTTATGACTTTCCACTGGTGTTTTTTTCTTTTTCCCTTTCTTTCTTTCTTTCTTTCTTTCTTTCTTTCTTTCTTTCTTTCTTTCTTTCTAGGAAAGAGTCACTAAATGTAATAATAAATCGATATTATCATTTCTAGGGAACACACATGTGTTTTGAGTGGAAGAAAGTCACAGTAAATTCCATTTTTCTGCTATCTAGTTCTGAATTATAGTGATGATATATATTCCTTGAGTTGTCAAAAAGAAACAATTTGGAGGCCTTCAGAGGCTCAATTTAGTAAGCGTAGGAAATTATAGAAATCAAATTATAGAATTTAACAATGGAAGGAAGAAATAAAGATATGGATATGATTACTTTAGGGAAGTCTGAAAGTGGAAAGTTGCAAAATGGGGTCTTACTGAGCAAAAGTCAAGTTAAGACCTTTAAAAACGAGAAACAAACAATTGCATTTGTGGTCAGGAGCTAAGTAGCTGGAAAGGAAGGAATGGATCAGGAACCATGAATCCTAGTTACAGTTCTGAGGTTACCTATGTGAGTTGAGCAATTTTTGGGGTGTCTCTCTGACTCACATTGGTGGTTTGATAATGATAAATTAACTGCTTTCCCCAAAGCTTATCAGAGTAATTGCATCTGGTTTGGTCCCATATAAGTTATCTATGTAATTTGGAAGGGAGTTGGGATTATTACTTGTTGAGGATCCTGTTGTCCTTGATAACCTCTGGAATTCTGGCCATTTAGGATTAAAGTATATAAATAGCTATGAAAAACATCTCCTTGGCTCAGAAGGTAAATAATTGGTGGCCTTTTACAAACCTTAGCTAACATCCTACACAGAAAATATCCTACTGCTGCCAGCCTTGCAAAGACAGCACCATGTGGCCGAACAAAATGCATTCTGTTCTGCGTCATGCATCATCAACAAAATTGCCACTTAAGCCCTGATTCCAGAATCTTTATTGTTGGTTCT
This sequence comes from Ursus arctos, assembly GCF_023065955.2. Classification (NCBI taxonomy): domain Eukaryota; kingdom Metazoa; phylum Chordata; class Mammalia; order Carnivora; family Ursidae; genus Ursus; species Ursus arctos. The sequence goes on along the minus strand of NW_026622786.1, from coordinate 49,733,816 downwards.
AATTTATGAAGCAAACATCAGAACACAGCTTGATTTTTCAGATGCCAAGATGAGTTGGCAGTTGCTAAAATCTTGTTTTGACTTGCAAACTGATTGTATTTGAGCTTAAAGCTATGAGGGAGACACAAATATGAAACACCAATGTCCTGTGAAAATTCCTAGGTTTATTGTTCTAGCTTTTAAACTTTTGGAAATGGGATTCTTGTTAGGAAAGGATAGTGATTGGGATGTAGCCTTGCAGAATTCTTTTTTTTTTTTTTAATTAGTTTAACATTTGACTGAATAAATAAGTAAATAAATAAATAAAACTGCTAACACCTGAGTGTGCATTTAATTGACTCATTGGTCAGAATAGGTGGCTACTCTAGGGCTAGATGCTATTAGTTGTATAGAAAGTTAAGAACCTATTTGGGTCAAACTGGCAGTATTGAGAAGAATATCAGGGCATCCTTTGGATTGTGCTAAGAGAAAGCAGACACCTGTGAATTGTGGTTTCAGAAGTTGATTGAGACAGGGGCGCCTGGGTGGCTTAGTCGTTAAGCGTCTGCCTTGGCTCAGGGTGTGATCCCAGTGTTCTGGGATCAAGCCCCGCATCAGGCTCCTCTGCTGGGAGCTTGCTTCTTCCTCTCCCACTCCCCCTGCTTGTGTTCCCTCTCTCGCTGCCTGTCTCTCTCTCTGTCAAATAAATAAAATAAAATCTTTAAAAAAAAAAAAAAAAAGAAGTTGATTGAGACAGCTTCTGATCTTCCAACTGTTCATGAAAAGCTGGTATAAAGTGAGATTTGAGAAATAGTCTGAGATGAATGAGAAGGGCTCTTCAAGAGTAGAGCTCCCAAGATGTAGGCATGAGGGTTGTCTGAGGAAAGCCTTAAAGTTTGATTTTAGGTATACATTACCTCTTGATTATAGGTACTACATTACTTCTTGATTTTAGGTATTACATTACCTCTTTATCTGGTTATTCAAGGCTTTAAATAACCTTGCCTTATCTCACTTTCCCATTCTAATGCCTAATGTTTTCTTTCATGTGTGTATCATACTTATCAACGTAGCAATAATATATAGAATATACAGAATTCCTTCCGTTTCTACCATATAGCCTGCAAGGGACATTCCAAGTGTTACCTCAATCAATTTCTACAAGAAATCTACAAGGTAGGTATTATTATCTCTGTTTTACTGATGAGGAGAATTAAGACACAGGAAGGATAATTCATTTGCCAGAAGTCACACAGCATGTCCATGGAATGGGCAGGATTAAAAACTAAGACTGACTCCCTCGGTTACAATGGAGGATAAAAGTATTATAATACGAGTAGTACTCCAAGAGACTGAGAGAATAAGGCAGCCCTGCATCAGCTTGATCAATATATGTGGTAACCTGGAGTCAGGCCTCCTAGTGGTGGTAGCAGTGCATTAGGAGCAAGGTCAATGAGGTTGGGGAGGGGGTGGACAAGAAACAAATGCAAAACCAACACACTAAGGTCATGCCAAGACTAGTTCACATCATTGCTCAATATAGTAAGGGAGCACAATAGAGTAGTTTAAAGCCCTGTGTGGTAGGAGGTAGAAAGAATTTCTCCAGTTGCTACAGAGGAAACCATTTATGGCCATGGTAGACAGACCTATAGTCCCCCAAAGAGGTTCATGTCCTAATCTCTACAATGTACGAATATGTTATCTTACACAGTAAAAGTGACTTGGAAGATGTGATTAAGTCAAGAATCTCAAGACAGGGAGATTATTCTGAATTATCCAGGTATGCTCAATATAATCACTGGAGTCCTTAACAAGAGGGAATGTGATGTGTCAATGAAAGCAGAATTGAAAGAGAGAGAGATTGACTGATTTGAAGAGTTGGCTTTGAAGATGGAAGAAGGGACCATGAACTGGGAAATTCATTTGGCCTTTGGAAGCTGGAAAAGATAAAGAAATGAATTCTCTAGGGCCTTCAGAAGGAACAATGCACTGCCAACACCTTGGTTTTAACCCAATGAGTCCCATTTCAGTCTCCTGACCTCCATAAATGTAAGAAAATAAATTTGTATTGTTTTAAGCCACAAAGCTTATGGTAATTTGTCACTACAGCAACATAGGAAACTAATACTGTGGCCAACAAGAAGACTATGTAAAACTCTGAGAAGAGAACATTTGTATGTGAGGTATAGAGTTAAATAACTAAAGAGAATAGAGGGAAGGAAGAATGGGGGGAATGGATTAATAAAAAGAGAAATTTCTGTGCCTGTTTCCTCTAGAGTCACAGAAATGAGGTGTTGGTTCTTTGTTTGTTTTACATTCTCCTAATTCCTGAGAGAGCAGTTGTTTGCTGTAGAAATCATTCAAGTGTATACTACAATTAGAAGAATTTAAAGGAATGGCTTCCTGTGGGTGTATCTGATGTGTCAGAGGAAAGGTTTCCCTGTGTGGCTCAGGCATGGAGCCTGAAATGATAGCTACAAAGCCTGTGGCTTCCACATATCAACATGGATGCATTTCAGAAGTAGCACTGATCTTAGGAGACAGAGAAAGCTTTCCTGAGTCAGTGCTAAGAGGAAATCTGAAGGATTTATAGAACAAGCTTGGTCAAATGCAAGGGTCTACGTATAAAGGGTATTGAAAGAGAGAATGCAAAACATGGAAAGCATAGAGCAAGAAATTGCATGTGCGAGGCTCTGCAAGTCAGTACTCTTGCTTAGTTTGGCTTGAGGTGCTAAGCACTAAGAAGGTGATGGTGAGTGACCAGAGATAAGCCTGAGGGTAAAGCAGGTGTTTGGATGTGAAGAACAGCTATCCATTGAAGCTTTTCTGTTTTAAAAAGCTCATTTCTGCTAGGAAGTAAGTTTCATAATGGCAGTGGCTATGTTGGTCTCATTTGTTATTAGAGTCTTAATGCATAGTACAGATCTTGAAACATAGTGGAGTTCAGTAAATATTTGCTAAAATGAAAGTAAAAGATAAAGAGATAGAGTGTGGAAGGGGACAAAAAGGAGGAAAGAGAGGGAGTGAGGGAAAGAAGGAGGAAGGGAAGCAAGGGAAGGGACAGGGCAAGGACAGATTCCAGCAAATGAAGCCCTGTAAGAATGGTAGGTCTATTAGTTACATCAGCAGGAAGCACTTGCTGCTTGCTTTTGTCTCTGCCCTACATTTCTAGGGCTTAGATTTTATTAATCTGCTTTGTACAAAGAGCATTAAATATAGGCAGACTCCCAAGTTACAGTCCTAGCAAATTCTGTGGCCTATAAAGGGGGTACTGACCTTATTTCTCAGTGTTCTAGTACAAAGGGTAACGCCTCTGAAAAGAGTGTTGATTTACCTCCTTACTTTTCCCTACCTTCTAAAGCTTCAGTATTTTCACTGATGCTGATAGCATTTACCGTGTTGGACACAAAAGGGCAAAACGATGAACAAGGCTAGGTGGAGAAGACTGATAGGTACATAATAGGATCAGCTGGGATCCTATCTAATCTCTTTGCTCAGGAAAGTCTAGTTCTGCACTCCCATCAGGAAAGCTGCCGAATGTGTGATTATCTCCAGCTTTGAACAGATGTATGGCTAGTAAGTTTCTGGATTTCGTGTTTTCTTTGGAGGACTTAGGTTGATACTGACACATACCATATGGCTGACTTTTGATGCATGTCTGAGATACTTGTGCTATCATAATGCCTGGCTGAATGAATGAAATGGAATGAACAGGATTTTAGAAACTTGAGACTTGAAATTAGTCACTTTAGTCACCATAGTACCTTTGTAGGAAAGTGTTAACTCAGCAGGCCTGGGTTGCTCAAATTCTGCAAATTCTCCCAAAAAGGCTGTTTTCAAGATTGGGTCTTGGCTAGTCCATGGGAACTGAGCTCTGACCTTTAAAATGTCTGCCTGATAAGTGTTTTTATATGCTTGAGGTTTTGGGACATGCTGTGACAGTTTGACCAGAGAGTAAACAAAGTGATTAATGGTGAACACCTGTTTTTGCTTTGGGGGGTCTGGAGTATGAGTAGCTGAGCTAGTCATGCAGGTGCTGCCTGCTTAAGTGGCTAACTAAACCCCAGCAAAAATTCTGGATTCAAGGGTAGGGTGAGCTTCCATGGTTGGCACTGTTTTACATGTATTGTCATGCATCATTGCTGGGAGAATTAAGTGCATCCTGGTGTGACTGCTAGGAGGCAACACTCGGAAGCTTGTGCCTAGCTTTTCCCAGACTTTGATTCGTATGCCTTTTTCCTTTGCTGATTTTATCTGTATCCTTTTACAGTAATAAACCATAACCATGAGTATAACCATGAATATACCCTCTTCTGAATCTTATGATTCCTCCTAGTGAATTTTCAAGTCTGAAGGTGGTCTTACAGACCCCTGACACAGTACTTTTATACAAAATGTAACAAAGCTTTTTAGATCGCATGTAGTATAGTGCCAAAAGTATAGAAATCAGAAAGGTTGTTTAATTCCTCATTCAGAAATATTAAAAAATAAATGCATTAATGTTTTCCCAGAATGAATTAATGCATCTCTATGTAGTAACGATGGAAAATATATTTTTTTAATGGTTGACAGTAGAATTCCTTTTAGAAAATAGCCCTTTTTGTTTAGGAGAAGGTCTTGAAAGCTGTTTGGGATACAAAAGAGACTGAGTGTGTGAGTATAAAGGCAATGAGTATAAAGAGATACTTATTGTCTATACAAGAAAATGAGAGGAATATGCTCCTGAGAGGGGTAAAAGAGGAAAGAAGAGAAATGAGTGGTAGTTAAAAACAAGGGGGAGGGAAACAAATGCCAGTAAAATGGCACAATCCTGCCACACTCCATGGAATGGAATGGCCATGGAAAAAAATATCCTGACGGGAAGGCCAAAGGAAAATGTAAGTCCTGGAAAATCTAATACTCAATTGAAAATATTTGCTTTATTAAAATGTCAACCCTTTCTTGATGTCCTGAGATATTTAACAAAGTTTACTCATCAATGAGTGTGGTTTTTGTAACACTTGAGGAAAATTTTGTCTAGAGTGATATAGTTCAAAATAAAGATACTAGGCAGGATAGTAAAATATGCAAACTAATCAAATGGACAGTGAAAGCCTGTGAACATTACTATTCTATTCCTCAATAATTTATAAAACTATCAGAGCTTTTGATTTTCAAGTGGGATGGAATGAGGAGGGGTTCGAATTGATCTTATCTCATCCTCAAAGGTCAGGTGGAACCTAGATTGTTTCTGGGTTACAGCTATATCACAAATAATGGACTAGACTAATTGCCTGTGAGGAAGGAAGGGGTTTTGAAGATTTATTATGTTCTTTTTTTTCTTTTAAGATTTTATTTATTTATTAGAGAGAGAGCACAAGCAAGGGGAGTAGCAGAGGGAGAGGGAGAAGCAGGCTCTGCACTGAGCAGGGAGCCCAATGTGGGTTTTGATCCCAGGACTCTGCCATCATGACCTGGGCCAAAGGCAGATGTTTAACCAACTGAGCCACCCAGTGCAAAGATTATTATCTTCTTGATAGATAACTTCCTTGTTCAAATTCACCACATAAGGTGGGCCATCAGGTTCCCCAGGGAACAGAATCTGAGACTGATATTTGCTTGCAGAAGGTTTATTGGGGAGTGCTCTCAGAAGTTACACAAGTCGGGAGAGGACAGGGAGAGCAGGATTGGGCAGAAAGAGGATATGAACAGTGGCCTTAGCTAGTTGAACAGAATGCTTTGGAGCTAGAATGTCCTTAGGACATGTCCTTAGTGGAGGCAAGAAATCAGGTCTTTGTATACTCACATAGTTTAATCTTGGATCCAAGCTACCCACCCTAGGGAGAGAGAATATCATGTGCAAACCAGCTTCTTGGCAAAGGGTAATTCCTGGGGAGGGGCTCATTTGTGAGCCTCAGTGGCAGCACTCAATACAGCTGTAGGCACAAATGCCTCCATCTTGAAGAGGGGGATTTGGGAATCAGAGTTTAGCAAACTGAAGAGTTCCTACTGTGTATATATATGTAACTGCTATTGTTGAGGCTTAAAAAATTGTCATGCTGCCTGTTGTAATGATACTCATAGCCCAATAGGGAGAGATAGATACGTAAAACAAATCAATCATAGCAATAGAATATGTGGAAGGCATGGCAGTAAAAGAAAAGTGGCATACCACATGACACAGCAATACCAATATCTACCAAAGGGAAGTGAGAACATAGGCCTTTGCAAAGAATTGCATGTGACTGCTCATAGCAGCATCATTCACAATAGACAAAAGCTGGATTGGGCTAAGTATCCATCAATTGGTGGATGGATAAATAAAATCTGGTATATTCATGCAATGGAAAACTCTTCACTAAATAAAAGAATGAAGTGTTGAAAAATGCTACAAATCAAATGAATCTCAAGAAAGGATATTATTCTAAGTGAAAGAAGCCAGACCTAAAAGAACACATATTGTCTGGTTCCATTTATATAAAATATCCTGAAAAGGTAAATTTTACGGAGATGGTAGATTAGTGGTTGCCCAAGGTTGACGATGGGAATGGGGAAGGACTGTAGAGGGACGTGCATTTCTTTCTTGAGTGATGGAAATGCTCTAAAATTAGATTGTGATGATGCTTGCATAACTCTGTAAATATATTTAAAGTCACTGAATTGTATACTTCTGACAGGTGATGTTATTTCATTTAAGTCATTCCTCATTAAAACTTTTAATAAAAATGGTAGTGAGTTTTAAAATATATGGGAGAGACTCATTTGACTAGATGGAAGTGAGGGGAGATAGAGAAACTATGAGAGAATTAATGCTACCTGAGAATAGGTTTTCAGAATAAATATATTTTTCTTCTGTCTAGAAATGCCAGGAAAGGGTATTTCAGGTAGAGGAAATAACATATGCAAAAGTATAAAGGAATATGCAGTTCAGGAAATGTTCGGGGTGTTTTCTTTGACTGTGAAGGGTGGAAGGGATAAAGAGCAGTTGGCCTATAATCAGTACTTGTCAGCCACTTCATGAAGGATATTTTTACGCCATGGTAAGAAGTCTGAAATTTCTTAAGGTCTTTGCACAAGCCTGTTCTATACCTTAATGCCCTTCCCATGGTTTTGTTTGTTTCTTTTAATGTCTTGGCTCTTTCTCATTCTTCAGTCTTAGCTTAAAAATAACTTTTTCTGTCTTCCCTGGTCACTTTATGTCAAAAGGTTCTACTCTCTGCTCATCATTATTCTCCATAAAAAAAAACAACAACACTATTTATTTTCATTTGTTGTTCATATATTTTTGTTTACAGTTTTTCAGTACCTCATCAGGCGTAGTGGGGATTAAGTCTGTTTTATTTACTGGAGCTAGGACACTAAAAACTAGACCCTGACTTTCCCACTTTTTTCCTGTGTGACCTTGGAACATCTTAGTTGACTCACCAAGTTTCAGGTTTTTCTTTTGTAAAATCTGGTGTATTTAACATCTATTTTCTGGTCTTAAGGTGAAGACGAAGTGCTATGATTGATATAAAAATGCTTTGTAAGTGTTAAATTTTTCTGAAAATTTATTGAATTATTGTAACTGAGCAATGAATAATGTGTTAATAAGTTACTAATTTATTAAAAGTTAATTCTCCATATAAATTTTTTGAACCAGTGTAATTTGTTATTAATAAGGCATTATTAATAAACAATAACACATTAAAGTATTTAAGATTCAGGGTGTATTTTTATGCACATCAGTTATTTCTATGACTTCCATCTTACGAACATTCTCAGGTACATAGGGATTATATGCTCTCATATAAGTAGTCCCAGTGAACTATAGTTCAGAGAGGTTTGTGTTTGCCTTTTGTATTTTCTGACTTAATGAATCCAAGAGATTGTCTTCATATATATAAAGAATTATTTTAAAAAATATATTTATGTGTTAAAGCACTGTACAAGGTATATAAGACAAAAGTGACTCAGATATGGATCCAGTCTTTAAGGAGTTTGTAATCTAGAAGGAGTGATAAACTGTAAAACATTAGAATACAAGGTAGAAATAAAAGTACATGAAAGATGCAAATATGTGTTTGGAGGAGGGAGAAAATTATCATCAAATAGAGTGAACAGGGAGGGTTTCAGTTACATAATAGTGTTTGGAGTGACACTTTGATGATAGATTAGTTTTCCGTCAGGCGGAATGGCAGGGATGTGGTTCAGTAGACATTCCAAGCAATAGAAAAAGCATAAACAAACCCAGAGATGTGGACAAAGTATGAGATCTCTATCTGGATACATCTGTAGCCAGGTGGCTAGGAAAATAGGAGATAAAAATAAAGATGAATATTAAGGAATAAAAAAACATCAATGGATTATTCTGTAAGAAGCCGAGATGATCACTTAGGGATAGCAGTTAAAATGGAGTGCTTCACTCACTTGACAGGCACATATTGAGTGCCTGAATCATGCCATGTAGAAGCCAGATTGCACTGGTTGTATTAATTACATTGTATGAGCTCTGCAAAAGTTACACAGCATGAAAAATGCACAGATGCTATATGTAAGATTAGACTTTTAAAAATGGGAAAACAGAATGGATAAATACATTTGCGCACACACAGGTACATCATTTGATGGAACAACTCAGAGAAATATAAATATTTGAGAATATGGGATGTTTGAAAGTCAATGCTACTCTTACAGAGTTTCATGCCCCTTTTTGAAAAGCTAACCTTTCCTTCCTTCCTTTCTTTCTTCCTTTCCTTCCCTTCCCTCCCTCCCCCTCTCTCTTTCTTTCTTTCCTCTTTCCCTCCTTTCTTTCTTTTCTTTTCTTTTTTCTTTTCTTTTCTTTTCTTTTCTTTTCTTTTCTTTTCCTTTCTTTTCCTTTCCTTTCTTTTCTTTTCTTTTCTTTTCTTTTCTTTTCTTTTCTTTTCTTTCACCATGGATCAGCATCTGGCCATCTAGTATTTTTTAATAGTAAGAGTGGCCACTTCTAGTATTTTGAATTCATTAATAAAGAAAATTGAAGTTTCCATTTGCACACTATTTAAGAATGACATAGGCTTTTGAAATTACATTAAAAATGGATTCATTTCAGGGAATGCTTTTAGGCTTTTTAACTATAGCCTTTTCTAAATTTAGTTCAGAAGGAATGTTGGTATTTTTTCAATTAGTATTTTAGAGTAAATACTATGTTTCTACTTTTTATTAACTTCTGTCCCTTAGGACAAAGTGCTTGTACTGTTTCTGCCTTCTTATTTCCTTATCAGTACATAGCCAAAAGAATGCTTAGAGCTAAATGTTATAGAATCAATTTTTACAAATTTATACAAACTATTAGCAAACATTAATATTTCACCATGTCTATTCACATCTGAAAAAGTGGTAAAAAATAGAGTTCAGGCCATACTGGGTTAGGGGTGATCGTGTAACATCTGAACAGAGATGTTTGGTAAGCAGTTGAATATTTAGGTCTGACAGGAGAATATAGAAAAATATTTGAGAATCATTGGTTTATGAAAAGAGAAGAAGCTATGTGTGTTGATGGCTGGTTTGATGACTCACTGGGAATCTAGAGCATATGGAAGAATAAAACTCTAAGAATAACATACAGATATAGATTTAAATATATAGATATATGTCTCTTTGTAGACATAACAGGAAAAATAAGAGAAGGGGGTCAATCAAAGGGGATAAGTAAATGTTTAGTTTTCAGGTCTCTGCCATGTATATTTCTGGACTGATTTCATTAAAATACATAACTTTGGCCAACACTTACACACTGATAACTGATCTCTGGTGTTCAATGATATGATTCCCATGTTACTGTTACAAAACAAAAATTTTAAAAAGTGGCCTAAAGAAATGAAGCAACAATACCCAAGTCACATAGGTAAAACTGTGACATCTTTCTTTTCTTTTTTTTTTTTTTTTCATTCTCACTGCCCATCCCCTACACAGTATATTTAGGTTATGAGTTTCCTAGTCATAACTGGATTATTGTAGTAGCCTTTCATCTGTGACCATTCTCCAGAAAGCTGTTAGATTAGTGTTTCTAAACAATGGTTTTTATTCTATGATTTTTTTGCTCAAACACATTTACTTCCTTTTCATTCCCTATGGAATCAAGTCCAAAATGTCTAAGTTGGCATTCATAGCCCCCTAGTATGACCTCAACTAGAATTTGTAACCTTGTTTTGCAATTAACTTGGTAAATACTAAGCACTTATTATTTGTTAAATACTGCTAGACACTAGTTATGGAGAGCTATATAAGCCAGTTAGATACCTACCCTCACAGATCTTAAAGACAGTAGAAAATATAGACATTGGACAGATAATCCTAATTGTGTTAAGTATTATGAAAGGGGAAATATAAGGTTAGATTTAGAAAAAAACAGTGGAACATAAGAACTAGGAAGATCGGTAGGGGAAGAAAGGGATAAAGAAAGGGAGGGTAATCAGAAGGGGGAATGAAGCATGAGAGACTATGGACTCTGAGAAACAAACTGAGGGCTTCAGAGGGGAGGGGGGTGGGGGAATGGGATAGGCTGGTGATGGGTAGTAAGGAGGGCACATATTGCATGGTGCACTGGGTGTTATACACAACTAATGAATCATCGAACTTTACATCAAAAACCAGGGATGTACTGTATGGTGACTAACATAATATAATAAAAAAATTTAAAAAAAAAGTAGTGAAAACTGAGGCTTTAGATAAAAGCAGTACTAGGAGCCAGGAGGGCCTCCAAAGCCACCTTTAGGGTTTGGAACTTTAAGAACAATGGAAAATCACTGCAGATATTTAAGCTTTGCAGGCAATTGATAATAATTGCATTAAAAATAGTACTTTGGTTATAGTGTACAAAACTGGAAGAAGGCTGTCTGGAGGCATGTTTGTTAAGGGAGTTTTAAAGGAATCCAGCTGTGATTCAGTGTTGATATTCATTATGTTTTTGGAAGTTGATATGGAAAAAGTTAAACAGATAAAATCTTGAAAGGAGAATTGGCAGGACTCTGTTAATTGTCTGTGTATTCCTTGAGTATGCTTTGTTTATTTACATTTCCTTATTTGATCTCATACTCTTTATGCTGCTAGAGAGAGATTTCTAGCATGACTGAGAAGAGGGACTAAATAATCTATTCTTTTCTTCCTTCCAATTTTGAGAATTCCTACCTTTATATTTGGGTTCTAGATTGATCATCTTGCTTTGTCAGAATATCATGCTACTAGGCTGGGATCAAAAGGTAGATCTGCATCTACATTCTCAGGCATTTCTCAATTAAATCCATTTTGTGGTTTCAAAATGTACTTTAAAAAGTATCAAAAACTTTACAGTTTAATTTCAGGGGACACCAGATTAGAGCATAGGCAATCTGCCCCACCCCAGTTTTACTGAATCAACACAAAACTGACATTTCAGGGACACCAAGTTAGCAGTATTCTCTCTAGGAAAAATGGTTTTCAACAAAGAAGGATGACTACATCTCAAACATGATAAATACCTATTTTGGCTAAGTTATCTTTCGTTTTGTTCTTCATGAATATATTTCATATTATGTACTGCCCAGATATTAACATAAAAGATCCATAACCTATGTGTACCACTGATCCATGGAAACTATTAAGGCTTCTCATGAGCACAAGAAATAGCATCAGCATCTTTCACTGTGAAAAATTGCATTTCCATTCTCAGAAATGTTATATATTAGAGTAGATATGTCTGGCATGTTTCTGAATAGGTTGAGTGTCGGATCAAGTTTAGCAGGTAGTATCCTTGTGCTCACTCTGAATTCTGTGGGATTACACTGAGACATTCAGATTTTCTTTTCATATTTGCTCTGCAGTTCACTGACTTTTCATACAGTAGAAGTAGCTATTTAGAATGTGAGTGGTCCTGAGCCTACCTCTGAGAAGTTATCTGCATATTAATATGAATCTCTTTTCAGGAAAAAAAATAACCTTGACCTTCTGAATCATACCTATTGGGGAAGACTATGGATCATGAATTGCTAGCCTATTCGTATTAATAAACTGTGTGCTGGTGAAATCCTTTTCATTTGCATAAGCTTCTTCTCTCTGTAGCCCATGAAATTAACGTTGTTTAATGGCTGGAAATAAGATCACCTTTGGCTATACCAGTCATACTCTCATCTCCAAAGGAAAATATAAAGGGGTCTTGACTCAGTAAGCAGAAAACTGTTTTAAATTACAAGTACTTTCATTAGACTACCAGTGTGAGCCCAAGTGACGAAAGCACTGCCATCTCTAGATGAGTGTAGGATTCTAGGGCAAATGTTAGCGTGTAAAGACCTTTTCTACTTAGCTTGCTTGACAACCATTTTATTCAACATATTTTTTTTTAATTGAATGCCTACTTGTGTGGTAGATATCATGATAGTTCCCAGGCTTCACAGTTTACAGTGGGAAAGAAATACCCAACTTTGTCCTAGAGGCTTGGGAAATTTCTTTAAGAAGTTTCTTCCGGTCTCTCCCTTGACTTGTCATGTGTTTTCTTAAATTTGACTTTTACTGTTTTCCTAAGTGAAGAAAAATTAAAATTTTAATATTATCATGAATTTTTCTATTCATCTTTATATTGTGTAATACCAGCTTTAAATGCAAATATAACAGCATTTCACTCATGAAATCATCAAAATTACACAATTTTTTCAAGAAGAAAGAAAAAGAACATATATATATATACATATATATATATATATATATATATATATATATATATATGTATATATATATTTAACCATAACAATGGAAATGCCACACAAAACTAACTCAACTGTTTCTTTTTCACATCTTGATATGTGTACATTCTACCACCACTCTCAACATTCAGCTTACTGCTGGGTAAAAAGGACTAAAAGGCAACTATAGGTTTTCCTGTCTCTACCTTCCTTTTATATCATCACATTCAAAAAGAAACCAGTTAATTAAGGGAAGTAACATAAATAAGAAAGGATATGATAGGATTTCTTCGTCATTTTGTGCTTTTCAGAATACCATTGCTGCCTTTTTTGCATTTAAAGGAAGTTCTTCAAACACAAAGCATGCACTCTCAAAACTATCAGTGAACCTATTTACTTATTTTTAGATGTAACACGCGTACCCTGTAATTGCTTTGAGTCCTGTTGCACTCCCATCCATTGTGGGTTCACTGGAATTCTGTGCTTATTAGGTCATCACAAATGCTATGTGTGGATGGATATAGTAGCAAAGAACTGCAGACATACACAATGTATGTCTCCTCTGTTCATGTACATGCCCCGTTGTTCCATTGAACTTATAAAACATAAGTTCAAAGATGAAATTATTAAGAATTTCAAGAAGGGAACAACAGTGCATTGAACCAAGTTAAGTGAAGGGCCCTTCTGAGGACAGGACCCTGTGTTACCGCACCTGTTGAATAACCGTGAAGCTGGCATGGTATGGTAACTATAGGGTGCATGGGACAGAAAGAAGTTATGTGGGAAATAGGTTGGGCCCAGTTTGTAAATGAAAAGCTGTGAATATATGTAAAGCTGTGAATTTTGGTTTTGAAACTGTTTGATATAAGAAACCAAAACATTTTCATGTATAACAGTACTATATCGTATTTAAGTTTTACAAAGCTAACCCCAGAGATGGTATGGGAAATGCATTGAAATGGTAATAGGATGATGGGGAATTAAATGATACCAGTGGCAGAAAGTCTGTGTTGGAGATGTAAAGCTGTATATGAATGACAGCTCTGAGAGAAAATCTTTAGAATTCGGTACTTGAATGTAGGAAACGAGGTAGAGGAGAAGTATGTGAACAAAACCGGTTTCTAAAGTAAGCTTAGCACTTAATTTTCAACCTGCATATCACACCTGCCAGCTCTGTCTCCTCCATTATAATCAGTGAATGTGTAGCATTATATGTATTTCCTTTTTTTCAGTGTCTTGGAACATTGATGACAAGTGTGCTTACATTATATAGCAAATTTCATTTAGCAAGAACCCCCTATGCTCTGATCATGTGTTGTTAACTGAGCTCATTGAAACCTTTTTAAAGTGGGTGGACCAAAAATGTCCTTGTGGCTCTGAGCTTATAGTAAGTGATAAATATTTTTAACATCAAAGGGCAAAGACCTGTTCATATTCCAAAAGCCAGAAAATATACTACATGTGCAAAGCAACACTTGAAATCCCATGGTTTCATGTAGTTTACTGATAATTAGGGACTCAGTTTTAAAGACTTTTCAAATAAAGAAAATCCATTTCATGTCTTGAGTCAGTGATTAAGAATGAGAAATATGAAAGAAACTGCCTTTCCAGCTGTCAGGATCAGCTCTCTCCTAGTTAGAATGGGTGAGATGTGTTAATCACCCAGCTGGTAGTTTACTTCAAAGGTGTTAATTGAAAAGGTGGCATACTCAACTTTTCATTTTGTTAGCCAAGATGCTTTCTTGAGACGTTTGTTGTTGTTATTTTAAAGCATTCTTTAAAATGTTATCTTTTATTGTAAGGCCATTTTTATTAACATTTTTTTTGGGGGCAATTTCTTACCTCCTTAAAGGATGGTGGTTTTCAACCCTAGCTACATTTTAGAATCACCTGAGAAGATACATCATAATGTACCTTTGCCCTAACCAGAACAATTAAGTTAGAATTTCTGGGAGAGAGTCCCAGTCATCTGTATTTTTTAAAAAGCTTCCCAGGTGATTCTGAAGCATAATTCAGGTTAAAAATAACGATGATGGTTTTCCCTCAAATCCTCAGATACACAATTTTCATCTCAGTTCAAAGTATCTAATAAAAATAAAAGAAGGAAAAATGGTTCAGTCAATTGGAGGTAGAAATAATTCAGCCATTAAAGAAAACAAAGCTTTTTTTTTTCTTTTTCTGTTTCTCTTTTTTGTTTCTTTTCTTTCTTTTATTTTTTTTTCTCCATTTCAAAAAAAAAAAAAAACCACACAAATATGTTTCTTTAATAATAGTCAACCTGGTCAAAGATCGGTAACAATGCTTGAATACTATGGTTTTAAAGAGCATTAATCACCTTATGTCTCAATTTCTTTATAGTCCTATTAAATGTTTTTTTCCTATTTTCTTTGCTTAGAGACTTATCTAATTGTTTTTAGGAGAAGAGCTTAGAAGATATAAGAACACAATTCTCTAATAGCATATAATCTCCTTACATAATTATTGAGCTGTTTCTGAAATTTTCTGTGTTGTTCAGATACATTTTCAAAGACCTAAGCATGGAAAGTACTATTTTTCATGAAGATTATTGCAGTAATATAGTAGATATTGCTGCAGTAATACTACATGATCTACAACAACCTCCAAGATCTCAGTAACTTATATCAACAAATATTTGTTTTTCTCACTCATGGACCTGCTGATTAGCAGTTTTGCTGATCTTGGCCGTGTTAGGCTGGGCTTGGCTCTAGACTGTAGGTGAGATGTGGATAGCTTCACACATCTCCTTCTGTGGCTGTCAGGAGCAGAAGAGAACTGGGACATTGCCCTTATTGTACATAGCTCTTATTACCAGTCTTACTGTAAAATTTTCATTTTCATCCTAGAAGGCAAGGATATGGATTAGGAGTAGAAATTACTCGGAACCTGAGTTCAGAAAACTTGATCAAGTTCCTTGAGAATATGTTTGAAGTATAGAAAATCAAAAGAAATAATTGCATATTCTGGAAAAGCTGTTTGTCTCTCTGTGTCAATGTTGTTCCACTGTCTGTCTTAGGATAGTTCTTCAGTCATGCTTTAGATGAGCTTCTTCTTGGACCTCAGAACTCACTGGCTTTTCTTCTGACTAGTCCACCTCAACTTAGTTTCTCTTGCTAAGAGTTTAGGTGATGTCAGTGGAATGTAGACGTAGAAAAAGCTTCACAGCTTTTGATCTTTTGGAGATAAGGTAGCACCAATTTACGGTATCTCTTAATATAATACATTTAGCATCAGAAGTTATAGTTTCTTTCTGAAGAAGTTCTCCATGAAATATTTGTTTCTGGTTTATAAGTTGTTTAATTTTGTCATCCATAAAAAAAGGTAAGTATGCTATTTCATTTATGGGATAGAGTATTTTTTTCCCGTGATCATCTTGCAGATTTTGTGCTTGTGGCAGGAGAAATGAGTTTTTTAAAAAATGTCAATTTTATGATTCTTCAAATAGCATATTTCTCTGAGTTTCCATTTTTAGATAGAGTAGAATGTGCCATTTAAAGAGAACAGTCTATTTTATGGTGAAAAAAACTGATGTTAGAGTGAAAAAGAGCAATAATTCAATACTGCAGCATGACGTGCACTTAGAGAAGATGGAATAGTGTGGTTTGGAGAACCTCAAGCTATACCTATAGTCAGTTCTTACTTCTATGCCTCAAACCCGGCTCCAAAACACTGCCAATTCACTTTCTTTAGTACTGTGCAGCCACAAGGTACTGATCTCTATCAGTCTTTGTAGGGGGAAACTAATTTGCAAGATTTCTCTGGGAGCCCCATAGAATATCAGACTTGGGATATTTTCTTGAAAATTACAGTGAAGAAGCTGTGTGATGTGATCTTTTCTGCACTGATTTGAAGTCTCTATAAGATCGAAGAAATTAGCTGGCAGATTAAACCTACCACTTCAGTTTTTTGTTTGTTTGTTATTGTTTTTTAATAGTGGGTTTTGCAAGACTACAACAGGTAATGACAAAGATTTCCTACTGGGTTTCTTGCTCTGCCAGCACAACTTCTCTACATATCATATGTAGCTGGGACAGTTCTCCATATTACTGAAGTGTCTCCATGCCATGCTGGAGAATATAAAATGAATAAGTAACACTACAAATCTGTGGGTACTTCATTATTTCCTCTTTTTCTCTGGTCCTTACTTCCTCTCTTCCCCACTTTCCCTCAAACTTTCTTTCCCTCTCATTTACTTCTTACATATTTTTAAAATTCATTTGTTTGTCACTGAACAACATTTAAAACAATTGAAAATGAAATAAAGGTCCAGGATCATTTAGGGAAGTAAGGGGAAAGAACATCCACCATATGGAATGTCTTAACCAAGTTTTCTCATTTCCCTTCACAGACTTACATGACAGGTATTCTTATTGCTTTCCTTTTTCCACTTGAAGAAATTGAGACAAACGTACCTTAAGTTGAAAGACTTACCTCTAGTATTTATTTCTAGGTCTCTTTAACATTAAATCTCTCTTTCTTCCCTCCCACCACCATGCTGAAAAGGAATTGGATGAAATTTTTTTGTTATTCTCTGTGATTTTGCTTCCACCTTTTACACCTACATTGCTCTTTCCTTTTTTTAAAAATATTGATTTATTTTAAGAGAGAGAGAGGGAGCACCTGCGAGTGCTGGGGGGGGGGGGGAGAGGGGCAAAGGGAGAGGGAGAGAGAAACTTAAGGGGACTCTGTACTGATCGTAGAGCCTGAGGCAGGGCCTGGAGCCCCATGAGGGGCTACCCTGAGATCAGGTCCTGAGCAGAAACCAAGAGTCAGATGTTCAACTGACTGTGCCACTCAGGCACCCCTACATTTCTCTCTTTTTAAGATTTTATTTATTTATTTGAGAGAGAGAGTGAGAGAAAGAGAGAGAGAGCATGAGCTGGGGAGGGAGAGGGAGAAGCAGACTCCCTGCTGAGCAGGGAGCCTGAAATGGGGCTTGATCCCCGGACCCTGGGATCATGACCCGAGCTGAAGGCAGATGCTTAACCAACTGAGCCACCCCGGTGCCCCCCGTTCTTTTTAAAACGATTTTATTTATTTGAGAGAGAGAACATGAGTGGGGGAGGAGGGGCAGAGGGAGAGGGACAGACTCCCTGCTGAGCAGGGGGCAGATGCAGGGCTGGATCCCAGGACCCTGAGATTATGACCTGAGCCAAAGTCAGATGCTTAACTGACTGAGCCACCCAGGTGCCCCCATTTCTCTCTTTCTATTTGACCTTGGTTAACCCCTAGGCTGAGTGGATAGGAGAGTAAATTTTATAATTAGTAGGATGACAAGGAGCCCAAATTTAGATATAAATTGAGTGATCCATGGGATATTAGAATATTTTATTTCAGAAAGCAAAAAATAGACCATGGATAGATAAATCTATCCCTAAGATAATTTTAGAGTTAATTGGATCACCTTACTGGTGAGTACTTACCATGAGCAAAATACCCTATTGAAAATATAGAGACAAAAAAGATGATTACTAATACAGAGTTTGTCGCTTCAGGGAGGGTCTTCAAATAGGCAAACACATATGGATATTCTAGTCTATGATACAAAGTGAGCTAAAATAGATACTATTGTTGAGATACAATTAATGGGTAGGGGAAACAGAGGATAAAGGAAATTCATTTTCATCAGAGTTGTTTTGGATCCATTTGTCAAGAAGGTGGCATTTGAAATTTTCCTTGAAAGATAAGAAATTTGATGGGAGGAGAAGATTCATATTAGCATCCCCGATTGAGAATATAGCATGAAATAGAAAATATGAGATATTGTTTTGTTCTGGCTGGAGCATAGTAGGGTTTTTGAAGGACATAATAGAAGATAATAATTGGGAAAATGGATTGAGATTAGATTTTGAAGAGCCATAGTAAGAATTTGGACTTTAATCAAGAGGCAATTAAGAATTACTGTTTTTTGTTTGTTTGTTTGTTTGTTACATATTAGAAAATAACATGATTTGATTTGTGCCAAAAGAATTCTGACTCTGCATGAAAGATGTACTAGGAGGAGTCTATGGTCAGAGAGAAGTGTTTGAAGGCTATTGCAGTAATGTGGATGAGAGAAGAGAGGTGATATATTAGTTATCTATCACTGTATAATAGATTACTCCTGAACTTACAGTTTGAAACAGCAAACATTTATTATCTCAAAGTTTCTATGGGTCAAAATCCCAGTATAGCTTAACTGGCTGCCTCTAGCTCAAGGTCTATAATGAGGCTGAAATGAAGTTGTTGGCCCAGGTTGCAGTCATCTCAAGGCTTGACTCGGGGGCAGTCCACGTCCATACTCATTCATATGACTGTTTTTAGGCCTTAGGTCTCTGGTGGCTGTGGTCTGAAAACATCAGTTCCCTGATCCATGAGCTTCCACAGGGAAACTCACAAAGAGCTACTAACTTCCCTCAGAAAAATAAGAGAGGATGCCCAAGACAGGAAACATAGTCTTTTTGTACCTTGATCTTGGAAATGAGAGCTCATCACTTTTGCCATGTTTTGTTCATTAGAAGCAAATTGTCAGATCCAGCCCAAATTCAAGAGAAGGGGATTACATAGGGACACAACCTTGATTATGGATTTCTAGCCTCCAAAAGTATGAGGAAATAAGTTCCTGTTGTTTCAGACACCCAGTCTGTAGCACTTTGTTATGACAGTCCTAAAAAACTAATGCGAAGATGAGGATCTAATGGTAGCTGGGGAGGTGGGTAGGGGAGGACAGGGTGGGCAGGAAAGAAAGCGAAGGTTAGAAGCATTGTGCTTTGTTCAGCAATTGCCGTGTTAGTTCTCAGGGGGAAAAATGGCAACTACCAGGTAACAAAAAGAGATTCTTAAGTACAAATCAAGTTAAACAAAACTGTTTATCTTTGTTTGCTTGCTTACTTAGTTGTTCACTTTGTTACTTACTTTATTTGGGTGTGTGTGTGTGTGTCTGCGTTTTGTTTGTTTGTTTGATTTTTTTGTTGGTTTGTTTGATGGGGTACAGAACTGATAGAGCATACACAATGTAACTTGATTCTAGCCACACATTCAACAATACCATCTGTCATAGTTTGGGTTCTTCAGAAGCAGATTCTAAAACGAAGATTGAGATCCAAGATGTAGGGATTGACACAAAAGAAAGATAAAGCAGAACCTGGCAAAGGGAGAAATCAAACTGTAATGCAAACACTTCTCAGGAGCTCTGGAAAAAGTACTGTCTGTTTAAGTTACATTGGAGTTACATTTGAGTTACATTTAAGATACATTGGACTGAAATGCCTGCATTTTAATAATCACCCACATCCTGTCAGTTCATGCAGGCTGTCTTGGAAGGGCATGGCCCAAGGCAGGGTAGCTATGTAGCTGAGGCAAAAAGCTGGAGATGCCTGCAGTTTGCTCATTGTTCTCTCTAAAATTAGGCAGAAGTTTTTTTCTTAAAGAGGATCAGGTGACACTTCTCCAGGTTTATCAAATCTTCCCTGTTGTGGGGTGAAATAGATGTTATAAGTAGCATGATTACCCGAACTAAAAACGAGGCTGTAAAAATACATGAAGTGTAAAAATGTAAAAAAATATGTATATTGTCAATCAGAATAATAATACTTAACATTTGACAAAAACTGAATATGGTGCCATCACAATGCTATTGTCTATAACATATTTTTTCATTTATTCTTCAATAAAGTTTTATGAGGATATCTTATTATTTTATGAGAATATCTTCTTCTTATTATTATTTAAAATGAAAGCCCTTAAGATTTAGACGTGTGAAGTTATTCCTTCAAAGTCATGCCATAGGTGGCAGACTCAGGGATACAATCTAGGTCTCTTGACTCTAGAACCTATGATTTTAACTACTGATCTATATTCCATGTTGACTGATAGATGGTGTCAAATTTTAAAAATTTCTTAAATGATGCACTACAGGATTTTGTTCATGTATCTGTACTATTGGATAGCACTTTTAATGACTGGATGAAGGAATATCAGCAGACGAGCTTGTCAGATCTGTAGATAACAAAAAGCTGGGAAGGATGAAAAAAATACTTTGGACACAAGAATCAAGGGATTCCTAGACTGCAATTTTGTTTAAAATTATCAAGATGACATTTAAAAAGGGATACACATGAAATTTTACACTAGGGTTCAGCATTTCCTATACAAATTCTGAGGGGAAACTAAAGAGCATTCGTGTGAGAAAAAAAGCCTTACGGGATTTAACTGACTTTAAGACAACTCAGCAAAAAAGGAAAAAGACTAAGCTTGAATATCAACTAAATCTGAGTTTGGATCCTGGTTTCAGTACTTAAATTTGGATAGATACTTTGACTTTTTGAGACTTTTTTTTTTACATCTAAAATGGGGATAGTAATAATATCTGCCTTATTACTTCAGAGATTTCTCAAGAATATTTTGTTAAAAAAACACAAGTAAAAAGAGCTTTATAAACTTATAGGGCATGTAAAAGCCAAATATTTGCCATTATTTTATCATATTGTGTCAGCCATGTAGTAGGGAGGCAATGTGAAGAATGAGATTAGAGCAAGGCTGTCCTAGAATATACCTAATTTTCACTGGGCTACATCCATTTCAGTCCCTTTCCTATGTGATTTGGGGTCTACCTATGGTTGAAGGCATTGTTTCACATAGGTAGACTTGGGAAAAATCGTTGTAGTTAGATAACTTTTTTTGGAAATCTAGTAAGAGGGAGAGAGCTACAGATTCCAGGAGGGCTGAGTGAGGTGAGAGAGAGAGAGAAAGCAAGCAAGCAAGCAAGCAACAGAGAGAGAGAGGGAGGGAGGGAAGGAGGAAAGAAAAGTTAAGTTGTAACAAAATTTCATACTCTGAAAGTCTGTGAATAATGTTTAAGGTTATTTTCTACCAAAGTCTTTCTGAGTATGAAATTTTGTTATAACTAATTTTTCTTTGTCCTTTTCAGTCCTCTTGGAATCTGTAACGTTTTTTTTTTTTTTTTTTTGGTTTTTGATTGCTACAGAAAGTTGTTTAAATAGAGAAGAATAAAGAGAAAAATATATTGAGTATCAATTTATAGTAATTATTGTGTTAGATCTTCTACAAATATTTTGTCTCACTATTGTCCTCACTTTGTAGTAGAAAAACTGAGGCCTGTTTTTTTTTAAAGCTTTATTTATTTATTCGAGATAGAGCAAGAGAGAGCGAGAGCAGAGGGGGAGAGGCAGAAGGAGACTGGAGAAGCAGGCTCTCCGCTGAGCAGGGAGCCCCGATGAAGGGCTCAATCCCAGGACCCTTAGATCATGACCTGAGCCCAAGGCAGATGCTTAACCAACTGAGCCACCCAGGCGGCTCGAGGCTTGGTTTAAATAAATATTTTATAAATAGATAAATAAGTTATTCAATTGCTAATGAGGGAAGTTGGATTGGAATCTAGATTTCTGACTCCAAAACTACATTGAACATCTTTCTACCACTACCATGGAGACTGAAACACTGAACAAAACATGTTTTTAATTCATCACCTTCTGTCTTAGTGTCACCTCTGCCACTCTGTGAGGGGGAAAAAAAGGCAGTTACTCATAGAAGGATTGTCAAAGGTAGTGACAACTGTTCTTGTTTTGGGGAATAACCTCTTATATGGAATGAGATAAGGTTTTAATGGCATGTGGATCTTCCTACTTTTATCCTTCTTATAGATGTGACCTCCATGGGATTCCAAAGACCAGTCAGGCTTAAAAGTTCTTAAAAACATGGAGATTATGAATCATTCAAATAGGTGGTGTAATATCCCTAGCCCAGCCTCAAGGAGTCAACTATGATAACATTGACATAAGTTATAGGTCCTCTGGGACCCTCCAAATTGTAACAACATCCATTATACCCTCTCAGTTCAGTGTCTTACTTATACCATAATGATCCATATTCCAGAACAAAATATTGGGGTCAGTTTGAGGTCAGGGTTTAGAAACAAAGGTGGTAGAATTTGCCTGCATGTTCAGCTTGAATTCGTAGTTCAGAGGCACAGGGTCTCTTGGGGGCACATGGTAGGCCTTTAGATCATAGGCCATTCAGTAAGTCTAACACCCTCACATGGTACTGGACACTACTGACATCCACCACCTCAGTCAGACCAGGTTACTGTAACAAAACACCATATGCTATTTAAAAATTGGGAGTTCTTATTGTTTTAATTATCATATCTTTGGCCAGAGGCATAGTGATTTGATATTAGAGTTGGAACCCACCAAGAAAGAGAACATTCTTCTCTGATTGATCCAAAAAAGTCCTCTGAAATAGAAATTAATCCTGGTAGTGAATAGTGTCATTATTCCACGCACCAGAAACATTCTTGTCATATCATATAAATGAGTTCTGGGGACCAAAAACAGAGGAAGAACACAAATCTTCTTTTCTGCTTCCAAGAAATTTAATGCTCACAAATGTAGCTGATTCGAATGAACAAACCAATTGAAAGTTGTTCTGATTCTAAATTATTACTTGATACATCACCATAGACTGTGCTCTTGAGCTCATGTTTGAAAAAAAAAATAACATATACAGCAGAATATATTTGACAGAATGAACCCTTGGCATCTGGAAAGCAAAACGTAAATTAGGATCAAACCTGAAAATGAACCAGCATGAAGTTACCTCAGTGGTTCATAAGAGGCCTTTGAAATTTGTCCTGTTTTCTGTGTAAGGTGAAGTAATTAATCAGGGAATTTGATTTCTTTTCTCTTCTTTCTTCTCTTTCTTTCTTTCTTTCTTTCTTTCTTTCTTTCTTTCTTTCTTTCTTTCTTTCTTTTCTTTCTTTCTTTCTTTCTTTCTTTCTTTCTTTCTTTCTTTCTTTCTCTCTCTCTCTCTCTTTTAGATTCCACATATAACTGATACCATGCAATATTTCTTTCTCTGGTTGCTGGGGGAAATAGAGATTGGTAAAAGGATACAAACTTTCAAACCGAGGGCTTCAGAGGGAAGGGGGGTGGGGGATTGGGATAGGCCGGTGATGGGTATTAAGGAGAGCACATATTGCATGGTGCACTGGGTGTTATATGCAAATAATGAATCATGGAACATTGCATCAAAAACTGGGGATGTACTGTATGGTGACTAATATAACAAAATAAAAATTATAAAAATTAAAAAAAAGGGTATAAACTTTCAGTTATGAGTATGTTCTGAGGATCTAATATATAAAATGGTAACTATAATCGGTAGGACTGTATTATATAATTGGAATCTAAGAGAATAAAAATTAAATATTCTCACCAAAAAAAGCCAAAAAAAAAAAAAAAAACCAACCAAACAAACAAACAAAAAAAAACAAAGCCCAACCCAAATCCAACCAAAGCAAACCAAATGACAAAAACAGAAAAAAAAAAAAAGAAAAAGAGGTTAAAAATATGAGGGTATGGATGTGTTGATTAACTTGATACAGGGAGTCTTTTCACAGTGTACATGTATATCAAATCACATTGTACACTTTAAATATTTTACTATTTTATTTGTTAATTATATCTCAATGAAGCTGAAAATAATCAGAACCCAATCAACTGGGACGTTTGACTAACAATATCTTATATATTTCCTTATAGTCTTCGCTTTTGTTGATTAAAAGATGAGTTATCTGGTTATTTAAGTTTCATTCTCTAATTGTCCTAATAATAACCTAAGAATTTCAGAATAAGAAAGGAATTAATAACATAGTAATTGTCCAACCTTTGTTCTTAATATAAACTCAGTACCAACTGAGGTAGCCCACTCAACATTCAGGCTGTTAGAAATGACATTAAATGCTAAAATCAAATATCTCTTTATTGGACATATTTTGCCTTCTTTCCTCTGGTGTCATAAAGCTTGGTCAGGCTTTGATGCCCATTTGTCAATTGATGCTGCTCATATCAGTGTCACCAGTGACCTCTACATCACTAACTACAATGGCCAATGTTGTTAATTGGTGAGGGCTATCACAACAAAGTCCACAGATTGGAGCCTTAGATAACATATTTATTGTTTCACAGTTCTGCAAGCTAGAAATTTGAGATAAAAATATTGGCAGGGTTGATTTCTCCTGAGGCCTCTTTCCTTGGCTTGTGGATGGCCATCTTCTTATGTTTTCACATGGTCTTCCCTCTGTGCATGCTTAAGTTAACACTTCCTCTTCTAATAAGGACACCAATCATATTGGATTAGGGCCTACACTAATGACTTCATTTTAACTTAATTACCTTTTAAAAGACCCTACCTCCAAATATAGTTACATTCTGAGCCACTGGGTAGGGGTTAGGACTTCAACATCTGAGTGAATTGTGGGGAACACAATTCAGTCTGTAACATTAACTTTTTCAAATATCATCTTATCTGATTTTTTAAAAACTTATTTGAATTTTCTAACTTGACTCCTAGATATCATATTCTTCTAGCCTTTCTTGTATTTTGTTAGTGGCTCTTTTTTGTTCTAACCTGAATCCTCCATCTTTGGAATTTCCAAACCTTTGAGTGTCCCAGGACACCTAATTACCTTTGTCTATACTAACACCTTAGGTGATCCCATTCTGTCCCAGAGATTAAAAACTATCTCTATATGCTGATGGCTCTTAAATGTATTACTCCAGACTGAGACTTTTCTCCTGATACCCATATATATAAGTTATATATCTAACTGTCTACTTAACTCATTTGGAATTAAATTCCTGATCTAACTCCTACCTCGAATCTATTCCTTATTCCTCTTCCCCACTCAGTTGCTTATGCAAAATTTTGGAAATCGCCTCAAATCAGTTTTTTTTTTTCATGTCCCACATCTATTCTAACAACAAATTCTGTTTGCTTCACTTTTAAAGTATATCCAGAATGCACCTGCTTCTCAATACCTCTACCATTACTCCTTATGCAAGCAGCTCTCAGTTGGAAAATAGCTCTAGCCTTCTACCTCATCACCTCGTTCCCACTATATGCCTTTCTTATAGTCTATTCTCCACATAGACACCATAGTACACCATAGTGATTCTTTTCAAGCCTGTTAGATAATGTAACTTGTCTTTTCAAACTTTCCAATGGCTTCCTTTCCTATAGAACAAAGCCTAAAGTCTTTACCATGGTGTACACTTCCTCAATTATTTTCCCCCTAACTTTTTCTAATCTAGCTACACTGTGCTGTTCAAGGCTTTTCTTAACCTCTGAACCTCTGAGCTGTTTCTTGAACATACCAGGAGTACTGTCATGTCATTTTGTTCTTTTCTATGTCTGAAAAGCTTTTACCTTAGTTATCCACATGATTCCCTTTATCACTTTGTCTTTGCTCAGAAATGATCTTAACAGACATACCCTCCATGACCTCATATTTAAACTGAGGATCTTCATCACTCTTTTTCTTTGTACTCTGCTCTATTTTTATTTACAGCTCTTATCACTTTATTTGCATTTGCATTTTTTTTTACTATCACCCACCCCTAGAACGTCAGCTCTAGGGGTCAAAATATTCATTCATTTATTCATCTATTCAGCACATAATATATATTGGACAATCTGGAGACAAAACAGATTCCATTATTGAGCACTACTTTTATAAATATGCACGATTTTAGATGTGGATTCATTAGTGAATCAAAGACAGAGTCCATCATGGCCCTTTAGGTATACTCTTTGAAGATCATCATGTGCTTGCATCTGTGACCCAAAGTAATTCTTACATAGGTCCATAAGGGACAGAGAAAAGGATATTAACTCCAGGTCATTTATGAGAGTTGGAGGAACTCCAGAGACCTACAACATGGAGAATGGACAGATAAAATTTAGTGGATGGACATTATGATAAAATTTAGTGGATGGACCTATGCCACAGATAGAAACAGATTAGTATACAGAGCAATATAAATAGATCTCAATGGTGTAGTTCTGAGTGAAAAGAACAAAATATTTAATAAAATACCTTTTATGTAAATTTGAAATATATGTGCACAAAACACCAACATATTTTTTATAAGAGACTATAAAAAGAAAAAGATATATATTAAATTCATTAGAATGCTGCCATGAGGGGAAGGGAACAAGACTGGAGTCTGAAGAAAAAAAGCAATGAAATGAATCAGTGAATGAATAACTGGTAGGTGAGACCTAAGAGAACAGCACTGAGTGAACCAATGATGCTACTATGTTATGATTAACTTAATTGACAACCCAAGTCTTCTAATTTCCAGGGGGAAGTAGGGCTTTTTTGAGCAGTTCCTCATGTGTCACAGTTTTCAGAACCCATAGCATTCTAGATCATCTCTTCTGAATCATTTCATTTTGTCTCCAGTTTATCTAATATCCAGACAATTTCCAGATTTCCTAAAGTCATGTGTGGAATAATAATTACTAAGATTTAAAATTATGTCCTTGGGAACCTAGAAGATTCTAAATTTGAAAGGAAGGATTCAATTGTACTCTGTATTCTACTAACTAAGGCAGGGGAATGGATACTAAAATGTTAATCAAAAAAATTTAATTAGCCAGATGCTATGAGCTTTCTAGCTGACTGATATTTTATGGCATGTGACTTAAATAAAAATCACAGAGTACACTCAACAATCATAAGCAGCAGTAAAAATTAGTCATAGTGACCCGGACCACTGAATATTGATGTCTTAGAAGACAGTGTGGTAAAGTGGTTAGTAGCAGGGATTATAGATTCCACCTGCTAATGTCTGAATTCTCTTTCTCCTACTTGTTAACCATGTGACTAAGCCACTGTCCCTTTATTTTTAAAAGAGGGATAGCATCCTAGCTTATAGGGTGCTATAAGGATTAAGTGAAATATTTTGTGTAAAGCCCCTTGAACAGTGTTTAGTACCCAATGCGTACTCAATAAATGTCAGCTTTTTCTCAGTAAAGTAGCACATTCCTTTGTCTAAGATATATTCAGATTCCACTACCCTGTCAATTGTTATGTTCGATGCTGAGAGAAAAGACCAAGAGCTAGATGCTCGTGGATATGATAAATCATACACAAATTTCTGCTGTACAATTTGTTAAAAACTCACTATATATAAACTGCTGGACATAATGGATTAATTCTGTGTGAAGGAGTGACAGAAACTTGGAGGTAGTGACACTTGGAGATAAGACATTCAGTCTGTCATTCAGCAATCATTTGTTAAAAGTCTACTTTGTGACAAAGCTTGTAGTAAAGGAATATAAAATTAATATGCAAAGTTCCTTTATAACATTTCAATTGAGTGAGAGATGTAGACATGTAGAGGTAGACATATATCATATGCAGCGATATAAATCATAATATTCCATGGTAAATATTTTGATAAAAGTATGAGTAAAATACTATAGGGTGTCATGTCATATCATGTCATGTCGTGTCACAGCAGGCATCTCCAGAGATGAGGTAATAGGTTAGCTGCATATGGAACAATGAGCAGGGGTATGGGAAGTAGAAAAAAGTGAGGAGAGACTTCCAGGCTGAAGAAACAATGCCTGACAAAGAACCATCAGAAAGAGACTTGAAAGGGATAGATCTATGAAGCATACAAGGCTTAAGTTTCAGGACCTCTCGTTTGAGCTATTTTTTCCGTGTGTTTTTCTTTGAAGAGGTAGGAATCAATAGAAAAATGGGGTATTGAAGGCATGGAAATCTGCCCCTGATGGTAATCTGGGGACTGTGGGTGGGGCTGGAAGGTTGCCAGCAGTACTTCTTCTGCCTGGTCTCCATCAGCACCCCGCCCCTAGTATCTTCACTGATCGTCCCAACCCTATCTTAGATCCCAGGAAGAAGGATCTGAATAAGATGCTGCTCTGCATCCTGTTTAGGGTCACTGTAATCCAAATTATGGCAACCTGGTTCCCCCTATTCCCAAAATCATCATAATAGGACATCATGGGATTAGGGAAAGGTACTGAGGTAAGTGAGGAACTGCCTGGTTTGTGCTGGACCTAGGGAGAGCAAAGGACTGGAGGTCTCAGTGGGCTTGCTGCTGAGCCAGAAGTGGCACCAGAGCAGAACCACAAAGTTATAGATGCAATGAAAAGAAGCATTTCTATGGGCGCCTGGGTGGCTCAGTCGTTAAGCGTCTGCCCTCAGCTCAGCTCATGATCCCGGTGTTCTGGGATTGAGCCCCGCATCGGCCTCCTCCACTGGGAGCCTGCTTCTTCCTCTCCCACTCCCCCTGCTGTGTTCCCTCTCTCGCTGGCTGTCTCTTTCTCTGTCAAATAAATAAATAAAATCTTAAAAAAAAAAAAGGAAAAGAAAAGAAGCATTTCTAAACTATCAATAATAATAATAACAATAGTAATCCAGGTCAACCGTGCTAAACTTCTATTCAGAAAACCTTGTCCTTCTACAGAAAATATTAAAAATCATTGCATGTGAAGAGGCAGTTAAAGAATTTTCAGCCTCCAGATTTTGAAAAATAGGTATTAACTATGTCAGGACATTAGTTAATAAAAAATGTTAATTTTCTGGATTATTTTTTATATTTATATTTTTTAGCTTTCTAAAATTTATAATTTGTCATGATTTTATATTTATATTTATGTAAATTTTTCTTAACAAAGACCCCCAAATTTTCATAAATGTCTGGCCTCACAAAAAATAGTTTCCTTCTTGATTTACGGTGCTACGAATGAGAGGTGAAATATTTTTTTCTATTGCAGCTTTCTCCCTTTGCTCCATGTCATTTTTAACCAAAGGGCTATATGAAGGACAATAGCTGTATGTATGTATATATGCACATACACAAATACATACATAATCTTAAAATTTATTAATAACTGGGGAAAGACTGACATCTTCTAGGTTACTACTTAAGTACTCTCTTGAAAAATCTCATTTGGGGAACATTGCATAGGCTAGGAGTTAGGCCTTCTGCTTGTTTTGTTGTTGTTGTTTTATTTGTTTTTGTTTTTTCCTTTTTGAATCTGACATGCTTGTTTCTATAAACCAGTGTCCAACTTAGTTTACCCATTTAATTGCCAGTGCAGAGAAAGTGAAGCACAAGACCTGGGTCTGAGGCTGGGTAACAAAGGAATAACCATTATATGTAATGAATTCACTCACTTGTAAATATGGCCCAATCACTGTTCTAGACTCTGATTAGTCCAAATTGCCCAAGCTTCTCTTCCCGTGGCCAGTGGTGCTGGATGAAGGAAGATGGGCAGAGGCAGACAGTCTTTATTCAGTAAAAGGCAGTTTTGAAGCACCCTGTATGATAAACCTGATTTTATATTATTCACAATTAAGAGTAACTATAGATTTTTAAAAGATCAAACACAGCTTCCTAGAGTTATTTTTGAGGAAAGTAACTTTGGAATAGGTGAATAAATATAAATAAGTGAGAGATTCTATTCAGAGACATAGTTGCCACATTTCAGGTAAAAGATTATGAAGACCTGGGCAAAGACAATGCCAAAGTAAATGGAGAGATATCTAGATCTCAAAGATATTCCTAAGGGATATTTGAAGATAATCTATGACTTGCTTGATTCTGGGACTGAAGAATTAATATTGATTTGGTTTTTCTTCTAGGCTTCTGGTTTTGGAGACTAGATACCTTTTAATGTTGTTTGGAGTGAATGATAATTCAGAAAATTGGGTTTTATGGGAAAAATAATGAGCTCAGTAGGTAGATAGAAATTCGGGTCTTGAGCTTGGGTGAGATATCAGGGCTGGAAATAAAGATGTAGGTGTTGTCCACGGATGTAGTTGAAACCATGTAAAAGGAGAAGATATATAAGGAGAAAAGTACAGAACAGGGAAATTTCTGAAAGAAAAGAAAAGAACAATTATAGCAGGAAAGGAAATAAGGCCAATGAATAAAAATAAGGAGGAGCTGTTAACAGAAGTTGGAACCAAGAAATGTGTGACCTGAGGCTAAGGGAAAAGAAAATCTCATAAAGTAGAGAATGACCAATTTGAAGAGTTCTAAACAGGGATGGAATATAATCAATTTTGCTTTTAGAAATTGAACTAAGTGGAACAAAACTTGAAGCAGGAAAATCTGCTTGAAGTTATCATCATATTCTGAGAGAAAGGAAGATGACCTCAACCAAACAATAGAAGTAGAGATACAAAGAGAAAAAAAAGAGACATTTAGAAGTCACTTTGGCAGCAATTGATATGACTGCACATGAAGAGTGGAGGAGGCAAGAGTCATGACTGATTTTGAGATTTCTATATTTATGAATGGTGGTGCTATTACCTGAGATGGGAAATGACAGAGAAGCTTATTTGGGGGGAAGGTAATGAATTTTGTTTTGAATTTGTTGAATGTGACATGCCTTAAAACACTTGGGTGAAGATTTCCTGAGTGGGTCTAGAACTTAGGAAGCAGTTTTGAGTGGAGTTATACTTGCGAGTGGGAGGAGCATAGGTTCTAAATTAAACCATGGTAGAGACCGAGATTGCATAGAAAGTGTACATGAGTATGTGAGAAAAGTGTTTAGAACAGACGAGTGATGAGGTTGTGACAGAAGTGATGCCGATAAGTATCCTAAATAAAAATTTTGCTCACTATCTTCATTAAGGTAACCAGTAAAGTTACAGTGAAGAACTAAATTCCACTAAGCATTTGGCTTAGGATGTGTGATGTTTACTAATAACATGTAAACTAGATGTGAGGAGAAAAAAGAACATAGATGTAAGAGTGTTCCAGAGTTGGATTCAAATCCTGGTCCTGCCAGTTACATCTTGTGGGACTTTGCACAAAGTAGGTACTCAATAACGCTAATTATCCAACTATCCCATCTCTCACTCTCTCATCCTTCTCTTGCTGTCTTTCTTCTCTCCATTCTTTCCCTATTGTGGGTTCAATCATTTGAAATAAAACCTCTGGCCTTAAAAATTCACACTCAAAATACAAGGATTGTATATTGTATTGATAAGGAGTGCTATCTTAGGGGTCATACTCATAATTTAAAATAATTGTCCTAGTACCCAGGTAAACAGCACTCATTTGAGAATATCAGTTGAGCAGGTTCTCTTTCAAAGATGAGTCACCTACACTCAAAGGAGTAACTCAAAAGAGAAAGAGAAGAGAGGAAGGGAGAGAATTGTGCTTAACAATGTTAAGACAGTCTAAATAATTTCTATTTTTTCTTTGAAAATATAATTAAGAAATACTTTGTCCATAGACATATTATAGAGTTATTGAAGGAGCTGGTGAGGATTTTAGAGATTATGGAATATGGTATTTTCCCTTTCTTTTGCAGCAGAATCTTCCTCCCACAAATGATACTTTATACAAATAACAAAGTTATTTGTTAACAAAGTTAACAGACTTCGTCAGATTGATGCAGGGGTGGAATTCCCTGAGCCCTGCTTTCTCAGTCTCTCCTAATCCCCTTTTCAGTTGGTCCCTGAGGTACCATGGTACCACTGTGAAATTCTAGGACTCTATAGAAGAGAGTTTCTAATCATAGCTTTAGTCCAACTGCCTCATTTAATGAAGGGGAAACTGAGTCATGTGGTGAGGAGGGGTGGGGGGTAAGTAGGTTGCTCCATGTCCTGGTAGTGGTATGGCAGTGTTGTCTTGACTTCTCTTCCAGGCTCTTTTTGGAGGGGCCTTTTTTAAAAGCCTACGTTTTGAGCAAATCATCATCTTCCACTTTATTTTTGTATCTATTGTTTTGTAAAAACAAGAAAAGATTCAGAGTGTTACTCTAGCCTCTCCATCTCTAGGCAGAGTCCCAGAAGGTTGACAGCTGCATGAGAAAATATATAAAGCTTTTCATTCTGAGGATTGACTAGCTGCCTGCCAAATTTGATTAAGTGGGAGTGGTAGTTGGCCAGGGATATGGGACTGAATGAGTGGATTCCTGGAGGGCAGCCTCTAAGAAACAGAAGTCTCCCATGTGGACATGCAGCATGGAATCCCACTGGGACTGAAATGCACATCTGGGAGCCAGGACCTAATGACCACACATTCATCTCTGGTGTTTAGATGAGGTGGCCTATGCAGTGCTTTCTGAAGACCATGTAGGAATTTATAGGGGAGGAGGGCTGAGAGGGCTGAGCTCTATCATGGCCAGGAGGGCATCAAAAACAATTAGGGGATGTTGAGGAGGGCATTTACTAGTTTCAGGAGGAGGTAAATCTAAGCAATGTCTTTTCTGAGTTAAAGTCTTACTTAGGCTTTACCTCAGTGGAATATCCAACTAATTTAAAATCATTTTCATAAACGTTTTATGAGCCCCTACTATATCCAAAAAGTTGTTTGGTGAGCTTCGGATAATCAAAATAAGTTATTTTCCTCAAGAATTTTCTATCAAAAGGGTATGAAATCACTATCTCTATTAAGAGATATTTGCCCTTCCATGTTTATTGCAGCACTAGTCACAAAGGGCAAGATATGGAAACATGTCTTGTGTCTATAGATGGGTGAATGGATATAGAAAATATGATACTTGTGTGTATACACACAGAAAACAGAATATTATTCAACCATTAAAAGGAAATCCTGCCATTTGGAACAACATAGATGAACCTTGATGGCATTATGCTAAGTGAAGTAAGAGGTAGGAAGACAAATATTGTATGGTCTTAATTATATATGGACACTAAAAACATTGACTCATAGAAACAGAGAGTAGAACTGTAGTTGCTAGGAGTTGAGGGGTGGGAGAAATGGAGAGATGCTGGCAGAAGGTATAACCTTTCAGCTTTCAGAAGAGTAAGTTCCGGGGACTGAAGGTACAGCATGGTGACTATAGATAACAAATCTATATCTATATATAATATATGTATATATAAATATATATATCAAATCATTACATTGTACACTTTAAACTTACATAATATTGTGTGTCAAGTATATCTCAATAAATCTGGAAAAAAAAGAATTACAGTAGTGAGAGAAATAGGCATACATATGTGTGTGTGTATATATATGTATATATATAAAACTTAACTGAACAGCTTATTCATCTTCATAGTCTAGCAAGGTGCTTACCTTAGTGTACATATTTGCTGAATGCATTTATAGTCCATCTATCTGTGAAAAGGATTTAAAGCAATTGCAAAATGCTTAATAGTGTATTAGTAGGATGGAAAATCAGGCCTAGAATGGAAAGAACAATTTTATAATTTTAGTCTGCAAAATAGAATTGAATTAAGGTGGCTGAAGTTATGGGTTTACCACTCACTACTTGTGTGAACATTTGTAAGTTATTTAACCTCTTTATGCTTCAGTCTTCTCATCTATAAAATGGTGATAATAACAATGTCTATGTCATGGCTTATTGTGAGGATTTAAATGACTTAATACACATCAAAATAATAACTGGTCAATAAAGTTTTGATATTTTGCTTTGCTTTTTGGGAAATTTCACATTATCTTCCTACTGTTTTATAGAATTTTAAATTATTATTGTATCTTCATGGTGCTGCTTAACTTCCAAAGGCTCTTTTTGGTCTTAGAAGTGTTTCTTTTGCTGTTTTGTAACTTACTTCATTAATGCAATGATAATTTCTCTGCATATAGTAAGCGTCTTTTATTCATAATCCATTTTAGTTTTCTTCTACTTGCATAGATTCTGATTCTTCCAGGTTGGGTTTTTTAAATCATTTTTTTCCTAGTTATTATCATTCAAATTAGAGTATTAACTTTCAAAAATGTTTGATTATGACTGTCAATAAGAGTACTTTTTATATCAGGATCCAGTACATATCACACAGACACAGACAACAAATACATTCATTCACACATCATCCAGGATTAAGTAATAGTACTTAATCTTACTGTGGGAACTATTGTACATCTGGTAATCTATGATTTAAAAAGCAGATGGAGGGCTCTAAGTGTGCACATAAGGCATTATTCACTGGAACTTTCACTAAATTAGCCTAGCTAGCCCATTTGGTTGATGATACTTCAATATTAATATTGTTAAGTCTTTCTTCTTAGGCTGGGCACTTTCCTAGGGAGTTTGCTAACAATTTCCTGTCTGGAGGATCAAGGTATAGACTCTGCTGCCAACATGGGGAGGGGTGCTCAGGGTCTCAACATCCAAAGGCATGTTCATTTCCTCTTTTCAAGGCAATACATCAGGCCCCAATTCTATCTGGTTAGACATTACAAAGATTCTGTTGTTACGTTTCTAGAAAATAAACCTTCAGTTTTTTTTTGCCAGGGGAAGGGAGGAGTAGTTGCCTGTTTGCATGGAGTGCTGTAAGGGATCTGATTGTTATAATTGATTCCTAAACAGACTTTTAACCAATCTTCCTAATTTAGCCCCTGTTTGCCCCCTCTTTTAGAGTACTGATCTGCCAATTCCTGAGACTTTTGAAAATTCTGCAGCCCTAAGTTGATTAGGTTCTCAGTTTATCCCTGTCAGCCTGTGTGACTCAGCATTCCCAAATCTCCTAAATTATTTACCCTTCATTCATCTACTGTTCAAATTCTATAATTTGAGGAGTACCTGGGTTGCTCAGGTTGTTGATTATCTGACTCTTGGTTTCAGCTCAGGCCATGATCTCCTGGGTCCTGAGATTGAGGCCCTAGTGGGGCTCTGCATTCCTATTCCTCTGTCCCTCCCCCACTATCTGTCTTTTACACACTCTCTCTAAAATAAATAAATAAATAAATAAATAAATAAATAAATAAATAAACTCTTTAAAAAATAAATTCTATAATTTTGTTGCTGATGTTCTCTCCACTTTTTCCCCCTTTCTTTCTATTTATGCCTAAAAAATCCTTTATTTGTGGGTTTAGTGGAGTTTTGGAAGGGGGTAAAAGAACATGTACATTCAATTCATCATCTTTACTTGAAAATCCTGGATTCCTTTTCCATCTCTATACTTTAGTAGCTATGTGTCTTTGAGCAAGAACATGACAATATTAAGAACCTATAAAATAATAAGATAATTATTTTGTGTGTATAGGAAAAGCACCTTGCAGTTCCTGGAACCTGAAAAGCAGAGGTGATATTCAAAATATTTAACAAATTTACAGCATGGACACTGACCACCTAGGTTCTCCATGAATTTTGTTTCCTTTATTTCCAGATTGTTATGGTCTCAGGAGTAAGAAGTCTATTTCATGTTTCATATTTCTTCCCTTTTATGCATGGTCCAATGTTAGGAATCAATCAATACCTGCATGAATCTCGTAGATAGATGGCTTTTCACTAACACTTCTTGGTAATTCCTATAAATTTATAGTTTAAAAAACCATTATTCTTTTTTTATTTAATTATTTTGGAGAGAGAAAGAGCAAAGGGGGGGGTGTTGGTGGAGGGACAAAGGAAGAAGGAAAGAGAGAATCTTAAGTAGGCTCCATGCACAGTGTGAGCCAGACTTGGGGCTGGATCTCCTAATGGTGAAATCATGACCTGAGCCGAAATCAAAGAGTTGGATGCTTAACTGACTGAGCCTCCCATGCGCCCCTAAAAAAAACATTATTCTAATTCAGTTTGTATTCTGTTACCACGGTTGTGATTTTTTAAATGCCAGTCTCCTACCCTGCTACCTCATTAGGTTGGGGTAACTCAGCTGGAAAGCAGAGCAAACATTTTGGGGATCACTGATCTTTCTTCTCCCCAACCAGAGACCTGAGAATAAGAATCTCTGTTGGTTGGGGCAGATGAAGATCACTTTTTCCCCAGATGAAGTGAAGTGGGTGAATTTGATTGGGAGGAAATGTGGCCACTTCACTGTTTTTCCATAAAGAGTGTAATCTTGAGTATATTATCATATGATTTCACTCATATGTAGAATTTAAGAAACAAAACAGATGAACATAGGGGGAAAATAAGGGAGAGAGAGATAAACCATAAAACAGACTACACTATAAAGAACAAACTGAGGGTTGCTGGAGGGGAGGTGGGTGGGAGGATGGGTGATGGGCATTTAGGAGGGCACTTGTGGATGAACACTGGGTGTTATATGTAATGATGAATCTCTGAGTTCTGCTCCTGAAACTAATATTGCATTATATGTTTACTAACTGAAATTTAAATAAAAACTTGAAACAAACAAACAAAAAAGAGTGTAAGCTTTGAAAAGGTATTAATGAGAAATAAGAAAGAAAACTATTTCACTCAACACAATCTTCTACACTATGGCTTTGAGCTTTTCCCCGCAATCTTTTTCTGGGTAGAGCAGAACACTATATCCCCTTTAAGAGGTACTTTCTGGTCTAGTTATGTTTTTCTTTTTCTTCACCACACTCACAATTGTACAAGTACCTTATGCAATTTCAGTGAATTGTTGCCTGTCGTAGATCAATACCAGTTCTAGTACTGACGATTTCTCAAAGTGCATACCCCTTTAAAGCCACCATGTGAACAATTCCATACAAGCCTTTTTTAAGGCTCTCTTGAAACTTAAGTACTCTGTAGGGATGGTGTCTAATCGATTTTCTACAGCAAATTGACCCCCTCAGACCTTGGGCAAGTGTTAGAGCTTGCCATAATAAGGTAAAATGGGAGCCCTTAGGTTAAATGGTTGTGGGTGGAGAAGATTCAGAGGTGCTGATCTAAACTGGAAAATGTTAATTCATCCTCCCCAACAGAATGTTGGCATAGTGGTGAAAGAGATAACCAACATGACTGAATTTCTTCTTTTGCTGAAAACTCCAGAGCCTTTAACTCACATTTTCTTGATATTTTCCCCTCAAGATAGAAAAAGAATCTCCCTAGATATGCTGATCATATTTTTAAAGAAAATGTAAGATTCTTTTTTTTATTATAAGAAGAGTACATGCTCATAAAAAAATTGTAAAGCCCAAAAGAAGCAGGGACATCACCATCCTGCTATGTTCTTAATTTATGGAAATGATCACTGTTTATATCTATGTGGGTTTTTCTTTTCTTTTTTTTTTTTTGGTCTTTTTCTCCCCTGATATGAATTTTTGAATATTTGAAAAGAATATAGCTGTAATCCTATAGTTTCTAGAGTTTAATTGCTTGCTTGCCCCCACTTATCATATGACAAAAGCATTTTAATGATATTGCAGATTAATTTTCAATGTCATATTTAATTACAACTCAATATGCTATTGAGTAGATAATTTCATTATCTTTTACTATAGGATATTTAAATTATTTCAAAGTTAGAATACAACAAAGTAACATTTCATAATTGTGTGGAATAAAAGGACCATCCCAACACCATCCCCCCCAAGATGAATAATTATAAGTTAGAGCCTACTTCTTAACTTATTCCTAAATAAATTCCAGATGGATTAATAATTTAATATATAAAATGGTATCATAAAAGGGTTAGAGAATCTTAGGGTGGGTATTTATATAAGCTTGACATAGAATGGTCTTTCTAAGCAAAAAAAAAATCAAGCAGAAACCACAAGGGGAATAACTGGTAGATTTAAAGGAAAAATGACAAATAAAACTACCTGAAAATCTCTTTAGAAATCAATAGTAAGGCAAAAAAAGGTATAAAAATGGTCTACATTTGATGTGTAGATGATTCATAAAAAATATGACAGACTTATTTGAAATATTTATATGCTCTAGTAATAAAAGATATATAAATTAAAATAATGATATATCATTTCTCCTATCATAATTACAAAGTTTAAAATGATTAGAACACTGCATGTTGTCATGACTAAGGGGAAATAGGCACTTCCAAACACAGAATGGAATTGTGAATTGGTACAACTTCCTTGGAAGATATTTTGATATTTTGATTATATATATATATATCAAAGACCCTAAATATTCAGCGCTTTCAAGAAATTCTTGGAAATTTTTGAGCCTTATACTCTGGACAGTATAATTCAAGGAATTTTAGGAGGAAAGATGTAATTAAATAGGTATCCATAGATGTGTGTGCACAGATATTCATCTCAGTGTTCTATATAATAATAAACAACTGAAAGCAATCTAATTGTCCAACAACACTGGGTTGTTAAAAACATTTTGGCTTAATCATACAATACAAAAACCATGTGGTTCCTAAATAAAATTATGTAAATTTATATATAGTGTTACAGAGTTGAGGACAATCATTGTCTACTAAATGCAAAAAGTATTACTGAGGAAAAGGTATGGTATTCTTTCTTTCTTTCTTTCTTTCTTTCTTTCTTTCTTTCTTTTTTTCTTTCTTTCTTTCTTTTCTTCCTTTCTTCCTTTCTTCCTTCCTCCCTTCTTTCCTTCCTCCCTCCCTCCCTCCCTCCCTCCCTCCCTCCCTCTCTCCCTTTCTTTCTTCCTTCCTTCCTTCCTTCCTTCCTTCCTTCCTTCCTTCCTTCCTTCCTTTCTTCCTTCCTTCCTTCCTTCCTTTCTTTCTTTCTTTCTTTCTTTCTTTCTTTCTTTCTTTCTTTCTTTCTTTCTTTCTTTCTTTCTTTCTTTCTTTCTTCATGTATTTGTTTCTGATTACCTGGGGGAAAACCTGGAAGACAAAGCCAGAAAATGTTAACAGTGATTATTTCTGGAAAATGAGATTTTGGCTGATGCAAATTCACACACCTCCCCCAATCTATATTCCCTATCATTTGTCTTATTAGAATCATGTACTTCTTAGTCTGTACTTTTTTGAATAATAAAAATATGTAATATTTTGATAAATACTTAAGTCCATATGTCCTTAAGTGCATTTATTGTTTTTACCTAGGATAAGTGGCTAAAAGTATGGAGGTCATTCTGAAAGATGTGAGTATTTTTTTTCAAATATTTTATTTATTTATTTGAGAGAGAGAGAGAGAATTAGAGAATGAGCAGGGAGAGCAGCAGAGGGAGAGGGAGAAGCAGACTCCCCATTGAGCAGGGAACTGGACTCAGGGCAGGATCCAAGGACTCTGGAATCATGATCAAAGGCAGACACTTAACTGATTGAGCCACCCAGGTACCCCAAGGATGTGAATATTTTTGAAACTCTTGACATATCTTGCAAATTGCCCTGCATCAACGTAATATCCAGGGTATTTACATACCAGTGCCATTTTCACCATACTCTTACCACCACTGGCAAAGTGATTACTTGTAGGAGTACTTTATTTAAATAGTTACTAATAAATCGGATTTTCAATGTTGGATTTTTTTCCTTTGAAGGCATATTTTAAAAACCATCAGAACAAAGCTTATATTGCAGGCAGTGGGTTTTCATATAATCATGAAAGCAATCTGACTTCTTACAGGCCACAAAAATGCTACAGAATTACCATGACTTTTCCTGCTTCTTAGGCTAAGGGGACACAGTGGTAGGCCAATACACTGATATTGATCACTTGTCTACCCTTTGCAGTTCAGCTGTGTCCTTTTGAGGATTTTATGCCTTTTCCCTCTTCATTCTGAAGAATGAATCGTTGTTAAGGTAAAGGATATTTTACTGAATCCTATTTTTAGGAGATGGTGTTTTCACTGTACTGAGCAAAGGAGGTTAAGATTCTGGACTCTGACAGCAATTGTCTCTCTCTCTCTCTCTCTCTCTCTTTTCATTCTTTTCTCTTTTAATCCCTCTTATACTGTTGGTGGAAGATATGGACTCTATCTTGAGAAGGACTTATGTGGGTTGCCTATGAACTCTAGGCACTGAGATAAATGTTCTCTTTCTTCTCTTTCACCTTTCCTTCCTCCCTCTTTTTCTCTCCTTCTCTCTATCTCCCTTCTCCTGTACATGTTGCTTCTCAGGGACTATCTTGCTCTTCCTTGTCCTGGACTTTCCTCACCATTGCCACTGGAATACAGGGGATCAAGTTTAAGGCTAGGCTTACATAGAGAGAAGCTAGGAAAACTACTTGGCCTTATTTGGTTTACGTCACCTAGGTAAAAACCATTTCTCTCTGAGGTCTACCTTGACTTGCCAGGGAACTACATTTGGATTATAAGACAAGGCCTCAAAGTCTTATAGAGCATGTGTTTGCCTAGTCTTGTTTTCTGGGCCATATAGTTCATAGGAATCTTGGGAGTATTTGTTATGCCATTGTAGTAGAGAATGCTAGCTGTTCATAAAGACCAGTCGTCTCATCTTCTTGAGTACAAAGTTAGACTATAATTTCCAGGTTCTTTTATAGTGAGCTTTGGTCAGATGACTGAGTTCCAAACAAAGCAATGTGAGTGGAAGTAATTACCGGCACTTCCAGGCCATGCCATAAAAACTTCCCTTATGTGCTTCTCCATGAATTTTCTACTTCTAGTTTTTGGGAATAGATACATCACTTATGGACACCTTGGAATCCATGAGTTAATGATACTACAGCTTCTAAGCTGGATGAGTGTTTATAAACAGCAGCACTCTCATATGACATAGGATTTAATACCCTGTTAAGAATCCTGGGTAATGTAGCTGTCATGCTGCTAAGATGGCTCTTGAAAGTCTGGAGAAGGCACTGGCTTTCACTAGGTGGAACAGAAATACTCAATGGTGAAAAAGGATATCCAAAGTTTTAGAGAATTGTACATGCTAGAGTGACTATAAAGCTGGAAGCTCCACCAGCCAATCTAGATGGATGGGAAAGTCCAGGGTCCACTCCATTTACCAAAGCAAAAAGAATTATGCAGGTGAGAGGGTCACCAGCATCACTGAGAAATTCAGTGGTGGTGGTTCTCTGTAGGCCATGACTGACACCAGGAGAAGCTTTCACAGAGCTAGCTTCCCCAGTAGCAATTGAGATGACAGGATCTCAAAATAATAGAGATCAGGTAGAGGGACTTAATCATCAGAAGCAGAATGAGTACAATTGTCATAATGATTAGATGGTCAGAATGACATAAAAAGTGGTCCGATCTGCACAGAACTGTGGTAATAATTAATAGAACATGGCATCCCTAAGGACAAATAAATTGTCAGCCAGTAAGGGAGATGTTCAATTTATTCAAACAAAGGAAATCAAGTGTGGGTGATCAGGAAGGTGATGACAATCTCCCCAGTAGAGGTCACAATACTTTGCATGATTTCGGACATGAGCCTTTTTTAAAATCCATAACTTAATGACTAAAGGAGATACTAAATCCTTAGGAAGGAGGATCCTGTCGATATCTCAGTGAGTGTACACAGTAATGATTTCTTCTGTCCTTTCTTAAAGAAACCTATCGTCATTTACTTAGGTATCCATATACTGGGGCAAAGAGCAGTATCCAGCCATTTCAACAACTGCTGAATATAGAGACTAAGCTGACATTGATGTCTAGGGACCCAGTGTTATCATGCATCCCTTGCATAAGAGTGAGCATATGTATATGGTGTCTGGGTGAA
The DNA here is from genome assembly GCF_023065955.2 of Ursus arctos. Taxonomy (NCBI): domain Eukaryota; kingdom Metazoa; phylum Chordata; class Mammalia; order Carnivora; family Ursidae; genus Ursus; species Ursus arctos. Next base: position 49,692,083 of record NW_026622786.1, on the reverse strand, counting down.
AAATGGCATCCTAGGGGCATGTGGGTGGCTCAGTTGGTTAAGCATCTCCCTTCAGCTTGGGTCATGATCCTGGAGTCCCGGGATTGAGCCCCACATCAGGCTCTCTGCTCAGCAGGGACTCTGCTTATCCCTCTGCCCCTCATCCCACTCATGCTCACTCTCTCTCCTCTTTCTCATAAATAAATAAATAAATAAATAAATAAATAAATAAATAAAATCTTTAAAAAAATGGCATCCTAGTCCAGAGCCTGTTCACAGTGTACCCACTGTTCCCTGTCCTTGAATGTATAACTGGGATGGATTTACTTGATAGTTGGCATTAGTTTTTTCTGTGGAATAAGTGATTCTATAGGGGAAATCCAGATGAAAGACTCTAGAACTCTCCCACTCCAGGAAAGGTAATAACAAAGCAAATAAAAACAACTTCATCCTGTAGAATGGTAGAAATAATGCCTATGTTAAAACATTTAAGGTTTGTGGGGTGCCTGGATGGCTCAGTTGGCTCAGGTCATGATCCCAGGGTCCTGGGATTGAGCCCCACGTTGGGCTCCCTGCTCTGCAGAGAGCCTGCTTCTCCCTCTCTCTTTGCTACTCCCCCTGCTTGTGCTCTTTCTCTGTGTCAAATAAATAAACAAAATATTAAAAAAAAAAAAAACCTTTAAAGTTTGTAAGGGTGATGATCCCATTATATTTACCAGTTAATTCGCTGTTCTTGCCATGAAAACAACAGAACAGTTCTGGAGGATAACAGTGAACTATCATAAGCTTAAACAAGTACTAGTCCCAATTGCAACTGCTGTGTTCAATGTGGTATCTTTGCAAGAGCAGTTTAACACTGCCTCAGAATGTGGTATGTGTCCACTGATCTTGCAAATGCATTCTTTTCCGTTTCTGTCAGGAATAAGCAATGGAAGCGGTTTGCATTCCCAAGAGATGAACAATGTTTTGCATTTATGATTTTCCGGCAAGGCTATGCCAATTTACTGGGCCTGTCATAATATAATCCAAAGGGACCTGGATTATCTGAGTTGAGTATTCCATGGGATATCGATAGTTAGCTGAATCAGTGGCATCATATTCATAGGACCAGATAAGAAAGACATGGCAAGTACATTAAAAGCACTCCTCTATGTGAGAAAAGGGTGGAAAATAAATCTTATGAAGTTTTAGTGTCCTGCAAAATCAGTGAAGTTTTTAGAGGTTCAGTATTCTAGGGCATGCTAGAATATCCCCTCTACATTAAAAGATAAATTATTTTATTTTAGACTTTCCACCAGTAAGAAAGAAGCATACTTGGTAGATATCTCCATGTTCTAGAAGCACATATTCCACACATATGGCTTCTGATCCATTTGCCAAGTGTTTAGAGAGACTACTAGTTATTAATAAGTCTAGAGCAGTAAAGCCCTCTCCTGTAGGTACAGGCTACCATGTAGGCAGCCCTGGCATTTGGGATGTATATTTGGATAATTCCTATAGCATTAGTTATCTGCGATGGGAAAAAGATGCTCTGTGGAATTTATGGCAAACTGCAGTAGAAAAATCACAACATAAATGTCCATTGTTCTGAAGCAAGGTCAAAGCCATCTGCAGCAGTAGATTGCACAGCATTCAATAAACTGCTCAGGCCATGCTACTGGGTTCTGATAAAGACAGAGCTACTGACTATGAGCCATTAAGCAACGATGTGAATAGAACTGCTCATCATAAGTGGGTTTCTACCATATCCACCAAGTCATATAGTTGGACAGGGCCAGCCAGGGATAGGGTCACTTGGAGGAATACCATGCAAGGGTCCAGGAGTCCTGTTGAGATAGAAGACTAAGAAAGATGGGCCAGGGCTGGCCAACCCACTAATTCAGTAGGAATATTTTCTAGTATTTCTCCAAGACCTCATCCTCTAAGAATTCTCATAAAATGAGCCAGTGTGTTGTCCTGCAAATGTTCATGAATTACTGCCAGACTTCTAGTAATCAAATGACTAGGGTCAATCTTCTGCAAGTGCCTTGAGACTCAATATTTAAAAAAAAAAAAAATTTACACATCATAAGACTGACTCTCAGTTAAATCCTATAGTTTTTATCAATGTGATAGTGATGCTGATACTTAAGACAGTGGATACACTCCCCATCTCCAATACTCTTTATCTACCTTCTTGTTTAATTCCTCCATCACAGTTATTAGCTTCAAACTATTATGTATTTTATCTTATTTATTGTCTTTTTCTCCCACTAGAATGCAAACTCAACAAGAGTAGTAATTTTTGTCTCTTCTCTTCACTGCCATATCCATTCCTAGCATCTAGGACTGTGGTTGGTATATAGCACTGGCTTGATAATATGTGTGTGTGTGTGTGTGTGTGTGTGTGTGTGTGTGTGTGTGTGAATGAATGAATGAAAAATAGGAATCTAGTGCAGGATCTTATTTTTGATCTCTTTGATTAATGGGGTACATTACTATACTGAACTTGGAGTGAAATAGAATGGATACTCCAGCTAAAGGCACTCCAGTGACTTTATGAAGATATTGACTATTTCCTGACTATTTCTTTATCTCTTCTTTTGGGGTATCAGTGGTCCTGGTTAACCATATACCCAGCTCTAAACCATTCATCTTAATAAAAAGAAAAGCCAAATGTAGGAAAATGCTGACCTATAAAGGTATTTTAATATTTTCCATTTGGTGAAGGAATGCAGGTGAAGAGGCTGTCTCTACTGGTTTGGGAGATGCCCTTTGAAGGCTTTGGATGAACAGCCCAGATTTGCTCCAATCTGAGTATAATGAAATTCTCTCTTGCTCTTGCTATTTCTTCCCTTGTGTTTTTATCTTCTTTTAACTAGAATAGCCTTGCTGTCAGAGTGATAGATACTGTGGGTCAACATTCAGGATAGATAAATGGGCATTTGTAGTTTGGACAGCATGTGAGCATGCCAAAAATGGTATGTGGTTTCAACTCATCCCACTACCAGATATAATGCAGAATGGGAAAAAGGAAGTTATTTCTTATGTCCAAGAGCATGCCTAAAGGCAAAAAAAAATAATTGTGATGGTGAGACTATAAATGTCTCAAAGAAGAGGGAGTTAATACTGCCTCTGTATTCTTGGAATCAGTCTTGAATTCAGTGGTTTCTGGGGAATCCAACAGCTACTTCTCATCAACATTCAAATTGAATTCATATCAGCATCAAACTAAGAAAAATCCTATCTGCCAATTTATTCTTATAAATGATCACATTATCAACTTTCTGTCTTAGGGAATTTATCACCTAAATCACCTACTTAACACATGGCAAATCATGCAAAACAAGAATCAGAGAACCCCTACCATGGCGCAATGGTAGAAGCATATTTGGTGAGAATTTTTAGCTAATATTGCATTCCAGTCCCAAGTGAAAAAATAACAAAATAATTTAAATTCACCCAAGTTCTTGATAACCTCTTCAGTGTACTTATATAAACCTCTGTACTGTTCCATTAGAATATAATCACTTGAAATTCATTTTCTACTGAGAGTTCATTACAAATGATGAAATTATTCCTAAGTACTATCACTAAGAGTGAGCTAAAATGATTTTTTGAAGCTTCAGCATCTACAATAAAATTTCTTTTCAGATCTGTCAACATTCCAAGTGTTTGTAGCATACTTGAGGGAGTTTATCTAGCACAAAACCCCTGACTTTTGCATACTTTGAATTTTAGCTGAATGTGCTGAATAACTTGAAGAAAGTGTGTGTGGTATGCTTTGAACTGCATTATATCCCATCCCAATTCCACCTGTCTTTGCTTACTGAATGACCTGACATCAACAGCAACAGCTACAGTAATAGCTGCTATTAGATTGAATGCTATGGATAGGTGGTACTAGAATCCCCGTGTTATAGGTGAGGGAATTAAAGCTCAATGATTTTAAGTAATTTTATCCCAAATATTATCAGTCAGTAAATGTAATTGGCACATATTCCAAAGCACATTTGTCCAACAACAAAGCCCATGCTCACCACCATTAGACTGGGTTACTTATTGCTATCATGGTGACATTTTCTGACATCCATACCATTGTTAATATTTACCTAGAACTATCTGGAAGATGGTAGAAAGGTACTCAATCACTTTTCTGTCTCTCCCTCTTTTTTTTTTTTTTTAACAAATGTTTTTATCCTATGAGCTAAATGATTTTTAAAAGGTAAAATGAAAACAAATATTTAAGATTTGCTGCATACAAAGAAAGAACAATGTTCACTTGAGAGATAGCACAGCATATTAGAAAGACCAGGTCTAATGTGTCTTGGGAGGTATACAGTTCTAAGTTCCAATTGCAGGTTTAGCACTTAGGGTTGTGAGCCCTTGGTTAATATTCTGGTCACTTGCCTATTTGCTCTTAGATCAATTCCTTGTAGTTTCCCTGCTGTATTTTGTATTGCAAGGGCACTGCCTTCAGCAAACTGCATTTCACATGCTCTTTTGCCAATTGGATTCTGGGTGGGATCAGCTAATGGAGGGCATTGGGAGAACATTGGAAATAAGAGAGAAGCTGGGTTCATTCTCTCTTGCTCCCTGCACTTTAGGCAGTAAATAGTTTCATTTTCTTTATAGTTCCTGCAGCTTAGTGTTTCTAGCTTATAGTGGCCCACCCCAGTACTTTGGCTCTGATAACACCACCTACTCTTTGACCCATTAGTGCTAGGCCTGCTGGTGGTTTCCTAGTATTCTTGAGTTGCCTCACTCTTTCCTATGTGTCCTTTCAGCTCTTCTAACCCTTTGGGGGAATAGTTCTGCATGCTAAATATCCCCTATTGAACAACTTAATGTGGGTTCTGTTTTGTTAACTAAAACTGACTATCATAGTAAGGTTAAATACTCAACTTCACTGAGACTCAGTTTCCTTATTTATAAAATAAGGATGATAATAACTACTTGCAATTCTTCTGAAACTCTCAGTGCCTCAGTTTCATCATCTGTGAAATATGGATAAGAGCACTACTTAACTCAGAAAAGAATAAGCTAACTACTATAAGAAATAAGCCATCCAATTCAGCAGCTTTTCTTAGTAATTAAACAGTCTAATGCAGATCTAGGTAATAAAGGTCAGAGATATGGGGGCAGAATTGGGTCTCTAGTTTACACAGTCATTCAAGAGGCTCAAGATGATGGCAGCTTTGGCATCTTTGACACATGGCTTCCAAATTACTTTGGGGGTCACGTCCATTCCACTAACCAGAAAATGAAAAGATTACATGTATGATTGTTATAGGCTGAGCCTGGAAGTAGTCCACCTCCACCCACAGTTCACTGATTGCAACTCAATTACATTGCCTCATCTAGTAGCTAGGGAGACTGGGGAATTTAGTTTTGGTAAGTGTCAAGGAAGGAAATGATTTTTGTGATCAGCTGACAGTGTCTGCCACAGCCTCATGGGGATTTTATGAGGATTAATTTAGGCAATAATATAGACTGTTTAGAACTAGCATTATGTAAGCATAAGGTGTTGCTGTTATTATTAGTATTAAATGAGATAGTGTTTGTAAAGAGTCTAGCAAAGAGTCAAATATATGTAAAATACTCAAGAAATGTAATATATCATGACCATGATCTCATCGTCATCATAATCATCATCAATATAACCCTCATCTGAGAATCGAGATCTGAATATAAAATTTGGCTTTACCACTATTTTGGACGAGACTTTTCTTTTTAATTCACATCACATCTGTGAAATAGAAATGTTAATATTTTTACTGATGATGACAAAAATAATGATAAATTATAAGGTAGCTAGGAATTTTAAATTAATTTGGTTATGAAATTGCCTACTGCAATATTTAGTATAGGATATCTATTAAAAAATATTAAGTTATCTCCTTCCATTGGTTCTAAGGATAAGAGGAAGTTGAAGGGGTCCCAAAGATCAATAAGAATAGTTATCTTCCATAAGGTGGACACAATCTGGAGGGAGATAATAAATATATCACACAGTATTCTAGGTACTTTGGCCTTCATGGAAAATATATTTTAGTAGTGAAGCAAATGATAAACAAGTAAACAAAAATATATGTATATATGTGTATATGTGTATGTGTATACTTCAAATAGTGGGAAATGCTACCAAAAATCAGAGAGAAGGTATATAAAGTAACAGTAGTAGTGGGGAAGGGTAGTTAGTTAAGTTTCTCCATAAAGAGGCATTCAAGCAGAGATATGAAGTCTGTGATGGAGTTGGTAATGAGGGGAAAGGAATGTGAAGTGTGGGCTAATAGGACCTCATGGTCTCAGGATCAAAACTGGCATATAGGCGTAGTGAGATGTCCTGATTTTAATTTTCACATCACTAGTGTTCATTGTTGGGTAATCTTTCCCATGATTAGGGATGGCAAAAGAGACCAAACAGAGGGAACCATTTTTAAATCCTAACTCAAAGGGTTGGTCAGTGGTAAGTATCATTCCTGGGATTAAAGGCAGAACAGAACTGGCAGATTCCATCTCAGATTAATCCTTTGGCAAGACTCTTCCCAGCTCTTGGGAAGTCCACTGAGCATGATTAGTGTGCTCAGCATAGAAAATCTGAGCCAAAGGTGTCAAGGAAAAAGATGGTATTTGTGGAGCAATGTTCTGGAAATCTGCCTCTATATTGAGATGAAAAGAATCATGTCCTGGATCCTCCAAGTCAACTGCTCCAATCAGAATTTTATTTGAAGTATGAGGGCCATGGAGGAAAGAATGACAATGACAGTATAACTTACGTAGTGGTAAAAGTCTTGGACCAAGAATGAACTGTGTCCTTGTCCCAACTCTATTACTGGTTTACTTGGTGATATTCTATTTCTCTGTCTGCAAATACTCCCTGACCCACAGGGCTGGCCTCTGGTGATGTGAAATTCAATTCAACATATACTTGTTGACCTTTATTATGTGCCAGGCAGTGGTATACATCTGGGGATGCAGCAAGGAGATTACATTTCAGTGACGGAGTCAGACAATAAAAAACGATATGTGAGTAGCATAGATAGTATATTAGATGGTGGTAAGTATTATGAAGAAAAATAAGTAGGGAGTATGAGGGAAGGGTCAGATTTTAAATAAGATGATCAGAGAAGGCCTCAATGAAAACAGGAAATATAGGTTAAGACACTAATAAAATGAAGAAGTAAGCAATTGGCTTTCTGGGGATAGATCATTGCAACAGAAGAAACAGAAAGAACAAATGTCTTGGTTCAGGAATATACCTGGGATGTTTATGGAACAAGAAAGCCAGCTCATAAGCAAGCAGAAAAGTAATGGAGTAGGGTGGGGGGAAATATGCTAAGAGAAGTAACCAAATCTATTCGACCTTGGAGGCCACTATGAGGACTTTGACTTTTAGTCAGTGTGAAATGACTGATTTATGTTTTAACATGATGTTTATAGTTGCTATTCATCCACAGTGTGAAATAGGGCAAGGGTGGGAGAAAGGAGACTGGTTAGGAGAGTATACCTTCTGTTTACCTCTTTCTGTGCACTTAGCCTCTCCTTGATGGTCATATACTTCCTTTCCAACCCCACTTCCATTGCTCTTAAGCTTCAAATTCTCTCATGTGTTCAATCTAATCTCCTAATTTCCTCAGGAAAATGGATAATAAACTCATCTACTTTGAAGTATAAATGATTTGTAAGATGTTTTATAAGCAGAGTGTCTAGTTTAAACAAAAGGAATGATACTCGAATTGTATAATTTCAGGCATAAGTGCACAAGTACTTTATTTGGGTCAGTGAGTCTTTTGAAAAATAACTAAAATGACTTTGTACAGTTACCTAGATACTCTGGATAATCAGGCAAGCCTTAGTTCAATCCTTTTGTAATAGGAGGTAAGTTATACAAACAGAAAGGAAAATATAACACCAGGCTTGCTTATCCTTTCATAGAATGATAAAATACCATATTCATATGCCCTATTCTTTTTTTTTTAAGATTTTATTTATTTGTTTGTTTATTTATTTATTTATTTACTTAAGAGAACACCAGCAGAGAGAGGGACAGAGGGATAGGGAGAAGCAGACTCCCTGTTGAGCAGGGAGCCCAGTGCGGGACTTGATCCCGGGACCCTGGGATCATGACCTGAGCCAAAGGCAGACACTTAACCAACTAAGCCACCCAGGCGCCCCTCATATGCCCAATTCTAATCCAATCACTCACTAAATTATTATAGATTCCACCTCTTTAGTCTCTCCTGTTGTCATCCTATGGTTAAGATTTCATTTTTGGCTTGAAAATTGATTTCATCTCCTAATTTGTTTCCAGCATTTAGGGCTTAATCTCCATTCTCCTACCCTATCCAATTTCCAAATCAGAATGATCTTCCAAAAGTGCAAGTAGTGTCATTTCCCTGTTTAAAACTCTTCAGTTGCTCACCAGTGCTCTCACTTAAACACAATCCAACACCCTTGGTCAGACACATGAAGTCCTTTAGGAACTGGTCTCTCCATCCCTCTCCAACTAATTCCCTAACCATTCTGCCCCCTACATTTGCTGCTGTAGCCACATTCCATGCTATCGCTTTCCTCTGGGACTTGGTACTTTCTCTCTTCTCTTTCTGGTAAAAAGTTTTATTCTCTTTACTTCCATACTTATCCTCAAAATTCAAACAACGAACTTCTTCTCACCCTTCAGAGTTCAGTGTAGATGGCCCTTCCCTGAAAAGCCTTCCCTAATGCCTATGACTTAATTTGATGCTTTTCCCAAGGGTTCCCACAGCAATCTTCTCTGGTATTTTCATTTTACAAAGCAAAGGGATTTTCTGTTATTTGCTGGTTTGTCCTCCTCATTTGATTTTGAGACCATAAGGGCAGAGATCTTGCTTATATCTGTGTCTGTGATACTTAAGAGAGAGCTTAATATATAATGGAACCTCAATAGGTGATTGAATGCATAAATGAAAGCCATATGTGGAATTTCTTACAAAAGTCCAAAACATGAAACAAGGGAAAATCGTATTACTGGTCTCCAAACAAATGAATTGCTAGAGAGAAATACAACTATTTCTGATACTGAGACCAAAAGGGAAGTTTCTCTCTTGAGTCTTCACAGAAACTGCACTAACAGTACAATAGGTTTAGATCCTATGTAAAAAGAAGTAAATAAATTGGTTAGTATAAATCGGTGCTACTCATCTTTAGCTTATTGAAGTTAGGGAGGCTGGACAGGATGATATCTTCAGTTCTTTTTTAGTTTTAAGCAGTTTTTAAACAGTAATAATCATTCTAGTGCAATTCTCTGCAAAAAGTTCACATATTCATTTGTAGGTGATTTTCTAAAACACAAATATGCGCTAAAAATTTTTTAAACATAGTAGTTGTCTAATTCAACATTATTTTATATCAATAATTCTTCATTGTGAAATAGAGGATTATTACATGCAGTTGTCTAAAGCTAGGTAATTTTAAGAAAAGTAAAAGAAATAGTTCATGATTATGAAAATGCAGTACAAAAAGCCCAGTTTAAAATAAGCATAATATTAAGTTTTAACATTTTCTCAAGCCCATTACATAATAAACATGTTTTTCAATTAAGTGACAGACTCTTTAGTTTCTAAAAAACGAAAATAGCCACTGGCTTCTTTTTATGTTTTTAAAAACTTTATTTGAAAATAGCAGTCATAGGTCAATTATTTTTTTTTTCTTTTGTGAGTTACGAATAAATGATTTAGGGGCACCTGGGTGGCTCAGTAGTTAAGTGTCTGCCTTCGGCTCAGAGCATGATCCCGGCGTTGTGGGATCAAGCCCCACATCAGGCTCCTCCGCTGTGAGCCTGCTTCTTCCTCTCCCACTCCCCCTGCTTGTATTCCCTCTCTTGCTGGCTGTCTCTCTCTCTCAAATGAATAAATAAAATCTAAAAAAAATAAAATAAAATAAATGATTTAGTTATTTCAGGTTTCCATTAAATTTTTAGGGTTTAATTGCATTTTTCTTTCAAGCCTTGGGACTTCTTATCCAGTGTGACCCCAGCGTGCCTTCATGACCTATTTCTATGCTCTTTGGGCTCTATGGGGGATATTTCTGAACTCACGGTTGGCTCCCTTCTGAGATCTCTGTCTTTGTAATAGAAGACAGTGAACTGCAATTCCATTTCTGGGTATTTATCTGGAGAAAATTAAACCACTATCTCAAAAAGATACCTTGATCCCCATGTTCATTTCAGTGTTACTTACAATGGCAAGACATGGAAACCACCTAAGTGTCCACTGATGGATGAATGGATAAAGACAGCGTGATGGATATACATGCACATGTGCACACGCATGCACACACACACACACACACACACACACACACACAGGGATATTATTCAGACATAAAAAAGATAATCCGGTCATTTGTGACAACATGAGTAGACCTTGGCAGCATTATGCTAAGTGAAATAAGACAGGCAGAGAAAGACAAATACTATATGATCTCACTTACTTGTGGAATCAAAAATTAAAAAAATGAAAAAAGAGCTCATAGATACAGAGAACAGATTATCAAATGTGAGGATAGTGAGGGTGAACAAAATGGGTGAAGGGGGTTAAAAGATATAGACTTAGGTTTATTGGATAGATAAGTCATGGGGATATAATGTATGTTGTGGTGACCATAGTTAGCAATATTGTATTGTATATTTGAAAGTTGCTAAGAGAGTAGATCTTAAAAGTTATCATCACAAGAAAAAAATTATAGTTATTTATGGTGATGTATGTTAATTAAACTGTTGTAATAATTTTGTAACATATACAGATATCAAATCATTATGTTTTATATCTAAAATTAATGCAATGTTATATGTCAATTATATCTCCATTAAAAATAGTTAAAATGTTAAAAAAAAAATAAGAGAGTAAACCGAATACTGCATTTGGAGTCATTCAACAGATGCGAGTTTTAAGCCCAAATTGTCCTCTAAATTGCTGTGTAAATTTGGGTGAGGCACATCATACCTCTAGGTCTATTAAAGGAGATGTTTGAATTAGATGTTCCCTAAATTTCATTCCATCTTTACTGTCCTAAATTGTGTGACTTTATGATTTGTACAAGAAACTTCAATTCTTTCTACAAATCTTCTAGCTGGTCATTTCCTGTACTAGATGCCTTGAGCCATGTGTACTTCTCTGATTCCTTAAAACTAGTGAGTACTGATATCTGATATTACTGGTGCTTGGGTCCCCTTTTTAGGACAAGGCAATGTGGGGTCAAAGGATAAACTAAAAGAGGATGCACACCTTTCAGTCATCAAACTCTTTACTGCCTAATATCATCCACCATGTTGGAAGTTAGGTTATGCCCCTTTAAATTATCATTTAAATCTATTTGAATTTGTAGACATGAGATAACAGGGATGGGATGGATTTAACATTTTTCTGCTATTTACTCTCATTCTGACCAAGAAGTTGCTAAGCGCAGAAACTCGAATTAATTGAATGTATTGTTTCTGTAGCAGTAGGTTCCATGACCTAAAGTATATTCTTATTCAAAAGCTACCAAGTGTGGTATACTTGTTGCTGAATTTATTTTCAGCCTGACCTTCTGAAATAAAACGTTCTGTATCACATCAGTATTATCAACTCTGGCTTCATGTATTTTGAGAATTTCTTTCTCCTGAATTTAGCACAACAAACTTGGAGGGGTTTTGGAATTTAAAGACATGAAGATTTCTGTATCAAGGAAAAAATGTTTCCCATTAGGTACTTCATGTTAATCAAAAGCAGATCATGGTGACTAAATTTGTTTCCTTACTCCAAACATTGATCTGATGAAGATACTGAATTATTATGGATAATATAATCCATTGAATAATATAGACAAGCTAATCGATAGCTATCTAACCTAGTAAGTTCCTCAGGTGGTAAGACTCCCTAACTCTTGATGTGTATATATCTACACATCAGTAACATTAACCTTAGATTTTATTGATATGGCAAAATAAAATTCATGTAATCAAATAAATAATATATTAATAATCTTAGAGTGAAATGCTCTAGAGAGAAGGAGAAGAAAGAGGAAGGAAGAGTGCCTTTTTCAGAAAAGCAAAAGCCTTCCCAGAGGTTTTCACATCACTTCCCAAAGGAAACAATCTCTGAGGATAAGATGGAGGGTGTGGGTGGGGAAGCAGGCATCAAGAGACATAGGTGCCATTCTCATGCATTAGGATTTACTCTAGACCTGTAGATATTGATTCAAGCCTTTTGGAATTCTACTTGTATCACCATGAGGCTGGTTTTATAAAATGAATCAGAGACATTTCTATGTCCATAGATGGCCTGGAATAATTCCTATACCATTTGATTTACTTATTCTTTAAGTGCTGACTTCAAACCCAGTGTTCCTGATACCATTATTAAGCTATTACAAGAGAATGTTTGGTACAGTGAGTAAAAGCAAGGAGGAAAAGAATAGACCATATACTGGGTCACAAAACAGGTCTCAACCGATACCAAAAGACTGAGATTATTCCTTGCATATTCTCAGACCACAATGCTTTGAAACTCAAACTCAATCACAAGGAAAAATTTGGAAGAAACTCAAACACTTGGAAACTAGGAACCATCCTGCTCAAGAATGATTGGGTAAACCAGGAAATTAAAAATCAGTTAAAAAAATTTCTGGAGACCAATGAGGGTGAAAACACATCAGTCCAAAACCTATGGGACACTGCAAAGGCAGTCCTAAGGGGAAAATACATAGCCATCCAAGCCTCACTCAAAAGAATAGAAAAATCTAAAATGCAGTTTTGATATTCTCACCTCAAGAAGCTGGAGCTGGAACAGAAGAACCAGCCCAACCCATGCGTGAGAAGGCAGGTGATCAAGATTAGAGCAGACACAGAGATCAATGAATTAGAAACCAGGAGCACAGTAGAGCAGATCAACAGAACTAGAAGCTGGTTCTCTGAGAGAATAAATAAGATCGATAAGCCACTGGCCAGACTTATTCAAAAAAATAGAGAAAGAACCCAAATTAATAAAATTATGAATGAAAGGGGAGAGATCACAACCAACACCAATGAAATAGGAAGGATCATTAGAAACTTTATCAACAGCTTTATGCCAATAACTTAAACAACCTGGAAGAAATGGATGCCTTCCTGGAAACCTATAAACTACCAAAACTGAAACAGGAAGAAATTGATTATTTAAACAGACTGATTAATTATGAAGGGATTGAAGCAGTGATCAGAAACCTCCCCAAAAACAAGAGTCCAGGGCCTGACGGATTCCCCAGGGAATTCTACCAAACATTCAAACAAGAAATAACACCTATTCTCCTGAAGCTGTTTCAAAAAATAGAAACAGAAAGAAAACTACCAAACTCATTTTATGAGGCCAGTATTACCTTGATCCCCAAACCAGGGAAAGACACCAACAAAAAGGAGAATTACAGACCGATATCCCTGATGAATATGGAGGCCAAAATTCTCAACAAGATCCTAGCTAATAGGATCCAACAGTACATTTAAAGGATTATGCATCAAGACCAAGGGTGATTCAATATTCGCAAATCGATCAGTGTGATAGATCATATCAACAAAAAAAGAGTCAAAAACCATATGTTCCTCTCAATTGATGCACAAAAAGCATTTGACAAAATACAGCATCCTTTCCTGATTAAAACCCTTCAGAGTGTAGGGATAGAGGGTACATTCCTCAAGTTCATAAAAACCATCTATAAAAAGCCTGCAGTGAATATCATTCTCAATGGGGAAAAGCTGAAAGCCTTTCCCTTAAGATCAGAAACACAACAAGGATGCCCACTCTTGCCATTATTATTCAACATAGTACTAGAAGTCCTTGCAACAGCAATCAGACAACAAAAAGGGATAAAAGGTATCCAAATCGGCAAAGAAGAAGTCAAACTGTCTCTCTTCGCAGATGACATGATACTCTATATGGAAAACCCAAAAGAATCCACCCCCAAACTACTAGAAGTTATAGAGCAATTCAGTAATGTGGCGGGATACAAAATCAATGCTCAGAAATCAGTTGCATTTCTACACACGAACAATGAGACTGAAGAAAGAGAAATTAGGGAATCCATTCCATTTACAATAGCACCAAAAATCATACGTTATCTCGGAATTAACTTAACCAGAGACGTAAAGCACCTATATTCTAGAAACTACAAATCACTCTTGAAAGACATTGAAGAAGACACAAAAAGATGGAAAAATATTCCATGCTCATGGATTGGAAGAATAAGCATAGTTCAAATGTCTATGCTACGCAGAGCAATCTATACTTTCAGTGCCATCCCGATCAAAATACCAATGACATTTTTCAAAGGACTGGAACAAACAACCCTTAAATTTGTGTGGAATCAGAATAGGCCCCGAATCTCCAAGGAATTTTTGAAAAGGAAAAACAAAGCTGGCGGCATCAGGTTGCCGGATTTCAAGCTATACTACAAAGCTGTGATCACAAAGACAGCAGGGTACTGGCACAAAAACAGACACATAGACCAATGGAACAGAATAGAGAACCCAGAAATGGACCCTCGGTTCTTTGGGCAACTAATCTTTGACAAAGCAGGAAAAAACATCCAGTGGAAAAAAGACAGTCTCTTCAATAAATGGTGCTGGGAAAATTGGACAGCTATATGCAAAAGAATGAAACTTGACCACTCTCTCACACCATACACAAAGATAAACTCCAAATGGATGAAAGACCTCGATGTGAGACAGGAATCCATCAAAATCCTAGAGGAGAACATACACTGCAACCTCTTTGACATCGGCCACAGTACCTTTTTTCATGACACATCTCCAAAGGCAAGAGAACAAAAGAAAAAATGAACTTGTGGGACTTCATCACGATAAAAAGCTTCTGCACAGCCAAGGAAACAGTCAAAAAAACTAAGAGGCAGCCCACAGAATGGGAGAAGATATTTGCAAATGACACTACAGATAAAAGACTAGTATCCAAGATCTACAAAGAACTTCTCAAACTCAATACACGTGATACAAATAATCAAATCAAAAAATGGACAGAAGATAAGAACAGACGCTTTTCCAATGAAGACATACAAATGGCTAACAGACACATAAAAAATGTTCAAAATCATTAGCCATCAGGGAAATTCAAATCAAAACCACCTTGAGATACCACCTTACACCAGTTAGAATGGCAAAAATGGACAAGGCAGGACACAACAAATGTTGGAGAGGATCTAGAGAAAGGGGATCCCTCTTACACTGTTGGTGGGAATGCAAGTTCGTACAGCCACTTTGGAAAACAGCGTGGAGGTCCCTTAAAAAGTTAAAAATTGAGCTACCCTATGATCCAGCAATTTCACCACTGGGTATTTACCCCAAAGATACAGATGTAGTGAAGAGAAGGGCCATATGCACCCCAATGTTCATAGCAGCATTGTGCACAATAGCTAAATTGTGGAAGGAGCCGAGATGACCTTCAACAGATGACTGGATTAAGAAGATGTGGTCCATATACACAATGGAATATTACTCAGCCATCAGAAAGAACGATTACACAACATTTGCAGCAACGTGGACGGGACTGGAGGAGATTATGCGAAGTGAAATAAGTCAAGCAGAGAAAGACAATTATCATATGGTTTCACTCATTTATGGAACATAAGAAATAGCAGGAAGATCGATAGGAGAAGGAAGGAAGGAGTGAACGGGGGGTAAACAGAATGGGGAATGAACCATGAGAGACTGTGGACTCTGGAAAACAAACTGAGGGCTTCAGAGGGGAGAGGGATGGGGGATTGGGATAGGCTGGTGATGGGCATTAAGGAGGGCACATATTGCATGGTGCCCTGGGTGTTATATGCAAATAATGAATCATGGAACTTTATATCAAAAACTGGGATGTACTGTATGGTGACTAATATAACAAAATCAAAATTATATTAAAAAAAAAAGCAGGGAGGAAAGACTTCAGCTATCTAACCCTGGTGGTCCTGTAAATCCTGGTTCTGGTTGTTTTTGAGGAGAAAGCACAACTACATCCAGAAATCTCACATGGAGATTAAAATGGTAGTTGAAGATGTTATAATTTATGGTTAGACTGGTTGTGGGATGTGTGAGAGAGAAAATATTCAGGAATTACTTTAAGATTTCTGACCGAAGCAACTAGAATGGAATTATCAACTGTAATGAGGAGGACTATAGAAGAGACAGTATGTGTTAATGCTAGGTCTCATGAGATGAATTGTACATCATTCCATGCCCATCCATGGCTTGGGATAGATGCAACACCATCAGATTCATGTCTTCTTTACATTCCCTCCAACTCAGCTTTCAAAACCTGTTCCTGGTACCATTTATAGAGAATAAACCTCTCTTCGAAGCATAGAAACATCCAAACCATTTGAAGTAAGGGACTTCCATCTCAAGAAAAACATTCAAGTACAAATCATGGGTGAGGAATTTAGGAATAATGACAAAGTTGCTACTATGAAAATTCAACAAATCTTCCCCCCTTAAATAAACCTCAGTTTGATGACTTATCCAAAAAGCCATGAGATTTTGCAGACATTTATGCATTGTATAAGACAACAGCTTGGTTCTGTGAAATTTGGTTATGACCTGTTCCAAAGATAAAGAGTACACTATTTAAATAGATTACAGTGTCCGTGGAAATTGTGCAGTACAGTGGTCTTGATCTGATCATAATCTTACTTTGATTTAGAAGATCTGTGGAGAGAGTAAATTGTGAGCTTGTGCAGGTGGTGATTGTAATGAAGAGCCCAATGTGGATACCTTACTTAAAATCTTGTGACTAAAATAGTAGATGAATAAAAAGTTTAAAAATTATAAAAACTCTCTAGAATATTTCCATTAATTCCCCTTTTGGACCAGAACTACTGTGTGACATGGATACCCTAAGCTATAAGGAAAACCAGGATTTTTCTTTTTTCTTTTCTTTTCTTTCTTTCGTTTTCTTTTCTTTCTTTTTTTCTCTTTCTTTCTTTCTTTCCTTTTTTTTTTTTTTTTAGCTGGGAATACTGATGCTCCATAGAGATGACTCAGTAACAGAGAGGAGAATGGATAATTTGGTAGGCAACTAGCACTAATAGTGTTTGCCACACATACCACTTTCTTACATTATATAAATGAACTTGGTCAACTCTTTGTCTTCTTTACAAAAAAGCATTCAGATACCAGCAAAGAATTCCAGTTAGTATTTGAGAAGTTGCCCAATAATGACACATTTTGATATACAATTCATTTTGTTGCGATGAAGCAATAAAGACTTGCAAAACTGCAATAGTTGCAATAGGCAATGGATTGTGAGAACTTTTTGATATCCCTTTAGAATAAATCTTTTATTCTTAACTTTGATTTTACAAGTTCACTCATTGGGAGTGACTCATGCTGAACCAACTCAAAGAATCACATATTTAAACACATTAATTTTTTTATTAATATAAAATGGAGAATACATTCTAGTGACCAAAGTTACCATTATCCAAGGTACCTTTAAACATGGTAATATATGCAAAATACTTAAAACAGTATTTTGTTTTTGTTAGTCTCTCAATAATGTCTCTTCCCTTTTCCATCCTCAGCAAGTCCTAGGATGCCTGAAAAGCCAAATTAGAAATAAGATTGTTTAGGGGCACCTGGGTGGCTCAGTTGGTTAAGCATCTGCCTTTGGCTCAGGTTATGATCCCAGGGTCCTGCAGTGGAGCCCCTCAGTAGGAGCCTGCTTCTCCCTTTCCCCGCTCCACCCCCTGCTCCTGCTCTTTCTCTCTATCTAACAAATAAATAAAATCTTAAAAAAAATAAGACTGTTTACAAATACGGAATCAGAGCAAAAGGAAATAGTTGGAGATGGATGGTATAAGCCACGCGGAGTCTAGAGACGTCATTATTCCAGAGTACATTAATTTGATGAACAAAATGCATATTTTCCATATGATCTCAGTCCCCCCTCTGCCTCTTGCCCTGCTCCTCTCTCCCTCTCGCTATATTTATCTCTTCCTCTCTTTCCATTTGAAGATAAAATTTGACAAATGTTGCTTTCTGGTCTCTGATTTCTAAAAACACATGCTAATCAACATTTTATATCTAGTTACAAAATTTCTTTATGATTTATTTTTTCCAGCTTCAGACCTGTTTCTTTTTAAATGGATCCCTTTCTTTTCAGGGACACTTGTCTCTTGCCAATCTGGAGAAAATATCCCAACCTGTTGGCAGCACACTTATAATCATATATTTTTTTTAAATCTTATATTATTTCCAGGGAGAATGAATGCTACCTACTTTTTCTTTCATTTTATTACTTTACATTCAGAAAATGACATTTTCTATCCTGGCTTTTGATTCCAGAAATTTTCCTGATTAGAGCCCTGAATTCCCTGCTTAAAAATCTCAGAAACTATCTAATGTTTAATCTTAGAAAAGTTCCACTAATGAACTGAAGATTGACATAGTAATTGTTGTTCCAATGGGAAAAACACTCAAGGGGGGGAGGGGTATGAGTTTCTCTTGTTTCATTTCAATAGTAGCAATCAAACTTCTAATTAAAATTAGTCACTCAATTGCTTTCTAAATGATTCTGGTGACTTCATTAATCTGCAGTGATGAGCTACCTCTGTAGTATTTAATATCCTGAGAAGACAAGCCATATATCAAGCATGAGTCAAATTTCAGTCATCCTTCTGATATTTCTGGACACTGGGAATCCGTTGCTTCTCTTTTATGATAAGGGCATATTTTCAGACATGGTTCATGTCCTAAGTATACTGAACACTAGTCTAACATTGTAAACTCCCAGAGGGCAGACACCAGTGGCAGCTATAAAGCATTTTAGCTCACTCAAAGGAGCACTAAGAGGAGGTGATAAAGCTGCTCATCAGCTCTCTCAGTCACTTTGCTGAAATTCCTTGGTGTTAAGGGTGAAGAGGTCGCCCTCAGAGGCAAGTAGGATCTGTTTAATCTTTGAGGTGAGAGTTGCCCTCTTGTAGGCATCATGTCTCTTAAGGACAATTTTCTTTCTTTTCTTTTTAAATTCTTGTTCTTTTTTTCTTTAGTCACTTGAAAGAGAGAGTGCAGGAGAGAGAGCATGAGTACTGGGGAGGGGCAGAGGGACTCAACTATTCCTATATATCACTTAAATAATTAAGAGTCAGGGCCAAACTTAACATGTTCAAAAGTCAACTCTATTTTTATTTCAAAATATGCTTGTCCTCCAGGGATCCCAGTTATCCATGTCAGAAAGTTGAAAATGCTTCTTCAATTCCTTCCTTTCTGCACCACCCACATTCAATCAATGACCAAGTCTTGATTCTTCTGTCTCTATTACATTTCTCTTTCCTCTCCTTTACTTATTCTTGACACTTCCTTTATTCAAGCTATCATCACCATCAAAGATGGATCTTGATGGCTGCTCCTTAAATACCCTCTTCCTCTTCCTAATAGTAATCTAAATCTTGTTTATACATCCTACCTCTATATGGCCTGGGTAACTCAGGGGAAGGTCATTCAGTTCTCAGCTTCAGGGGCAGGTCTGAGCAATCCAATATCTATACTCCTTACCCCAGTGATTGGTTGAGGAACCTAGATTTCTGCATTCATGAACAAAAGATTGGATCAAGAGCACACAATCCATTTTGCCAGTGAAATGTGAGGGGATTATTTCTGGGTTGTTGTAGTGATGATATAAAGCCTGGATCCTCTTACCACCAAGAGAGGTCAACCAAAGGATGAAGCATAGCCAAGGGAAGAGAAGAAAAGTAGTTCTGGGACCTTGCATTAAGCCATATTTGAAGTTCACCCTACTTCACTCCTTTCATTACATGAACCAGTAAGTTTATGTATTGATTAACTGAATTTGACCAGGAGTTTCTCTTATTTACAACATAGAAATTCTAACTACTAACATTTTCTCTTGCCAGCGTTATTGCAATGATCTGGCAACTCATTTCTCTATCTGTGGTATAGACCCTTTCATTTGCCCACTCTCCTGACAGGGTGATCTTTCAGAAAACCCCACAGATCTATTCATATGCTTCCTACTTAATCCCCTACCATGGTAACCTATTATCTTCAGAATAAATTAAACCACTTTAGCATGACACACAGAGTCCCACATTATTGGATTTTTTTTCTGCCTCCTCAGCCTCATATCTCATTTCTTCCCAATGCGAATTCTATGTACAACTGTGCCTAAATACTTTTGGTTCCTGAAATAGAAAGTCTTTATCACTCACTTCTCTGTTTTTGTGCATGCACCTTCCTTATCTTAACAATCAGGTAATTCCATTGTATTCAGCAACTACCTACTTTGAACCTACATTGTACCCAAATACGATAATGTGCTGGCAAAACGCCTCCCCTCATTGTTTACCTGGTGATGTTCTACTGTAAAACCCATCTGCTCCTCAGAAGACTTTGTGCTTTCTCCCTTGTTTAATGTCTCTCTTTCTGTTGGCACTTACCACATTCTGTTGCAGTGGTTTGTTATAAATGTTCTCTACTTAGTTCCCCCCTTGAAGTCAAGAGCTATTCCTTATTCATCTCCATATTCTCAATTCTAGCATCGATGTTATTTATGGACTTAAGAAAGCAGAGAGCCAGATTATTAAAATTGTGAAGTATATTAGATATCAGCTAATCCTAATGTTCAGTGAGGGAGGTGACCTTCTACCTGATGAAAATTGACATCTAATACTTCGCTTCCATGTAAGAGAGGTCACAGCAAGAAAAGGGGTGTGAGTGACTGGGAGAGCATGTGCAGACCCAAGGGATGTTCATGTCTCAGCCCTGCAGTTCACTGTTAGATGGAGAAGTGGGGTTGTTTTGCCAACACTTCTGATGTTTGTTCAAAAAAACAAGGAAACCTATTGTACAGGTCAATAAAGTAGGTGGATCTCACATCTGTAGGATGAATATGCTCATGACTTAATAGCACGATTTATTCCAACCCCTTCATTTTAAGGTAAGGAAGCAACATCAGGATGTTTCCCCTAAGAAGCCCCTCAATCCAGGGTACATGCTTCTTCTATATGCTTTTATGGCCCCTGTGCCCTTAACTCAATGTTTTAAAGCAGGCTTCTCTCCCTCCTCCATTACAGTACCTGTTTTCTGAGTACTGGGAGTACTTGTCTTTCATCTTTCACAGGACCAGATACTGAGTAAATGCTTAGTAGATACTCCTTGAATGAACACTGAATGGAAATCATGCTCCTGGAAGACAGCATTTGACTCTTGATATCACCATTGCCTTTAATGTGTAACTTTGTAGATTTACCTCACAGGGCATTTAATAAAGCTTTCTGTGCTGAGTCCTTAGAGGTTGGAAGTGGGATAGATAGGGGCTACTAAAATACTAGGAGAGTTATGTAGACCACAATCTCTATTACCAGGCATAAAGGTGAAGTAGAACAACTGTGCAAAGAGGAAGGAACATTAGTTATGGAGGGGAGTGTGGAAAGCTTTCTAAACTGAATGATCAAGGGTATGTAGGATTTTGACAGGTAGAGAATTAGCTGTTGGTTTGGGGAGCTGGTGTACAGTCTCCAGCGAGCCCTGGTCATGTACTGACAGTGTCTTGCTGCTTTCATTTTTCGCTTCCATGCGCATCCCTGTATTGATTAGCTTAGATGCAGAGTCCTTCTCCAGAGTTTAATGCAAGATCCTAAAGCAAAACATCCTTCAGATAGAGCCATTTTCTTTCCAGTCTATGATTCTGGACTTGGGAGAATGCAGTGAAAACAAATAAAACACAAAAACACAAGATAAACGAAAATACCACCAACAAAATGAAAGTCCCAGAGATTCTAGGGACTATTGCTAGATGATGTGTAACCCAAATTCCACCTTCAGGTGAATTTCAGAATATCATAAAAGGAAGCTGCTCCTCTCTGCAGGAGCAGATTCTTGCCATTGAGTGGAGAATTCTTCCTGTCCTGAATACTGAGGAAGCTGGCTGTAGTTGCACATTTATCGGAAATGCTCTGAATAGTAAGACTTGATTGCCATCCTTAAGGAGGTTGTGAGGCCAGCTAGTGTCTTATGTAATAATAACCAGGTATCATCATTGCACACCTATTGTGTTCCAGGCTGCTTCTATTATTATTATTTCACCTAGTAGGCTTTCAGAGTAGGTGTTTTTCTTTGCCATTTATAGAAGAAGAAACAAAGACACAGAGAGGTTGAGGCGCTTGAGAAGTGCCACAGAGCCAGAATATGGAGGAATTGAAAATTGACTTCAGCTGTAAGTGACTTTTTAAAACTGTAGTTCTTTCCATTATACCTGGCATAGGAGGAGGTGTGTAAAGACTCCAGATCAAAACCTCAGGGTTTGAGACAGCTCTGTCCTTTGTTAAAAGAGAAACTCTCCTCATAACACTTGTTTTCTTTGATCCTAATACCCTAAGTGGGGATAATAATAACCCTACCTCTGCCTACTTTGCCGTGCTCTGGTTGTGCTCAAATAAGATTGTATAGTGTCAGATTAATAACATAAATATTAATCATTGAGTTGTTTGGGAGAATGGAACTGGTGGTAATCATGAGACTCCTTCTCATTTTCTTTTGAAGATGATGTTTTTCCAATAGTTTGGTGTAGTGTGATTGATGGTTAAGAGCACAGCCTTTAGAATCGGGTATATTTGTAATCCAATCCTGGGTTTACCTACTTTATATTAGCTGGAAAAAGAAGAATAATAGCCCTCAATGTTAACCCCCAGAACCTGAAATATGTTAGGTTGTATGGCAAAGGGGATGTAAAGCTGCAGAAGGAATTATGGTTGCTAATTGGCTGACTTTAAGATGGGGGGATTATCCTGGATTATCTAGGTAGAACCAATGTAATAATAAGGATTCTTCTACGTGGAAGGAGGCAGAAGAGCCAGAGTTGAGAAAAAGATGTGATCATGAAAGCAAAGGTCAGAATGATGAGGTTGCTGGCTTTGAAGATAAAGTAAGAGGGCGATGAGCCAGGGTATGTAGGCAGCCTCAAAAAGGTGGGAAAGGCAAGGAAGTGGATTCCCAGAGCTTCCAGAAAGAAGTGCAGTAGCCCTGTTGACTCCTTGATTTTAGTCCAGTGAGATGTGGACTTATACAGAACTATAAGAAAATAAATTAGTTTTGTTTTAAGCTACTAAGTTTATGGTAATTTGTCAAAGCAGCCACAGAAAACTATACACTAGCTCTGTGACCTTGGACAAATTACCAAACTTCTCTGAGTCTTACCCGTATGACATAATAAATAACCAACCAGTAAAAAGAAGGCTTGCTATTATGATTAATATCATATAGATAATACAACTGAACTCTCAATAGTTTTAATGGACAGTAGAATCCTGTCTTAATTATAATTAGGATCAATCTTGATTTTCATGTTTATGTGGTGATATTAACCCTGAGAAGCTCAGGGTAGAGACATCTGGCTGATTCATTGCAGGCATAGATGAAAACCTACTGCATCTTGCCACGTTAACTTATTGAGGTTTCTGCAGGAAATATCTGTTGCCTGGTTAAGGGACTGTTCCCTGCTTTGGAAGCCTAGGCAACTGCATATGTGAGAGTTTCTGGTTTCCTGGGATTGCAAATTAAATGTTAGGGAAAATAGAAATGCTTTAAAAGGATTCCAAGAAGTAGTGCAATGAATTAGATAAGAAGAAAGATCCTTCTTTGGCTTGGGAAGCCCTTTCATAGAAACCATTAATGGATAAGCCTTAGATGATAGCATCCACCTCATTCAGAGTTCCTTACGTATCATGATGGAAACTGGAAGTCATGCTGGATATGAGCCAAGCACCCCTTCTCTCCTGCATAAGATTCAGGGGTCAGAATAACCTGACTTTGTGCCATTGACAAGTTATTTAATTTCTCTTTAACATTCTATTTCCCCTTCTGTACTGTGGCACAGTTAGGGTAATACAAAGCACTGTGAAATTTAAATATGATCACGGCAACTATTTCTTGGTTGCTTACTATATGCAAGGAATTATTCTAAGTACTTCGTATGTTAAGTCGCATTTAGTCCTCATAGCAACATTATGAGACTTTCCAGTTTTATGAATGGGAATACTGAGACATAGGGAGCTTCATTTCCCAAGGTCACACAGCTGGTAAGTGGTAAACGCACTTAATCAACATGCTCAAATGCCTAAGAATTGGTATGTGGCATGGTAATGGCTCAGTAAATGTGAGCTGTTAATATATACCTACTCTGCAGTGTAGTTGTTAGAATTAACTAGGAAGTCTTTGGAGATTAAAAACAAGCATTTAAATATGTCTTATAAGTGAAATGCTGTTGCTTCTTACTCTTTCATGTACTCTTAGCTTGCCTGGGTTTTTGCCAATAGTTTCCTAACTCTGCTTCCTCCAACGTTCCTCCATTGTTCCCTGACCTCACAATGCTATGAGAGTGGTCCTTTAAAAATATAAACCAGAGGATGATGTTCCCTGACTGGAAGCATATATGCAATACATTCAAGTCCCATGTAGTACATGATAAAAGCCTTCCAACGTGATGTGGTAATGGTCATCTTTCCAATCCTATCTGGAACCCTATGTCCATAAATTGAGGCTCTGTTAAAATACTTTTTGTTCCCTTGTCGTATCTTATTATTTTTTAGCTAGGCATATTTGCACAAGTTATACCCAGAATACTCCTATTCCCTTTTCCTGCCAGGTGAACTCAACTCCACCTTCAAAACTTAGTGCCTGGACTGATACAACACTTTTAATGACTATTCTGTGAATCGTGTGAAGTGCCTGGTCTGCAAATAACATCTTTGCAAAAAGGAAACATCTCAACTTTTGTTTAGTGTCCTTATTTAGTTTCCTGGATCATCCAAATTTCCTCACTCAACTCGTTGTCCCTTGCTTTATTCATGTAAGCCCCCTTGGCCGTTCCCTTCCCTATGTCACCTTTATCCTTCTGCTTGGTACACAGTTCAGGTTCTCCTTACTCCAGGGTTCAGCTTCCTTCCCAGCCACATCCTTGTTCTACTTATTCATGAGCAATATCATGGTAAACACCTCTCCAGGCTTCCTCTGCCCTCAGGACATTCCTTTACCAAATGCCGCAAGTTAGGACCTAGCATCAAGGGTCACCTTCTTTGGATAAGCTTTTTCTAACCTCTCCAAAAATAGCTGTGCTCTCTTCTCCTAGTTTCTATAGAATCAGTTCACTATTATGATGTGTCTATTATACACTATTTTTATTCTAAATAACAGTAGACTAGGCCTCTGGAAAGCAGGAATAATGTTCTATTTAATCCTGTCCCAGGCCTTGCCATTTAGTCTTGAGTGAACCACTTAACCTTCTCTAACTTCACTTTCCTAAACTAAAAAACTCCAGTTGATACCTGATCTGGACATTGCCAACTTTCTTCTCTGAGGGCCAGATACGATCTTTTCTGGGTCTTGGCTAAAGTTTCTCAAAAGCCTGTTTTTGTTCTACCCCTTGGACATCACTAATTGGACTACTGCCTGGGAAGAACACAGTTCTACAGCCCTAAGCCTGGCTTCCTTCCACTACTCACCTACTGATCCTTCTAAGATTCCAGTATTTCTTCTAAGTCAGAGTTCACATGAGTTATGTGAGAAGGGATGACTCATGATTTTGCAAGGGTAGAAAAACTGAAGACAAGTAGCTAGATACTGATGTTTTATTCTTTCCTTTTCAAAGCCAATTTATAAATTCTGGTGATGCACTTATTGGCAAAAGTTCTCCCTTTGCTTTAATAAGCCCTATTTCTAAGTGCCAGAGATCATCACTACATCTAAAAGAAAGCAAGTTGTTTGATCATGTCCCTCAGATTGCTTGGTTCCTTCAAATGCCTTTAAAAAAATTCAGAGAGGAAAACGTGTTTTGTTTGAGACCTAGATATTGATATAGGCTATTAATCTGAAAATAACTTATACTAAGTATTGTTCATTGATACTATCCTTAAGTCCACCTGGTACCTAAATTCCTACTGTTAAATAAGGTTTTGTGGCCGACAAACTTCTAGAAGAGCCTTTATGTGATGGAAAGCAGTGTAACTATTAAAAGCAGGGAGTATTCGCTCATGACCACCTTTCCTTTTCTTTCTAAAGATACCTTTGAATGAAGCAGAGGAATTCATCTTTTGACATACCTTTCAATGCATAGATTGCCTCTTTCCACTGTGCCAAAAAGCAAACTTCAAGTCAGGGACCAGATTTCATCTGTAGAAATTACATTTCTCCTTCATTTGTAAGGCAGTTGAGAATTCAAAGGAAGTTTTTCCTCTAAGCACTGAATTCACAAAAGACCTTAAAAGGCAGCTTCTTAAAAGTTTTTCTAGCAAATTAAATTGTGAACTGGACTATGTGACTTATCATTACTTGCATACTTTAGCCTGTGTCCCTCTTGATAAGAACTGAGGGAAACTATGAATCACCAGCCCCCGCCCCCCCCCCCCAAATCCAACAGACTTAAGTAGCCACGTATAAGGATAAAGATGGGTAATAATGTAGTCCACAACAGACTATAAGACTATGTCAGGGAACTTTCCCTCTCTATATTATTCTTTTTACTCATTTTGGGCTTTAGATATTACTAGATGTTATTTTCCACCTGAAACTTGCTTCTTCTTAGGCTTTTGAATTCATATTATCATGCCTCACTTTTAAACTAGTTCATGTTCCTTGATGTACTTGATTTTTTGATGGCAGGGAAATCAGGATTATTTTCAACTTTTCCTTAACCCATGCTTTTTAGTCAGTCAACAAGTGCTGCCATGTTTGCATTTAAAATGTTCATACCCACCACTACCACTGCAAGACACATATTCTTCCAATTACATTGACAGTAATCTAATTCAGTGGTCAGTAAACAATTGCCCATGGGCCATGTCTAGCCTACCAACTATTTTGGTTTATGTAAGTTTTATTGGAACATAGCCATGTTCATTTGTTTATGTATTATCCGTGGCTGCTTGAGAGTTACAATGGCAGAGTTGAATAATTTCAATGCCTAAAATACTTACTATCTGGCCCTTTACAGAAACCATTGGCTGACCCCTGTTCTAGTTCATGCTCACGTCATCTCTCATCTGGGTAATTATAAACAGCCTTACACTTGGTATCCTTGCTGTTAGTCATTCTAACACCAGTCAATCCACCATGTTATTTTCTATCTCAAACTCTAGCAAATTCCTTCTAATCCTTCAAGAATCAGTTTACTTACACCCATTCTTTTACTCTGGCACAAGTGTAGGCACTGGAGATGCAGTGGTGGATAAGATAAACCAGATTGTTGCCCTCACAGCTTTTGTTCTTTATTCTAGAAGAACAGATAGGCAGTTAAACCAGCAATAATATAACAGTGTGGTCTGTGTTCCATCAGGTATGCTAATCTAGACAAACTGTCTAGATTCAAATACCAGTTCCATTCCATATCAATTGTGTGACCATGAGAAATTAACTAAACTTTAGCTTAATTTTTATATCACTACTCTGGTTTTGGTGATACAAAATGGGATAATCCATATCGGAAACATAAACTTGTATCTGGTACATTCTGAATAATTTTAAATAATAATTACTGGGAAAGTATAATTCTTTAGGAATATTGAGCAGGAAGATTTAAGCTAGTTTTGAATGTCAGAAATTGGCTGGTATGACTAATTTTTATATTGAGATCTCAAAGCAGAGTTAACAAGAAAAAGAGTAACAGTTTCTGAGAACAAGGAATGGCACATGTAAAAAATAGGAGGGGGAAATAGTCCTAATTCCCTGAATGCTAAATAATTGCTGTCAGGTCTATGCTCCCCGAAATACTTTGTTTATACTGCTAATATAGCTGTCATCACAATATATCAGTTGTATTTTTAAGGGAAAAAGCTATACATATATTTTCATCTTTGTATTTCCAGCACTTAGGAGAGACCTGACACACTACGCAAGTGCCCAAAAAGGATTGTCTAATGGGAAGCAGCATAGCTGAGTCAAACAGCATGATCTTTGGGATACTAAAAAGCTTATGCTTAATTCTGTTTCTGCCATTAAAGAGTGGATGACCTTGGATATATTAAATCTCTTTTGTGACCCCCCCCCCCCCAACTTAGCTCTGAATTGTGGAAAGGAGTACCTGCCACATAGACTTGAAGGGTTTAGAGAGCAAACATAAAACTCTCGTTTCTGCATATGGTAGATGTTTGATAAATGATAGTTGTTATTGCTAATGAAAGTTTTTATGCATTCTGACCCAGGGTTTTACCTCTAAAGGGAAATTAAAACTGAACAGCTGAGAGATACAAGCTGATTTCACAAATATTTAGTCAAAGCAAGCCTAATATCCAGTTGTATGCTTGCTTCTTTTCATTTCATCCAACAAATATTTATTGAGTATCTACTATGTGATGGGTACAGAGCAAGATGTCAGGAAATTTTCATTGGATAAGACATGCCCAGCCCCTGCCAAATTAAAGCATAAAATCTGATTTACTATGTGATTGTCAAGCGTATCAAACATTTTATCCTAGACCATTTTTCTGAGAGAATGCATGTTGGTGAGTAGCTGTATACATCTCCTATATAAAAGTTAGTGATCTCTTTCTAAGTGTTTTTAATTGAGGAGGTACTAGATGGCGCCAGATGTGCCATGTTTTATTTAACTGGGTCAATAAGAGTGAATGTTTGTTTTGTGTTTTGCAGCTTTTTTCCTACTTATATCCTCAGGAGAAGCCTATTCTAATATAGTAATTACTCTCCTCTCGCTTTGTTCCCACCAACTAACCTTATTGAAGGCACCTTTCCTTCCCATGCATAGATTTATATTTCCCTTTGCCACCTCCTTCTCACTTTTCTCTACGTCTGATAATATGACAATGAACTAATCAATAAATGTTTATCATTTGGCTAATATGTGTCCTGGAAAAGAAGGTAAAGATCGAAGAAAATAGCATATAATAAATTAGGTAAGATTGACATTCTACCATGATCTAGGGATTTTATATGATATCTAGTCCTCACAACAAATAATACAAGGTAGGGATTACTAAATTCATTTTGTGAGTGAAAAACTAAAACTCAGAGAAGTTAAGATATCTGGCCTAACTCATTCACTTGGTAAGAGGCTACACTGGGATGCTAATGTATAGCCACCTGACATTAAAGCCCACATATTTTCCAAGGTACAATACTTTATGTGGGAGGCAGAATAATGCCCCCTCCCCCAAAGGTCCATATCCTATATCCCAAAACTTATAAATTTAAAGGAGAGTTAATTTTTCAGATGGAATTATCCTGGATTATCTGGGTAGCCCAGTGTGTTCATAAAGTCCTTTAAAGTGGATGAAGTAGACAGAATAGTAGGTTAGAGTAATGTGATGTGAGAAGGACTCAACCCAATTTCGTTGGCTTTGAAGATGGAGGAGGGGCCACAAGTCAAGGAATACACGTAGCCTCTAGAAGTTGGAAAAGGCAAGGAAACAGATTCCTCTCTATTGCATCCTGAAAAGAACATAATGCTTGATTTTACTAGTGAAATCCATGTCAGGTATCTGGCCTATAGATACTATAAGATAGTAAATTTATGTTGTCAAAACCACTCAACAATATTACATTATGACAGTGATAGAAAACTAATATACTACTTCTCTAGGCACAAAATGATTTGAAAATTTATGCAAGGTAATGATTAAAGGCTATTTTTTTTTTTTTTTGAGAGGGGGAAGAGGGGAGGAAGGGCAGAGGAAGAGAGAGAGAGAATCTTAAGCAGGCTCCACACGCAGTGTGGAGGCCAACATGGGGCTCAATCCCACAACCCTGAGATCATGACCTGAGCTGCAATTAAGAGTTGGACTGAGCCACCCAGCAGCCCCTGAAGGTTATATTTCATCATTCTACTAGAAAGGACTTTAGATCGGAACTCAGAACAAGATACATTTAATGTCAATTTTGGTCTCTGAATAGGACTTCATTAGAAGTAAAGAGTTTAAGGGTGAATTTAAATCAGGGCTTTTTAAAATAGAAAGTGATTGTATATTATAGCTGGGAATTACTCATGACTGAAAGGAGAAAGAAAGGGAAGGAGGAAAGAAAGAAAGGAAGGGAAAAGGAAGGAAAAACCTCTAGACTGTACCATTAAAAAGGAAGAGCAGATTTAAATACTTTGGGTTTTTTTTTTTTTTTTAATTATTGAGAAGGAAACAGTCTGAAAACAAAATAGGCAAACAGGAGACAGCTTTTATCATTCCTTTCAGTTCTTGATCTTTGCATTAAATTAATCCAATGGGAGTTTTCTTCCCTCTCTGCCTTAATTAAACAATCATTTCAGCTTTTTAAAAAACAAATAATACAAATAGGCTTCATGGAGATCTTGCATTCATTCATGAAAATAATAGAGCTGAATTATTTATAAAGCCAATTATTTTTACAAAGACAGTGACTGACAAGTAATGGTGAAGGAGTGTTTCGCTGGTAATTTAATTTAAAAAAATGTGAAGAAATCTGTGCTAGGTCTTAAGATTTAACAGTAAATCTGCAGTAGATTAATAGAAATTCTTAAAAAGAGGCCTGTCTGGTTGTAACTTTGATCAAACTGGGAAATTGCAGGCAAATCCAGTATTACGATATTGTCTGCATGAGACCCTAAGTGTTTTGTGATTTTCAATGGGAATTTGGTTTTATAGCTTAAAACATTCAGGCAGAGGCTCATATCCTTTTCCAGTCATAGTGGATGACAACAGACAAAAACAAAAAAATGCTTCTTTTCGTTTGGTTTTGGCCCATATTAACTAGGTTAACACTAATGTATAGAAAAAGTCAAAGTAGCTTATTTATAATGACTTCCGCTTGCTATTTATCTTCCTTTTTTTTTTTTACTAAAAGAAAAAAATTCAAAGACTTACTTAATAATTGTTCTCAAAATGTACATCTTATGTATAAGACCATTCACAGTGTAAAGACTTCCAGATGAGGGGTTGAAGGTAGTAAGGCATTTTCATGTTCAGTGAATACATTTTCTTGCCCATACTGATTCAAACTAATGTAAAGGTGTGTGATGACATCCGTATTACCCAGAAAATCTTCTAGGAGAAAAGCTGAGTTCCAAAGGCTAAGAGCTAAAAGATCTGGCATAAGTTTACTAAACTCTTAAGCTTTACTGCTTTTCCAGAATTCTAAAAAGATACAATTTCGTCTCAGCAAAACATTGTTAGAGAGTTTAAGGATACAGAGCTAGGATTACATTTTTGTGATAAGTTTTTTTTTTCGCTCTTCCATAAATATTCCATATAAATTTTTCACTCTTCCATATAGATTTTTTTTTTTTTTAAACTCAATGTAAAACAAGCATGGGGCAAAGACAAAGCAGTACAAACACATATTCAGTGAAAAGTAGATTTCTACCATGCCAGACCCTAGTCCACATTCCAGGGACAACTGTTATTACCAACTTCTTAATCAGCTCCTAGAAGTAGTGTATTTATACAGGAACCACATATCCATTTTTTTTAGACATTATTTTACAATGGGCAGTATTCTGCATCTTGATTTTCTTGTTTAACAATGCACTTCAGAGATAGTTTAGTATCAGCACATATAGATTTTTACCTCATTATTGTTAACAGAGGCAAATTATTCTATTACATACATGTATCATAATCTATTTAACTGACCTCATGTTAACGGACATTTATATTGTTTTCAGGCTTTTGCCACCACAAATAGTTATGCAGTGAGTGAACATACTTGAGCATATGTTTCTGCACATAAGTGAGTATATCTGTGTAAAACATTCATAGAAGTACATGAGCATGACTAAGGGGAACATGTGTTTTAATGTTTAATAAATATTTCTATATTGTTTTTGAAGGAGAATGTACCAATTTACACTCCCACCAATGGTATATGAGAGTCTGGTTTCACTGTAGTCTCTCTAACATGGATCTCTAAAAAGGATCTTCCTGATCCTCATTAAGGTGAGAGGAATAGAATGGAGACTTGTTGTTTCAGTATTTGTTTAATACATTTAATACATTTGTCTAATATGTATTGAAAATATTTTTAAATCAATATATTTTTCAGTAAAAAAAGTATGAGAGATTGTTCCAAGTATCTATTGCTATAAACAAACTATCCCAAAATATAATAGCTTAAAACATTTTATTCCTATTTTATCTCCTGATTAAGAATTCTGACAGACATCTGGGCTCTTTCCATAGTTTGGCTATTGTGGAAATTGATGCTCAGATGTCCACTGACAGATGAATGGGGATAAATATGTGATTGATATATATATATATATATATATATATATATATATATATATATATATATACACACACACGCACACACACACACACACACAATGGAGTATTATACACATACAATAGAATATTATACACACACACACACACACACACACACACAGAATGGAATATTACTTAACCATCAAAAAATTTGAAATCTTACCATTTGCAACAATGTGGATAAAACTAGAGGGTAGCTGGAGGAAAAAGATGGCAGAGGAGTAGGGGACCCCTTCTTCAGCTGGTCCCTTGAATCAAGCTGGATATCTACCAGACCATCCTGAACACCCACAAAATCAGCCTGAAATGCAGGAAGATACATCTGGATCTCTACAAATGAGCATCTCCAGCACTGAGTATTGAGGTATGAAGTGGGGAGTCGTGAATCCGCACACAGATATCAGAAGATAAACGGAAGGGGGAGGGAAACACCATGCTCGGGCGCCAGGAAGCAGTAGCTACCTGCATTGGGGAGCTACCGGACTCATGGACTGGCACCCGCGAGAGAGCAAACTGAGACTGTGAGCCTGGGAATGCATGCACGACCAGACTGAAAACCGGAGCTCTGGAGTGCTCACTGGAACCAGACTGAAACCGGGAGCTCGGGAGCACGCGTGCAACCAGACGGAAAACTG
This sequence comes from Ursus arctos, assembly GCF_023065955.2. Taxonomy (NCBI): domain Eukaryota; kingdom Metazoa; phylum Chordata; class Mammalia; order Carnivora; family Ursidae; genus Ursus; species Ursus arctos. The sequence continues at coordinate 49,659,243 of NW_026622786.1, read as the reverse complement.
GCACTCCAGAGCACACGTGAACCACACTGAAACAGGGAGCTCGGGAGTGCGTGCGGGAACTGGGGACAGCTAGCAGTGTTAGAAGCATAAAGGACAGGGACATGCCAGCCCTGGAAGCGAGGGATGGGAGAGTGGCTGTGGTGCACACATCCTGGGATGCCGCGGGGTTTTCAGCAGCACCGACGGAAACAGGGTTAGAGTGGCCAGGAGAGCTCAGTGGAGAGCCGACTGTGATCTCTCTGTTCTGAGACAGAGGCTAGGATATGCCCACTGCTGCTCTGACTCTCAGAAGAGGCACAGAAAACCACCAGGGAAAGCCACTAGAGAACAAAAGCCTGGAAATACCGGTTCACATTGTGCCCATCCCCACCTCCCCTCGCAGGGGATGGGGCAACTCTACCAAAACAGGATTGTCCGAGTATCAGCACAGCAGGCTCCTCCCCAAGAAGGCAGTCTGAAAAATCAAGAAGCCCACATCCCTAAGGTCCCTATAAAGCAAGTGTCCACTGCCTGGTTCCTGGTCAATAATTTGGGCTCTTGGCATCCCTAGAACCTCTCCTCATCAGAATGGTGAGGAGGAGAAACCCTCAGCAAAGAATGGAGACAGAGACTGTGACCTCTGCCACAGAAATGATGGATATGGATATAACCAAATTGTCAGAAATGGAGTTCAGAGTAACAATGGTCAAGATGACATGTAGATTTGAAAAAAATATTAACGAAATAGTAACAAGAATATAGAATCTCTAAGGTCAGAAATGAGAGCAAATCTGGCAGAAATTAAAAATGCTATGAATCAAATGGAGTCTAAACTAGATGCTCTGATGGCCAGGGAAAATGAGGCAGAAAAACGAATTAGTGAATTGGAAGATGGGATGGTAGAAGAGAAAGTAAAAAACGGAAACTTGGCTAAAAAAATCCAATCTCAAGAATGTAGATTATATGAGATTACTGACTCAATGAAACGTTCCAATGTCAGAATCATCGGCATCCCCGAGGGGGTGGAGAAAGAGAGAGGTCTAGAAGAGATATTTGAACAAATTGTAGCTGAGAACTTCCCTAATCTGGCAAAAGAAATGAGCATTCCTGTCCAAGAGGCAGAGAGGACCCCGCCCAATATCAATGAGAACAGGCATATACCATGTCACGTCATAGTGCATTTCGCAAATATTAGATCCAAGGATACAGTATTGAAAGCAGCTGGGGGAAGACAATCGTTTCGTACAGAGGGAAAAATATTAGAATAATGTCAGACCTGTCTACACACACCTGGAAGGCCAGGAAGGGTTGGCAGGGTATTTTCAAAACTCTATCTGAGAAGAACATGCAGCCAAGAATCCTTTATCCAGTAAAGCTGTCATTCAGAATTGATGGAGAGATAAGGACCTTCCAGGATCAGCAGAAACTGAAGGAATTTGTAACCATGAAACCAGCCCTACATGAGCTATTAAGGGGGGTTCTATGAAAGTAAAAAGGCCCCAAGAGTGATACAGAACAGAAATTTACAATCTATAGAAACAAAGACTTCACAGGCAACATAACATCATTAAAATCATATCTCTCAATAATCACTCTCAATGTGAATGGCCTAAATGCTCCCATAATGCCACAGGGTTGCAGAGTGGATAAAAAGACAAGACCCATCCATTTGCTGTCTACAAGAGACTCATTTTGAACCTAAAGATACATCCAGACTGAAAGTGATGGGATGGAAAACCATTTTTCATGCCAATGGACCTCAAAAGAAAGCTGGGGTAGCAATTCTCATATCAGACAGATTAGATTTTAAACTGAAGACTGTAGTTAGAGATACAGAAGGACACTATATTATTCTTAAAGGATGTATCCAACAAGTGGATAGGACAATTATACATATCTATGCCCTCAACAGGGGAGCAGCTAGATACACAAGCCAACTCTTAACCAGAATAGAGAGACATAGAGATAATAATATGTTAATAGTAGGGGACCTCAACACTCCACTACCACCAATAGACAGATCACCTAAGCAGAAAATCAACAAAGAAACAAGAGCTTTGAATGATATACTGGACCAGATGGACCTCATAGATACATACAGAACACTACACCCCAGAACAACAGAATCCTCATTCTTTTTGAATGCACATGGAACTTTCTCTAGAAAAGACCATACACTGGGTCACAAAACAGGTCTCAACTGATACCAAAAGACTGAGATTATTCCTTGCATATTCTCAGACCACAATGCTTTGAAACTCAAACTCAATCACAAGGAAAAATTTGGAAGAAATTCAAACACTTGGAAACTAAGAACCATCCTGGTAATTGGGTAAACCAGGTAATTAAGAAGGAGACCAAACAATTTTTGGAGACCAACGAAAATGAAAACACATCAGTCCAAAACCTATGGGACACTGCAAAGGCAGTCCTAAGGGGAAAATATGTAGCCATCCAAGCCTCACTCAAAAGAATAGAAAAATCTAAAATGCAGTTTTGATATTCTCACCTCAAGAAGCTGGAGCTGGAACAGAAGAACCAGCCCAACCCATGCGTGAGAAGGCAGGTGATCAAGGTTAGAGCAGAGATCAATGAATTAGAAACCAGGAGCACAGTAGAGCAGATCAACAGAACTAGAAGCTGGTTCTCTGAGAGAATAAATAAGATCGATAAGCCACTGACCAGAATTATTCAAAAGACTAGAGAAAGAACCCAAATTAATAAAATTATGAATGAAAGGGGAGAGATCACAACCAACACCAATGAAATAGGAAGGATCATTAGAAACTTTATCAACAGCTTTATGCCAATAACTTAAACAACCTGGAAGAAATGGATGCCTTCCTGGAAACCTATAAACTACCAAAACTGAAACAGGAAGAAATTGATTATTTAAACAGACTGATTAATTATGAAGGGATTGAAGCAGTGATCAGAAACCTCCCCAAAAACAAGAGTCCAGGGCCTGACGGATTCCCCAGGGAATTCTACCAAACATTCAAACAAGAAATAACACCTATTCTCCTGAAGCTGTTTCAAAAAATAGAAACAGAAAGAAAACTACCAAACTCATTTTATGAGGCCAGTATTACCTTGATCCCCAAACCAGGGAAAGACACCAACAAAAAGGAGAATTACAGACCGATATCCCTGATGAATATGGAGGCCAAAATTCTCAACAAGATCCTAGCTAATAGGATCCAACAGTACATTTAAAGGATTATGCATCAAGACCAAGGGTGATTCAATATTCGCAAATCGATCAGTGTGATAGATCATATCAACAAAAAAAGAGTCAAAAACCATATGTTCCTCTCAATTGATGCACAAAAAGCATTTGACAAAATACAGCATCCTTTCCTGATTAAAACCCTTCAGAGTGTAGGGATAGAGGGTACATTCCTCAAGTTCATAAAAACCATCTATAAAAAGCCTGCAGTGAATATCATTCTCAATGGGGAAAAGCTGAAAGCCTTTCCCTTAAGATCAGAAACACAACAAGGATGCCCACTCTTGCCATTATTATTCAACATAGTACTAGAAGTCCTTGCAACAGCAATCAGACAACAAAAAGGGATAAAAGGTATCCAAATCGGCAAAGAAGAAGTCAAACTGTCTCTCTTCGCAGATGACATGATACTCTATATGGAAAACCCAAAAGAATCCACCCCCAAACTACTAGAAGTTATAGAGCAATTCAGTAATGTGGCGGGATACAAAATCAATGCTCAGAAATCAGTTGCATTTCTACACACGAACAATGAGACTGAAGAAAGAGAAATTAGGGAATCCATTCCATTTACAATAGCACCAAAAATCATACGTTATCTCGGAATTAACTTAACCAGAGACGTAAAGCACCTATATTCTAGAAACTACAAATCACTCTTGAAAGACATTGAAGAAGACACAAAAAGATGGAAAAATATTCCATGCTCATGGATTGGAAGAATAAGCATAGTTCAAATGTCTATGCTACGCAGAGCAATCTATACTTTCAGTGCCATCCCGATCAAAATACCAATGACATTTTTCAAAGGACTGGAACAAACAACCCTTAAATTTGTGTGGAATCAGAATAGGCCCCGAATCTCCAAGGAATTTTTGAAAAGGAAAAACAAAGCTGGCGGCATCAGGTTGCCGGATTTCAAGCTATACTACAAAGCTGTGATCACAAAGACAGCAGGGTACTGGCACAAAAACAGACACATAGACCAATGGAACAGAATAGAGAACCCAGAAATGGACCCTCGGTTCTTTGGGCAACTAATCTTTGACAAAGCAGGAAAAAACATCCAGTGGAAAAAAGACAGTCTCTTCAATAAATGGTGCTGGGAAAATTGGACAGCTATATGCAAAAGAATGAAACTTGACCACTCTCTCACACCATACACAAAGATAAACTCCAAATGGATGAAAGACCTCGATGTGAGACAGGAATCCATCAAAATCCTAGAGGAGAACATACACTGCAACCTCTTTGACATCGGCCACAGCACCTTTTTTCATGACACATCTCCAAAGGCAAGAGAACAAAAGAAAAAATGAACTTGTGGGACTTCATCACTATAAAAAGCTTCTGCACAGCCAAGGAAACAGTCAAAAAAACTAAGAGGCAGCCCACGGAATGGGAGAAGATATTTGCAAATGACACTACAGATAAAAGACTAGTATCCAAGATCTACAAAGAACTTCTCAAACTCAATACACGTGATACAAATAATCAAATCAAAAAATGGACAGAAGATATGAACAGACACTTTTCCAGTGAAGACATACAAATGGCTAACAGACACATAAAAAATGTTCAAAATCATTAGCCATCAGGGAAATTCAAATCAAAACCACCTTGAGATACCACCTTACACCAGTTAGAATGGCAAAAAAGGACAAGGCAGGAAACAACAAATGTTGGAGAGGATCTAGAGAAAGGGGATCCCTCTTACACTGTTGGTGGGAATGCAAGTTCGTACAGCCACTTTGGAAAACAGCGTGGAGGTCCCTTAAAAAGTTAAAAATTGAGCTACCCTATGATCCAGCAATTTCACCACTGGGTATTTACCCCAAAGATACAGATGTAGTGAAGAGAAGGGCCATATGCACCCCAATGTTCATAGCAGCAATGTCCACAATAGCTAAATCGTGGAAGGAGCGGAGATGCCCTTCAACAGATGACTGGATTAAGAAGTTGTGGTCCATATATACAATGGAATATTACTCAGCTATCAAAAAGAACGAATTCTCAACATTTGCTGCAACCTGGATGGCACTGGAGGAGATAATGCTAAGTGAAATAAGTCAAGCAGAGAAAGACAACTATCATATGATTTCTCTCATCTATGGAACATAAGAACTAGGATGATCCGTAGGGAAAGAAAGGGATAAAGAAAGGGGGGTAATCAGAAGGGGGAATGAAACATGTGAGACTATGGACTATGAGAAACAAACTGAGGGCCTCACAGGGGAGGGGATGGGGGAATGGGATAGACCGGTGATGGGTAGTAAGAAGGGCACGTATTGCATGGTGCACTGGGTGTTATACGCAACTAATGAATCATCAAGCTTTACATCGGAAACCGGGGATATACTGTATGGTGACTAACATAATATAATAAAAAATCATTAATTAAAAAAAAAAGAAGAAGATGTGGTCCATTAATATACAATGGAATATTACTCAGCCATCAGAAAGAACGATTACACAACATTTGCAGCAACATGGACGGGACTGGAGGAGGTTATGCGAAGTGAAATAAGTCAAGCAGAGAAAGACAATTATCATATGGTTTCACTCATTTATGGAACATAAGAAATAGCAGGAGGATTGGTAGGAGAAGGAAGGGAAGATTGAAGGAAGATAAACAGAAGGGGGAATGAACCATGAGAGACTAGGGACTGTGGGAAACAAACTGAGGGCTTCAGAGGGGAGGAGGTGTGGGGTAGTGGGATAGGCCAGTGATGGGTATTAAGGAGGGCACATATTGCGTGGTGCACTGTGTGTTATATGCAAATAATGAATCATGGAACATTACATAAAAAAGTAAGGATATAGTATATGGTGACAAACATAACATGATAAAAAATTATTTAAAAAAAAAAGAAACTAGAGGGTATTCTACTAACCAAATTAGTCAATCAAAGAAAGGCAATTGTATGATTTCACTTATATGTGAAATTTAAGAAACAAAACAGGATTATAGGTGAAGGGAGCAGAAAATAAAATAAGATGAAATCAGAGAGGGAGACAATCCATAAGAAACTCTTCACTATAGGAAACAAACTGAGGGTTACTGGAGGGAAGTGGGTGGGGGAATGGAGTAATTGGGTGATGGGCATTAAGGAGGGCACTTGATGTAAAAGCACTGGGTATTTGTGCAACTGATGAATCACTGACCTCTACCTCTGAAACTAATAATACACTATATGTTAATTAATTGAATTTAGATAAAATAAATAAAAAAGAATCCTGACAGAACATATGGGGAACAGCTTGTCTTTTTTCTGTGGTGTTGGGGTCTCAAGTGTGTTGAATCTAATTTCTGGGGACTGGAATAATGAGTTAGCCAGGGATTGCTTTGTCTCTTTTTTCTTCTCTCTCATCTTTCTCCTCTCTTTCCTGTCTCTCTCTGCATCTCCTTCTCTTCCATTCTCAGTGCAGAAAATACTCTGCATTTGGCTAGCTTGGGCTTTCATACAGGGCTGGGGAAAAAAAGCCTAGTGGTTAAGACCTCTTTTAGCTGTGCTTCAAAGACTTTTGCTTTTGAAGACATATATTTTTAAAATCCCTCTAATGTTATGTTAATTTAATGATTTTTGAAATATTTTATTTATTATGTAAGGTCTCAAACTATGATTATCTAACATAAGAAGAAGACTGTGATCATTCACAAATGGAATCCTTTGCTATCTGCTGAGGTTATAAGAATTAGAGTGACTGTATTTTTTCCAGTGCCTACTGGGTCTTTTCTTTCTCCAACCTCTGCACAGCTATTAATAATAAAGTTTTTTTTTTTAATTTTGATGAAATGCAAGCCACAGTTTTTATCAAACTTGAATTAAAAACAAAAATTTTTCAGCAGCTAATACTTTATTTCCCTGCAAACCCATTATATGTCTTCATTGGATTTGTGTTCTGATAATATCATGGAGAGTAATCAAATATTTACACAAGGTAGAAATACAAACTCTGCTGAGTGCTATGATACCTATAAAATGAGATTCTTGTGTGGTTTCTGAGATTAGGGGAAGATTTTCTTGAGGAAGTAAAATTTGAAATGAGATCAGAAAAAAAGAAGAGGAATTAGTAGGGTAAAGAGCACCAATGTAAGGAATGGGAATGTAAGCAGTGGGAGGAGTAGGGAGAGAGAAAAGTAATAGGGCATATATTTTAGGAAAAGGCCAGAACATTTACAAATTCCTTGTCATGGAAGGGAATATGACGGCTCAACAATCTGAAACAAAGCCATATGGCTACAGAACAAAGAGCTAGGAAAGAAGGCACAAAATGAGGCTGAATCATAGCCTTTCTAATGGGGTGTATTAATGATTTGATTCTTTATCTTGAGATAGTAGGTAATAAATAACTTGAAAATGCCTCCAACTCTAGGCTTTAGGTTCATTGCTGTGTCTACTTTGAGCCCCCAAACTTTCTATAGATTAAGTAGTAGACTAGAAAGGGGGATCAAGTGAGACATTATCCCAGTAACCTGGGCCTTAGACTGAATCTGAGGAGCTGGAAAGGTAGTCTGGGGGTTTGAAAGAAAATATTTTAGTTTTGAAAGGTTTCACTTTCAAATGGTGAATGTATTAGGAGTTAGTGCAGTTGTGTTTTTCTAGAAGGAAGGGATTTTATATAAGAAATTAGGTGCTTACAAAATGATTATAAGGGTTTAGAGAAGTAGAAGTTGGGAGTTATATTGATTTCAAGATCAAACTTTTGTAGTTGCAAACCAGACATCAGGATGCTATGCTGCTATGACCATAATCACTACTATTTCACACCCATGTAGCTGGTGATCAGGCACTGGAGCAAGGAGACCAGCCACCACAAGCACTGACATCTGTTGGAGCTTGGGAAAATTGGCCTCTACCTCCTTTTTAATTCTCAAGTTTTGGACGAATTCATCTTGTTGACAGAAATCAAACTGCATACGTATCCTGACTTGCAGTGGAGCTGGCCTAAGTTGTTCTTAGGCTTGCTGCAGTATATAAAAGGCAGTGGGAATGGATGCTGAGAGCCAATAGATAATATCCAGTACATTAACCAAACATACCTTTCCTGAAAAGAACATTGACAAATAAGCCAGGAATGAGAGATGAAGACTGAGACATAGCAAACTCTCAGTGATTGCCAGGAAAAATTGATGGCTGTGATCTGAGGAGAAAAAAATTTAAAATGCCTAATACTGTGTTGGCCATTAAATATATACTTCTTGGATGGGTGCCCCCAATAGTCAATACCTTGTTTTCTTAATGTATTTGTGAAGAACTTGAAAAAAAAATTACACAGAATAAATATGGAGGTCAAAATATTTTACTCCCAGTTCACTAAAAGGTGAACTTTTAAGTGTAGGATTTTTAACAGGTGAAAGTGTTTTGGGCGCGACAGTTCTTCCAGTTATGACCAGAGCTTTGATTCATTATTATCCTAAAAGGAGTGTATCTAATTGCCTTACTTGGTTTTAAGAAATAGTGTAAATTGCCCACAACTGGATATGTCATAGTGGACAAAATGTAATTAGCATTAGAAAAATGTGTCTTTTAGTTCTTGGCCACTTCCTTGGAAAAGTTACAACCTCTTCGTATCTCAGTTTCCTCATATATAAAATTAGGAGCTCTAGATTTAAAAATTTCTCAGTTCCTTGGGCTCTACAGTTCTAGTTGTATGCAGGCGTAGCCAGTGACACTCAAAAAGATATGTCAAATGACTTAGACACTCTTCCATTTTGTTTGAAGTCTGGAGATTGCTTAGAGACTTTGATCTATTCTTTTCTTGTTGCTTTAAAGAAAACAAGCATTTATGGGGCTGTTTTTCTCTCCACATCTCACTATACATAATTTCTTTCCATTCCTGAAGTAAAAAACATTTAGCACAATATATATGTTTTTCCAGAAGAAACTTTGCAGTCATGGAAACATCCCTTTAAATCATGCTGTGTGACCTTCCACAAAGAGTAGAATGTCCAATAATTCCACATCCATAGAAAATTCTGTATAAAATCTGTCACTGGTAGTTGGCAAATGCCATGGGAGCAGTTGAGGGCCAGGTCCTCATTTAAGACAATGCAACCATCTTGACCTACAGAGGACTCCATCCACATCCATCCTTTCAACTGTCTCAGAAGTCTCTTGTGCTGCTACCAAACAAGCAAACTCCTCTCTGAGATGTGAGGCTTCTTGTTTGAAAAACCAATTTCATAAACAATAAAATTTCACATTTTTTAGTCCTTACCAATAGCAATTGCTTGAGATTGATGCTAGGTTTTCATGGGCTGCTTTTTGAAATATGAAGAACAAAATCCTCCCAGGCTTTGCCGGAGGTGCCAGCTGTGGCACTGCTATGAGAACTTGTATAATGCTATGTTGTTCCATAAAAGAAAGTAAAAATTTGAATATGTATTGGGCATTTTTCCTTTCCAGCTGCAGAGTTATCTTTTTTTTTTTTCCTAATGCAAAGATATTTTACTTATGCTGATGCTTCTTCTATCCTTATTTGGCCACTGGAACAATTTATTGAATGCCATCTTTCTAGAAAATCTTAGTCCCTCTAGAATTTACATGCTGAGTCAGAAGCTGCTCCATAAATCCATCAAGCAAAAGCATCAGGACACCTGACTACATACTAATCAGATATCTTATATTTCTTCTTGATATAGCGTTATTGAAGAAGGGAGGAAGCACAATAGGATTAAGTTTAGAAGGATTGAAGAGAGACTGCTACAGTTAAAGAAGTAAAATTAATAGGAGGGAACAGGATCACAGAGGCCATAGGGATCAAATCAGTTTCCTGTAGCAAGATATGAAAGGATGCATACTTTCCCTCCATGTCACTCCTTCTACCTCCTCCAAACCCAATCCATATATGGCTCAATACTTCTACATTATCCTGATTAAACCCCCTTCTCAGATATCTCAAATTGTATGGCATTACTAATCCTACCTTTAAAAAAGTTTCAAAAGTAAGTTACTAGGAGAGTGAAAGAGAACCTGAAGGAGTCCTACAGACTGATGACTACTGAAAATATTTCCTAGAGATTGTTCATTTATTAAGCCCATGCTCTATGCCATGCACTATACTAGAAGATGGGATACAAAGATAAAGTGGAAGCTCACCCTGTAGAGGGCAAGTGGACAGACCACTTACAGTAGAATGAAACAAGTGCTAAATTGGAGGAATATAACAAGTGTTTGAGAAGTGAGGAATAGCTTAAAGGATAAATACCAAGTGACATTTGTGTTGAATATTTGAAGGAGTAGTGGTGGTTTATCGAGAGGTCAAAAGCATAGCAAAGGAAAGATGAAATGGGACCAAGGGTAGATAATTCTGCTCAGGGTAATAGTATATACAAAATTATGGAGAAACACATCCTCAGAAAACTACTGATTTAGCATGGTGGATACCAGTTCAAGAGATGAGTGGTAGTTATAGAATGATTTATAGAATGAAATGGAATTTTCCCCCTTTGCTTCAATAACTGTACTGATCCTTTTCTAAGTAAGGGCTTACCCTTTCTTCTTCCACTTGTTCTCCTTCCCAAATCAGTGAAACAATCATTTGGTCCCTAGAACTCTTCATGTCTAACTTTGATTCTTGAGTAGATCTTTAAAACCTTGGTTTATTAAGGTGAAGGTAGAGAAGATAGGTGCTTTTTAGGGAAAGACAACACATGTAATCATGACAGGCCAGGTGGAGAGAGGATCAGGGGCTGGAATGGGGTGGGTATTGAGAAAGAGTAGCCCAAACATCACCAGAAAGTAACTCTTCATGGGGAGTATGGAGATGCCCTGGAGCTGCCTAAAGTGAGGATAGAAACTAATAGAAAGATGAACTGAGATCTTCTTTTCCAAATGGCTGATGATATTCTACAGCAGGAGCTACAGAGACACAATAGGAAAAGTATGTGAGGATTGCATATCTACAGATTCATGGAAGAAAGCAGAAGTTCGTGTCTTTATGGAATCAGGAACAGGAGGAAATAGGAGAGGATTAGGGCCAGAGTAATGGATAAGGCTTAATGAGAGGTTGAAGCTCAGGAAGATATAAAGGTTGGAGTAAGGCCCAAAGTTGGTTAAGTCTTCAGAGATGAAGAATTAGAATAAAAATTAGGGATGTCTATTGATCTCCTATCTTGGTAATCATGTGGTTATTGTAAAGAGTTCCTATCAAAATTGCTGCCTCCAAACACTGCAGTGGAATGTTCTTTGAGCTAAGAAGTATCGGTGGTGAGGCAGGGGTGGGTGTTGGGATCAGAGAGGACTTTCTGTCTAGAATCAAAATTCAATATATGTTTTCTGTGGGAAAGGGATATATCAATTACCTCAAAAAAGATGTTTTCAGATATCTGGTAAAGGAAAGTAATTAGCATTTGTACTGGATCCCTGGGAAACTAAAGGAAGTAGATTTCAAATTTTTAGTCAAGAAAACATAAGTATTTTCAGTTTAGGTGATTAGTTTTACACTCTGAAGATCATCAGAAATTCTCAACATCTGAATGCCATCTACATAGTGAGCATTGACAAATGTGCTTTACAGAATTTCTGTTAATTGTACTTTTTAATATAAATCTATATAAAGAGTGTGTACCTAGTATTTCAGATATTCTCAGGAGTTCTGGCAAATGATCAGGAGAATACTATTCTCATTTTCCATGAAAATACTTTCATAGATAATTCATAAAGAATTTTATTGTTGTAAATGCTATATAATTTTAGTTCCATTGTGAACAAGTATACTGTGTTGATATAGTTGTGAGCAGACAAGCATTTTGCATAAATAAGTAGGAACTCATGCAAAAAGAGTTACAGAAGATTTATATTTTAGTTCTAAGCAGTTTAGTGGAGTTCAAAGGCAATGGGTCAGTAATGGGAAATCTGTAGAAGAGTTACCACAATGGGTTTTAGGAGGGTAACATGGCAACCAAAGTTCTGGGCATAACTGCTCACAACCCAGTAGGGCAAGGAAGTATCTGAAGGGAAGGAAACCTGGTCAGAAATCTGAAAGCAGTTGGCATGGTAGTTAACATATTTAAGACTGAAAGATAATAAAATAGAAACTGTAAACCAATGGTCATTGTAGAGAAGAACAGGACATGAAGGATGAGCTCTGATGCATTCCTGCAAATTTGCTATTATGATCCTAGCTTGTTTTTAATACCTTTGAGAGCAACTGAAATGTATCACAGAGCTTTGTACCCCAAACCATTCATTCCTTTATGCAGCCTTCTTGAAGGCTTCTTGTCCATTAAAACTAACCTTGTCCAAACTAACCTTAGGCATGTTCTCCATTGATATTCCTTCAGGTATTCCCATGGGCAACATGTAGGCAAAGCAAAAGATCTCTTGATCATAAGGCTATAGATGACCAATCAAATGGGCCAGGTGGCCTGGGGCATGGGCACCTTGATTCTTCCTGCAATCTGTCAATGACAGATGTGCACAGATGAACTGAGAATTTCCATTTAAAATTTCATGGAGAACATAATGTGCAGCAATGCACATTTTATCTATTTTTGAAATGTTATTGCATCACATATTCATAAGAAGGGCAAACATTCTAAATGTAGTAAACAGTAAAAGCATGACAGGCTCTTGAAAACATTTACCACTCTCATAAAGCAATAACTCTTAAATGTTAGCACTGAAAATGCCTGGCCAGAAAGTACTTCGTCACCTGTAGGAGGATTTTAAGCTGGGCACCTCCACTGACATTTTGCTTTGATTAGGGCTCCTGCCAATAGATTTGATCAATGTTCTGCTTGCCTAGTGGAACCTCCTAAATTCTCATTTGCAGCTGTCACTTTTCAGGGATTTGCAAACTCTCAGATCATTAAAGTGGCATGCCATGTGACTTAGATTTGACAGACAATCACTTACTAAAAATATCTGTCCTGATCAGTGCTGATGTTCTAAAGGGATATTTTCAGCTTCTTGTTCTCTCTCCCTTTCTGTGATGACACTGTACCCAGTGAGTTGAAAGCAGCAGAAGAAATAGCATTATTAAAGGCAGCAGGTTATCACAGTGCACAGCCTGCCAATGGGGATTTGGGTCAGAAGCAGGAATCCACACAGTCCTGTGAAGGTCTAATCTCTGTTGATCCTTGTAGCCCATGGACTTGTCACTGCATACTCCAGTGCTTCTCAAATAGTCATAAGTCTTCTCTCCAAATGGCCTCTAATTAGAACTGCTGTTACTGTTGCTTGGTTGGGTAGGTTTGATCTGACTTTGTTCAAGGCCATTATAATCTTTCCTGGTTCATGCTCAATTGGTGTGTCAGAGATTAAGGCCTTGCATGATTTCTCAAATTGACAAGTAGTGATGGTTATGGGCTGGGAAGGCTAGATACATTGTGAGAAATGAATCTCAAAAAACACCACTGCAAGGTTAATCTATGGACTCCTCAACTCCTCTATTGCATATGTCCACTTTTTAAGCAGGGTAATACATAGCAAGGTAGAAACTCACCTTTTAAACTGCATTCTTTTGTGAATTTTACTTACACTCTGGGCTTTAGAATTTTAAATGCAATTGCTGTTGGGATTTATCCCTTCCAGTGTATATCTTTATTCCTGAAGTGGTTGCTTTATAAACGTTCTTGGCTTCTCTGTTGAAAAATACTTGTTTCCAAACTGAGTACCACCTCCATAAAGACTCCCCTCCTGAATAGAAATAAGTCGTTATTTCTCCCTATGTCATATTTTCAAAGGTTGTTTCTTTTACTCCAAATCTAGAAGTCCAAGGTTGTGCTGTTTAAATATTTCATCCTCATTATGTGCACACTGTTGTTTAACCAAATATTGTATTGTAAGTAAACACAATGAAAATGTATTTTTTTTTCTTTCTGCCTGTGATTTCTCCAGTAATTTAGAATTAGATTGAATGATGAGCTCTATCAGTAAGCCAGAGCCCACAGGCTACCCACATTTCTGAGCTAATTGAGGCAGGGATTGAGAAGATATAATTAGTGCTATCAGTTTCACAAGATTATTGGTTTTGGATTGAAGGTTTCTTTTTAATTGACCCACTCTGATGGGTAATAGGTAAGGAAGGCCCATGAATAATTTTTTAGTTAAAGAATCCTACTTGCACTTCCTCTCTTCTGGCTCGTGTCATAGTATTATAATTTTAAATCGGATTCCTTGACCGTCACTCCACGTGAACTGGAACACTTCCTGAAATCTTGAGTTTTCACATAGGAACTCTGACCTTTGTGTGACTCCTGTCTGCTTCCTCCTTTCAGGATCTATATTCTGCTCATGATTACTCTGTGACTAGCTGGGTTCATTCCACAAGTGGTCTGCAAGTTCTTCCTACAATATCACAACAGCAGTTTGTGAAGCTGCTGTTCTCCCTGGCCAGCCTCGCAAACTATTTTCTCTAACTCATCCAATAATCTGTGTGACTGAGGCTGTATCTAGTCCTAGAGTCCTCTGCTCCCCATTGCTGAGTTGTGCTAAGGTTCTAAAAGACTTCATACATAAGCCTTCTTTCATTATAATCCACTACTGGTAACACCAGAATTCTTAAAGGATTTGGGAGAAAGGAAAGGGTAATTTGGTGCTATTGTGGAAAGGCTGTTTAAAATTTTTCTGCAGAACTGTATTAAAATCACAATATGTCTTTTTGTTGTTGCTGGTTTTTAAAATTTTTAATTTATTTTTTATCTAAGTAATGAATGTATATTGTTAAGATATATATTTTTTAAAGATTTTGTTTATTTATCTGTCAGAGAGAGAGAGAGAGAGAGTGAGTGCACAAGCAGGGGGAGCTGCAAGCAGAGGGAGAAGCAGATTCCCCACTGAGCCGGGAGCCTGATGGGGGGCTCCATTCCAGGACCCTGGGATCATAACCTGAGTTGAAGGCAGATGCTTAACCACCTGAGCCACCCAGGTGCCCCTTGTTAAGATATGTTAATACTTCAAGGCTTATAATGGAGAATCAGGAGTTTCTTTCTTCAATTTTCATTTCCCCTGATTCTCACTCCACAGGGACAATTCCCTTAAGTACATTTAGCTGTTTCTTCTGGTATATAATAATTTCATATTTTAAAATGTGTATGTTATCATTATTTTTCAGTTCTTGAAATTATCTGATTTTGAATTTATGTAAGATAAGGCTTGTAATCCTCACTGTCCTCCTGTTGCCATATACCCACGCAAGTTTCCTTCTACCCATCCTCTGAATATATCTATATTACCATTTAGATTGGATACGAATTTAGTATTTATATTATTCTAACTATTGACTCTGCTCATAGCTCTGCTATGGGGTATGGTATGATTATGTTTTCCTTCTTTGACTTTTAATTTTTCTTGAAATTAATTATTCTATTTTTCATTTGCTCAGTTTTCTGTTTATATATCACTACTTCATCTGCAAACTCTCTAACACAGCAATGAAACTCCTCTCAATATTACCTAAATGGTTGACTAATCTATTGTTCTTTCTCTGTCTCTTTTTTATCTTTTCATGATGATATCTCCCCAGGATCTTTCTCTTCTATTCTTTCAGTTCAGACCATTTGCAGTCTAGGTTTGCTGCATAGCTGTGTCACTCTCGAGATTTCCTTTCACCTTCCTTCTAGGATTCCCCTATCTCCTGATCCAGGATCCTTTATTTTTATCCTTCCTGGGTTAATCCATCCATTTTGGTAAAACATATCTGTAGCAGAGAGATTCTAAGGTTGCTACCATGATCCCCTTATCCTGGTATTTATGCCTCTGTGTGTGAGGTACTTAGTGACTTGCTTCTAGGCAACAGAATATGTCAAGAGTAAAGGTTATCAGGTCTATGACTACATTAAATAAGATTGTAATGCTGGTCTTGCTAGAAGGCTCTCTTCCTTACTGAAATTGAAAACAAACAAACAACACACACACGAAAAACAAGCTGCCATAGTGTATGGAGAGGGCCTCATGAAAAAGGACTGAAGGCAATTTTGGGTGACAGTCAGCAAGAAATGAAGGTCCTAAGTCTGGCATCTGCAAATAACTGAACACTGCCTACAAATGGGTGAGTTTGGAAGGAAATCCTTCCCTAGTCAGACTTTCAGATGAGAGTGCTAGTCATCATCTTGATTGCAGCCCTGTGGAGGACACAGCCAAATCATATCCCAAGATTTCTGTTCCATAGAACATGTGAGATAATAAATATATGTAGTTTTAAGCCATAAGATATGTGATAATATTATTGCACAGCAATAGAAAATGAATATTGTACTAAGTTTGGTAATATCATTATGCAGCAAAAGTGAACCAATGCATTATCTTTCAACACCTTTTGCCTATGTGAACATGCCTTTCTTCTACCCTCAAACTTGACTGATCGAAGTTTGTTCTGTATAAAATTGCAGGTTGGAAATAATTTTTTAATTCAGAATTTTGAAAGCTACATCCGCATAAAGCTGCTATTTGGAAATCTTATGGGTTAAAATTTTTTAACCCATGTATCTGGCCCCTGTTTTTTTTCCTTTCCACAAGTATGTAGGATCTTTGTGTTATGCCAAGTGTTTTAAAAGATACCGTTGATGTGCATTGATGCAGGTTTTTTGGGTGGTTCCTGCCAATTTGAAAAATAGGTGTCCATCAATTCCGGGAAATTTTTTGAGATTATTAATGTTAGTTTCATCTGTTTTTTTTTTCTCCGTTTTCTTTTTTTGGATCTCCATTAACAAATTCCTAAATTGATCTTCCAAATTTCTTATTTTTTCTCCAGTTTCCAAGACCTGTAATTTTTTTTTTTAATTTTCTTGGGAAATTTTCTCAACTTTACCTGTCAACCCATCTATGAAATGTTTTATTTCTTTCATATTTTTAATTCCCAACTATTCTTTATGTCTTTATTTTTTCACAGCATTTTTTTCATATCTTAAGACTTATGCCTTCTGTTGTTTATTTTTTGTTTTTCTCTCTCTTTTTAAAGATTTTATTAATTTGCGAGAGAGAGAGGGCGAGAGTGAAAGAGAACATGGCGGGGGGGGGGAGGGTAGGAGAGGGAGAAGCAGGCTCCCTGCCAAGCAGGGAGCCCAAAGTGGGGCTCCATCCCAGGACCCTGGGATCATGACCAGAGCTGAAGGCAGACACAGCCAACTGAGCCACCCAGGTGCCCCTATATTTTTGTTTTGGGGTTTTTTTTGAACTGTCTCTACTACAACTAAGTTACTTGTTTGTTTAGGTCTCTGTCTTTCATTTTAGAGGCATTCCTAAAATGTCTAGTAGTATTTGGCTGTCTTCTCATATATCACAGTGAAGTACTAAAGAATAAAAGCTGTGGATAGTAGGGAGTAGGTGCTTACATTCTGGTGTATTTCACTGTGGGGGTGATATGTTTCTCCAAAATCAATAGCTGCAGATCTTTTTTTCTTGGGCTATTTTATTTTCCAAGGTAGAAACCCTTTAATCTCTTATTTGGGATTATAAGCCTGTCTTCCAACCTTCAGAGTGCTAAGTGAGTGAAGGAGACCGATTTGACAATTCATGTCAGTATGGTTTCTTACCTTTGGCCTCAGCTGGCTGAGGTCAAAGTCTAGAACCTTTCTAGGCCAATCGTTACAGAATGATACTTCTGTCTTCTGCTAGAATAAGGAAAAGTTAGTTGGCTACCCAGTATACTCTGATAATATGTATGGAAATAAATTTGGCAATCTGAAAGGATTACTATACGACAACATGTTATCATTTAAACGTTATTCAAGTTCCTCTGCTTCTCAGCAGGTGTGCAATCGCACATTAATGTTCTATGAATGGGTTATAGGTATGTGAGCTACCCAACCAAATCAGCTCTTGGAGAGCCACTAGGCCTTCAGCCATGAACAGTAGAATCCATTTACCCCTGCACAGCATACACACGTGACCATTTCCAATATATGTCATGACATAAAAACATTGGAAAACACCATTCTCTATAATCTCACTCAACCTACATTTCTAGTCTTGCCTCTCAAAACCTCCCAGAATAAAATTCTCTTTTTAGTCAATACATGCAATCTCCCATTGCCTTACTTTTACTGTCCTTTTTTACTTTTTGTTTACTCATCTAGTCTGCTAACCTGTATGTCCCACTTACTTAACCTTTAAGTCTAAACTCAAACTTCAACCATTATATGAAGTTTTCCTGGATCACTTTAGCTGTATATGATGTTTCTTTGAATTCTCATTACATTATTTTTCCATAATACTCATTTTCCTTTTTCTTGGTCCGTTTTATATTGTACTTATTTACATGTAAGTTCTACCTAGCTAGATTGTGAGTTTACTTGAGGACTAAGTCTGTAAGTCTTACTACTTATTCATTGTGTTGACCCCTTTACTATATCATTTCATCTCCTCAGTAATCTTCTTTGGAATGAATGAATGAATAAATCAATCAGTTAGTTAATGAAGCTAGTTTACTAGTACACTCTTGAACAACTTTTATTGCTAAACTTTAAAGTTCAATCTCTTTATAGACCCAAGTGAACTTTCTATGGGAGTATGCTCAGAAATGATTTCTTCATTTTGATGGGATGGTAATATATTGTCTGGATATGGAGTGTGATTTTTTTTCCTTTTGTGAAACTTTTATCAGCAGCAGAGTTGTTTTTTTTTTCTGTCAGAATATACAAACCAACATATTCTGTCAACTGGGTTTATAATTTCTTTAGAAGCTCTCTGATTCTCTTAAAATGACATGTGAAAAAATGAAAACCATAGAATTAAGCAGAGCATAAATCAGTGCCATTCAGAATTTTACCTTTTGTTTTCTCCTTAATCGGTTAGATGTGCATGTATAATGCACTTTGAAAATACCAACCCACTTATATTTTCCTCTGAAGCTAGTTGAAGGGGTTGTTGTTGTTGTCCACAAGAAGTACCTTTATTAGCTTTTTCTCCAAACCTTGTCCATTTAGACATTTTCATTTGCTTTGTTTCTTAGTTTACAGAATGCTACATTTTCATAACTTTCACTGCAGAATTCTCTGTACAACTTCTTTTTTTGTACCACTTTCTAACATCAGTCCTCATCTGCTTCTGGCCTTTGACTTGCTGATAAGGCAGAGGTATAATTTCTGTACTCACTCTCTGGCTATACATCATTTATTAAAGTGATATGAAGTCCTTGAAAAAGTAAGGCTTATGGCTAAAAGCTCTGAGTTTGGATTGTACTTCTACCAGTATTCAACTATCAACCTCTGGTAAATTATATCTTCTCTCTGCATTTTTTCCTTCACATAGAAAGTAAATGGCTTAAACCAAAACATCAGTTTTCATATTATAATCCTTAATGATTTAAGATAGCAAGAAAATACCTTCCTGGCCAGGCAAACAGAGAAAAGCAAGCTACACACACACATTCACAAAATAGTAGTTCTAGCTACAGCTAGGTTGGGGGAAATCAGGCTTGACAGTAGGATGAAAGCATGTCATCACATTTTGTACTCATATCTCTAATGTACCAAAGCATAAAGAAGTCACCATTGAGAGGAAGAGTCATATAAATTTGTGGAGAGGTATCACTTTAGAGTTTGTCAGTAGAACTCATAAAAGAACATGAGGGGAAGACCTTATGTCTTTTCACTCATGTATTTCAGTGCTTAATACAGTATCTGTATTACACTAATGCTCAACAAATAATTATTGAATTAGTGAACGAATGAATGAATGAATGGATCCTTAAATGGAGTTTACATTTTGTGAGCTAAAATTTTTTCTTGATTAAGAAAAAAAAATTGACTAGCTTTTGCTCTGTGTTGCATCCACACTTGCCTCTGAGATGATAGAGGCATTGTTGATGTAAATAGCTTTTAGCAACTTAATATGCTATGAGCCACAAGAGATATAGCACTGAAGCCAAATTGCATACATGTACAAATTTTACTGAAAAATTTGTCCAACTCAAGGACATAATTTCCTTCTATTTTTTAGGTGAAGCACCAAAATAGCCCTTTATATTAAAAAATAATCACTCTTTGAGACCTAATTAAAGTCCTACCTTCCTCAAAAAAGATTTTCTTGGCAAAGCTGAATTACATTTACAAATGCCAAATAGATTTCCTTTCCTCCTTCCATCCCTCTGTCCTTTCCTTGCTTTCATCCTTCCTTTCACATATATTTATTTTGTACTTATCCACAGGATGCCAGGCATTATGGCAAGTGCTAGATATTATATCATAAACTTGAGATAGACATGATTTCTGCCCTCAAGGAACTCACCATCGATTGAAGGGCTCAGACAAGTGTTTGCATGTGGGTCAGACTGATAGACAAGCATGTAGGTAGACCATTACACCCAATAGGGTTGTTGGTGTGCTCCAGGGAGACCAGCTTCCTAACTATCAGAGAATGTTTGTGAATACCGAGAAAGATGCTCATTTTTTCATTTACATAGGACCCCAAAGACCTAAGAGACAGAACATGAATCTGGCCAGCACTGAGGCTCAGGCAATATATATAGAGAGATAATGGTGAGGGAAACTCACATTAGAAAAAATACCATTAAACAGGTATTTTTACCATGCCCTCTCCTTGCTAGAGCTCCTGAAAAGTAAATCCTGGAGTGAGGCTGATGGTCTTCTGAAACTCTCTTCTTCAGTGTCCAGTTGTTCTGTGAAGAAGAGAGCAGTGATATGAGACCAGCACCATATTACTAGTTGACTGAAGGAGCTAGTCTCCAGAAGCAGAGGACATTTGCTGCTTGCTAGCAAAGGAGAAGCATACCAGTAACCAGTAGTCCAGACCAGGCCCACAGAGGGACCAACAGTAATCACTTATTAGGAGTGAGCCAAGAGGGCCATGGAAGCAGCAGCCATCAGAGTAGAGGGGCCACAAACCACTAGTAGCAATCCTGATTGTTTGTGGAGAATCACATCTTTCCTCATACTCAGAGATTCCTGATGGAGATAATTAGATTTTGGAAAAGGTGAGAATCCTACTAGTCAAAAGATTGAGGTGTCAGACAATTGCCTTGTGCTCATTCTGTGCCAACCCCAAAGGAACCTAACAGGGTACTGGGCATGGGGTGTCCCCTGGGCAAGACTTCCAATAGGTAACTTGCTATCTATCAACCTAATGTGCTATACCAGCTATGCTCCTCCTTCACTCCCCAGATATTCTCACTCAAGCATCTCAGACATCTGATGGTTATGGTATCTAGTAGTTCTCCAAACTACTTATCCTAAGTAGCTATCTACCCAGCCCAATTCTAGTTGTCTCATATTTGAATGTGCTCTTTCTTCTCCCAAAAGAAGGTTGCATTTCTTTAATACAATAATATTAGTCAAGTGTATGGATTAAGCTGATCCAATTAAAATAATTCAAGTAAGACTGAAATCATTCAATAATCATTGATTATTTATTTTGTTCCAAGTACTATCATAGATAATGTGTAAGACACAGTTTTTACTTTAATAACTTTATAAACTAGTCTAAGAGATGGAACATTTGTAATGAGAACTATAAAATTAGGCAGAATGGATTGAGTATCCAGTTTGTGGTATGATAGGAGAGTTCCGAATAGGGAGAAATGACTTTGAATTTGGGATAATAAGTCTACATGAAAGTGTATTTGAAATGATTTGTAAGATAAGTAAAGGAAAGGACTTTTGGAAAGATGGCAGAGTAGGAGAATATTAAGCTTACCTCATCCCACAGGGCACCTAGATAACAGCTCCATCAGTACAACTAACCCAGAAAATGACCTAAAGACTGACAGAACAGACTTTCCACAGTTAGTCATAAAGAAGAGGCTACATTGAAAACAGTAGGAGGGGCACAGATGTAGTTGGGAATCAAACTCCTGGTGAAGACTAACCACAAACAGGAGGAACACCACAAGCATGGAGAAGGGAAAGGAGCAGACCTCACACCAGGCACCCAGACATAGGGTACTTACATTGAGAAGACAAGTCCCTATAACATTTGGCTTTGAAAACCAGTGGGGCTTAACTTTGCAAGTTTTTACTATAAGTGGGGCTTAACTTTAGACACTTTAAAACTCAGTGGGCTTGGCTCTGGAAGAGCTGGAGGGTAATAGTAAGTAGTCCCAACTTTAAAGAGCCAGCATAATAAAACAACCCCACAGAGATACAGCATAGAAGCAGCAGTTTGAAAAGCACCTGGGGGTAAATGTGAAGGGAATTTATTAACTAATTGTAGAACATGTGCTGGAAGGGCAGGGATAGTTAGAAGACTTCTCCAAGACCAAAAGAGCAATTAGGTGCCACCATTCCCTAGCCTAGATAGCCAGACACTTGCTGGGACTAGCACCAACACACTCCCCCTACCTTGCTAATACCACATGCCCTGTCATGTACCCTGCCTGTTTAGTCTCCTGCCATCTGCCCCATCCAATGCACCCCACTCCACAGGAGTCCCTCAAAAGCAGTGCCTGCTGGTCACATCTTGCAAGAAGCCCCTGCAAGGACTGGCACCCATCTAAAGTGACTCCTTCCCTGGGGAGAGAGGAAGGTAACCAACCGCACATACCAGTTTGACTGTAGCCCCAGCAGATGGACTGGGGACAGATATCTAATTTGTTTGCTGGCCCTACACACCACCAAAAATCTCTTAAAGGGTAGCACAGGGAGGGGAGCCCTGTAGTGCAGGGTCACTGCAACCCCAACAAATGGTTTGGGAGCAGGCTTTTGGTCTGACTTGTGTCCCTGCTAACCAATAAAAGCTTCTCTGGGCACAAGGCAGGCAGAGTACTCTGCAGGTTGGTGCTACTGCAGCCCCAACAGCTGGACTGGCAGTAAGCATTTGATTTGACTGCTGACACTGCCCAACTATAAGCCCATAGCAGCCCCAGAGTGGCCCCTAGACAGCACAGGGAGCAAACCCTGCCCAAAAGAGGCAAAGTGGGCTATTGCAGCCATCTGGATTGGAGGCAAACATGGCTCAGCCACAACAGTAGGGTGCATGAAACCCACAGAGAGGACATCCCTGCAGTGCCTTGTGCTGGTGAACAGGAGACATACTACAGAACTTCTGCAGAACTTCTTCTTCATAAGGCCATTATTTTCAAGAACAAAAGATGTAGCTGACTTTCCTAATACATAAAAACAAACACAGAGTTAGAGAAAATGAGGAGACAGAGGAATATGTCCCAAATGAAATGACAGGATGAAACTAAACAAAAGAGTTAAATGAAATGGAGCTAAGTAATATGCCTGATAAAGAACTCAAAATAATGGACATAAAGATACTTACTGGACTTGAAAAAAGAGTGGAGGATCTCAGTAAGACTTTCAATAAGAAGTTAGAAAATATAAAAAAGAACCAATCAGAGATGAAGAACTCAGTAACTGAAATTTTAAAAAAATACACTAGAGGGAATCAATAGCAGATTAGAGGAGGAAGAGTGGGTCAGTGATCTGGAAGGCAAAGTAATGGAAAGAAACCAAGCTGAACAACAAAAAGGAAATAATAATATAAAATGAGAATGGGTTAAGGGACAGTGACAACTCAGTGACATCATCAAGTGTAATAACATTTGCATTATAGGGGTCTCAGAAGGAGAAGAGAGAGGAAAGGGAGCAGAAAATTTATTTGAAGAAGTAATTGCTAAAAACTTCCCAATATGGGAAAGGAAACAGACATCCAGGTCTAGGAGGTACAGAAAGCTCCCAATAAAATCAATCCAGGGAGGTCCACAACAGGACACTAATAATTAAAATGGCAGAAGGTAGTGATAAAGAGAGAATTTTAAAAGCAGCAGTAGAAAAGAAAAACAGTTATATGCCAGGGAAACCCCATAAAGGCTATCAGCTGATTTTCCAGCAGAAACTTTGTAGGCTAGAGAAGAGTGGCATGATACATTCAACGTACTGAAAGGAAAAAAAAAACCTGCAATCAAGAATACTCTATCCAGCAGGTTACCATTCAGAATAGAAAAAGAAATGGAGAGTTTCCCAGACAAACAAGAGTTAAAGGATTTCATCACCACTAAACCAGCCTTATAAGAAACACAAAAGGACATTTTCTGAGTGGAAAGAAAAGGCCATAATCAGGAGTAAGAAAATTATGAAAGGGAAAAAATATTGCAGATAAACATAAACATAGTTAAAGTAGATTAATTACTCATAAAACCATTATGGAGGTTAAACACAAAAACAGTAATATCAATTATATATATAAAATCAGTCAAAGGATTCACAAAATAAAAGGATATAAAATATGACATCATATACATAAAACATGGTGGGCAGGGGCATAAAAATGTAGTACTTTTAGAATGGGTTCAAACTTAAATGACTATCAACTTAACATAGACCGCTATATGTATAGGATGTTATAGATGAACCTCATGGTAACCACAAATCAAAAACCTGTAATAGATATGCTTGGATTCCATTCTCTTTATTTTTTGCATATTGCTAAAGAAAGTCATCAAACCACAAAGGCAAAAAACAGCAAGACAAGAAAGGAACAGAGAAGAACTACAGGAACAACTGTAAAAAAAAGTAACAATACAGTAATAAATACATGCCTATTAGTAATTACTTTGAATAGTAATTGGGCCAAATGCTGTAGTCAAAAGACACAGGGTACCAAATGATTAAAAAACCAAGACCTGTCTGTATGCTGCCTATGAGAGACTCATTTCAGACCTAAAGACACATTCAGATTGAAAGTGAAGTGGTGGAAAAAAGTTTATCATGCAAACAGGAGCAAAAATAATACTTGTCATGAAGACAAGTGAAAATGAAAACACAATGGTTCAAATAAAATCTTTGTGATGCATCGAAAGCTGTTCTAAGAGGGAAAATTATAGCTGTATACAGGCCCACCTCAAGAAGCAAGAAAGAGATCAAATAAACAACCTAACCTTACACCTAAAGGAGAGAGGGGTAAAAAGAACAAAGTACAAAGCCAGCAAAAGGAAGGAAATAATAAAGGTTAGAGCAGAAATAAATGAAATAAAGTTAAAAAAAAATAGAACAGATCAGTGAAACCAGGAGCTGGTTCTTTGAAATGATCAACAAAATTGATAAACCATTAGCCAGACTCATCAAAAAAAGAAGAAAGAGGACTCAAATAAATAAAATCAGAAGTAAAGGAAGAGAAATAACAACTGACACCACAGAAAACAAAGGATTATAGGAGAATATTATGAAAAAGTATTTGCCAACAATTTGGACAATGTAGAAGAAATTGATAAATTCCTAGAAACATATAACTTTCCAAAACTGAATCAGGAAGAGAGAGAAAATTTGAACAGACTGGTTACTAACATTGAAACTGAATCAGTATTTAAAAAACTCCCATCAAACAGAAGTCCAGGACCAGATGTTTTCACAGGAGAATTTTACCAAACCTTTAAAGAAGAGTTGACACCTATTTTCTCAAACTATTCCAAAAAATAGAAGAAGAACGAAAGTTTCCAAATTCATTCCACAAAGTCAGCATTACTCTGATACCAAAATTAGATAGATACTACAAAAAAGATAAGTACACATCAATCTCTGGTGATTATAGATGCAAAAATTCTCAACGAAACATTAGCAAACCAAATCCAAACAATACACTGAGAAAATCATTCACTATAGGATTTATCCCAGGGATACAAGGGTGGTTCAATATTTACAAATCAATCAATGTGATATATCCATTAACCAAGAGAAAGGATAAAAACCATATGATCATCTCAATAGATGAGAAAAAAAAGAATTTGACAAAGCACAACACCCATTCGTGATAAAAACTCAACAAAGTATGTTTTAGAGAATATACTTCAGCATAATAAAGGCCATATATAAAAAACTCACAGCTAACATCACACTGAATGGTTAAAAACTGAAAACTTTTCCCCTAAGATCAGGAACAAGAGAAGGATGTCCATTCTCACCACCTTTATTCAATGTAGTACTGGAAGTCTTAGCCACAACAATAAGACAAGAGAAAGAAATAAAAGGCATCCAAATTTGTAAGGAAGAAGTTAAACTATTTGCAGATGACATGATATTATATATAGAAAACCCTGAAAAGGGGCATCTGGGTGGCTCAGTCATTAAGCGTCTGCCTTCGGCCCAGGGTGTGATCCCAGGTTCCTGGGATCGAGCCCCACATTGGGCTCCCTGCTCTGCTGGGAGCGTGCTTCTTCCTCTCCCACTTCCCCTGCTTGTGTTCCCTCTCTCACTGGCTGTGTCTCTCTGTCAAATAAATAAATAAATAAAATCTTTAAAAAAGAGAGAAAGAAAGAAAACTCTAAAGACTCCACCAAAAAACTCCTAGAGCTGATAAATAAATTCAGTAAAATTGCAGAATACAAAATATACAGAAATCTATTGCATTTATAAACACTAATAATGAAGAAGTAGAGAAATTAGGAAAACAATCCCATTTATAATTGCACCAAAACTAATAAGATGCCTAGGAATAAATCTAACCAAAATTGAAAGACCTATACTCTGAAAACTATAAAACATTGATGAAAGAAATTGAAGACAACACAAACAAATGAATTTATTCCATGCTCACATATTGAAAGAACAAATATTGTTAAAATGTCCATACTACCCAGAACATTCTACAGATTTAATGCAACTCCTGTTAAAATACCAACAGCATTTTTTCACAGGACTAGAACAAACAATCCTAAAATATATATGGAATCACAAAAAAACCCCAAATAGTCAACACAATCTTGAAAAAAGAAAAAAAGGTGGAGGTATCACAATTCCAGATTTTAAGATCTACCACAAAGCTGTAGTAATCAAAACATTATGGTACGGGCACAAAAATAGACACATAGATCACTAGGACAGAACAGAGAGTCCAGAAATAAACCCATGCTTAAATGGTCAATCTATGACAAAAGAGACAAGAATATACAATGGGAAAAAGACAGTCTCTTCAACAAATGGTGCTGGGAAAACTGACCAGCTACACAACAAAAGAATGAAACTGGACCAATTTCTTACACCATACACAAAAATAAACCAAAATGGATCGACAATTTAAATGTGAGACTTGTAACCTTAAAATTCCTAGAAAAAAACAAGGCAGTAACCTCATTGACGTAAGCAGTAGAAACATTTTCCTAGATATGTCTCTTTAGGCAAGGGAAAGAAAAGTAATATTCAACTAGCGGGACTATACCAAATAAAAAGTTATGCACAACAAAGGAAACAACCCACAAAACAAAAAGACAACCTACGGAATGGGAGAAGATATTTGCAAGTGATCTATCTGATAAGCAGTTAATATCCAAAATATATAAAGAACTTTTATAACTCAACATCAAAAAACCCACAAATAATCCAGTTAAAAAATGGGCAGAGGACCTGAATAGCCATTTTTCCAAAGAGAACATACAGATAGCCAAGAGACATATGGAAAGACAGTCAACATCACTAATCATCAGTGGAATGCAAATTAAAACCACAATGAGACATCACTTTACATCTGTCAGAATGGCTAAAATCAAAAACATAAGGAGTATCAAGTGTTGGCAAGGATGTGTAGAGGAAAAGGAACACTCATGCACTGTTGTGGTAATGCAAACTGGTGCAGGCACTGTGGAAAACAGTATAGAGTTTCCTCAAAAAATTAAAAATAGACTTACCATATGATCCAGTAATTCCACTACTGGGTATTTAACCAAAGAAAGTGAAAACGCTAATTCATAAAGATATATGCAGGGACACCTGGGTGGCTCAGTCAGTTAAGCGGCTGCCTTTGGCTCAGGTCATGATCCCAGGGTCCTGGGATCAAGTCCCACATTGGGCTCCTTGCTCGGTGGGGAGTCTGCCTCTTCCTCACCCTCTGCCTTCTGCTCCCCTTGCTTGTGCTCTCTCTCTCTCTGACAAACAAATAAATAAAATCTTTTTTTAAAAAAGATACATGCATCCATATCTTTATTGCAGCATTATTTACAATAGCCAGGATATGGAAGCAACTCAAGTTGCTAGATGAATAGATGAATGATTAAAGAAGATGTGGTAAATATGTATACAACCAATGTTTTATATTTCCCAGCCATAAAAAAACATGAGATCTTGCCATTAGTAACAGTGTGAATGGACCTAGAGGGTTATAATGCTAAGTGAAATAAGTCAGAGAAAGACAAATACCATGATTTCATTCCTATGTGGAATTTAAGAAACAGAATAAATAAAGAAAAAAAGAAAAACCACTCTCTCAAATACAGAATGGTGGTTGTCAAGGGGAGGTAGGATGCGGAATAGATGAAGTACGTGAAGGGGATTAAGAGTACACTTATCCTTAGAAATATATAGAATTGTTCAATCATATTGTACACCTGAAACTAATATAACACTGTATGTTTATTATATTTGAATTTTAAAAAAAGAAATAGGTAAAGGAAAATGTTTATGTTGGGGCAGGGGCAGAGTCATTCCAATAAGGGAGTTTTTTCATCTTCCCAGGATTACTTAAATTTTTGAAATGGATATCTTTTAACCAAATGGATCTCTAATGGGTGAAATTACTGCCAATAAAAAAGGGTATGAAAAAAGAACTATCACTTACAGGGTTCCTGTTCTTCACAGAGGCTAAGCTAGATTCTTTGCCTGTGTTACCTCACTTAAATTTACAGCTCTATGGACTTACCATTATTATCTTTATTTATAGATGAGAATATCGAGGCTTAGAAGTTTAATAAACATGCTCCGTGTTCCCAACTTGTGCTAGAATGCAGATTCAGATCTGCCTGGTTATAATACCGGACTAAATTTTTCCCAACTATTTTGAAGTGTATAGTATTTTACCTAAAAATAAGGGGAAGAAAAAAAAATTAAGGCAGAGGAAGAGTTCTGGCTCAAATGACTACAGAACTACTTTAAAGTTAATCAGATACCATTACTATAAGCATTTTTGGAGTCTTACTGTTAATAAATATTAACAATTTCCAAGAGGGGGTACACACTGTATTATTTCGCTAATTGGACCACAGAACTGGATTTTTGTGGAGCACTCTGTGAGTGCATTCATGAAATATGTGTTGGAGAACGCTGCATTATAGCCCAGAATACAGAGCAGAGTTTCAGCTGATATGGGGGAGATGAGGAGGTAGCTGTTTAGGACCCAGGAACCTCCCTTGTTCTACTCAAAGCACAGCATGTAGGCAATCACTTTCTTTAGCTTCCAGTCAGGTCAGCCTTCACTGAACACATCTTAGGAGCTCAATCAATACTCAGAGAATTGTATTGAGTTAGAGAATGCAGCACATCCTCTCATTTCACCAGAGGTGCTACCAACAGCAGAACTATTTAGAGAGAGTAGTTGTGTGGGGAACTGCCCTGCCAACAGCTTTGATTGGTTGCTCTGGAGGCAGCAGAAGGTCATGTTGTGAGGGTCCTCTCTCTGCACAATCCCCTAGTAAATTTGTTTCTCTTCCTACTCAGGATCATCTCCTCTCCTTACACTCAGCCCCAAGTTATGACTTAAAGCCATATGGTGTGTTTTCTTAGTGTTTCAAAGAAAGACTAGTTTGCATCATTCTTTTCATCAAACATTAATATGGTGGTTCACTTTGAAGACAAAATATTATACTTCAGGCTCACCCAGAGGTAATTGCAACATCTTAGTCTATTCGAGCTACAAAACCTATAGCATTTTTGTGGGGGGATGAAATTCTAGAAATTTCTGTCTATATACTCTCCTGGATTATCAAGTAGAGAAAAAATAGGATTTCAAGAACAAAAGAGAGATGTCTGATCTACATGACTAAATTTTGTCCAGTTGCCTTTTCAGTTTTAAAAAAATGGTGGCACGCACACACACACACACACACACACACACACACATACACACACACATGTTTATACATATATACATATTTATAGAATATGGTAAGGAAGAATAATGATATCTCTGTTTAAATGGAACTTTCAGCCTATTAGAAGTTTTTAAATATCCGTCTTACTAGCTTTGATTGTTACTGAAATCCTATAGAGGAAAAATGTCAATTATTGATTGACCTCCATGCCATAGAGGAGGTCACTGAGACCTGAGAGGATGGTGACTTTTAATGGCCACAAAGCTATTTAATTTATTTGAACATATCTACTGAGCAACTAATACGTGCTAAGCACTGTACTAGGACTTGGGAATATGAGGATGAAGATAAATAAGATACTGGGCCTATCCCCAAAGATCTATCAGTCCAAGGGGAAAGACCAACATGGAAATGGCAAATTGGAATCTGTGGTGATAAGCACAGTGACAAGTTCTGCTTATAGTGCTGAAAGAACATCTGCTTTCTTAGTGAGATATGATACACATGTATTGAGAGTGATTCAGAACAGTGGTTCCTAAACTTCAGTGTGTACCCAAATCACCACAGAGTGCTGGGTACCTTCCTCAGAGCTCCTGACTCAGTAGGTCTAGGGTGGAGCCTGAAAATTTGATTTTCAACATAGGGTGCTGATGCTGCTGATCTAGGGACCACACTCTGAAAGCCATTGATTTAGGAACTAGTTGAAGTACAGCATTGGTAGTGTGGCAAAAGTTGGATTCATCATTAAAAGGACAGGGAAAGGTATCCAAGCTCAGAAAGGAAATTATCAAATTGTTTTAAGAACCCAGTGGCATGGGGAATTATACATTTTTAATGGGATAAATTAATACCCTGCAATGTAACTAACCAAGGTTTGGGGGCAAGAAGGGAAATAGGAAAATAGAGAGTATGGATGGATCCTTGCTTAAGACTGTCCTAGGAGTGGGAAAATTATAAATGTTGGAGACAGTGTCTTTGGGCATGTGATCTCCTTTGGATTGGAGGGAACGAAGGCAGGTTGGGTCAATAGGCTTATCACAGTAGTTACCATACTGTGAAATGATGGGAATAATTGTTAAAGCTGAGTATCTATGGAGGTGTCTTGAGGGGAAGAGGCAGGTTTTGTGCCTTCCCGTTGCTTCACAGTAGCTATGCTTTTGTTTTATGTTGTATCTATTGGGATTCCATGTAATAATTCATATTCTCAAAAGGTACTACAGCCAAATGTAATTTGGCTTCAATTGAACTAATATAAAACGAAGAGGTCAAGGATTTGAGAGTCTTGATGGGTTTTGCTGAAATGGGGGTTCTTTGTAGTTTCTATCACAGCTCATGCTCCTTCTGGTTGCTAAAGTGAATTTTTTTTTGTGTGTAGCAGTGATTCTGTTTCTGATAATGTTTTCATGGAGAAAACCCAAATGAGATAAACACAGCTGTCTGCTAGTGAAAAGGTTATACACAATTACTCCCAAGGGCCTTGAGAAGTCAAGAAACGTATAACCCTTTTAGCTAGATACTGTGTCCAGGGGTCATTTATTTATTGGGAACATGGGATAGTTAGTAAATTCACTGGCCTATTTGGCATTTGTCTTATTGATCCCCTGATATTTTATAAATGTTTTCATTCATGTGATGCTATTTGCTCTCCTTATATAACCCTTTCTGGTGTGTTTATGGAGAAAGTGAGGAAAGAGGAGACAATTTTATACAAAGATATTTATACATTAATGTACTCATCAAAACAAGGATAAGGGAGGCAAGATAAAAGACATGTTATAATTTAAGCCAGTGTTTCCGAAATATGTTTGGATACCAATTTATATAAAATGTTTGTTAGAAATAAATATCTAGATTTAAAACTACTAAGTCAAAATATTCAGTGGAACATTTTGAATCTGTATTTTTAAGAAGTTTTCAGGTGATTCTTATACAATCAACTCACTGGATATTTAAAAACCATAGCTTTAGGCCATCAAACACCTATGTGTGGCCCTATTTGATGTATTCAACCAGGGCCAGTCTTCAATACAAGAAGCCATGTCTAACATATGGGGCAGCCTAAACTTTTTACCCACCCCTCATTCACCACTACCATTTTTATTTGCTTCTGTGGGTCTTCCTTCCCCAATATAATATGTTTAAAATAGATAGTCTCTAAAGATCCTCTGGGAAATAAGCAGCAAAAACTAAAAAGAATATAGGTTACAGAACTACCCTCAGGGAAAAATATAAACCAATTCCAGGCTTGTAAATGCTTCCTGATTCTTAAGTATTTGAGTGAGTTTCAGTATTTTGGTACCACTGAAATAATGCAGTTACCATAGCATATGCAAAGAATATGGGAAGAGAGATTGATTTAATTACATTATCTTTTTAGATTCTTAAAACAGTTCTGCATTGTAGCATTGTTACCCTTTATATTGAGAAGGGGGAACTCAACATAAGTAACTACCTCACTGTCACATAGGTAATAAGTGACAATGTCAGGGGGCGCCTGGGTGGCACAGCGGTTGGGCGTCTGCCTTCAGCTCAGGGCATGATCCCGGCGTTGTGGGATCGGACCCCACATCAGGCTCCTCCGCTATGAGCCTGCTTCTTCCTCTCCCACTTCCCCTGCTTGTGTTCCCTCTCTCGCTGGCTGTCTCTATCTCTGTCGAATAAATAAATAAAATCTTTAAAAAAAAAATAAGTGACAATGTCAGGACTCAAACTGACATTTTTTGGTTCTAAAGGTTACACTTCACTATATTGTGTAGTACCTATGCAGTTTATCATATTTCCTGCTACCATTAACATGGATGAATGCCAAGATGTATTCTGAGGAAACAACTGTGTATTTCGGATTGTTTGACTAAGGCTCCTAAGAAGGAGGGTGATTGTGTACGTGGAAGTTTTGGTGCACAGAGGATGAGAGCATGCACTCTGGATTCAAGCTAATGTTTTAAATACCACCAATAACTATTTGTGTGACCTTGGGGAGTTATTTTTAGGATCACTAAGGCTCAATTTCCTCACCAGAAAAATGGACATAATTTTTCTACCTACTCAGGGTTGTTATAAGAATCACACGCTATGAAGTTCTCAACACAGGAACTGGAGAGTAGTAAGTATGGAATACATTGGTCAAGTTGGATTCTTTTTCATCTGCACGTGGTCACACGGACCCACCTCAGCCAAGATAGTGCATTGTTAGATCATATTGTGGTTTCTTTTTATTATTTTTTTCTCTGAAGCAAGAGCTTTCCCCCATCATATTAATGAAATCAGTTTTTATTTCAGTGTAATCTTCTTTCATACAATTTAATGATTCTTGATAAGTATGATTTTTTAAACTGTATAATTAAAAATAGTTTGGCTTTATACTATCACTAAGCAGAGTTTTGTAATGGGGAGGGCTTGAATTTTGAATTCATACAGTATTGGGTCCAAATGTCTCCACCCTCATTCTCTAGTTGTGCGAAATATGGCAGTTTCTCTAAGACTCAGTTTCCATTTGTTAAATGAAGATAGTAGTATCTATGTTAAATGGGTATTGTGAGGATTTAATGTTCAAAGGGTCTAATAACATGTAAAATACCTGTCAGTTAGTAAAATTATCATATAAGAATGTTTTCAGCAGCACGTAACAGAAGACCAACACACATATACAATGACTTAAACAAATAGGGTTTTTTTTTCCTGATAACAAAATCTTAAAGAAATATAATTGCTGATATTGGATGAGCTGCTCAGTAGTGATGGCATAAACTCAGACTCTCACTTCTTTCTACCAGCCTTAACCATTACCTTTCATCCTCTGAAATTGTTACCTCATGATCACAAGCTGACTTCTGTACCTTCTGACTTCAATTTTAAGAAGAAAGAAGAAAAAAAAGAAAAAGAATTTAAAAGTCTTCTCTTCAGGAGACTTAGTCTTTGTACTCAGAAATAGAATTCCTTTGCTACCAAAGTACCCGTTTATAGATCATTGGCCAGAACTGGGTCACATCTTCCCTTTTAGGCCAATCAGTGGCCAAGGGTAATAAAATTACCATGATTTGTCACCTGGGCTAGAGCAAGGAGGGGTCTAACCTATATGAGATAAAGAGATCTTTGCCAGACCCCTGAAATAGTAGCGTTTTATTAGTCAAATAAAAGAAAATGGGATCAGGGCAAAGGAGATGTTAGGTGGATCATGGAAAGTATCTACCTTAATAGTCATTCAACAAAGGCTAATTTTATTCTCCTCTTACCTAATAAGAATGAAGTTTATTCATTCATAAATAAAATAATTTGTGGTCAGTTTACAAGTCTTGATATTTAGCTCATGAGAATAAGACCATTGAATCCAAACGTACAATAGGATCTAGAAAGTTGCCCTTAAAATAGCTGGCCTTTTAAGAATTAAACTTAATAATTTGGATTAGGTTTTTTAGCATGAATTCCAAAGAATGGATTTCGATCTAAATATTGGAGATTAATAGCAACTGTTGAGCTACTATCAAAGAATGCTGGTCGTGGTTAAAGATTTAGGTAATAGAACTATCTGGGAGAGTAGGATTTGCGTTGGACCTTTTCTCAGAATTACATTAGTTAGGCACAGTAAATGGAGGAGGGGAGAGCTGGAAACATAGCTTAGTGTCAAGAACTGCCTCTTCTCATGTGGGAGGGTTTGACTCAATACCATTTCATCATAGGTATATCCCAAGCCAAGATCCGACTCCTACTTACATTTCTAGGCTCAAATCTTACCACTCTTTACCCTGCCACCTCTCCCTCTGCATCACAGCTCCTTGCCTCCCCTGATATACCCACCAGACTAGGTCCCCTGTCACAAACTGCCTGAGTGCCTGGTACATCCCTTGTAGCACATACAACACTTGTAAATAAGTGATTGGTTATTTGTGTAATTATGGTTCACTACTTCTCACCCAATAGACTATAAGCTCCTTGAGGTGCTATATCCTCAGCACCAACAGATGTTTGATAAATGATGAGTAATCCATAAATATTTTTTAACATGCATATTTAGAATGTGCCAATTAAGAAATTTATCTGAAAATCCAAATATACTGACAAATTGGGGAGGAGGGAGTGAATTTTCACTTCATAAAATAATTTCCTGGAGGAGTTCTTTAAGCATGGGGCTTCTTTCAGGCATTTAAAATGGATTTGATTTAGCAGAATTTGATTCACATTACTTTTCAGGAACACACACACACACCCCCCTATCCCTATTGCAAAACCATATGCTACAAACACATCCTCTCAATCCTTCACTTCCAGGCATGATCCAAAGCTAATTA
Organism: Ursus arctos; assembly: GCF_023065955.2. Lineage (NCBI taxonomy): Eukaryota > Metazoa > Chordata > Mammalia > Carnivora > Ursidae > Ursus > Ursus arctos. The sequence continues at coordinate 49,624,047 of NW_026622786.1, read as the reverse complement.
TGAAAAAAAAAAAAAACAATTAAAAAGAAGGAGGGTGGGGAAGCATGCTAGTTCTAGAATTCTAGCCCAATGATTAACAAGATAGAATAATGATGAGAAAGATCAAGTGCCCCCTAGGGAAATTAGGATAAGAGTATGTGGCACTAAAATAATCCTCTCCCACCCTTTCTTCTAACAGCAGGGTTGATTTTGAGTCAGTTCTGGTGCATAACTCTGTTCCATAGAAGACTGGAATTCCTCTCTGAAACAAGCTGACTAGGCTGTTGGCCAAGCACATTAATGTCAGGAGGGTGGATGGCGGCAGTAGTGGTGGTGGTAGTGGTGATGGAATATCTGGACCTGAGTAAAAATGATAATGGCTACTACCAGTCCCTAATGCTCATTGTGTGCTCTATATTGTGATGTGCACTGTACTTGGATCACTTCTCTTAAACTTTGGACTCCTATCTGCCACTTACTTTATAATTTTCAGAAATTCATTTTTTAATTTAAATTCAATTAGCCAACATATAGTATATCATTAGTTTCAGATGTAGAGTTCAATAATTCAATGGTTGCATATAATACCCAGTGCTCATCACATAACCCAATTACCCCATGCCCCCATCCACCTCCCCTCCAGCAGCCCTCAGTTTGTTTCCTATAGTTGAGAGTCTCTTATGGTTTGTCTCCCTCTTTGGTTACTTCATTCAATTTTCCCTCCCTTCCCTTATGACCCTCTGCACTGTTTCTTAAATTCCACATATGCGTGAAACTGTATGATGATTGTCTTTCTCTGGCTGACTTATTTTGCCTAGTATAATACCCTCCAATTCCATCCATATCAATGTAAATGGCAAGATTTCATTTTTTGATGGCTGAGTAATATTCCATTGTATATATGTACCACATCTTCATTTTTCATTTGTCGATGGACATCTCAGCTCTTTCTATAGTTCGGCTATTGTAGACATGGCTGCTATAAACATTGGGCATGTGTCCCTTCGGATCATTATATTTGTATCTTTGGGGTAAATACCTAGTAGTGCAATTGCTGGGTTGTAGGGTAGCAAAAATATGGAATGCTTCATGAATTTGTGTGTCATCTTTGTGCAGGGGCCATGCTAATCTTCTGTGTATCATTGCAGTTTTAGTGTATGTGCTGCCAAAGTGAGCACTCAGAAATTCATTTGATCTCTTGTCATTCTGCAAGTGAAACAAATGATGCCTGTTTTATCTCCTCACAAAATAAAACTCAAAGTAGACGATGAATGTGAATACACTCTGTAAAGCACTATAGAAATATAAGGCATTTAACCATGCCTTATATTTGTATTTATTTATATATTTCACATATATAATTATATATGCTATATCTATTTACTTTTATATTTCATACTTTGACTTCTATTTGTATTTCTTTTACTTAGATAAACATTTAGTTAGATCTATGCTCAGGATATAATGGTAACTGAAAGCCCACCTAGTTCCTCAAATTTTGAGATTAAGAAAAGCCTTCTTGGAAAAAGAGAGGCCAGAGTTACCTCTTAAAGAATGTAAAGGAGTTGCACAAGTGAAGTGGGATAGAGGAGTCCAGGGCATACCACGCAGAGGCAACAGAATGAGCAAAATGAGAAAGATATCCAACAGTAGCCAGCAGTTGGTACTGGAAAGTAAAAGCAGTTTAGTATTACTAGATATAGGACTTGAGTCAGTGTCAAACAGTGAGGCTGGAAAATTACACAAAAGCCAGGTTATCTAGGGCATCCCATGTCCTACTAATGTGTTTGATCTCTATTTATGGAGAACAAATGAACTGCTTTAAGCAGAGGGATGACATGGTCATATTTGTATTTTAAAAAGATCAGTCTGTAGGTAGCATGAAGGATAGATTTGAAGGGAACAAAACTGGAAAAGGAAAGTTAACTTAGGAGGCTAAAGAATAATTCTAGCCTGATGACAAGGCCTCAACTGGACTAATGGTAGTTGGGATGGAGAATATGGAATAGATCCCCTGAGTGTCTGTGGCTTAGGGAAAAGTTTTGCATTGGCAAATATGGCAATAAAGAAGAAAAAAGTAAAAGTCCATAGTGAATCCAAGATCCATAAATTTTTCCTGGATAGATGGATAGAGGGATGAAGGGGTGGATGGATAATTTGGTATGTAAATGCTGAAAGAGCTTGATTTGGTTCTGTACTTCATGAGATCCCAGAGATTTGATTTTGTTTTTACTCTCTTAAGTCTGATTACTCAGTCAAATTAGTCACTCAAATACCAAAATCCCGTGAATCCTATGATGTACCAAAAACTGCAGGGCTTTCTTGGGATATAAAAATGAATACTGTTCACTCTCTTCAAGAAATTTACATTCTTGATAGAGAAACAAGACTTATCATAAGGCAGCCTGGGGGGCAAATGATGTATGTGGGAATGAGTGGTTCAAATCTTCAGATGTGAAAGAGGTGGAATGGGATGGCATGGTGGCTTTATGTTGCATATGCAACCTTATGGGACCTGGAATGGAAAGGACAGCACAGTCAGGTCAGAGGAGAGGGGAAGGAATTAATAGCAGGGAGAGTGGAAGGGTGAGGGAATTACAGGACGAGGGAACTGGCAGAGCTGTGTTTGAGGGTTTCAAGTAGGCTACTATGGGTGGAGAAGCCCTCCTTCTTGTCTAGTCACAAATGGGACATGCCAGGTGGTTCAGCCTTTGCATGGCCTCTTTGCTGTGTCATAGCAGACTTCTGCAGGGACCTTTGGGATCTCCTAAATGTTTTAGCTGTCAAATCATTCACCTTTCTAATCTAACATTGAACCTAATATATAACATAGATAAAAGGTGAACTGAACTTTCTGAAGTAGAGGTGAGGGCCTAGCTCTGGTTCAACCAACTACCTCTGAGATGACTCCTAAGACAGTTGAGAAAAAGCTCTGGTGTTCTAAAGATCTTACAGTTTGGAAACCATTGGTTTAGTTCAATCTCAATTTTAGAGATGGGAAAACTGGAACCCAGAGAAGGTATGAATTGTGCTTACAGCCACACACTCTAAATATCTCTTAATTCAGTGGAGTTAAGCTGGGACGAGGCTGAACTGGAACAGTTTCTTTTTCTTTTTTCCTATTTATTAAAAATTTTTTAAATTTTAAATTCAATTAATTAACATATAATGTATTAGTTTCAGAGGTAGAGGTCAGTGATTCATCAGTCTTATATAACATCCAGTGCTCAGTATATCATACGCCCTCCTTAACGTCCAACATCCAATTACCCCATCCTCCCACCCCCTTCCAGCAACCCTCAGTTTGTTTCCTATGATTAAGAGTCTCTTATGGTTTGTCTCCCTCTCTTACTTCATCTTCTTTTATTTTTTCCTCTCTTTCCTTATGATCCTCTGTTTTGTTTCTTAAATTCCACATATGTGTGAGATCATATGGTATTTGTCTTTCTCTGACTGACTTATTTCACTTAGCATAATAACCTCCAGTTTCATTCACATTATTGCTAATAGCAAGATTTCATTTTTTGATGGCTGAGTAATATTCCATTGTATATCTTTGTTACCCATTCATCTGTTGATGGCTATCTGGGCCCTTTCCATGGTTTGGCTATTGTGGACATCGCTGCTATAAACGTTGGGGTGCACGTGCCCCTTCAGATCACTATGCTTGTATCTTTGGGGTAAATACCCAGTAGAGCAATTGCTGAGTCATAGGGTAGCTCTATTTTCAACTTTCTGAGGAACCTCCCTACTGTTTTCCAGTACACCAGCTTGCATTCCCAGTAACAGTGTAAGAAGGTTCCCCTTTCTCCACGTCCTTGCCAACATCTGTTGTTTCCTGAGTTGTTAATTTTAGCCCTTCTCACTGGTGTGAGGTGGTATCTCATTGTGGTTTTGATATATACTTCCCTGATGCCAAGTGATGTGGAGCATTTTTTCATGTGTTTGTTGGCGATTTGGGTGTCTTCTTTGGAGAAATGTCTGTTTATTTCTTCTGCCTATTTCTTGAATGGATGATTTGTCCTTTGGGTTTCAAGTTTGATTTTAGATTCTTTATAGTTCTTTATAGATTTTGGATACTAGCCCTTTATCAGATATGTCATTTGCAAGTCTCTTCTCCCATTCTGTTGGGTGTCTTTTGGTTTTGTCAACTGTTTCTTTTGCTGTGCAAAAGCTTTTTATCTTGATGAAGTCCCAACACTCATTTTTGCCTTTGTTTCCCTTGCCTTTGAAGATGTGTCTAGCAAGAAGTTGCTGTGGCTGGGTTGAAGAGGTTGCTGTCTGTGTTCTCCTCTAGGGTTTTGATGGCTTCCTGTCTTACATTTAGGTCTTTCATCCATTTTAAGTCTATTTTTGTATATGCTGTAAGAAAATGGTCCAGTTTCATTCTTCTGCATGTGGCTGTCCAATTTTCCCAACACCATTTGTTGAAGAGACTATCTTTTTTCCATTGGATATTTTTTCCTGCTTTGTCAAAGATTAGTTGAACATAGAGTTGTTCCATTGATCTGTGTGTCTGTTTTTGTGCCGGTATCATACTGTCTTGATGACTACAGCTTTGTATTGGAGCTTGATGTCTGGAATTGTGATGCCACCAGCTTTGGTTTTCTTTTTCAACATTCCTTTGGCTATTCGGGGTCTTTTCTGGTTCCATACAAATTTTAGGATTATTTGTCCCAGCTCTGTGAAAAAAGTTGATGATATTTTGATATGTGTTGTGTTGAATGTGTAGATTGCTCTAGGTAGCATAGACATTTTAACAATATTTGATCTTCCAAACCATGAGCATGGAACATTTTTCCATTTCTTTGTGTCTTCCTCAGTTTCTTTCATGAGTGTTCTATAGTTTTCTGAGTACAGATCCTTTGCCTCTTTGGTTAGATTTATTCCTAGGTATCTTATGGTTTTGGGTGCAGTTGTAAATGGGATCAATTCCTTAATTTCTCTTTCTTCCATCTCATTGTTGGTGTATAGAAATGCAACTGATTTCTGTGCATTGATTTTATATCCTGCCATTTTGCTGAATTCCTGTATGTGTTCTAGCAATTTTGGGGTGTAGTCTTTTGGGTTTTCCATATAGAGTATCATGTCATCTGTGAAGAGTGAGTTTGACTTCTTTGCCAATTTGGGTGCCTTTTATTTCTTTTTATTGTCTGATTGCTGAGGACTAGGATTTCTAGTACCATGTTGAACAACAGTGGTGAGAGTGGACATCCCTGCCATGTTCCTGACCTTAGGAAAAGCTCTCAGTTTTTTCCCATTGAGAATGATATTTGCTGTGGGCTTTTTTAATATGGCTTTTATGATATTGAGGTATGCTCCCTCTATCCCTACATTGTGAAGAGTTTTAATCAGGAAAGGATGCTGTACTTAGTCAAATGCATTTTTGTAACTATTGAGAGGATCATATGGTTCTTGTCCTTTCTTTTATTTATGTAGTGTATCACACTGATTGATTTGCGGATGTTGAACCACCCTTGCAGCCCAGAAGTAAATCCCACTTGGTCCTGGTGAATAATCCTTTTAATGTACTCTTGGATCCTATTGGCTAATGTTTTGGTGAGAACTTTTGCATCCTTGTTCATCATGGATATTGATCTGTGAACTGGAACAATTTCTACATTCTTGGTTAAATCATATGCACCTTGTTAAATCATATGCTGTCTGGGTTTTGACCCTTTTTGGACATATTTAAGTTGCCATTGCCTGGTATATCCAAAGAATCTGCAAAAGCCCCACCTGGTTTCTAATGAGGGTAGTCAGAAGCCACTCAGCAGGCCTCCTGTTTGTAAACAATGGTCAGAGAGAGGGGATCTTAGCTTTTGGCAATGGGCACAGTTATACTGTGCCTTGTACTGCCTTAGAGAAGAGCTAATTTCCTCTGCTCTGTGTTCTAAGAAAAATATCCCTACTTTTGACAGATGTTCTAATTCAACAATTAGCAGCGACTATGACATGCAAAAATTACCAGTTGCTAAAGCCTCACTTAGCCAAATGGGAGAGAGAGTATTTTTATACCCGGCAGCCTTGGGCTGTGTAGCTTGAGGCACACTCTTGCCCAGTATTTCTCTGGCTTATGTGTTTAACCACTAACTGTAATTTATTTTTAAATGTTCTAAAAATGTGCCCATCGCAACAGCTTCTGGGTGGTGGGAGGAGAAAAGAAAAGCATGGGGTGCTGTATGAAATGGCACCCACTAAAGAGCTTCCTTACCAGCCCTTGGTAACATTACACCACGGGAAAGTCTGGTAACACTTCAGACAAAGGGCAGCTTTGTTAAAAGAACCTCCAAATGGGACATTTTTGCCCCAGCAGATGAGTCTCTTCCTTGCCACTCAGGTGTTCTGAGTAAAATTAAGACAGATTTTCTTGGTTTCAGTGCTCCCAGCTCCTCTTTCTGGATTTCTCCTTCCCCTTATTAGTAATAACATGCATCCTCTGTTTGTGTACTGCACACCAGGCATTTTCCACATCTCCATTTTATTCCCAACAACATCTACCCTCAGAAAAAATTCATTCTCAATATTTTGAAATAACTACAGGGCCTCACAATTGTAAAATCACTGATATCTATTTCTAAACTTTTGGACTATCCCTGTTTTAGTAAAATAAATGTATGCATGTGTATATTTACATACATGTATACAAATATACAAATGAGCAGGCACTTGCAATAGAAGTGTACTCAAAATATATGCACACCCAGGAAAATAGTAATTATAGTAGATACAAATAGTCTTCTTATTGTGGTCCATATATACAATGGAATATTACTCAGCTATCAAAAAGAACGATTTCTCAACATTTGCTGCAACATGGACGCACTGGAGGAGATAATGCTAAGTGAAATAAGTCAAGCAGAGAAAGACAACTATCATATGGTTTCTCTCATCTATGGAACATAAGAACTAGGAAGATCGGTAGGAGAAGAAAGGGATAAAGAAAGGGGGGTAATCAGAAGGGAGAATGAAGCATGAGAGACTATGGACTCTGAGAAACAAACTGAGGGCTTCAGAGGGGAGGGAGTGGGGAAATGGGATAGGCTGGTTGTGGGTAGTGGGGAGGGCACATATTGCATGGTGCACTGGGTGTTATATGCAAGTAATGAATCATGGAACTTTACATCAAAAACCAGGGATGTACTGTATGGTGACTAACATAATATAATAAAAAAATATTTAAAAAAAGTAAAGAAATAAAAAAATTAAAAAAAAACAAAAACGAATAATCTTCTTAATAATTTTAATAATTTTGGCCAACTTGTTAAATCTGATTTGAACATCAGTCTTTAATTTTTGATGTGGTTAATGAAGACCTCATACCAAGAATAGGAGAAGATTTATTTGTATCTTTTCTTGTGGTTAAATACTACATAAATCATTTGTATTGCCTTCATGTGCAATTCTTCAGTGGGGATCATTATAAGCCACAAGTATGTTTTATGAGGGTTAGCTTATTTAATATCAGATAATCTACTCTGTAAACCTTCTTTGTATAAATGATAACATGTGGCAATCTCCCAAAAGCAATCCCTAAGTGCAAGTGCCACTGGCAACTTTACCTGTGAAGTCCTGTTCTTCCAATAGGTATTTCTTTAACTAACATTCAGACTCCAAACAAAAAGCTGGTCTCAATCTGGATATTAAGTATTAGTATTTTTTCTCCTCATTCTTTTTACATTAAACAAATAAAATCTCTCATATTCATTTCCCATTCCTTAATTATTCACCTTGAACATTATTCTTTGGATGCTGTGGATGGGCCTTGGTTGGTGGGTCCCTCTGTTCTCTCTAGAAGTCACCTGTATATCTGGATTGCCTAAATGGTCTACATTGGATATTAGGCCTTGGAAAGAGACTGTGCATAACAGGGGCAAATGGTCAGTGATCAGAAACCTGGTTTCAAGGAGTTCAGGGTTATACACAGTCCAATTCCAGTTATTCAAATCACATTTGCAGGTGGTCCTGTATGCGGCCCAGGAAGTTATAGACAATCTGGCTGTGAACTGACCTGACCTCATAAATGCTACATTCTAAAGATCAGAAGAAATCTCTTTCTCGCTTGGTCCCCAATTCCCTTGTAACAATCTGTCACTCTGTCGCTAATGGTGTGATTCCCTTACGGCTTCCTGACAGTTGGGTTGTCTGCTCTTTTCTCTTGCTCACCATTCAGACAGCCATAGTATATTGTACTTTCACATGGGGCACATCTTGCTCTCCACATCCATCTCCTTCCCAATTCTATTCTGCCTTGTCTTGGATATTTCTCTATCTTCACTCTTAGCACCCTAATTTAGGTCTTATTATCTGTTACTTGAATACCAACATCTCTGCCTCCTGTTTCCCCCCATTCAAGTCTCTTTTCCGCACCACTGCCACTTCCAAATGTGCCTCTTCTTGGTTCTGATTTCCAATGGCTCCTCCTCTGCCTATACTATTAATTAAATCAGTAATTCAGGATGTCATTCATTTACTATTTTTGCCCAAACTGCCTTTTCTGGCTCCCTGAATTTCTCTGAAATTATTTTCCAGACACATGAATCTTTCTGCTCTTCCATAACAAACTTCACATTTTCACACTTCCATGCTATTGTTTCTGGTTTCCTCTGCCTCAAAAATAACCCTCACCTTCATGCTTTAATCCATTCAACGTCTACTTTTTAAATACATACTAAATATTTCACAATCTCTCTCTGCCTGTTTTTCCAAGCACGTATTAACTATAACCTCCTCTTATTAAGGCTTTGTTGCCTTCCCAAAGCAATGTAATTTCTATATCTTCTAAACTTTCTTCGTATTTTATTTGTGCTTTTCTTAGAACACTGTTTTTGGTCTGTTATATCATATATTGTGGCTTACCACTTAACAAATACCTAGTCTGTGGCACATATTGTGATAGATCATATGATTATATCTAATACTCCTTATTACCCTTGCTAGGTCCATAATCTTATACCTATTTTAAAGATTAGGAAAATGAAGTTCAGAGGAAAAGTTACTCGCCCAAGGCCAAATCGCTAATGAGTTTTGGAGTCAGGAATCAAACCAAACCTATTCTCTTTCCTGTTTATATGATGCCCTGATTATGATCATCATTATACCTCTTTATCCCCAATAATGTGCCACAGATTTCTTGAAGACATGGGCTATGTCTTATTTACCTTGATGCTAGCTATATCATATTTATTAAATATTGATGAAGCTGGATTGATTGAGTTTCTCAGTAGCTGAGGGATCTTGGGGAAGGGAAGTCAAACAAATTGGTGATCTCTACATGCTTTAGGCTTGGATAACACTGCTAGTCTGGGACTTTTCACACAAAAGGGCCTGGGTAACTCAGTCAGCCTCATCCATATAGGCCTTAATTTTCTAGCTTTCTAGAAGTTGCTACTGTGTAACTTCTGGCTGCCACACAATCTGTTGTAGCTTTAAATATTCACTATGTTAATGCTGATTACTGAATAAAGTGGCAATTAAGTTTTCATGGCATAATTTCTATGTTTCACTGGAACAGTGCTAATAGTACATTGTGTCTGTCCCTTCAAAGAACCCACCTGTTTTTGGGGGAGACAGCAGCAGGCCGATGCTGTGGGCTGCTCAACTGAAGTGCTGGTTTTAGTTAAGGGATTCAATCACTGCATCAAGAGCTACAGAAAATCTGAACTACAGGAGAGGTAAAAGGTGTGTACCTTCCTTCAACTCTGCCCGGACTGGGGTTAAATTTGTCTTAGACTCAAAGGAAACCTTCCTCTCTGTCCTTTGCTACTTTATATTTCCTGGTGTTTCAAAAAGCAACTTGAACCATATTTTATAGGCTGACTCCCTTCTTACCAAAAAGCAAGACCACAGGCTTCTAAAATTATACTTGTGCCATTGGAATTACTCTCTGTGTCATGTGTGTCTCGCTACATTTTTAGTCTCAACGTCCATTTTCCCCCTGAAGTTCCTCAACCTTTAGCCCAGTTTCTCATCTCTGCTCCATCCCTTTGGACCAGAACCTTCCTTCAGATTCAATCTTCATTTACCCAGCCCACTATTATTATTCAGGAAACTGATCTGTTGTTCATTGTTCTGGCTTTAGGCCCCACAGCCAAGGGCCATCCCTATCTCTTGGATACCAGCCCAGTTCATAGTCCTAAATAGACCTCTCTAGCAAGCTGAGTGGTAGGCAGGCTGGGACAGAGCTATAAATGGGAATGGGAAGGACTGCAGCTGCAGGGGACTGGCCTAGCTGCAGAGCTGACCTGTGAAGAGGAAAGCCTTGAACCCAAATTTTACATCCATAGGAGCCTGGGGGAAGGAACCAGTATTAAGGCCCAAGAAGGTTCTATCCGGTGGGCAGGACATGGAGATTTGAGTTCTAGTTAGTGTCAATATGCAAAGTTAGACTCCTGTCAGCTTTGTCATTGTGAGTAATTTGCATAATTTGGAGAAGTCCACTCTAGCCAAAGGTGAATTAGGCATAATGAAAATGAGTTTGAGCTTTAGAATTAAAAGAACTTGAGTTCTAGTTCCTGCTGATCCCTGACTAACTCTGTGATTTGGGGGAACTTAATCTCTGTGACCCTTGGTTTCCTCACACAGAATTAGATGGCATAATAATTACCTCTTAAGGCTCTGATAAGATTTAAATATGGTAATATGTATTAAATACCTCACATGGGAACTGACAGTAAAAGTCAGTTCATATTAGATGGTAGGGTTGAGACACCAGGAAAAGGATTAGGATACAGGCATGTAGTAGACAGTGGCTTGTGTTCAGGTTCTCAGCAGTGGAAATGAAGGGCAAACCAAGAAGCAAAGTCAGAAGACCATGAATACAGATGGCACATAGTGAGCCAGAGCCAGGGGAAGACCGTGTCAGGGCTCCTTGGTACACTTGGAGCTGGCAGGACAAATTTTAGACCTCATCTCCTGGTAGGTTGGAGGCTGCTAAAGTCCTCTCTGCCTTCATTAGGTCTGGTCCAGGAATTGGGCAGGGGGAGCTTGGAGCCTCTGAATAAGCAGGCAAGGGCATTGCAGAGCAGGGCAGCCTCTCAAGTAGATGATGAGAGCAGCTGCCTGAGAAATATTGGGAAAGGCACTGCCAGCAGTTCCACCTACGTTACCTCTGCCAGGAGCTGGTGCAGCCACCTGGAATCCTGTCCTAGGAGCCAGGAACATAGGTTGTAACGGCACTGTACTTAGTTCTAATGTTAAAGGTCCTGATTAAGGCAAGAGATTACTGGTGTTCAACAAATAGCTCCGAACAGAGTAGAGTCATCCTTCAAGGGAGGAAGCAGATTAGAAATTAGATACTGAGATAGGCCAATTGACAAGGTCTGTCTGGACCCTTCTCTGTTTCTTCTTCTGGTTCTTTACTAATATTTCTGTCCTTGCCCTTCTGTGCTATCATGATAGAAATGATATATGTATGTTGATACACATGTTATACATGTTGATATCACAGCCATGATGTGTGTGTATATATGTGTGTCCGTGTGCACACATACACATATGAATAAAAATAACACAAGAATGAATATTGAAAAACCAATAGGTATAGTAATCAAGTTGTCTGAATATTTTAAGGGCCCCATAATTTCAATCTTTCTTTCCATATTAATTATAGTTTCTATAAGCATCCCTACCCCAAACTTTAAACTCCATGAGGGCAGAGAGTATTACCAGAGTTTGTCTAGCACAGAGTAAGTCCCTGCATTCATTAATTGAATGAATCACCTGTATTTCTGTCCCTGTATGAGGTACCTTAGTATATTATTTCAATTTTTGCCACAACCTTGTGAAGTATCAATAACCCAAATAATATAAATTTTGACAAAACTGAGATATAGAGAGAGTCCATACAAAATTTATAAGTGGCAGAGTTGGGAAATAACCTTTATTCTAGCTGATGTATCATATAGTATGTCTAGATTCGTGAATTGGTGAAATGGTTATTCATCACTGTAGCTCTAAAGTAGGAGGAGAACACATAGGAATTCTGGGATCAAATGGAGAATATAAAGTGTCACAGAGGGGGAGAAATAGGAATCTGCTATTTCCAGAATGACATAATTAACAGTAGTAGTCTTTGCCTAGTATAGTATTGCCAGATTTAGCAAATAAAAAATCCCAGGTAAATTTGAATTTCAGGTAAGCAACAAATAGTTTTTTGTTATGAGTATATCTCAAAAATGGGACATACTTGTATTAAAAATTGTTGTTTACCTGAAATTAAAATTTAACAGGGCATGCATGTTGTTTTTATCTGACAGTGCTACTCTGGTTTGATCTATGGGATAGCTTCAAGACACATTGGTTAAGATTAATGGGAATGGAGTTCTGGTTGAAGAGGTCATTTACAGGTGGGACAAATGTGTGTATCCTTTCAGTCACTCAATAAGCAGTTTGGGTGCAGCTGTCCCAGGCAAGACACTTTAAAGAAGGAAGAAATGCCAGGGTCCTAGTTAATCTTCCTTCAATGCTTAGAGCCCAATAGAATTGCGGAGGAATGTATGTAAGTTACAATGATATTAGGCTATGAGAGGTATGTGACACATTGCTGGAAGAGATTTAGTATGGCCTTGATAGAGGGAAGGCTTCCTGGGGAAAAATTTACTCCAGCTAGGCATGACCCAGGGTTATTTCTTTGCTGCCACTTCACAGTCTCAGCTGTACATTCCTGCTGAAATGCTCTCTCCCCAAATGGAAGTCTGTATGGATCTCTGCTCTTGCTTAAAATCCTTTAATGGTCCCCATAACCTTTTAAATGGTGCTAAAGCCATCTGCTTGGGATAAAAATCAGTCTGATAGAGACCTTTGTATTGTCCCAGCCTCCTCTCCATTCTGCCTCGGCTCTGAAGAAATGTCTTGCTGGATCAGTCATGCTCTGCTTGTCCTCATGCCTTCCTCTCAGCCTCGTCACTCCCTGATATGGCTTCAGCTTTGCCCCACATGCCTCATTCCCACTATCTTATATATGGCTACTAGGGAGGAAACACCTTCTATATGGCCAACTCTTTACTAGATTCTTAATTTAATCCTCCAAGACTGTTGCTGAACCACACCTCTCCCTGCCTGCAACCTTGTGGGCTATTAGCTCTCCTTTATCAGAGCACGTACAGCAGGTATGGCCATTGACCACTTCCAGTGTTTCTTTATTACAAAGTGAGTTCTTTGAACATAAAGGTAGCATATTAATTTTGTCAGTATTTTTAGGATCTAACACTGTGCCAGGCATGTAGAAATGACTCAGACATTTGTTGTATGAATGAATAAATATTTTAAGGAAAACAGAAACTCCTTGTTATAATAATATTACTACTAATACCAATAGCTATCTAATTTACTGAGCCAGACCTGTGTTAAGCATTTTATATACATGCCTTCATTTAATACTCTTAGCGACTACATGAGGCAGGAATGTTTATAGTTTCCATTTCACAGATGGAGAAACAGAGGTTAGAAATGTTAGGTAGGGGCGCCTGGGTGGCACAGCGGTTAAGCGTCTGCCTTCGGCTCAGGGCGTGATCCCGGCGTTATGGGATCGAGCCCCACATCAGGCTCCTCTGCTGTGATCCTGCTTCTTCCTCTCCCACTCCCCCTGCTTGTGTTCCCTCTCTCACTGGCTGTCTCTATCTCTGTCAAATAAATAAATAAAATCTTAAAAAAAAAAAAAAAAAAAAAGAAATGTTAGGTAATTTCCCCAAGCTACTGGTGGAGCTGAAATTCAAACCCAGGCGTCACTGATTGCAGGGCTCATGGTCTGAACCACTAGGCTGTCCTGCCTCTCAACTGTCCCCTAAGACTATCATCATCTTCCCTAGCAGTCTCTTACTCTTTCCTTCATGGGTTAAACTCACTTGTCATATCTGACCACTCAAGGAAACCCAGCTGGGCCAAAGAAAACATCTCTGTTGGGAGATTCAGGGCTTATGCAAATATCCAGACTGTGAGGAAGGCCTGCGGTTTTCCTTTGTACCCTGTTTGTAATAAATAAGTCACAGCAGCATGCTTAGGTTGTTAACAGAGATAGATGGAGTCATCCAAACCACTGCTCTGCACTTGACAAAATGGAACTGCTCCTTCTCCATTTATGGAGCAGGGTGGTGAAGGAATTCCATAGTCTTTATGTGCTTTAAGAAGATGATTGCATATGGGAGGAGAAATAGGATGTAGGAAATGCCTCCAAAGGGATTTATGGGGAAAATCACTACTGGAGAATGCAAATGAGGAACTGCCTACTGCTGTACCTGAATGGAGTTTGGGATCTGAGTACAAGTTCAGCCTGCTGGGACCTCAGTGTCCTCCTCCATAAATTGGGGTGAAGTGTGTCACATTAGATCAGGATCCCTATACTTATTCTATAGGATATTAGAAAGCATCATATGATTAAAATTACTTCATTTTTAAAACAAAAAGGGAAATGTCTGTTTAGACAAGGTTTTTTGCTGCTGTTTTTACTGCAGGATTTCTCAGGGCCTTTCTATGCTAATGTAAATTACTAATCTCTCCCAGAAGTCTCATACTCTGTGGCATTTCCCAAACCTGACTGACGCCCAAAACACATTTTCAAAGACCTTATTCTAGGAAAGAATTTCCCAGGACAGGGCTCTGGGGAATACTATACTAGATGATATCTGGGGGTCATTTGTCTGAAGGAGAGCTGGGCTGCCACTTCTGCTTGCTAGGAAACACCTGGGATAGGGCGGTAGATCTGATTTATCTTCTGGTGGGGAAAAAGACACACACAAATGTACTTTTTTGGTTTAAAAGCTCTTTGCCCATTTCTGTCCCTAAAACTTACTTAGTGCCTAAAACTCTGTCAGAGATAAATTGAGCTTTGCAGTATGCTTTGAATGATAAGAGTTTACACCTATGTTGAACACTAACATAGTACCACACATTTAACATATTTTTTAAAATAAATGATCAAATTTAATGTCCACAAAGCCCCCACATGGTTGTGCATATTGTGTAGTAGATGATATTCACAGCTCTGCCTGAAATATACATATTATAATTTCCATTTAACAATAATTAAACTGAAATCCAGGGAGCGTAAGTATTAGAATAGCTAGTAAAGCACCAGAACTAGGATATAAGCCTAAGTTTCTTTCCACTGAAGTACCAAGGTAAATTTCAGTTCTTTCCCAGTTTTTTGTTTTGTTTTGTTTTTGTTGTATTTATTTTTTTAAATCAGGCTGACCTAGATAAGTGGTTAATATATGATAGGAAGCCTTGGTACTAGTTCCAGACTTAGCTTTTAGCACCTCCTTTATCAGCTGAGGAACAAAGAAAGTTACTAAAATTTGTGAAAATTTGCATCAGTTATCCATTTCTGCATAATAAACCACCCCGAAACTTAGAGGATTAAATCACAAACTTTTGGATTTGCCCATAGTACTGCTGTTGGTCTCATTTGGGGTCAATCACATGGAGGCAGTTATCTGGAAGTTCAACTGGGGCTAGAAGGTCTAACACAGGTTTGTTTTCATATCTGGTGGTTATTGCTAGCTGACAATAGGACTCCCTATATCCAACAGGCAAATGCGGAATTTCTCACATGGCAGTGTGCTCAAGCCTCTTGAGAATTAGGCTTAAAAACTCCCCACACCAATAGTTTCTCCACATTCTGCTACTCAAAACAGGGTATAAAAGCAGCCTAGATATAAGGGGCAGGAACGAAACCCTTGTTCTTGGTGGGAGAAGCAACAAAGTTACACTGCAGAGTGGCCTTTGGGCAGGAATTATTGCAGCTATCTTTGTAAAAACTTTTAACAGATACTTTTTATTTTTTTAAGATTTTTAATTTAAATTCAATTTAGTTAACATATAGTGTATTACCATTTTCAGTGGTAGAATCCAGTGATTCATCAGTTGCATGTAACACCCAGTGATGATTACATCAAGTGCCTTCCTTAATGCCTATCACCCAATTACCCCATCCCTCCACCCATCTTCCCTCCAGCAACCCTCAGTTTGTTTTCTGTAGTTAAGAGTCTTTTATGATTTGCCTCCCACTCTATTTTATCTTATTTTGTTTTTCCTTCCCTTCCCCTATGTTCATCCGTTTTGTATCTTAAATTCCACATATGAGTGAAATTATATGGTATTTGTCTTTCTCTGACTTATTTCTCTTAGCATAATATCCTCTGCTTCCATCCATGTCATTGCAAATGGCAAGATTTCATTATTTTTGATGGCTGAGTAATATTCCTCTCTGTGTGTGTGTGTGTGTGTGTGTGTGTGTGTGTGTGTGCGCGCGCGCACGCGCATGCGCACACGCACGCTCCACTTTGTTGATGGATATCTAGGCTATTTCCATAGTTTGGCTGTTGTGGACATTGCTGCTATATACATTGGGGTGCAGGTGCCCCTTCAAATATCTAGTAGTGTAATTGCTGTGTCATAGTGTAGTTCTATTTTTAACTTTTTGAGAAACCTCCATACTGTGTTCCAGAGTGGCTGCACCAGCTTGCATTCCCACCTAAAGTATAGGAGGGTTCCCCTTTCTCCACATCCTTGCCAACATCTATTGTTTCCTAAGTTGTTAATTTTGGCCATTCTGACTGGCATGAGGTGGTATCTCATTGTGGTTTTGATTTGTATTTTCCTGATGCCAAGTGGTGTGGAGAATTTGTTCATGTGTCTGTTGGCCATTTGGATGTCTTCTTTGGAGAAATGTCTGTTTATATCTTCTGCCCATTTCTTGACTGGATTTTTTGTTTTGGGAGTGTTGAGTTTGATAAGTTCTTTATAGAGTTTGGATACTAGTTATCTGATATGTCATTCGCAAATATCTTCTCCCATTCTGTAGGTTGCCTCTTAGTTTTGTTGATTGTTTTCTTTGCTTTGCAAAAGTTTTTTATCCTGATGAAGTCCTGATGGTTAATTTTTAGCAGATAATTTTTAGAACAACTGCCTTGGTAATGCTCCCTTTTCTGAGAGTCTGCATCGCTGTTAATGGGGATCCCTCGTAAGAGCTGATTAGTTAAGAGGTAGACCCTCACCCAAGAAGGAGTCACTGGATTACCAAGTTGAGTCAACCAAATTCTTTTCCTAAGGATTTAAAATTGTGAAGCAAAAATACAAGTTAATGAGTCAGTGGTGCTGGAATCAAAAGCCATTCCATATGGCCATTTCTCCTCCATATTGATGGAGAAGCAAAGATATATCATTCATTCATTCACTCAAAAATATTTACAGCATACCCATTGCATGTTTGACACTGTGACAGACACTGGCCCATTCTGTTGAGAGAGAACAGTGAAAGCATATGCACATGGTTGAGGGAATAACCTCCACATGTTTCTAAATAGACAGAGGCTCTGATTCCAGAACCTGGAGATGTCTGGTTATACATCCTGCTCTTGTTCACTCTAAGTTGCCTCTGGAATGTGCAAAAAAATCTTTATTTTCCTCAAGCTGGTAGAAATGAGTTCTGTTACTTGCATCTAAATGAATCTAGATTTAGTTTTCTATTAAGAGAAGCTGCCAGTTACTTTCTGTATTAAAAGAGAATATAACATTGGAACAAATTGTCTACTATTCTGGGACATTTATGAATTAGTACCTGGGTGACATGGTCATTTGAGTTTAGTGATAGCAGGACCTCAAGATGTCAGACAGATTCTTCTTTATTTTTATACAACAAGACACTTCTAAATATAGTATATCTCTGACTTGCTTATTGGACAAGAAATTACTTAGAAGGAAATAAGCTTCTGATAATAATTTCTGATAATGATTACTTAGTCAACTTTCCACTGATTAGTTTTTGAGTGCCTACTGTGTACCAGGCACTATTCTAGGCAATTAAGAAACATCAAGCAGCCAAATTTATGAAGGTCCCTGTTCTTACAGAGCTTATAGTTTAGCACATTGTTCCCAATTAATCAAAAGTAAGAAAAACATAGAGATCATTTAAACTCTTTTGGTCTCTGTAGAAATAGGTATTTTCTAAAATAGGTATTTTTTAGAATGGGTATTTTCTTATTGAGAAATCCAGTGGCCAATAATGTATCCAGTTTTAAAATAAACATTGTAGAATAAACAAGTGCAATTGAAAATGAAAAACAAAACAAAACAAAAAAAGGAATCCCTGGGTGGCTCAGTTGGTTAAGTATCTGACTTTTGACTTCCACTTGGGTCATGATCTCAGGGTGATGAGATCGAGCACCTCGTTGGGCTCTGAGCTCAGCATGGAGTCTGCTTGTCCCTTGCCCTCTGCTCCTCCCCCCTGCTCATGCATGTTCTCTCTCTCTTTCAAGTAAATAAATACACAAATATTTTTAAATGAAAAAATACAAATATTAAAAAGAATACGGTAGTGTTGATATAATTGTTTCTGTGAAACGTTTCACTGACTTAATCTTTTGCAAGATTGAGTCTATACTTCTGACCTGGTGAAGGGCTGAGCTGCATTTTGCATTGGGGTAGAACAGGTAAGGTCAGGATTAATATACACTGTGGTAGGATTTAGGGCATTGTAACTCATCTATATGAATGTTAAGAGCTTGATTTCATTCTCATTAGTCCTGGGCAGTATTTGTTTCTCCTTTTACAATCATTATCATTAATACAGGTTTAAATTGTTGCTTCTTCTATCCTGCCCATAACTTTGTGAAAAAACATCTATTTCATTTTTAAAACAATTTTTTCAAAATGAAGAATTTTAAATATTTTCTAAGTTGTTTTTGCATGGAAGTTGTTTTAACTTTTAAAAAACATGGCTTCTTTTATGTAGTCAAAATGTTTCTTCTTAGATGACGATTTGATTATTGATTCTGGGAGTTCAAACAATATTTTTTCTAAATATTGTACATATACTCACATGAGAATATTTACTAAATTAATTGCCATAACAAACTTTGTAGGATATTGCAGACACTTATGCAAAACAAAGGGTGGGAAAGAGAGAGAGACACATAGACAAAGATATAGATATATAGCCTGTGAAATCACTTCCTCCTGGTGGACCCTTTAAAGGCTTAATAAAAACAGTTGATGATGTACCTGTACTTGGTACTGTCCCTTTTTGCTCAGCCCACAGAAACAAGTCTGTACAATTAGCCCAATCTATCACAAGAGATTACACAAAGGAAAATATCATGTACTGGGGCGCCTGGGTGGCACAGCGGTTAAGCGTCTGCCTTCGGCTCAGGGAGTGATCCCGGCGTTATGGGATCGAGCCCCACATCAGGCTCTTCCACTATGAGCCTGTTTCTTCCTCTCCCACTCCCCCTGCTTGTGTTCCCTCTCTCGCTGGCTGTCTCTATCTCTGTCGAATAAATAAATAAAATCTTTAAAAAAAAAATCATGTACTAACTGTTCAGAAGGAAGGGAGATAATATAGCATAAGAACTAAGAATAAAATCTTCAAGATAAACAGACAGGTTCAGATACAAATTTGGTTACTTACTGGCCACATAACCTCTAACAAATTGCTTAGCATCTCTAAATTTCGACTTTGCTCATCTGTTATGTGGTCACTTGAAAAACATCTAGTTCATAAGGTTACTGTAAGAAGTAAGTAAAATAATGCAAGCAAAGCATAATGACAGAGTAAGGCACTGTTATTGCTAGTGTCAGATGATAGAATAATAATGGGGGTAAGGGGATATGAGTTAGTAGAACATAGACTTGTGGAACTTAAAGCAGGAAAGGACCGTATCGTCAGCTCTTCCAAGTTATTTTTTGTCAAATCAGTATCAAAGGCCTAGAATGGTTAAGTGATTCACCTAGAGTCACTAAGCAAGGTGGTAGTGCTAAGACTTATACCCTGATCTATGGTCGGAGGTAAGATACTTTTCAACTGGTCTGTTCTTTTATTTTTCCTTCTCATAACAAGAAGGAAATGTCTGATCGTTATAGTTAGATTACCTGAGTGACTTTTGCAGTAACTTCAATCCAGGGAGTTACCCGAAACTCTACCACTTAAATGTGTCTTTTTCAAGAAAAAGAAACTTTTGTATCATCAGGATAAAAGGGAGTGCAGTGCTTAAAGAACAGACTCTATCCCTGACTCTATTAACTCTATTTGTATGCTTTCAAAAGGAAATTCTCTTGGGCAGATAAGAAGTTAGTACGCTCAAAGGTAATACATAAATTTCCATGCTCAATAGTCAGGACTTGAGCAGGCTTGTCTGTAATGCAGCCCACACTATCTAGAGATTTTCTCTACCCTGCTAGCTCCTGTGCATTACTCATGGCTCTGAGCAAGAGAACAAGGCAATGCTCATTGCTCAGGCTACAATTCATCGTCTGAAGGGGCTGTTCTGAATAGAAATATACCCCCTTCCATCCGACCATATACCTCTCTCTCAAGATCCCTTATGGAATATGAGGAGGTTGGGGGACAGTGGAGGAAAGGGCAGTTAGCACTACATTTGGTGGGTACCTGGGGCTTCTTCCTGGACTAGGAAACTTGAGTTCTCTGTGCTGAGCATCTGTACCTTGTAAAAGGATCCTTTTAAAAAATGTCTATAACTTTCTTATGTGATGCTGTCATGCAAATCTGGAGAAAGAGAGGAAAAAATCCACTTTGTTTGGGATAGCAGCTCAGAAATGCCATAGTGATCAGCTATTTAGTTAAATGGGCATGTTCTGCCATGATCTCAGATGAGGAAATGTTTGTTTAATCTCTTCTAGATTGCTAGGCTAAACTGTTTTCAGGGGAAGGTCAAACAGAGAAAATAATAATTTTATAAGGTTAACCACATATAATTTAGACATCACCCATAATTTAATGATTTGTTTTTTAATTAAAAGTCTTTAATGTATTATATATGCCTGTTGAATGAAATGGCAGAAGGCTATTTTACTATGATTCAAATAGCTGGGGAATGATTTTAGCCTTCTGGGCCTGAAATTTCCAATCTGGGTTCTTAGAAGATGATGATGCCCAGTATATAGATCTTTTGCTTCTGATGTTCTGGGAATGCATATATTTTGTCTTAATACTTATTTTGAGGAATATTAATGAGTTTAAGTTACAGAGGCCAAATTATGCTGCTTAATATTAATCATAATATTCTAACTGAATTGAAATATGAAGGGGCAGAAAATATTTAAATTTGAGCTCTGACCCCCACCCACACTGGCTAACATTATCTCCTTAAACAGAACAGCTATGAATGGCCCTACATGGATTTCTTGTTTCTGCTCAGACTCCTTTTTTTAAAAAAAATAATTCCTCAATTCCTTAATCACTAAGAATACCTTAGCTGAAGCATCTTTGTTTAGGGCCAATTATAGCACTTTCTGAATAAGATTACAGTCTGGGAAAGAGATGTAAAATAAAATAAAATTCAGGTAACTTGGTATCTTTAAATCTCAAGCATGGGTATTCTTTTTGGAGCTGTGGTTCATGGAGTAGCTTAGGAGACAAAGCACTCCCACCCCTCTGGATAAGTATCAGCAACCTCTTCTCCAATCTGTTTTGTTATATATGTTGCCATGGTGTTGGAAGGCGGTGGCCTAGATAAAGCATTGCAATACTGGAGCTCTCAGGAAAGCTTTGTGAAATAACCTGTCTCTCAGTCAGGAATAGATTAGCCAGGGTCCTCGTCTAACTTCCATGATCTGATGCGTGCAATGCCAATGTTATTAATAAAATTTTCTAAAATTCCCTACATGATCTTTGCTGTCTTTTACATTTCTGAAAGTCTCAAAAGTGCTTTGGTTACTGTCTTTTTCTCTATCCCCATCTCTCTCTTGTCTCTTTATCTCTCCTTTCCCCCTCCCCCGCCTTTCTCTCTCTTGCACATTATTTATTGAGTACCACATGTAGTATTGTGCTATAGGAAAATGGTTCCTAGTAACACAGTCCTGCAACATATGTGTCATTTTTCTTTTCTTGTACCTATTACACCTGAATGTTAGTTTGAGTGCCATGATCAGATTACACTACCAGAAGATTTGGCAGAGCCAGATTTTAAGCCAAGTTCTATTTGACTTCATAGCCCCTGCATTTTTCATTGTATCTGACTACCTCAGGTATCTGAAGTGGTCTGGTCACTATATATGCCCCCCAAAGCTAGACCAGTAGCTGATTTGTTACTAATTTGTAGATCCCAGGATCTTCTTATTGGAAGGAAGTTCTTAGTAAAATCTAAAAAAACCAAATCCCTGAGATGGTTGAGGGGATCCTATAAGAATCAAAAAACACCAGAGATTAAAATATTTTATATATCTATGTAAAAATATTTGTTTAATGTATATATATATTCCATATGTATATATATGTATACATATATGTATATATATATGTATATACATATATATATATTCCATTCATCCAGTAAACATTTTTAGTACAAGAGTGTCCTGGTCATACCCTGTCCTTAATGTTAAGTCTTGAAGGAATTATTCCGTTCCAAGTCCATCTACATTTTGAAGACGGTAATTCAGAAAGCTCAGACACATAATTATAAAATACTTAAAAGTAATAGAATAGATTGCTAGAGCAAAGCCTTTTCAAAAACATTTGGCAAGAGTGATAAGATTGACAGACCATCTATCTTCTTTCTGGCCTGTGGAACAAGGAAAAAGATCATAGTTTCATATTATGTTTGATTGCTGTCTTCATATTGAAGGAGAAGTAGAGGGTAGGACTAGTATTTGTTGATCCCATTAGGAGCCTAGGATTTTGTTATGCATATTCATACACAATCTCATTCAAAGTTTACATTCTACAGATGAGAAAACAAAGGAGAAAACAGATATTCTTATTGGCAGTTTTTTGAAAGTAACTCATCGAATTTTCATCTTGATCTATACCTGGTCTCCATCACTATTCTCTTGTACTCCCCAAATGTAGAATATGCTACTGTCCTCACTTTTCTTCTTATCCAAAAGCTGAGCTCATGTATCACTTCTTCTAGAAAGCCTTCCAAGACTAGCCTAGACCACATACATTAATCTTTCTCTCTCTTCAGAATTCCTATAGGACTAGTTTTCAGAATTATAAATGTAGTTCATCTCACATTGCCTTATGTTTCTCACAAATGGAGTTCACTTCACACTGCCTTAAGTTTTTCTCTGTTTCATTAGAGTATGCCTTGCCTCTCTGCCTGAGCTTGACTTTTCTAAGCTCCTTAAGAAGGAGCTCTACCTCTTATTACCTTTTTATTCCCTTTTGAAGCTTAAGACAGCTAGTCACAAACATACTCATCGAATGTTTTTTGAACACAGATGAATCCCGTTCCCAGAGTATGCAAGAAGAACTGGGCATTTTCACTGGAATAACTGTGTGTCTTTGAGCAAGTCACCTATTTTTTTTCTGGGTTTCCTTCCACTGCTCACTTCTAAAAGCAGGCCGCTTAATTAATACAGCTCCACGGCAAAATTTTTCAGTTTTATGAGTTTCTCAGGGGATGCTGTCAAAAATTCAGATTCTTGTTGGTCTAGCTCTTTTTTGTGATACACCAAGACAGAAAGGGGAGCCAGGAATTTGGATTTTTAGCAGTTTCCCTAGGTGATCATTTGTAAGTGGTTTGGGGACCATACTTTAGTGCTCATTTCTGGAAAGAAATGGTTACCAAAGTGGACAAGATTGGAATAACCTAGGATACATGAAAATAATATAGATTTCCAACTCTCACTCTAGGCCAATGGTATCAGAATCTTTGGAATGGGCAGGAGATGGGACTTGAATCTGTATTTTAAAAAATTTCTGCAGGTGATTCAGAAATAACCATCCTTTTATTATCTTTTTCTTGCTGCAAAAGTATTATTATTTTCATCCCATATTTTGGCAGAGGGCTACAGGGTGGTTAAAGAGCTGCCTAGTGCCTGCAGGCTCAAGCAGAAGCTCTAACACTAGGGGGATGCAGAAGGACCCCTCAAAGCCTGTTGAGCTTTAGAGGCTTCTAGTTGTGCTTTCAAAGAGATACTCACTCAGCCCAGCCTGGCGATTGGCCAGCTTACAGAGGTTAGTCAGCTGGTTACCCATCTTGATAAGTGTCACCTGTTCATCTAAAAATGGCTTTCTAGGAAGTCACAGAGATAGGGGTCTGTATGGGGAGAATACAGGGCATGCAGATCTAGAAAGGCCTGGTTCAGGGTCTTCTCCAGGGCAATGGCAGCTTCCATGGCATCCATAGTTTTACTATACTCTGGGTGCAACTTTTGCATGTTCCAGAAGAGAGTGTATCTTCAAGAGACTCTGGGCACCCTCCACAGTCATATCCTCATAGTCAAAATTGAAGCCCAGAGAAAAGTGATTATGGGAGGCCCTTAGATACATGCTGAACAGGCAGCTGATGGTAGCCTCCGTATTAGTGAAATAATTCTGACAAATCTAGGAGCTCATGATTTATTGGCAACAAGGAGCTAATCACACACACACACACACACACACACACACAGTGTTAGCTGGTCTTCAAGGTTACGACTGAATACGAGGTTGGACAGTGGTCAGAGGCTGAAAGAAAGGAAGTCCCCAGGTGTGTTTCTTCTAAACACTGCTGATTTAAGAGACAGATTTGTGGGATCCCCAGGCATGCTCTGAAATAACCAGTCTTATTGCCGGCATTTAGGAAGTTCTTTTAAGTACTTTCCCATCCTACTTCATTAGCATCAGACTCTTGGTTCTACATCTGCAATTTTGACACCTTCTGCCAGTCCTCTGATTATATCCCATTACTCTCTCTCTCTCTAAAGCTTGAGAAAATGCTTAAAGCTAGACTGCCATTTTTTGGGGAAAAAAATCTCCCCTAGGAAGACAAGCACATTTCAAGTACCATCCTGAGCTAAACTCTTGATTTCAGCGATAAATCTCTTTAAAAATTATGAAGAAAAATGGCTTAGTGAAACTACTGAAAATTTCATAAAATTTATCCTACATGACTAAGCTGTTACAGCTTTTTCTATCCAGTTTAACCCACATGGAAAATGTTAAATCACCATATTAAAAACACAATCCAGCAGTTAAACAGCATGGCAGTTTCCATGGAAATGTGCCAAACACAGGTGGGTTGGCAGTTTGTGTAGGGGGTATTGTGGAGTGGGGTGTATTGTAGGTTACTTAAGAACTGCTATGTCCCATTTTGCATTTAAATTATTCATACAGTCAACCGATTTAAATAGATGCAGCTGGGCTTTTAAAAGTATGGTCTTCTAAATCTCTACTTGGTCAAATAGTTGGAAGGAATTATTTAATTGCTATAAATGCAACTATACTCCTTTGGTAGAAACATGGTTGTTTCTTCCTTCACCTAGAATTCCTGATTCTTCATACACAGTTTTTTTGGATAGAATAACACCACCACCAACTACAACAAATGTAAAAATCCACAAACATCCCATGTCCTGAAAGGCCCTTGCTGAATGGAGCCCTGCCTATCTCTTTGATGTCACTTTGTACCAACATTTTCCTGTTTACCCTCTTCTAGCCATATTGGCCTGTCTGTTCCCCAAATATTCAAAGTCTGTTTCTTAACATCAGGGGTTGTTATAGGCCAAATTATATTCCCTTCAACATTCATATATTGAAGTCCTAAACCACCAGTGCCTAAGAATGTGTTGTATTTGGACATAGGGTCTTTGAAGAGGTAACTAAGTTAAAATGAGGTCATTAGGGTGGGACTTAATCCAATATGACTGATGTCCCTATAAGAAGAGATTAGAACACAGACACAGAGGGAAGATCATATGAAGACACAGGGAGACAATCCTATCTATCTACAAGCCAAGGAGAGAGGTCTCAGAAGAAACTAACCCTGCCAATACCTTAGTCTTGGGCTTCTAGCCTCCAGAATTATGAGAAAATTAATTTTTGTTGTTTAAACCACCTGATCTCTGGTACTTTGTTATGGAAGCCCTAGCAAGGTAATAAATGGGTGTTTGTACTTCCCTCTTTGTGCATGAAATGTTCTTCCCTCAGATCTCCAAAGGGCTAAATATTTCTTTGTCATTCATTCTCATCTCAGTGGACACCTCCTCAGAAATACCATGATTACCCTAAATTTTACCCTGCCCCAATCACTAACTGAAGTGAAAACTGGAGAGGAGAATGGGACTAAATTGTCAGGACTATGTTAGTTCAAGTAACACAGTCCTAAACCAATTAATCCATGCCGTTGTCCTAGTTACAGGAATTTGTTCATTGGCAGTCCGACTGGTACACAGCATAGGATTTTTTTTTTCAATGATAATGGGAAGTGATTGCCAGGGAAGCCTGTCTGGTACTCCTGGCAGCTGTTTTGTAACCAGTAAGAGGAACTGCCTGAAGATGAAGCAGACACACAAAGGAGAGCCCGCAGAGAGAATGATAGAGAGACAAAGCCAGGTCCTTGAATAACCATGCTTAATTCTTATTCTGTCATCAGACTTTAAGCTACCAGTAAAGCTCTTTTACTACCTAAGCCAGTTTTTTATTTGCGTTTCCTGTTCCTTGCAATGGAACGGATACTAATGGATGCACTTACTATTTTAGCTTCTCTGCAAAAAATATTGGAATGTGTCTGATACACTTATTATTCTGCTTGAATCAGGCTCTGTAAGAGCAGATACCCTGTGTTGTTCTCCGAATTTGCAACATGTGGAACAGCTTGGTCACATAATAGATGCATACAAAATATCTGTGTGATTAAGTAGTGTCATATTAAATGTCTCAGATACTATTGCTAAATGCTTTATGTGTATTATAAGTTTCCTTCCCCACCCACTGGAATGTGAGCTTTATGAAAATGGAGACATATTTTGTTCATTGCTGCATCCTCCAGACTTAAAACAATATCTGACATAGAGGAGGCACTCTGTGAATACTTGCCTTAGAATGGATGAATTTTACTGGATCCTTGTAATAATCCTATGACATAAATAACATTCTTATTCTCGTTTCACAAATGAGTGGGGAGTTCAATATAAGAGGTGGCAAACAAGCCTAGTCTTTTGGACTCCAAAGCCCATAACACTGTAATGCCTCATGAGGATATAGCTTACAAATTAAAACAACTGTAAAAGTGAATATTAAAATTGTCAAAGAAGATTTTTCACCCAGACACAGTTACATACATTATCCATACTAGTTTGGTCAACTTCTAGTGGCACCTTTGTGAATCTGCATCATAATCACTTGTGGAGATGATTAAAAATAATAATGCCTGAATCCATCCCAGAACTACTGAATCATATTCCCAGGGTTGAGTGGTGGGGAGGTATGGAGCCCAGGTGAAGGTAGTTTTAAAAGCACAATAGGTTATTCTGATGCACAAGGGTTGTGAATCTGCTGTCAAATTGTAAAATAGCTTATTCTGCTAGTTTTAAAAGCACAATAGGTTATTCTGATGCACAAGGGTTGTGAATCTGCTGTCAAATTGTAAAATAGCTTATTCTGCTAGTTTTAAAAGCACAATAGGTTATTCTGATGCACAAGGGTTGTGAATCTGCTGTCAAATTGTAAAATAGCTAATTGCGCTGAGAAGTGCTAGGAAGGGACCAAGAAGAAGCTTTCTGAGGCTTCTTCTATGTTCCAGTCACCTTTGCATCAGCAATGCCTAGCCCAGTCAATGATAGCAATACCACTGTCATTACTATTCCAAATAGTGATAACAAATACAAATATAAACCGATCTCTCTGAACCATGCACTGTACTGTTATGCATATTCTCCTGTTTAATCTCCAAACAATCTATGAAGGTAAGATTCAGATGAGGATGCTAAGGGTCAGCCAGGCTAAGTTGTTTTTGCCTTTGGTCTCACATTGAATGCACGAAGCAGGTTTTCTTCTTATTCTAACTCTAATCTTAATCTCTATATAGTATTCCTTCTCAGAGATCCTCAATTAATGATTTTGGGAAGGAAGCAACTGGCAATAAGAAAGAAGAAAGGAAAGATAGAAAGATGCAATAAGAAAAAAGGGTGAAGGGAGGGAATAGGGAAGGAGGGAGAAGGAACAGGAGAAGGAGGTGAGGGAGTACTGATGCTATGAAAGTAGAAAAAGAAGTCAACTCTAGACTCAGACCTGCCGTTTCTTCAAAAGGTGAGGCTGTTTCTTGTCACTTGGCAATGATGTCTTAGATCTCTGTCACCTTTGAGGTTGCTGGCTTCTAGAACTCGCTGAAACACCACCTGTCCCTCTCTCCCCAAGGAGGAGTGCCAATATGGAAGGGTCAAATTCAAATACATTATTAGGTAATGGTACTTGGGGAATTTTTGATGTGCTGAGCGAAGAGATTAAAAAACTCAGCTTTCTGTGAGGAAACTCTTTTTGGGGTCTCTTATCCATTTTTCCTCTTGCCTTTTCTGAGTTTAGCATGGGAAAATGATGAAATATTAC
The DNA here is from genome assembly GCF_023065955.2 of Ursus arctos. NCBI lineage: Eukaryota > Metazoa > Chordata > Mammalia > Carnivora > Ursidae > Ursus > Ursus arctos. The sequence continues at coordinate 49,595,801 of NW_026622786.1, read as the reverse complement.
TTCCTACCATACATCTAATAGAAAAATGTGACTGAGCTGAGGCTATACCATTATGGTAAGTTTGGGGGGAAAGGGAAGAGGATTTGGCCAACTTTACCAGGTTTTCAGGAGAAAATTTCTGTTTTTGGATTTATCTTTTGTTGTCTGTTCTCACCACTGAAGTGGTAATATTTAGAGGTTCAAGATTAGAGTGTGGACCTGACATAAAGTGCCAAGGAGACCATAATCTTGCTTTTGATCTGGGCCTCTTAGATCTGCCTATTGTAAGCCAAAGTTGTCCCCATTCTTCTACCTGGTACAGCTCAACAATGCAGGAGTTCCCATATGGGGTCAAGGACCAGTGTCCCACAGGATAGTAAAATGTGTCCTTGTGCCTGGAGTGTCCCTTCTACATAGCTTATTTTAGAATCTGAGTTAGCAACATATAGCTGGTCACAAAATTCACAAATTTTGGGCTCTCATCAAATATCTTTGTGACTAATAGATTTCCCTTCTTTTTTTTTCTTTTTTAAAGATTTTATTTATTTGACAGAGAGAGACACAGCGAGAGAGGGAACACAAGCGGGGGAGTGGGAGAGAGAAAAGCAGGCTTCCCGCTGAGCAGGGAGCCCTACGCGGGGCTCGATGCGGGGGCTCGATGTGGGGGCTCGATGCGGGGGCTCGATGTGGGGGCTCGATCCCAGAACGCTGGGATCATGACCTGAGCTGAAGGCAGTCGCTTAACAACTGAGCCACCCAGGCGCCCCTAATAGATTCTGCTTCTACCCCAAGCTTATAGTGAGGATAGTTCTACTTAATCTTGTGAGTACACATTACTAATGACTACCAAAGTTTCCTGTGGCTCAACACTTGGGAGACAGCAGCTTTCCAGGCAGAACTTTACCTGCTGGAATCAGGAAAGCTTTCCCAAGTCCCAAGTCTTTCACCTTGTGGGGAAAAAAAATGCTGCTAGCATTTAACTTTAGTGAAAAAACAGAGCAGGAAAGTATGATGTATGAAAGCACAGCCTTCAGAATCAGACACACCTAGATTTTATTCATGATAAATTACTTAGCATGGGTACAGATAAAAGTTACCCAATGTTTGCAGATCTCATTTCTTTTATCTCTATATTGGGGATAACAATAACCTCATAGGAATTTTTTGATAATTTAATGTAACAATCCATGGTACTTACTAAGTAGCAATGAGTAGATGTAGTTATTCATTAGAAATTTTTATGAAGACAGACACCAAACCCAAGAACTGGGTATGAGGGTTTCTTTCAGATTTTATTTATTTTTTTGAGACAGAGAGAGAGAGAGCAGCAGCAGCAGAGGGAAAAGGCAGAGGGAGAGGGAGAAGCTGACCTGAACCAAAAGCAGATACTTAACCAACTCAGCCACCCAGGCATACCTGGTCTGAGGGGTTTTTTTTGTTTTTTAAATTTTTTTATTATGTTATGTTAGTCACCATACAGTACATCATTAGTTTTTGATGTAGTGTTCCATGATTCATTGTTTGTGTATAAAACCCAGTGCTCCATGCAATACATGCCATCCTTAATACCCATCACCAGGCTAGCCCATTCCCCCACCCCCCTCCCCTCTGAAACTTTCAGTTCATCTGAGGGTTTTGATTTTTATGTTGCACTCCCTCCACCGAGTCCTGTACCTTTGGACTCAAAGGGCTCAACATATTGCATGTTGAGTTCTCCAGGAAGCAGACTCTGAGATGTAGCTTAGTGTACAATATGTTTGTATGGGAGGATCCTTGGGAACAGTCCCTGTGAAAGGGAAGGAAGGAAATAGGATTGAGCAAAGGGAGAGATCAAGCTGCAATGCAGGCTGAGCAGCTTTAGCCGATACCACAGGAAGCTCTAGACTGGAGTGGTGGTCAGAGTTGTTCTGCACTGGACAAAAATGACCAGTTTTTTTTATCTCTGCCTCAACAGTCATTGTATGTGGCTGTCCTTGGGATGACTTGACCTTGGGCAAGGTGGCTTTCTGCACCCAAGGCAATCCTTGAAGGGACTGGCAGCTGGGATATGTCTGCTGGCAGCACTCTCCACAGCTTAGCAACAAGTGCTCTTTGAAGAGGGATTTGGATGGACCATCTTCATGTCCACCGTATCACATTCCTACCATACTGATATATAATGATAGCTCTTGCTTTCCTACATACCAAGCAATGTTATGCATATATCCATCTCCCCCTTCCCTCCCTTCTCTCTCTCCCTGTCATCTCAACTGAGGGAAAATTAATTGAACAAATTACTCCAGATCAACCCCCTGGTAAGTAATAGAGTAGCTTTTGAAATAAGACAGTCCAGCTGCAGTGCTCACACTCTTAAACAGTGTTATAATCTATCTAGCAGTGACCTGGGTCTCTGAAGAGATCTGCTCATCCTGTCAGATAGAGCTGTATGTTTCTAGTAGAGTGGTTATCAAATGCAGTATCCAGATTGACAACATCAGCATCTAGAATTTGTTAGAAAAGCAAATCCCCTGGCCTTACCTAGATCCAGAATCATAAACTGTGGGGGAGCCTGGGTGGCTCAGTCAATTAAGCATCTGACTGTTAGTTTCAGCTCAGGTCATGATCTCAGGGTTGTGAGATAGAGCCCCAAGTTGAGCCCTCTCAGGCTCCTTGCTCAGCAGGGACTCTACTCAAGATTCTCTCTCTCCCTCTTCCTCTGCCCCTCCCCCCACTCTCTCTCACTTTCAAATAAATAAATAAATAAATCTTAAAAAAAAAAACAAAAAAGAAAAGAAACTGAGAGTAGGGTGCACAACGTGTGTTTTAACAAGTTCTTTAGAGGATTCTCAAGCTTGAGAACCATTGCAGTAGTGTATAGGTCCAACATCCCCCAAAATGACTTACCAATCTCTCCTAATAGCCTTTCTGTTCAGTGTTCCTTTCAGCTACTTGAGTGCCTTATCCTTCTGCCATCGAATTTTGCCCCCTCCTGACCATTTATTTCCAGTTGTGAGTACCTTCCCCGGCTATTTTTCACATTTGAAATGGAGGGTTCTCCATTGTATGACGTTGCGGTCTTCCTCTCTCAGCCTTAAAGATAGTGCTTGATTGATTTTATTGGTTTTGGTTTGATGTTATCCCAAGGCAAGATTTGGTAACCCAAACCAAGGATGTTATTTGTCGGCAGGCCAAAGAGCCCATTAAATCTTAGGCCCATGACTTACCACCAGGATGCCCTTGCCCAAGTTCAAATTCATCTTTATATTTCAATGTTGTCATGTGCAAAAATGAAAGTAAAAACACCTATTTTACAGGGTTGTCCTGGATATTTATTTAGATCATTTATTTAGATAACTACCTAGGTTCTGACACATAGAATATGTTCCATAAAAGATTTGTCTTAAATTTACATGGATGTCCTTTTCCCTTTCCCCTCTAAGATATCTTTGAAAGACCAGCTGAACTTAAGAATCAGGAGCCCGTAGATAAGTGGTATCTTCCTGCCATGTAGAGCATCCTCCAGTGGATTGGTTGAGTTTCAATCTTTGCATTTGCGTACACATACACACACACACCCCTAAGCTGTTGTAACAAACCTTTGCATCATCATATTATGAGTCTAATAACAACCCTATGAGATAACTACAGACTCCTTTATTTTAATGATGATAAATTATCATGGCTAACTATCTTGCCAGGTATCCCATACAGTTAAAAGGGGAAAAATAGAATTGTAGCTCAGAATCTTGTTATAGTCTTCTTTTCATTATAAAGCTCTCCCTCAAAGAACTGTGATTAGCAATTAAATTAACAATTTTTTTTAAACTGAGGAAGATGTTTAGACCTTGCTGATAGATAAAGGTAGTATCCAGATAATAACATTCACCATTTCTAATCAGAGCATTATGAAAGTTCTTTCTGTGGATTGCAGTTGACAATCCTGCAGAGAAAAATTCAGGGTCCAAGAAGGCTATAATGTGGAAGAAGCTGAGAAGTTATTAAAATACCTAGGGATTATTATTAAACTAAGGAAACTATGAATGGAGAGAAGAATGAATATCTTCTGGAAATGAGTGAAGAGTGAAGCCCATTAACATCCTGGGAAGAGCTAATTGTGGAAAAGTACCCAAAAAGGTACTATAAGCTTTTTAGAGGTTGACCTTGAAGACCTAGCCACACTCCACAGGGGTCTTGATCCTGGCCAAGCTACTGTTCCCTGGAAGTCCCTTCAAATAGGAATGACCATAGAAGCAGTTATCAATTTTGGCTACATTTTAGAGTCATCTGTGGGGATTTTAAAAATGCTAATGCCCAAACCACACCTAGATCAATTAAATAAGAATTCTTGAAGGTGGAACCCAACCACTATTGTTTTTTTGAAGCTCCCCATAGGATGATAATGTATAGCTAAAGTCAGAAGCCACTATTCTGGATGTTAAAATGTTTTCCTCTCTTTTTTCTCTTTTGTTCCATTGTATAGCTTACCTTCATTCCTCTCTCCCTTCTTTTCATTCTTCTTTCCATTCTTTTTAAAAATATTATATGGGAAGCCATGTGCTATATTAATAGGATGTGATTTCTGTTCCTGTATTATTTTTATGCAGCATTGCAACGAATGAAAATGTAGAGGTTTAAAGCAATATTTATTTGTTGGCTAATAGTTCTGTAATTCGGATGTCTGGTACAGCATGAATGGTTTTTCAGCTCAGGATAACATAGGACTGAAAATGAAAGTGTTGGCCACACGGATTTCTTATCTGAACGCTCTGGGAAAACATCCACTTTCAAGCTCATTCAGGTTGATGGATGATTTTAGTTCCTGGGGCTTGTAGGACTGATGTCTCAGCTTCCTGGCTGACTGTCAATCAAGGGCTCTTCTCAGTACTTAGAGGCCCCTCACATTTCTCTCCTTTTGGTGCCCTCCATCTTCAAGCCAGCAATGGTGCATTGAGTCCTTCTCATGCTTTGAATCTATGATTTCATCTTCTGCAGCCAGCTGTAATAAACGTTCAGCTATAAATGGAGTCATATGAATAGGTCAGGACCACTTGGATAATTTCCCTATCTTAAAGTTAATTTATTTGGGACCTTAATTACATTTGTAAAACTCCTTTCATAGCAACACCTAGATTAACATTTGATTGAGTAACTAGGAGAAGGTTTGTGTATACATACAACAGGAATCTTGGAGGCTATCTTAGAATTCTACCACAGTCCCCATGTAGGAAAATAGACTTGGAGCCCCACATAAAGCAATAGAAGATGACAACAGATACAAGGAATAGAGCCGGTACTAGTGAATTATTGAAAGATTATTTGACTCCAGGGGATACCTGCAGACGGTCAGAGTTGGCTTCCTATAGAAGGTAATACTTGAGCCCATTCACACATTGGGCAGTTATTTATTGAGCCCCAACTTGTATGTCAGGCTCTGAACAAGTTTTGAGAGATGAATAGTTAATTTTCTGGGTGAACAGGAGAATGGATTTACTATACTGAAAGGAGACACCAGATGAAAAAGCATGGGTCCAACAAGTGACAAAGAAGAGTGGTATTTAATGGTTGAGATACCGTTCAGTCCTGCCAGAACATAAAATGTATGTGGGGAAATGCCTGGAGATAAAGCCAGAGTGAGGCAAGGACCTAACTTATGAAAACCTTATGACACAGATTTTACTTTACTCTTTGGTGATAGAGAACCACTGAGGGTTTTCCCCAACTTTGTTGAAGTATATTTAAAGTATAATACATTGCATGTGTATAAAGTGTAGTTTGATGAATTTAACATATTAATACACCTGTGAAACCATCACCACAATCAAGAAAACATTTTCTATCACTCCAGTTTTCTCTTACCCTATCGTAATCCATCTTTTCTCCACTGTATCCCAGGCAACCACTGGTTTGCTTTCTATCACTTACATTAGTTTCCATTTTCTAGAATGTAATATAAATAGATGCAGTAGGTACTCATTTATGCTTGGCTTCTTTCACTCACCATAATGATTTTTCTTTTTCCCTTTCCTTTCCTTTCCTTTCCTTTCCTTTCCTTTCCTTTCCTTTCCTTTTTTCTTTCCCTCTCTTTCTTTCTTTCTTTCTTTCTTTCTTTCTTTCTTTCTTTCTTTCTTTCTTTTTTGTGAGAGAGAGAGAGAAAGAAAGAGAGGGGTCAGGAGGGACAGAGGAAGAGAGAGAGAGAATCTCTCACGGGGTTCCCCTGAGATCATGACCTTGAGCCAAAATCAAGAGTTGGACGCTTAACCAACTGAGCCACCCAGGATCCCCACAGCTTGATGATTTTGAGATTTATCTATTTGTTGCAAGTATCAATAGGTCATTCCTTTTTATTGCTAAGTACTCTCCCATTGCAGTGTATAAATATATCACAGTTGTTTATTTACCTCTTGATAGATATTTATGTTATTTCCTGTTTGGGGCTACTTAATAAAAAATTATTTAAATTTATTTTGTGTTATTTAATAAAACTTCTATGAACACTCATGTATTAGTCTGTGTAGACATTTTTATATTTCTGTTAAGTAAATATGTAGAAATAGAATGTATGTCATAACTTTTTATCTTTTGTTTTATTTTTAACTTTTTAAAATTGAAGTATAGTTGGCACACAATGCTATATTAGTTTCAGGTGTACAATATAGTAATTCAACAAGTTTATGCCTTATGCTATGCTCACCACAAGTGGTTACTCTCTGTTACCATGCAACACTATTATAATACCATTAACTGTATTCCCTCTGCTGTAACTTATTCATTCCATAACCAGAAGCCTGTATCTCCCATTCTCTTTCACCTATTCTGCTCAATCTTCTCCCCTCTGGCACCATCGATTTGTTCTCTGTAGTTATGGGACTGTTTCTGCTTTTGTTTGTTTGTTTTGTTTTTTAGATTTCACATATAAGTTAAATCATATGCTTTATGTCTTTCTCTGTCTGACTTATTTCATTTAGCATAATACCCTCTAGGCCATCCATGTTGTTACAAATGATAAGATCTTATTCTTTTTTATGGCCAAGTAATATTCCTATATATATACGTGTGTGTGTGTGTGTGTGTGCGCGCGCGCGTGCGCGTGTGTTTATGTAGCACATCTTTATCCAGTTATCTATTGGTGGACACTTAGGTTGCTTTCATGTCTTGGTTATTATAAATAATGCTACAATAAACATAGGAGTGCATGTATCTTTTTGAATTAGTGTTTTCCCTTTTTTGTGTGTGGGGGGTAAATACCCAGTAGTAGAATTACTGGATCATATATACTCTACAACCTCATTAACACTTGGTATGTTCAGTCATTTAAATTTCATCAAATCTAATGGATATGTAGTGGTATCTCATTGTGTTCTTAATTTGTATTTCCCTGATACCTGGTAATGTTGATTCGCTCTTTATATGCTTATTGTCCATTTGTATAATTTCTTTTATGAAGTGTCTGTTTGACTCTCTTGCTCATTTGTAATAATTTGTCTTCTTATTACTAAGTTATAAATGTTCTTGATGTATTCTAAATTTAAGTTCCTTTTTGATGTATGTGTTGTTAATATTTCACTAGTCTGTGGCTTACAGTTTCATTTTATGATGTTTTGAAATGTTAGAAAATATCATTTTTTTCTTTTTGTGTTTGTGCTGTTTGTGTGATATCTGACAAACCATTGTCTGTTCCAACGTCACAAAGACTTTTTACTGTTTTCTTCTAGAGGTTGTATTATTTTAAGTTTCACTTTTAGGACTGTGATCCATTTTGAGTTACTTCTTTTGTGTGTGGTATAAGAGTCAATTTTTTTTTTTTAATGTGGATGTACAGCTTTTCCAGGATGATTTCTTGAAAAGACTTTTCATCTCTCATTCCTTTGCTTTGGTAACGGTTGAAAATTAATTAACCATATAAATGTGGACCACAGAGGAGTTTTAAGAAGGAGAAAGATTATGTTCCATACACTTAAAAAAACATTCATTCTTTTTTTCATTAGTTCATTCCATAAATATTTCCGAAAATTTAGCAATATGTCAAAGTGTGCCATGAGGAGAGTCTTACCTGCGCTTCCATCTGAGTTTGGGCATAAGTTGCAAATGGAAACACTGCTTTGACTTCCAGTCCTATTTCAACTGGGTCAATTTAATCTACCAATACCAGAGAGTCCTTACTGCGGTATCAGATTCTGGTTAATCTTTAATAATGAAGCCTACTTTATTTCTCTTCTTGGTATTTGTTTTTATGTAAATCTGCCCCTGAAATCTTACATGAAGAAGTGGTGATTTCAAGGTAAGATTCATGTTTTCCTGCATTCCCATAAAAAACCTTATTCACCCCTAATTATTCGTAGTGCAGGATTTGGTTCTGCTCAAAGGAGACAAACTTTTGATTGGAAATGCTAAGTTTCCAGAGGTTTCTACAAAGTTATTTGTTGTTTTCTTGGCTCAGTGGGCTCTCCTTATCGCATGTTTCAGAGTGCTAACTGCAGTCTTGCATTCTGATACTAAGAAGCCTTAGGGGGGACAGTGCAGGTGTTTGGAATTTCAAGTGATTCAGCATCACTGGGGACATGACGTACTACAAATGACAATCTCTCCATTTCCACCTGCCAGAAACTTGGGGACCAGTAGCAGCCTCTCCCAGTCATGAATATGATGAATAGCTTTGTGCTCACCAGGAGATTGTCTTAGAGTAATTCAGGCTGAAAAGATACTTTCTAAATAAAAAGCTTGAGTTTCAACTCAGAAAACACTTCACGTATATTGGAATCTTCATGTATATGATTTGTTTGTTTCCTAGGGTTCTCTCATTTTTGTTTGAAGCCAAGGAATTGTCCTGATCTTATGGTTAGTAGTTGTGCAAAGAGCCATTGTTGCAGGTTGGGTTTCCTGGGAAGCAGATGCTGAGGTGACATATATTGGTCAGCTTTGGCTTCCAAAACAAAATACCATAGATTGGGTGGCTTAAGCAACAGAAATTTATTTTCTCACAGTTTTGAAGGCTGAAAGTCTGAGATCAGGGTGCCAACGCACTCAGATTCTTTTAAGGGGTCTCTTCCTCACTGTGTGCTCATATGACCATTCCTCTGGGAGTGCACACAGAGACAGAGAAGAGACTTCATGCCTTCTCTTCTTATAAGGCCATCATTCCTATTGGATTAGGACTCCACCTTTATGTCCTCATTTAACTTTATTTACTTCCTGAAAGCCCCATCTTCAAATACAGTCATGTTGGGGGTTAGGGCTTCAACTCATGGATATTTGAGGTTGGGGGAAGGGGACAAAATTCAGTCCATAGAAAAGAGATATCTTGCAGAGGCTTATGAGGAAATACCTGGGTTCACCACTTCTGGAAGGGAATACAAAGTAGCAACATTGAACAGAGGGAGAAGTTGGGCTGTGAAGCAGTCTCATCTAAGATGCGAGTTGACTCTACAAGGAGCTCTAAAGCTGGGGGAGAGCTTACAGAGTTGTCCCATTTGAGGCCTTTTTATTGCCATGTCAGCCAGTCATGGATGTAGATTGCCTCTAGTAAGTTTTCTTATTCTCTCCTTATTGATCTGTATGTATTTTGAAGCTGTGTGAATAGATTCTTAGGAAGCTGCCATTATTTCCTGGGAATGTGGAAAGCATTTTTCAGATTTTTGCTGTAGATGATGGTGTTGATGGCTCATTCCTGAGGATGGATAGATGGATAGATAGATGATAGGTAGATAGATAGATAGATAGGTAGATAGATAGATAGATAGATAGATAGATAGATAGATAGATGATAGAGGATAAAGGAGAATCTAGACAAAGGATTGTGTTTCTGAAGTCAGTCAGGGATAAGACACTCAAAATTTCCTAGTTTTAGGTGAAAATGCAGAGGATAGCAGCATCAAAAATATACATCACCTTGAGTGACTCAGCTTCTAACAAACGTGTACATCTGTCTTTATGTTCTTAAAATCTAGACTGGCTGGCTCAGTTAGCTAAGTTGACCATTTCAGTTCCTTACCTCTCATCTAGCAAATACTTACCATTTCTCCACCTTCATGTATTTAGCTGTTACAAACCATTTGAGCTGTGGCATTCCCTAATCTCACAGAATTAAGCCTTTCTATATGATTTTCTTAGACTGCTATGTTATGTTTTTCACAGCATCCCCATGTGTATAATTGCCCAGTTAATGGTTATTTCTCTGTTACAGTCTTAGTCACATGAAACTGGGGAACTATGCTTATCTTATTTACCATTGTCTCATTACCACCCAGCACACTGCTTGGCACAGTGTTCAAATATTATTTGTTGAGTGAATAAATGAATGATTCAGTGAATGTTAACAAGACAAAAGTATCAACCAGACATATTGGGGCCATGATCAGAAGTCCATTTGGTACCTATGATCTCCGTCAACATATTAAAATGGATCACTTTTGGGGGGGATCATTTTTCAGTAACTCATTTTGAAAACTAATTGTCCAGACTGTGCATTGACATGTTTTTCCTTAGGCCATCACTTTTGATAAAAACCTCTCAAGATCTTCCTGACATGCGCCAACAGTAATCTATAATCATGAAAAAGTCAATGATTTTAATTTGTCATCCTTGGCCCCTGACAACTTGTTAGGAGGTTCTCACGGAGAGATACACACATCTATTCATATTCCTTTACTGAAGGACAATCTTTTATCATGGAAAGCCTTCTTTGAAGCAATGTAGGGATTATTCCAGTACTTTCATGAATATTCTTTCATTTGATATTCATAACATTCCTATGGAGTAGGCAAATAAGATTTTTTCTCTCCATTTTATTTATTAAAAAAAAATCAAAACAGGGAAGTTTAGGAATTTATTTGGGATCAAAATCCTAATAAAGAGGGGCACCTGGGTGGCGCAGTCGTTAAGCATCTGCCTTCGGCTCAGGGCGTGATCCCAGCGTTCTGGGATCGAGCCCCACATTGGACTCCTCCGCTGGGAGCCTGCTTCTTCCTCTCCCACTTCGCCTGCTTGTGTTCCCTCTCTCACTGGCTATCCCTGTCAAATAAATCAATAAAATCTTAAAAAAAAACCTAATAAAGAATTATAATTTGAATTATTTTCTAGTATAATTATAGAAATATTTTTCTCTATAATTAGAATTATTTTTACTTCCTATGGTTTCTTTCTAATAATTAAATTGATTGATATATAGAGAGTCTGAGTAGGATATTCATAAGGTTAAAAAATATACTGTAGCAAGCTTCCCTTTCCCTGATAAGAGACCAATTAAACACATCAGGAAGAAAACATGATTCTAGTATGAACTTTATTTGAGACATCTGAAAAGGTCTTCTGATTCAGAGAGGAAACTGGTTGTTTTCCAGCACTATTGTCAAAATATTGGCTGATTATTTCTGGCAAACAGACTGCTTAAAAGTCATCATGGGGTTCTCATATTAAGCCCCAACACTAAGCAGGAAAGCAGAGAACATTACTATGCTTACTTATCAAAGGGACTCTGGGAAGGAAGACAACATTGAGAATTTAATTCTGGCTGTACTTCCGTATATTCCACAGATAATACTGCCCCCCATCACCACTCTTAAGTTGTTCTAGACAGGTTAAATACGAATGGGTCCATCTGTTAGATTTGTTTTTGAGGCTACATGGGCAGCCTAACTTTTAGTAAAATTACAATTAGTATAAAAACTAACTGTATGGAAGCCAAGGGCTGAGAAGTAGGGATCAGGGTATGGAGTTTCTAAAATAAATGTGTGTGTGTGTGTGTGTGTGTGTGTGTGTGTGTTGTGTGTTAATATTTGGAAATGAATGAACCAAAAACAAGGCTTGATATTTACTAAATTTATAGGGCCTTCCAAGTCTATAATGATAGATTCAAAAAATTAGGTTGGAAAAAAAAATAAAACCATTCAAGAACAGCAAAATAAAATGTCTTTAATAATAGAGAACTGTATGTATATAATATTCAAACCAACTATACAGGGTAATTAATTAAAGACAAAATCATCATTCTAGATACATTGAGTAGTTGAAGAAATCCACATCAGTGGGTGCAAAAAGCAAGTTGTCCTATTTAAAAGTATACATAATATAAAATTTATAGATCTAGGTCTTAATTTTCATTGTAAGTTAATCAATCAAATCTTTCAAATCTTTCTTAAGTTTGGTTTTTGTGATCAGTACCTGCCCTGAATATCAGTACCTTCCCTCTGCTCCATAAAATGTGTAACCTAAATCTGCATACTCAGTCCCATCCAGACTGAGCCAATCCTGATGAAGGCCTGAATAATATCAGAATTAAGTCGGATGCAGTAAAGATGTATGTTGTAAATTTTAAAGCAAACTCTAAAAATTAAAAAAAAGCACAGCTGATAGAACAAAAGTGAGTAAATATAATTTTAGAAAATAATCAAATTTAAAAGCAGGCAGTAAAAGTAGAAAAAAATATAAAAATAAATGGAACAAATAAACAACATCCAATAAGATAGTGGATTTAAATCCACCACTACAAATATTTACAGTAACTGTAAAAGGTTCAGTCATTCCAATTAAAAGATAGCATATAGTTATCAGATAGCATATAGTGTGGTCATGTTCTTTTATTCTATCTACAAGAAAAATTTACTGCAAATATAAAGATGTTGATAAGTTAAAAGTAATAGGGTAAAAAGATATGCAAATACTAACTAAAGAAAAATAGAATGGTTATATTATTATCAGAAAATATAGGTTTCAATATAGGGAATAGTATCAGAAGTAAAAAGAGGATATTACCTAATGATAAATGGGGTTAATTCCCCCCAAAAGACATAGCAATACTAAATGTGTATAGAACTAACAATTGAGCTTTAAAATATAGAAACTGAATGGCTCCAAAAGAATAAATAGGCAAATCCACAATCTTAATGGAGAGACTTTAATTTTCCTCTCTCAGTAATCTATAGAACAAACAGAAAATCAATGAGGATACAGAAGGCCTTTATGGTTTAATAAACCAACGTGACTTAATTGACATTTAAAAAACACTTCATTCCAAAGAGAGGAGTATACATTTGCATTATTTCTGTGCCTCCTATAGGCTGATCCCAAGATAAGATTAGGCATCCAAGAGATTTATTGGTGAGACCACATCTAAGGAAAAAAAAAAAAGAAAGAAAGGATCCAAAAGGGATGGGAGAGGCATTAAACTATTACAAAAATTTGAATTTTGTGAGAAAATGAAGGAAAGAGAGTTGGATAGGCAGTCTCAGGCTGCGGAACACTTTGAAGAAGATTTTAGGAAAGCCAACAAGGGAGTCTTCAAACCAAACTACCTGTCAGCATAGTTCCACATCTCACAGGAATGGACTTGCCTTAGTATTCCTGCCATGTTCAGTCTTTATATGAGAGCATCTCACAGGTAGAATGACTTAGCATGAATAATGCAGTGGTGAATTCAGTAAACAGCAGATGGGTCCATCCAACAATTATGCTTCCCCATTAGGAGAGCTGAGTGGCACATCATCATGGATGCCAAGTACATGCCTTATGCTGCACAGATTTCCTTCACACAGCTTTGAGGAACAGATCCTCCATGGTTCCTATGGACCTCTTTCTGAAGACAAACAAAAAAGAAAGGCTGATGAGATGAACTATAGCCATTGGTGCTGGAGAAATCCAAATAAAGTTTGTAATTTAATCATTATTATTGTACTTATGTTGATTTTTTAGTTTTGAAAAATATAACTGTGACAGTGTGATATAAGAAATATATATTTGGTCTTTTTTTTCTGGTACAAAGCTCCTATAACCTTTCTTATATCCTAAGTGTTAGGTATGAGAAGAACATCATTTATCTTATGTATATATGTGTACACACACGTATACAACCCCTTGCAACCATACCTGATTCACACTATTTAGGTGTCTCTTAGTGGATGCCTAAATAGCATTAGGATGGGAGCTGATTGCCTGAGGAACCAACCATGTGATTAGAGGGTTGAAATTTTCAGCTCTGCCCCCTGATTTCCAGAGAGGAGAGAGGTTCTAGAGATTTTTACTCACCAATGGCCAATGATTTAATCAATCACACCTACATAATGGAACCTCCATGAAAAACAATGGGATTTGAAGGGCTTCTGGGTTGCTGAACACATCCTTGTGCTTGGGAGGGTGGTACATCCCAAATGCCACAAAGACAGAAATTCCTGCTGTCGGGGCACCTGGGTGGCACAGCGGTTGAGCGTCTGCCTTCGGCTCAGGGCGTGATCCCGGCGCTGTGGGATCGAGCCCCACATGGGGCTCCTCCGCTGGGAGCCTGCTTCTTCCTCTCTCACTCCCCCTGCTTGTGTTCCCTCTCTCGCTGGCTGTCTCTATCTCTGTCGAATAAATAAATAAATAATTTAAAAAAAAGAAAGAAAGAAATTCCTGCTCTCACAACCTTCTGGACTTCACCTATATACTTTTTTATCTGGCTATTCATTTGTATCCTTTATAATTTCCTTTATAATAAATAAGCAATAATAAGTAAAGCATTTCCCTGATTTCTGTGAGCCATTACAGAAAATTATCAAACCTGACAAGGGGTCATGGGAACTCCCAATTTTTCAAGTCAGTTACTTGTGATTGTTATTTGAAGTTGGTGGTAGTCTATGGACTAAGCACTTAACCTTTGGAGTCTGTGCTAACTCCAGGTAGTTAGTGTCAGAATTGAATTGATTACAGGGCATCCAGTTGATTTCTTCAGAGAATTGCTTAGTGTGGAAAATCCACACATTTGGTGTCAGAAGTGTCTGTGGATAAGAAATGGAACATAGAATTTATATTACCATAATTATATGGTTATCACTGGGTGAATGATACACAGGAATTGTTCTGTTTTTACAACATTGTTATAAATCTAAAATTATTTTTTTTTAAAAAGGAAAAAAAAAACAAAACACATGACTTTATTTCCTCCTCCTAATCAGTCAGTTTCCCTGCCAGTGTGGTAAGTCTTCTTGCTTGCTGGTCTTGGGACACAAGAAGTCCAAATTATCCTAGTGGTAATCGTAGATTGTAGTGATTGAACTCTTCTTGAGTCCCTTTCATGAACATTTAATCAGAATGATGAAGAAATAATAAAATTAAAGAGGGAGGGAAGAGAGAAAGAGGCAGACAGAGGAGAGATCCAAAGTACAAATATCACAAATAAAAGAGGGGGTATTACCACAGATCCTACAAACACTGAATGAGAATATGGAAATGTTTTGAATAATTTTATGTCAACACATTTTATAATGTAGATGAAAAAGACAAATTTTTTGAAAGCCAAACTACCAAATCTCACTCAAAAAGAAATAGATACCCTAAATTGTTAACATAATGCTGTTTCCCCATTGAGGAATTCCCTTTAATTCCTTGTTTATGGACAATTTTTATTATAAATGGATGTTAGTTTGATATCTATTTAAGTGATCATATGACTGTTTAATAAATATAGCTATTATTCTCATTGTTATAACCCATTCTATTTCATACATTTAGATATGGATACTAGATTCACAGTATATACTGCAAAAATAATGGGTATTATTATTAATTTAGCATCAACATTGAGATTTGGTTACTTGTTTCTTGCCCATATCAATTACTACCTTTTTAGGTTCTGAAGAGATGCAAATTAGGGGTAATATAGCCTAATATAGCCTAATATATTTTTATTGTTTCTGATAATGTCTCCTTTACCAATTTCCTGGTGGTATTTATTTCCGGGTGAGCTTGAAATAAGCACCTTAGAAAGAAATACCAAGATTAACTCTACATCTTTCCCTTATAGCCTGAAGTCACTCTTTTGCAAACAACTTTTCCTCCCTTTCTCTTGGATTCCGTATTGGCCTCTTTACAGAGTTAGAGGTGCTTTTCAAGTGGAAAGTGCGTTGGTAGTTTTAATATGAGGAAAAAAAAAAAGTTAAGGAGGACTTTTTAAAATAGCAGCTTTTAACAAATACTTCTAAATGTTGATCTCCATCACTAGACTGAAGCTCATAAGGCCGAGATCATGTTTTATGTCTATATTTTATTCTTGTTTGTTTGTTTCCATAGGCTCTACTATAGGCTTGGCACAAGTTTGCTTCTTATTAAATATTGAATGAATAAGTGAACAAATAAATGTTTTATCTTAGTTTATTATGTTATGTTGACCCATTTGTTCATTCTCTGTAGGGGTAGATTTTCTTCTCTGAAGAAACTAGAGTATATTTCAACATTTATGTGAGTCAGGTCACAAACAATAGCCAGCAATAAAGTAAACCACAAATAAAATCCCTGGTATAATTTAGAGACAGATAGACTTTTAAATGAGAAAGCAGCGGGTGATTTATTTAAAGAGGACATGTTTGTCTGGGAGAAAACACAATAGAAATTTATTTATTTGTTATTTATTTATTTATTTATTTATTTATTTATTTATTTTTTTATTTATTTATGAGTAGCATCTAGAAATTTATGTGGACACACTGGAAGACAGTCAGTTGTCTAATAATTTTGTTGTTTCTGTTGCTAGATGGCGGGGGGGGGGGGCGGGGAGCACTCTGAGAATCCTGTTTCTTGTTTCTTGACAACAACAGGTAGAGCACAGCAGAGATGGGATTGACTCACTAAATCCCTTTCTAAATCCTCTCAAAGATTTAACTTTTTTAGCTTATCAAGTCTATCTATGAAACTCTTGCTCCTCTAAAAGACTTAGCAAAACCCTTTGATTGAGATCCAAAATGATTTCTCTGTATCACTGATGTTTATTAAGCCTGATCTTTTGAAAACTCATCAAAATAAGGTTTGAGCTTTTTTCACAATGGCAAATCACAGATTCCAAACCAGGTTTTACATATTTATGGTTCATAGATGTGATCCACCAAAGTAGAAAAATCTTAAAGGAGACTTTAGCTAAAGAGAGGCTCACCTGGCCATAGTGTTTATATTCAATACTTACTGAATATATTAAGAGAAATATGTCTGTTGTTGAATAACAGGCAAACAAATATAACAGGTTATTAAATTTTCTTCTGAACTCACCATATTTACTATATCCATGTCCCTTCTAAATATTTCCCACTCTTCAAATTGTCCAGCCATTGAGCAAAAGGATCATAGTTTTTTTTTTTGTGATGCAAAACATGTAGTGTTCAGCCCCCAGTACATTGCTTCCCATTGATAAATAAAAATAACTATCACAACATAAAGAGACCACCACATAGTATTAATTTTGCATTTCCATTGAATCTTTCAGCCTAAAGAGAACTTCAGTATTGCTCATCTTAATTTAAACTGCAGAACTGAAATGAATATTACTATCTTCTTTGTATACATGAGAAAAGTGAAACAGAGAATCCAAGTGATTTTGCCCAAGATCACACAAGTAGAGAAGCTAGAATTTAATACACATTTGCTTAGAATACTGTTACATCAATTTACTGCCTCCTTTATGAAAAGTAAGATTTTGGCTTGGCTGAGATGGTATGTACAAGGAAGACCACAGAAGACCTGAAATTCATTTAGGTGTCAGAAGATAAAAAGTAAATTTTTGAGTCTTTTCATTGAAGTCCATCCTACAAATTTTAAGGAAACATTGAAAACCATTAAGCAGGAGAGGAACATATTGAATTTGTATTTTGCAGTGATGACTTGGAATCATTAAGGAAAAGAGATTTAAGAAACAGAAGACTAGGCAGAAAGGTCAGTTAGGATGTTACTTCTATCGAAGTGGTCCACATAACTTGCAATTACAAATGAAACAAATGGGTGGGACATGAATAGAGGAAGAGGCACCTCATCTACTAATCAGTGAGATATTGTACTAGATGCTTTGTGAATACTATCTTTAATCCTTTAAAAAGCCCTATTACGCACTACTATTTTTATATCCTAAAGAAGTTATATAATGTGCTTCATTCTCACAACGAGCAAGTGACATAACCAGGATTTAAATTAGGGTTCATATGGTTCCAAATCTCTCAATATTTTATCAATATGATTCATCAACATAATTGTGCAATAGGATGGAGAGGAAGAAACATATACAGGTCCTATTTAGGAAACAAAACCTAACATTCGATGGGATTGGAATATAGAGTGAAGGAGAAAAGAATCCAGAATGTTTCTTAGTTTTATGGCTTGAATGCCTGGATGAATTACTGTAATGCATATTGAAATGAGCAATTGGGGATGAAAAGCAGATTTGGTGGAAAGAGAAACATTTCTATTATGGTTCTTAAAATTGTACTTTAGAATTACCTGAGATGCTCTTAAAATCAGTTTTAATTGCCCAATTTTCCCACTAAATGTAAACATCATGAGGGCAAGGATCAAACTCTCTCTGAGTACAATTACACATAATGGTATAGTGGTTGTCATGTAACAGATGTTTAAAAAGTAAATAAAATCCCTGAATTATCAAGGGCTGTGAAGGCCATAATACTTGTCTTACATTGAATCAATCAGGGTTTGCCAAAGAAAACAGAAACCACACTAAGTATTTGAAGTAAGAAGGGATTTAATACAGAGAATTAAGGCTTATACAACTTTTGGAAGTTCTGAAGGAATGAATGCATTAGAATCATTGCTATTTTCTCAGGAAACTCAGAAGAGAAAGAATTGCAGAGATGTTGTTAATACTTTCAACTCTCTGCAAAGTCTAAATGGGGTATTTTAAGGACAGTTGGAACCTGCTAGCAAAATTCCATATCTGCCATCTCTCAAATCCCTGTGTCTGTCCATTGCTGCTCCAAAACAAACAAACAAACAAACAAACAAACAAACAAACCAACCAAACAAACAAAAACTTCTCCTTTTCTTGCACCTTTCAAATATCTAATGAATTCTTCAAGATTATCTAAGAAATGTGGTTTCTAGGTTTAACTTGGGATCCTGTAAAGGGGTAACTTGAAAGGTGGGTGTGACATTATCATCAAATGATATTTAGCAGATAAGTTATGTGCTTTATCCTCAGGCTTTTTCAACAATGAAAAGCAACTTCCTCACTACTCTTTCTGTCTTCTCTTCCTCCCAACATGCAAAATTTGTGGGCCATTTTTCTTTTCTCCTCTCAGTGCCTCACAAGTACACATATTTTTATGTGCATTTGATCAAAATAAATATATGATATACTGATTAATTCTTTCCATTTCATTGATATCTTCTGGTGGATTCTAAATCAGTGCTGTTGCCACAGATTATATACTCTTAAAGGGAAAAGGTATGACTGTTTCACTGGTTTGGAATATGTTATTCACATATTGTACTCATTAGAAATCAAACCAGGTTTTAGAATCACAGAAGAGTACAATAAGTGCTTTGGGGAAAATCGGTCAGCTACATATAGAAGAATGAAACTGGACCATTCCTTTACACCATATACTCTAAAGATAAACTCTAAATGGATGAAAGACCTCAATGTGAGACGGAATCCATCAAAATTCTAGAGGAGAACACAGGTGGTTACCTCTTTGACATTGGCCACAGCAACCTCTTTCAAGACACATCCCCAAAGGAAAGAGAAACAAAAGCAAAAGTGAACTTTTGGGACTTCATCAAGATAAAAAGCTGCACAACAAAGGAAACAGTCAACAAAACTAAGAGGTACCCCACAGAATGGGAGAAGATTATTTGCAAATGACATTACAGATAAAGGGCTGATATCCAAGATCTATAAAGAAATTCTCAAAGTCAACACCCAAAAAACAAATCATCAAGTCAAAAAATGGGCAGAAGACATGAACAGACACTTCTCCAGAGAAGACATACAGATGGCGAACAGAAACATGAAAAAATGTTCAACATCATTAGCCATCAGGGAAATTCAAATCAAAACTACACTGAGATACTGACTTACACCAGTTAGAAAGGCAAAAATTAACAAGGCAGGAAAAAACAAATGTTGGAGACGATGTGGAGAAAGGGGAACCCTCTTACACTGTTGGTGGGATTGCAAGGTGGTATAGCCACTCGAAAACATAGTATGGAGGTTCCTCAAGATGTTAAAAATAGAGCTACCCTATGACCCAGCAATTGCACTACTGGGTATTTACCCCAAATATATAGAGGTAGTGAAAAGTAGGGTTTTAGAAGGCTGCAATGTTCAAAGCAGCAATGTCCACGATAGCTAAACTGTGGAAGGAGCTGAGATGCCGTTCAACAGACAAATGGATAAAAATGGGGTTCATACATACAATGAAATATTACTCAGCCATCAGAAAGAATGAATACCCACCATTTTCATCGACATGGATGGAACTGGAGGGGATTATACTAAGTGAAATAAGCCAAGCAGAGAAAGACAATTATGTGGTTTCACTTATATGTGGAACATAAGTAATAGCATGGAGGATATTAGGAGAAGGAAGGGAAAACTGAAGGGGGAGAAATCAGAGGGAGAGATGAACCATGAGAGACTATGGACTCAGGGAAACAAACTCAGGGTTTCAGAGGGGAGGGGTGGGAATAGGGGCTAAAAAGGTGATGGGTATTAGGGAGGGCATGTGTTGTGATGAGCACTGGGTATTATATGTAAATAATGAATCATTGAACACTACATCAAAAACTAATGATGTACTATACAGTGGCTAACTGAACTTAATAAAAAATGTTTTAAAAATTAAAAAAAAAATCACAGAGGAATAAAAACACTGTTTGAAGGAACCCAAATATCACTTTGTCCAGTCTCTCATTCAATATATAAAGCTCTTTCATAATGTTTCCAAACACTTCTAGCTATCAGGATCTTATTTTATAGTAAAGTAGTCCTTTCCTTTTTTTAAATTTTTGTCTCACAGATCAAATATTTAATCATTCCATGTATAGAATTTGTTTCTGTATAATACATAGCTAATTAAATATTCTTTACCAAATGCGTAGTATGAAGTCACGATCCTACCAGCCTTTACTCAGGTAATTATTTCTTTTCCCTATAAATGCAAGGCTTAATCTTAAACTTCACTGTGTTTATTTCAGTTACATAATAATCTTTTCTGTCTCAACTGTATCATTCAAACACCAGCCAAATTTCTCAGCTGTGAATAACACTCTATGTATTAATTCAAAGCAGTGTTAAAATGTGAAGAAAACATAATTAGAACAGGACTACTGGGCAAATCATTACAGTCCTTTCTTTAGCTGGACTCCAATTAACTATTCAACATTTTAAGTTTAATTAGCTACAAACATATCTGACAAGAGCACCATAGTATACATATCTCAATTTTGTTCAGAAGATATTATCAAATATCTTGCTGAAATTAGTACTTCAAAAATATTTATTGAAATATGATTGACCTTCATTGAAATACACAGATCTTAGGTGCTACTATTTATGAGTTTGGACAAATGCAACATCCAGATAACTTGTATCCCTATCAGGATACAGACATTATCATCACCCAAAAAAAATTCCTTTGTATTCTATCCCAGTGAAATCATATTCTTCCCTCTTCAAAAGCAACCAGTATTCTGATTTATTTCACCATGATTTAGTTTTGCCTGTTCTATAACTCCACATAAAAAAAAATAAGACAGCGGTGTATACTTTTGTGTATAGCCCTTTTCTCTCTGAAAAGTCTTGGTGATTCAGCTACATTGTTGCATACTTAAAGTAGTTGACATTGTTAAATGGTGGCTAGCATGTCATTATATAACTATTAACTTTATTATAAGTTTATTTATTTATTCACCTGTAGATAGATGTGTGGATTGTTTACAACTTTGGTTATTATGAATGAACTCCTATGAGCATTCTTACACAAGTGATTTTGTTGATACGTGTATTCATTTCTCTTGGATAAATACTTACAAATAGAATTTCTGAGTTGTAGTGTAGTTGCATGTAATTTTTCCCAAAATGATTGTACTACTTTATATATTTACATCAGTAATGTTTGAGAAACTTGGGTCCTCAAGATCCTCACAGTTCATGATTTCAGTCTTTTATGTCTATATATTTTTCTTATTTTTTAATTTTTAAATTTGAGTGTAGTTGACACACAATGCTATGTTTGTTTCAGATGCTCAACTAGTGATTCAACAAGTTTATATGTTATACTATGCTCACCACAAGTGTAGCTGTACTCTGTCACCATATCATGCTATTGTAATATCACTGATGGTATTACTTTTACTGTGCCTTTTATTCCTGTGAGCCATTCATTCCACAACTGGAAGCCTATATCTTCCACTCCCTTCATTCATTTTTCCCATCCCCCTGCACCTTTCCCCTCTGGCAACCCATCAGTTAGTTCTCCGTATTTATAGGTCTAACTCTGCTTGTTTGTTTGTTTATTTTAGATTCCACATATGAGTGAAATCATATGGTATTTGTCTTTCTCTATCTTATTTCACCTTCTGGGACCATCCATGTTGAAAAAGGCACAATCTCATCTTTTATAGCTGTGTCATATTCCATTATATATATATATATATCTCACCTCTTCCTTATCCATTCATCTGTCAATGGACACATAATTTGCTTCTGTATCTTGACTATTGTAAATAATGCTATCGTAAACATAGGGATGCATATATCTTTTTAAATTAGTGTTTTTGTTTTCTTTGGGTAAATGCCCAGTAGTGGAATTATTGGATTATATGCTATTTCTATTTTTAATTTTTTGAAGAACCTCCATACTATTCTCTAAAGTGACTCCTCCAATTTACTTTCCTACCAACAGTGTAGGAGGGTTCATTTTTCCCTATATTCTTTACAACACTTGTTATTTCTTTTTATTTCTTTTGATGTTAGCCATTTTGATAGGTGTTAGATGATATCTCATTGTGGTTTTGATTTGCACTTTCCTGATGACTAGTAATATTGAGCATATTTTCATGTGTCTGTAGGCCATCTGTATGTCTTCTTTGGAAAAATATCTGTTTAAATCCTCTGCCCATTATTTAATTGGATTTTTTAAATTTATGTTTTATATTATTTTTTTAAATTATAATTCCAGTGCAGTTAACATATAGTGGTATATTAGTTTCAGGTGTACAATATAGTGATCCAGAAGTTCCATACATTAATTACGCAGTACGCATCGAGACAAGAGCACTCCTAATCCCTTTCACCTGTTTCACGCCTTCTCCCACCCATCTCCCCTCTGGTAACCATCAGTTTGTTCTCTAAAGTTAAGAGTCTATTTCATAGTTTCTCTCTCTCTCTCTCTTTTTTCTTTTACTTGTTTGTTTTGTTTCTTAGATTCAACATATGAGTGAGATCATATGGTATTTGTCTTTCTCTGACTTACTTTACTTAGCACATACCATCAAGGTCCATCCATGTTGTTGCAAATGGCAATATTTCATTCTTTTTTATGGCTGAATAATATTCCTTTGGATATATATACCACATCTTTATCCATTCATCAGTCGATGGACACTTACGCTGCTTCCATTATTTGGCTATTGTAAAGAATGCTCTAGTAAACATAGGGGTGATGTATTCCTTTGAATTAGTGTTTTGTATGTTTTGTGTAAATACCCAGTAGTGCAATTTCTGGATTGTAGGGTAGTTTTATTTTTAATTCTTTGAGAAATCTCCATACTGTTTACCACAATGGTGGCACAAATTTAGCACCCAAAACTGTTGTCTAATATACAGTCCATACTCAAATTTTTGTAATTATACCAATATTATCCTTTATAGAAATACTTTTTTTTACCAGTACAAGATCCATTTCAAAATGATGCACTACATTAAATTGTCAATCTCTAATCTCCTTTAATCTGGTAAGTAGCTCAGACTTCTGTTTTATACCTTTGACATTTTTGAAGAGTAGAAACTCAATGTTTTTAGAATGTCCCTCAGTTGGGCTTGTCTGATGTTTTCTCAGGTATGTTTCCGTATTCTCATTTTGTGGTTTCATATCTATTCTGGTTTTGCCTGTAATACCAAGCTAAATAGTACTACATAGTATAAACTCAGCTCTAATGGTCCATTACACTAAGGCTTCCACAGCTGGCATTTGCTAAGATCTCTACCTACATCCTTTCCGTATGTAAACAACACTTACTTACCCTAACAATGTAGCAAATATTAGTGACCTACCGAGATTAAAATCCTACATATCTGCTGAGGCCTGAGGTTTAACTCTATTTACCCAGGCTATGTGAGTTTGAAACTATCTGCATAATTGTAAATAATCATCTCCTTGAAACAATATAAACTGCCACAAATAGGCACAATTAAAAAAAAAAACTAGATGGATTATGCTTACTAATGTGTCACGAAAGCCTAAAGTCAACAGGTTAAGAGCTCCAATCTTTCTGTGTTACCTATGTTTCCAAATTTAATCATTTGCTTATTTTTTAAGGATCCCAGCACATGAGTATACAGTAACTATCTGGTGGGGCCTCAATATGTGGTTGTTACACTAAATTGGATTGCACTGGATTAGATTGATATTTGAGTGGTTGGGCCTAAAACAAGATGTTCTTTTGCATAGTAAGAGCATAATTATCTTCCAATGTGGTAAAAATTTACCTCCATTTTTTTCAAGTAGATTATCCACCTACATAGAAAAAGTCAAATTTTATATTTCAGTAAGTCTTAACCACAAGTTCAGCTAACCAAAAAATTGAACACCCTTAAGTGATAGGCTGAGCACTCCTTAAATGATATGCTGAGGCTCAAGGGCACACATCAGCCCCTGGATTTTGACATCCACAAAAAAGAATATCAGGCATAGAGAGTACAGATGTGTTGTTGTTGCTGTTGACAGAAAAAGACCCTGAAGCACTGGAAAAGAGAAATGGAAATAATGAACAAATCAACCCAGAGAACAAGTGCTGACATGTGTCTTCATATCAGATGGAACACTTCCTTCACTTGTGTGACAAGGAAATTGAGGACAGAACACCCAGTAACATTTCACAAAAACAAAATCTCAAAAAAGGAACATAGAGAGGCATAAAATGATAGATGAAGGGACCCTAAGAGGTAGCCTGATCAAATGATTCGGAGACTATTGTGGTTGAAGGCTGTGTAGTGCTTTACTCCTGGCCTCTGTCTTTGGCCTCTGGTGACTTCACCTCAGTTAGCTTTTGCATTGAATGAATGTTGTAATACAGAGTTCTTTTTGGTAGACTAAAAAGGATCTTTCAGTTAAAATGTGGTTTTGAAGATCTCTGGATTTCTAACCATGAAAAAAGTGAAAAACTAGGACCAGGAAACCTATTTTAGCATCGTAAGGCAGCATTTTTTAACCCACAGAATTTTCCAGAAAGGATATTAGCCAGCATTTCTTAGAGTTTGATCTGGGAGTTTCTAGAAGTTCCTGTGATCTTTTAAGGAAAGATTTAAGTGCAGTTAAAACTATTTTCATAATAATTCTAGAATGTCATTTGCTAATCTTCACTCTTACTCTCTTGTGAGCATACAGTGGAATTTTCTAGAGGTTACCTGAAATGTGATGACATCCTTACTTTGATAGCTAATGGGATGTGTACTTACATATTTTGGATTTTCTGACATAGTAGAAAAACTATATAAATATATAGTTTTTCAGTGATTAACTCAGTTTATTCTCAGTGATTTCACTTTGCTATCACTGGCTATCTATAGTTATACCTTTAATAATCTCACTAAATCTATTATCATCTAAAATATCATTATTTTGAAATTCTAGGATAAACTATAACATTTTATAAGAATTCAAAAGGCAAGTTTTAGAATTTCAAAGTAATGATTTGTTAGATGATTACATTGGTTAGAGAGCTTATGGGAGATAAGATTGCTCTTACAGCAGTGGCAACAAGCTGTCTTAGTAATTTTTCACCATCACACACTTACAGTTTTAAAAATCCTAATTTCACTTAATGTTTTTAATGAAGTAGTAAAAAACTACCAACTTTATTAATTATTGGCCCTTGAATACCTACTTTTAATATTTTGAATTACAAAATAGGAAATACACATAAAGAAATTCTATATTCTGAAGTACAATGGTCACCTCAAAGAAAGGCATTTGAGTGTTTGAATATTGAGCTCTCTGCTTTTTTTTTTTTTTTTTTTTTAATGGAACAGCAGACTGACCAATTATGGTTATTCAGACTTAGGTATTTGGCAGGCATTTTCTCAAAAATGAACAATGTGAGCCTGTCACTTTAAGGAGACTGATTTCCAGTATGTGTTGCCAATCATAAAAATTTGAGCTTTCTAGCAAAAAAAAAAAAGGGGAGTTTTGGCAAACTTATATTCACCAGTGTGAGTTTGACAGCTTTACGAATGCTTTAAAAACTTTACTGCTGAGCTTAGTGATGATATTAACAACTGTGATCTATCGATGATATTATGTAATGAAATGTGTTAACATATGGAATATCCACATAAATCATTGAACCCGTATTTCCTGAATGATGCATGATGCTACAAAATTATATATGAGTAAAAGATTCAGACTACAGATAGGCTAATGGAATTTAATGGAACAGAATTTGTTGACATGGTTTCAGATTTTACATTGTAAATAACTGAAAAAAACTACCACATGTTACATTTTGGGATAGTAGCAAATAAGAATATTATAATTAAAAATGCTATTGAAATATTCTTATTTCCTACTCAGATCTTTGTGAAGTGGATTTTCTTCATATGCTTCAACTAAAACCACATATTGTAATTGATTGGATACCAAAGCCAATTGGAGAATCTAGTTAACTTTTATTAAGTCAAACATAGAATTTTGCAAAAATTTTATATAATACATTCTTTTCACTAACTTATTCTGTTTTATTTTGGAAAGGTTATCATTTATTTGAATAAATAATGGTTTTATTTTTATTATTTTTAATTGAATTAATATTTAATGTTAACCTTCAATATAGTAAATGTACATAGATATGACCAAAATAAACAAAAGCACTTTGGGGTCCTCAGTAATTTTTAGTATAGTATAGTATAGTATCATATATACTATAGTATAAAGGGATAATGAGACCAAAAAGTTGAGAAGAGCTAACATAAGCTATTCTTCATTGGATAATAACAAAATTATTAGCTACTTTTCATGGGTTAGAATTTGTTCTAGGGATCAGTATATGAGAGAAAAAAAAAGTAGAACGTACATTTAACATCTAGTAAAGAAAATATTTTGAAAAACATCTGACCTTATTCTTGTGCCACCAATGTGAACTATACATATTAATATATAAAATTTATTGAGTTCCTGCAATATGTCAGGTACTTTATATACATAATTTCTAATTTTTACAAAATTTCTTTAAAATATCCTCATTTCAAAGATGAGGAAGTTGAGATCTAATGAAGTGATATGCTCATGAATACATGCCTACTTATTGACAAAGCCATGAATCGAACAGGTCTGTCGGTTTCTAAAGTGCAGGTTGATTCCATTATACAAAACTTGCTTAAGTGCAAGTGTGATGACCCAGGAGGGGACATCATTTTTATGTATCAGTGATGACCCAGTAGGGGATAACATTTTTATGTATCAGTGATGACTGGACAAATTAGCATTTAGGTATTATCTAAACCAGTGATATTATGATTCAAAGATTCATATTCCATTAATATGGTGGTTAACTCAGGAAAGAGTTGCAGTTTGTGTCCAAAGTTAGTCTGCTGGAAAACCAGGAGAAGCTGGTGTTGCAGATGAAGTCTAAAACTAGCCTGCTGGAGTATTTTTTTCTTGGTTAGGGGAGGTCAGCCTTTTATTCTACTTAGGCCTTTGACTGATTAGATGAACCCCAGCCACATTATGGAGGGCAATCTGTTTTATTTAAATTTCACCAATTGTAAATCTTATCTAAAAAACGTTCACAGAAACATCCAGGATAATGTTTGACCAAATATCTAGGTAAGATGGCCCAGCCAAGTTGACAGAAAATTAACCATCACAACCAGGTTGGATTTCATTAATTTTCTCTATTTTTTTCCTGATTTCATCTTAATTGACTTCTGCTCTTTTCCTTATTACTTTTTCCTTCTTGTTAAAGATTTTATTTTTCTGGTTTCTTAAGGTGGAAAAGCTAACTAATGATTTTAACCCTTTCTTCTTTTATATTACTAATAGGTATTCATTTCCCTCTAAGAATTGCTTTGTATCATATAAATTTTGAGATGCTATATTCTCATTTTGGTTCAATTCAAAATATGTTCTTATTTCTCTTGAAAATTCCTCTTGGCCTTAATTTAATTTCCAAGTATTTGAGGATTTTGTTCACATTTTTCTGTGATTGATTAGTAATTTAATTCCATTATGGCCAAAGGACAAACTTCATATAATTTCAATTCTTTAAATTTATTAAGATTTGTTTTATGACCCAGAATATGGTCTATCTTGATGATTGTCCTGTGTGCATTTGAAGGGAATGGAGATTCTGCCATTGTTATATAAAAAGTTCTGTAAATGTCAATAAGGTCTAGCTGGTTGTTGTGTGTTTGTCATGGCATCTTATATCCACAGTAATTTTCTACCCACTTGTTTTATTGATCAGTGAAGAAGAATGTTGAAGTCTCAAACTACAAGTGTGAATTGGTCTATTTATCTTTTCAGCTCTATAAATTTTGCTTCATTTATTTTGAATCTCTGTTGTAAGATATATATACATTTAGAGTTAAATCTTGTTGGTGAATTAATGCTTTTATCATTATGTGACACCCTTCTTTATTCTTAGTAATTCATCTTACATCTGCTGATAATGTATTTTGTCTGATATTACCATGGTTACTCCAGCTTTCTTTTATTTTTTTTTTAAGATTTATGTATTTATTTGAGAGGTAGAGCAAGACAGAGAGCAGGAAGGGAGACAGAAGAAAAAAGAAAGAGAGAAGCTCAAGCAGACTCCCTGCTGAGTGCAGAGCCTGTCAAGGGGCATGATCTCATGATCTGAGCAGAAATCAGGAGTTGGATGCTTAATGCACTGAGCCACCCAGGTGCTCTATTGATAAGTTTCTTTAAATGAGAGATTTGTTTTCATCTTTTTCATTTTAGCCTATCTACATCATTATATTTAAAGTGGCTTTCTTGTATACAATTTATAACTGGTTTGTGTTTTTCTTAATCCAACCTGATAAACTCTGTCTTTTACTTGGTGTGTTTAGATCATTTACATTTAATGTAGTTATTGATGTGCCTGAATTTATGTCTAGACTTTTATTATTTGTTTTTATTTTGTCTTCTTTGTTTTTATTCCCTGTCTTGTTTTGAATTATTTGACTCTTTTTTTAGTAGCACACTTTTATTTCTCTAATTTTTAAATTTTATTTATTTTTATTTTTTAAAAGATTTTATTTATTTATTTGAGAGGAAGAATGAACAGGAGCAGTGGGGGAGGGGCAGAGGGAGAGGGACAAACGGACTCTCTGCTGAGCAGGGAGCCTGATGCCAGCTGGATCCCAGGACCCAGGGATCATGACCTGAGCTGAAGGCAGGTGCTTAACTGACTGAGCCATCCAGGCACCCCTATTTCTCTATTTTTTAAGCTGCATTTTGTGTTCAGTATTTTTAGTGGTTCCTCCAGGGTTTATAATATACATATTTACTGCTTGGTTAGAATTAATATTTTATCACTTTAAGTGGAATTTAGAAACCATGCACCATATGGTCTCTACTCTTCCCTATTTTGTGTAGATGTCATATATATTACATCTATATACATTGCAAAACTTAACAGACTGTTTTATAATTTTCAAACATTGGTTAAGTTATTTTTTAGAATTTAAGAGAAAATATTTTGATATACTTAACCAAATATATACTAGTTCTGTTATTTATTTCTGAAATTCTTTCCATCCGGTTTTCTTCTACCTGAAGAGCCTCCTTTACTATTTCTTTCAGTATAAGTCTTCTAATAATAAACTTTGTTTTTTTTCATCTGAAAATGTCTTTATTTCGCATTCAGTTCTGAAGGATATTTTCTTTTCTTTAAATTCTTTAATACAGAATTTAGGGTTAACATTTATTTTCTTTTAGCACTTAGCAGATGTTTTACTGTCTTTGGCCTCCATGGTTTCAGCTGAGAAATCCACTGTCATTTAAATTGGTATCCCCTATATGTAATATGTCATTTTTCTTTGGCTGATTTGAAAATTTTTTCTTTGCCTTTGGTTTTCACCAGTTCAATAATCATTGTGTTTGAGTGTGAACTTCTTTGAGTTTACTTTTTAAAGGTATATATTTTTAAACTGTCTTTAATCTTTAAGATTATTTCAGCTATTATTTCTTCAAATATTTTTTTTTCAAATATCCCTTTTCCTTCTGGACCTCCAATATTATGAATATTATACTTTTTGTATTGTCTCACAGGTAACTGCCAAATTAATACTTCAAAGTATCAGGGAATCCCTGTAGGTTCCATGACAACATAAATCTTTATAAACAAAGTGGACCAGAACTGGGTCCTTGATAGATCAAAAGGATAGAAATACCCTGAGAAAAGTGAAGAGAATATTATTGGTGGTTGCAAAATCCTAAAACTACACTGCAAGACTAAAATTAATGATTATTACAACTCTCTATGAACCATGCTTCTATTTAAAAAAGATATGTCTGGATAAACATATTATACACTAAGTCATAAGATTAGTTATGACAAGGGTAAAGATCTTGGCTGGCCCCACAAAACTGGAAGATAAGCAAAATTTCCTTGGCATCTTATACTTATTTTTTTTTTCTTTACCTGCCCCTTGGCCATTCTTTATCTTGTCTGCTTCTCTGCCTACAAAGGATTCAAGACACTTCTTTATCTCTGGCTGCTCATGAATTTTGGGTAGATCACTGAATAGTTCAAACACAATTGTGTGTGAAGAATTCAATGTGACCCTCTTTTCAGGAATATTTTCTTTTAAAAAGAGAACATAACTAGAATATAAAAATAAATTACTCATGGTAGAATCTCATGACTCACAAATGTATAATAATTTGGGGGTAGAGGCAGGTCTTTCTTCTCTTTCATTTATAATATGTGGGTAAAAAACCTAGTCTGCCTAGGTACATAGAGCTGGTCCACTGATATTAGTAATCAATACCCTCCCTTCAAAAAAGCTTTTAAAACCATGCAAAATTTTTATGTGCTTAGAAGAGAGTACATAAATATTTATATATATATAATATTTTTTTAGGAATGTTTGGCTCTTCAATTAATCAAAATCTATCTATAATGGCAAAGGCAGAAAAGTAGAATGGAGTAGAATAGATTTATCTAAAAATAGGCATAAAATTAATGGGAGTATTCCTCAATATCTTGTGTGCACCAAATGGAGGGCTAATTCAGGAGAGTGTAGTTCTTTGATACCAGCTCAAAAAAAATATATATCCAAATATATATGGGTACTATTGGCTCAAAGAAATATAAAATTTAGTTGTTTGAAACAAATTGCTTCAATCTTTTATTTCCGTGTCTGGAAATGAATCTTTGTTCTCTACAGAGCATTCAAAGAAATCTTGGTTATGTTTTCAAGTTGTGCCTCATGAATTTAGGATTAAATTACCTTCTTAAAAATCCTACAGAGTACCTATGATGTGACAATCATTGCACTAGATGCTTAACATCTGTACTTCATTTAATCATT
Organism: Ursus arctos; assembly: GCF_023065955.2. Lineage (NCBI taxonomy): Eukaryota > Metazoa > Chordata > Mammalia > Carnivora > Ursidae > Ursus > Ursus arctos. The sequence continues at coordinate 49,564,342 of NW_026622786.1, read as the reverse complement.
AAAAACATTCTGTGATATTGATGTTATCATTTCTATTTCCTTTTTTTTATATAAATATGGAAACTTAAGGGGATTTAAATGATGTACCCAAGGTAATACAGCAGGTAAGAGGAAAAGGAATTACATGAACCTTGATCCTTTGACTCTGAATCATGTATTTTTTCCAATTTACCTTTTATTATTTATCTACTATAGATTAAAAGAAGGAAAAGGAGACTATGTTTTCTTTTTAAAAACTTGTATCTTATTGCGTTTTAAAAGCAGAATATGATACATGATTCCTAAAGAGATTTTACACCCTCATGTATATATGTGTGCATGTATACATGTACATATGGAAAAAGAGATGAGGGGGGGAATTAAAAAAAAAAAAACAAACTGATCATGATAATGTACAATGAACTGAGAAATAGGAATAAATAACTCAAATCTCTGATCCTTTTTTTTTTTTAAAGATTTTGTTTGTTGCTTATTTATTTATTTATTTGAGGGAGAGAGAGAAAGGTAGGGGAAGAGGAACAAGCAGACTCCACACTGAGTGCAGAGCTGAATGTGGGACTTGATCCCATCACTCTGAGATCATGACCAAAATTAAGAGTTGAACACTTAATTGCTTGAGCCACCCAGGCACCCCTCAAATCTCTGATCCTAAAATCCAAAGGAAAAAAAGAGAGAAAGAGAGAAGAAAGAAAGAAAGAAAAAGAAAGGGAAGGGAGAGGGAGGAAGGAAGGAACGAAGAAAGGAAGAAAAGAAGGGAGGGAGAGAGGGAAGGAAGGAAGGAAGGGAGGAAGGAAGGTAAAGAAAGAAAAGCTATCCTGCAAGAGAAATTTGGAAAGGTCAAAATTGTATTTTAATTTTCTTTTTTTAGTAGACACACACTGTTACATTAGTTTCAGGTGTGCAACATAGTGATTTAACGTCTCTATATATTATGCTATGCTCACCACAAGTTTTAGCTACCATCTGTCACCGTACAACAGTATTACAATATCATTGCCTATATTCCCTATGCTATGCCTTTTATTCCTGTAATTTATTCATTCCATAACTGGAAGCCTGTACCTCCCATTCCCCTTCATCCATTCTGCCCATTTCCCCATCCCTCTGTCAATCATCAGTTTGTTTTCTGTATTTATAGGTGTGATTGTGCTTTTTGTTTGTTTATTCATTTGTTTTTTAGATTTTTGTAAAGTAATATATTGAATGTATTGTTTATACTAATACAGTGTTTGTCAAAATTATCCAAATAGTTAGCATCATTATAACTTTATACTTTTAGTTTTCTATGAAATTGTGGTTTTTGTTTTGTTTTGCTTTAGAACACAATTTTTAATGCTACATAGGAATAGGCTTTAATTTATTTTTTTGTAACACTGTTGGAAACAGGTTGAATTCAATTCTTGACACTATAAATAATGATGTGATAGGAATATTTGTACATACATTTTTATCAGAATTTCTAATTATTTCTGTAGTGAACATTCCTGAGAAGTAGAAAAAGTACATCAAAGAGTATAAATATTTTTAAGACTTCTGGAAAAGTTGTGTTTCCTTACACTAACATCAATAATATATTAAAATCTATGTCCTAATATACCTTTTTCCCTTAATACCCTTTCTAAAACTGAGTATTATTATTTTGAAATTCAATAATTTACAATTGAAATATATTTCTTTTTTGTTTGTTTGTTTGTTTCTTTAATTACTGGTAAGTTTGAATTATACCTTCATGTGATTATTGGTTGTCTGTAGAGAAAAAAAATATTTTTAAATTTTTCAGAGCAAGGTTAATTTTACCCAAATGATAATACCTTTGAGTATATACTGAATGTGTGTGTGTGTGTGTGTGTGTGTGTGTGTGTGTGTATGTATACATTCAATTAATTGATTCTCCCAATTTTACCAATTAGACACCAGGGTGCAGAAAGTTATTTGTCCATGATCATACAAAGGTTAAATGGCAGAACCAGCATATGAATCCAGGTGATCAGCTCTGGAGTCTCACCTGTAACAACTATATTTTATTGGCTTTTTATACATATAAATTTCTAAGTACATTCATACTTATACCTGGGTTATTTTATAATTACACTAGGCTGTATCAAAATTTATTTTCAAGATGAAATGTTACTTCTCACAGAGATAGAAAATATATTTTGACCAGAAAATGATGTGCACACATAAGATAAACCTTTTTATGTGATACATATTATGTAGACTGTATCAAAATAACATTATCTACATTAAACATAATTTACATATAGGTCAGAAGCTAGTTTATTTTGCCATCCGAGTCATCTTGTAATTGAGTTATTTTATTGGAGAGACTTATCTAATTCTGTGCTTCCTACCTTTAGAAAAAGCAGGACTTCATAGTTCAGCAAATGATCTTGAATATAATTAAAGGAAATAAAGACAGCGGTATGAGAAATAGGAATGATTTATTTAGAGAAATAAGAACAGTAAAATCCCTTAATAGTTGTCTAGAAATATGTACAAAATAGCATTAACCTATTATTCTTTGAAATTTGTTGTCAACGTATTCTTTTAATGTATAGGTTTTCCTTTAAATTTTGATATTCAAAAGATTTAAATTATCTATTAAATATTTTCAGTAGTTTTTCTCATTGGTTTTATCCTAAGAGTATCATTTCATAACCTCAGGCCATTCAAATATTTCCCTGCTTATGTTAACTTTTATAACTTGATAATTTACATTTTACTCCTTATGCCATCAAAAATTTATTGTGATCTGTGGTGGAAACTAATAACAAAATCTGATTATTTTCTAATACTTTGGTAATTTTTCTAACAATGGTCAGTTTGTTATAATGAGTGTTAATTTTAGAGTTTTATTGCACCATAGTCAGAGAATAGCATTCTTACAAGTTTTACCTCTGAAAATAGCGCTCATTTTTTTCATTTGTTTTAAATATTCCGTGACAGGTTGGTAATATATGTATTTGCTGTTTAATATACAAAATTAAGTCAGCATAATTATTCAAGTTATTCAAATACTCTATATGCTTTATTTAGGCTTTAGTTATCCCATAACCGTCACACTTATGAGAAAGTGCATCAAGGAGTTCTAGTTGAATGTCATTTTAAACCTAAGCTTTTGAAGAGATTATTTTATGAAGACTAGTTAGTGGAGTTGAAGAAACAGAGAAAATGGTTTTGAAGTGGTATAAAAAATTAAGTAAATTTATCTATAAATGATAGAATTAAAACAAAACAAGTGTGAGCTGAAACTTAGCAGGACTGGATAACATTGGTTCTTGCACTCCATGGCAGGTAGCCAAGACTTTATTCTTTAGGCCAGCTTTCCTTAAAAATGGTTTTATTTCAGAGATGTAAAAATAAACTGGAGATTTTGATAAATATACATTGATATCATACTTAAGTGAGAATTAAGTCCTAATGGCAACTTTAAAAGGCAAAAATCTTGTATTATCAAAGTTACTTTAGAAAGTCTTTTAAGTTGCATGTGAATTAGAGTATACAAGGTGTGTGTGCTTATATATTAATTTTATATGAATTATGTATTAATTTTTATGAATGCTAAAGTTTTAGCATCAAAAAGAAGGAACAGGAAAGAAGGAGAGTTGATATAAAGGTAACTTTCTACTTTTCTACCTTCAAAACTTTCTACCTTTAAGATAATCATCAGTCTATATTAGTGAATATAGACTGGGTTCAAATATTGGTTCTGGTCCAGGCTTTCTCTCTTTTGTCCCAGGACTCTAATTACATGTGTTATAGTCCTTATTAATATAACGTCTATTCCTCTTATGCTCTTTTTAAAATTTTCAATCCTCCTGTCTCTCAATGCTTTAGTCTGTATCTTTTTGGAGTACCTTCTTGTTTACTAATTTCTTCTTTATTTATGTCTATTCCTCTCCTAAGGCCATCAGTTTTCAGTCAGTATATTTTTCAGTAATAAGATTTCTGTTTAATCTTTTCAATAGTTTCTAGTCCTTTGCTTAAATTCTCCACCTTGTATTTTAATTATTTGAGTGTATTTATCACACTAACTTTAATGACTAGGGTTGAGAATGTAATTACATATATCTGTAGTGGGTCTGTTTTTATTTTTGTTCTTTTTCTTAGTTTTTTTGATTAATTTTTTTCTCTTTGTATGTTTGGTTATTTTTTACTGAATCCCAGACATTAAATATAAAAATTATAAAAATAACTTGAGACTATGGATGTTTCCTTTCCTTAAAAAAGGCAGAGGAACCATATGAACCATGCTGTGCCCAAAATTATGACTCATGGAAATGGTGAGATAATAAGTAGTTGTTGTTTTAAACTGATAAGTTTACAGCAATTTGTTACAACAATAATAAAAAAATTTATATTACACATAGATAGATGTACACACAAACACATTTCATACTCAGTAGAAGTACAAGAAGAGGACGTAGTTATGTAGAGTGAGAGAAGTAGGTCAATAATATATACTTAGGAGGTAATAATGTTAAAGGTTAGAGAGCACAGGAGGATCTCAAAGAAGTAGAAAACAATAAGATGTGTTATAGAAGCCAAGAACAAAGAAAATCCTAGGAATGAAGGAATGAATGCTAATACAGCATTGTGAAATGTCATAGACAAGAAAAATTATTGATTAGGATTGCTACTATATTATAGCTCCTTTTTACTATATCATTTTTTGAATGACTGCCTTTTTTTCTTTTTGTAATATTATCCTATTAGATCATAGTGTGAATTCATTGTGTGGCTTATGTCATATACTGTCTTTCCCACTCATCAATAGTGCTAAGGCACTGAGAAACTAAAATGAGGTCCAACTCCAGGAAGCATAAGAATTTGATTTTAGTTAGGGTCCTTCAATAAGTGGAGACCAAAATAGAATTAGCCATGCAAGAGATTTATTGGGAGCAATTCCTGTAAAGGTAAAGGGATGTGAAGAAAGAATAGATAGGGTGGTTCTTCAAATCATAATATAGGGCTGAGTCCTGGGAAATGAGAGAGAGAAGGAAGGATTGGGTAGTAGGAGCCTCAGGCTGCAATGTAGTTCTGAGAAAATCTGGCAAAGGGGAGGCACAGAGTAAAGATTACCTATAAGAGGAGTGTCATGTTGGCAGAAATGGCACAGCTGTTGTACCCCAAGCAAATTTAGTCATTAGCTTTGAGCAACTCAGGGTGAGTTTGGGCTTGGAGAGAACACTATAATGGGTTCAAAGATGTGGTAGATAGAAGCTGTCTTCTGACCTATGCTTTTCACAGAAGATTTTCTTAAAGGGGTATCTGAGCAGCATATACCCAGGGCCACCACAAATCTAGCATGAACCATTCCTTTTTTCTTATCTTGTTATTTTGTTGGTATGCATTTTTATAAGGGTACTTCAAAATATCACTGGAATGAATAGTTTGTAATATATTTTTAACTGGAAGACTAAACTAAAGGTAAGGTCATAAAAATAAATGTTGGAATCTATTATAAATAGAGTGGATATTGTTCCACTTTATTAGATAGTTTATTAACTCCCGTAAACTTTTTTGATTATACTTGTTTCTATCCATGTCTTATATTTTCAGAATTAGCTTATTATCTGCATTCTATTTTCACATGATTTTAGGCATTGAGAAAGGTCCAAATGTATTTTCTTCTCTTTCATCCTATGGTCTGATGTCTGAAATTATACAATCAGATTAGTGGTATAGTCTCTTACACTTCATGTTTTCTTTTGCCTCGCCCTGGAGTACCCTCCAATCTTTTTTCTCTGCTTTTCTCATCTACCTTTCAAGGATCAGTTCAGGCATTATCATTTCCAGGGAGCACCCCCACATACCCTTTCTATGCTTCTGTAATATGCTATATGTACATCCATCATATAACTTATCCCACTGTACTATCATGATTGTTTGAGCTTCTTGAGCAGAGACCATGTGTTTAACACTTTTTTAGCACAGGTATGTTTAGCACTTTTATTTAGTCATTTTCACTTGAAGGTGATTAAAAGACAGAAGTAGGTTTTCAATGGGATAGGAAGTGGTGTGGGGGCTAATGATGGGCACACTGCTACTGAACAAGGTTTTTAAAAAGGCCACCTCTGAGATCACAGAAAGTGTTCAGAAATGGAACCCTGAGACTAAGTTACTCAAACAAAACTCATAATTTTTCTAAAGCTGGCCCTGGGATAGGCTTATTTTAATTTCAATATGTTATCTCAGCCCACATGGATTGGTTTTGTAAACTTCTTTTTTTTTTTTTAGCCATTAGTAAAGGCAAATGGCATTCACACATCTGCTTGAGTGGAAAAATGTTTTCTTGATTTTCTACAGATGTGACCTCCAGAATGGCATGTTAGTTAAATCCAGGAGCAAATAAATCAATATGAAATGTGAAGTGGCATTTAAAAGTTTGTCTCATTGCCAATTTTTCTTTTAGAGCTGGCTTGATTTCTTTTAGTAACAGACCCTCTGGGACTCTACCAGTTTGCATGGCTTTCTTCATTGTTTCTCCTCTGGGACACTCACTGACCTTTTGAGAATATTCCCAAATCCTCTTGTTTCTGTAGTCTCTGTCTCCAGGACTCTGTTCATGGTGAATGAGAACTAGACTTGAGGAACAATGTAGCTCTGCTTTTTGCAATACTGTGCTTAAATTGTCATTGGCATAATCATCATGTTTTAAAAATTAACAACGGGAATTATGACATGCTAGAGATTTCATAAATACATATATTCTGAGTGATAATTGTGAATATACTTTTTTTTTTCTTATAGTGAGTCAAAGATACTTAACTGTGGAAAACTTACCATAAAAGGGAAAAACAGAAAACTTCCCTTAAGATTTGTTGACATCAGTCCTCTGCTTAAAGCCTTCCAATGGCTTTGCACTGCATATAGAATAACTTTAAATATTGTCATGATCTGTGCAACCTTTAATGATCTGGACATATTCTGATTTTATAACTTCTGTTAGCTGTTTTCCCTGATTTCCTAGCTCTAGTAGACTTCCTTTTGATACTCAGACATGTCTAGGCCCTTTCTGCCTTAAGAACTTTGCATATGATAAAGGTCCATATTTTTCCTGGTTTTCACGTACCTACTTCCTTTTCATTTGATCTCAACTCAAATGTCATCTTCTTAGAAAGGCCTATTCTGACTGTCATAGATAAAGTAGGCCCCTCCCCACCCCATATATATTCCATTATTCTATTTGATTTGCTCTAAAGCACTCTGAAATTACCTTAGTGTGTTGACTTGGGGAGGGCATGAGCTTCATCTATTTGGTCATAAACAAAGGGACACTTAGCTGCAAATATCAACAGCTTATATATGATTCTCTCACCTTCAAGTCTAGTTCTTTGAAAGTACTTCGACTAGCTCTGATTGGACCTGCTTGGATCAAGTGACCACACCGGAGCCAAATATTAAGGCCAAGGGGGTAGAACATAAATTAGTCAAACTGGGATTACATGCCACCTGCATGTAAAGGGTAGGACAAGCCCAGATAGTGATACCAAGAATGTGAACAGAGGTTTTTTTTTTTTTTTTCCCAAAGAAAATTGGGATAATTTTCCTGAAAAAAAAATAAATGGAGACTAGGAAGTGAAAGCAGTGGCTGCCCACTACAGGAAATGGAATAACATGGTCACTTTAAAAGGTACAAGGCATTCCTTAGTGTGGATATATCCTAATTTAGTTAACTAGTTCACTCTGGATGGATATTTTAAGTTGTTTACAAAATAGTGGTGTGATGAACATCATTGTATGTGCATTTGATTGTATCAGGATAATTCCTTAAAGTGAAATTGCTGGATTCTGTTGTACGTATTAAATGATTTAGGGACGTTCTACTAAATGAGAACAGGTTTTCTTGTGAAACTTTATTCCCCTTGTTAGAATAGTCCTGTCCAATAGAAGTATAATGTGAGCCACATATATAATTGTAAATTTTCCAATAGTCATGTTAAAAAAGTAAAAAATAAGTAAGTGAAATTGATTTTGAAAATGTATTCTATTCAACCTAATATGGCAACAATAGTATCATGTCAACATGTAATTAGTATAAAACTTTACTCATGAGATATTTTATATTTTTTTCTCATGCTAAAGTCTTTGAAATCAAGTATGAATTTTACACTCACCACACATCTCAACTAGGACTAAAGCTCAGTGGATGTGCAATTAGTGACTACCTTATGGGAGAGCACTAGAGTATTCTAGTTCTAGTAAGCACATGGGGGTTTTACACACTGAGATGTTTTCAGAGATTAGTCTGTGGGCGATTGTTTAAAGCTAGCTCTAAACTGAACCTAGTACAAATTACCCATTAATCAAAAGTCTCACTCTAAGTGATAGTTTGCAAATACATAGAGGAGAGGACTTATCAACATTTGAAACCTATCACAAGGAGGAAGCTTGAGAGAAAAGCTGAGTGAAGCCCAGTGATGAAAAGTTTGCTAGTAGGTATAATGAGAAAGGATACAAATCTGGGAAAACTTAACTAAACTGCCCAGAGGAAAAGAATACTGAATCTGGTAAACTACAATTATCTGGTTACCACCAGAGTGGTAAATTCCACTGTGATCACAGAGGTTTCAACAGACTTTTGAAGCTTGGAAGAAATGTGCTTTTAGACTATGGAGATATTTTTTACTCTGATTTTAGAAAAATGTCTAATATATATTGAGTGCTTACCCAAACTGTGTTCTGCATCCACTTGTTCCTTACAACATGTGAATTAGGTACTATAGCTACACTAAGATAAAAAACTGAGACAAAACTAATTGTTTTCATATCTAGCAACTAATGGAGCTGGAATTTAAACTTCTGGCTTCTAATTTCAATGTCCATGTACATTAGCTCTGTTCTATTTTATTCTTACTCTCCTAATATTCTTATATAACAGCCTTCTGACTAATAATCTGATTTCTTATGCACACTGACATAGCAAATACTACCCTAAAATCTTAGATATAAACATTCTAGTCACCAAAAGTTAAATTCTCTTTTCAAAATTAATATTTAAGAATTTAACCTATGTGTTTATGTCTTTGAAATGGCCAGTGAATGCTTTAGGTATGAAAAAAAATTATCTAAAGTTGAAGACCAAATCCTGAGCCCTGGGGATTCCATCAGACCCTATCTGAATAGCCAATCTCTCCTCTTCTCTTTATGGCCTCTCCATGTCATTTTTTAGATAATTTTATATAGTCACTTAGGAAAAAATTTACCTTGGAATAAATAAGAAAGTGCCATCATCTTAATGTGACAGATAGAAAAGTAGCACAGGACCAGAACAATAATCATTTAATACTCATGTGGGAGATGCTGCGGAGCCTCAAACAAGTACCTGGGAGAGTACGTGATAAAAACGTTGCTGTCAGGGACGCCTGGGTGGCTCAGTCAGTTAAGCGTCTGCCTTCCGCTTAGGTCATGATCCCAGGGGTCCTGGGATCAAGTCCTGCACAACGCTTCCTGTTTAACGGGGAGTCTGCCTCTCCATCTGCCTGCCACGTCCCCTGCTTGTGCCCTGCCCCCCTCTGACAAATAAATAAATAAATGTTGATGTCAGAGTGTGCATTATCTGGTTCCAATTCCTAAATCTAGTTGCAGACACAATATTCTGACAAAAAATGTTTGCAAAGTCAATTGCCTGAGGATGCAAAAGTTTTTGTGTTTCTTTGCTATTATTGACTTTGAGGCTTCAATCTGTCCTAAGTGGACAGACTTGACCTTTAGAAACTCACACCTTTTTCATTGGTCAAATGAACAAATCACTTATACCCAAAAATGGGTACTTATTAATTGTTCACTTACAAAATTTAAGACTCATCTTTGTAACAAAAGTGTTAAATCAGTTAAACAAGGGAGCTATTAGACTGAGGTGGTTTTAATGCCTTCACAGTCTAGTGAGCAAAACAAAACCTAAGCCTGTAAATGCCTCAAAGTTAAGAAATGGAAACTTAAGATCAACGAAACACAAACAGCCAACTAGGCTTTCTCAAATAAGGCAACTGCTTAAACTATGGCCAACCAAATAATTCCCTGGCATTTCTTCTGTGTCTTCTCTGTAAAAATCTTGTCCCTAAGTCATGTTGGTGCAGTGCTCTTAACAACCTCTGGTTTAGGACTGCCTGATTTGGTTGATTTTTGCTCAAACTCACAATTTTTATGATGCTTTAGTTTCTCTTTTAACGGAAACATGGAGAAGGCCCATGAAATTATCTCATGAAGCACTTAAGTAAGGGGTACTTACAGATCTGTTTATGTGTCTGCTGTGGTACCAAGCTTGGAGGAATGCAAAGAATGCAAATAAATATTCTTCTTACACATAAGCCAGGAAAGGAACAGTGCTATGCGCAGTATTTATAAACAACCTATTTGATGATTACCAAATTCAGACAGTTTATGTAGGTAAGTACAAGGCTGAACAAATAGAGTCTTAGGATTTAAAAGTTAAAATTGCAGAGAAAATGGCTCTTTCTTCCAACAAAATGTTTTGTTGAAATGTTTGAAATATATTTACCTAGAGTAAAAAAAATGGCCCAACAGACTTAGAGCATCTCAGAGGTGGTGCTCAGGGAAGGTAGATTTCTTTTATTTATTTTTTTTACAGTGTGCTTTGGTGTCCTAACAGCTTGATAGGGAATCATGTAGTAAGCTGACTGAGGCAGAGACTGTGTTCCTCTGGTTTGTCACTGCATCTTCAGGGTGTGACACTGGCAGGGAAGTGATGCCTAATAAATGAGAGACTTTCATTGCTGAGAAGTTTCTTTCATTAGTGGTGGTTTGGCTACACAGCTGGCATTTGGACCTCTTGCTATGCTGCCATAGAGGAAATTTAACAGAGAGTCAAAGCAGATGACCTTACTGTCATTTTCAATCTTGAGAGACTATGACTTTAAGACCTTTCAAAGACTGGCAATTTTATGGAAATGATGGAGCAGAAATTCTAGTCCCTTCGTCTCAGGAACACCACCCCTCTGACAGAATTTGAGGATTTGTTGATTAAGATAAACATTTAGAAGAAGGACTGTTCTACCCCATCAGATATAAGCTGGGACACAGGGCTTGTCTGACACAAGTTTAAATTCATAGCCTCCAAATAATTTTGTAAAAAAAACATTTTTTATCATATGAGGCTCAGAAATGACCTAATCAAAGTGTTGGAGGACTACTCTCAAGGCCTGAAAGCTCCATGGCAACCATTTGAGTCTGGGGGAGGCACATAGGAGGCTTGAACTTAATTGGCTCCTTTTTTGGCTCCTCTGAGACCCTAGCTGTCTCAATATATACATGGAGGTAATGACACTTGCTGCCTTGCATTCATTAGTATAATAGCTTTAATGATTTGGTTTGCTCCTATAAAAGATGCTATATAAATGCAAATGATCACCAAGAATGATAATTAAGTCTTTAGCTGCAAACCACTCACACCTAATGTCCATATGTCAGAGAATGAGAAATGTAGAGGTATTAAGAAAACTGTCCCCTCTTTGTGCTAAATATGGTGACAGGCCTTTGAAAAAGCTGTGCCTTTCTCTGGTTCCATAGCCTGAGTATTTTTGCTGACTGAAGAAGATAACTGATATAATTCATCTTTCAGAAGTGTTAAATGCTAGGGTGGCAAGATGCTGCATTAAATATGGAGGGTAAGGAGAAGAAAGGGAACAGGAAGTCTATTTCCAGGTGGGAAAACCCCAAGTCCCCAAACCTTAAGTGCATTTAATAGAGAGAGATTTATCATGATTTGTACACTGTCAGCACTGTACACAAACAGCTTTACAAGAGGAAAAAAGTGCCAAAAGCAGGATCTGAGCATCTCAGCCTCAATGTAGCTCAGCCCCACATGCATTATTTTCTCGACCCTGACCAGATATTAGATACAACTTATTGACAAACATTGTTCATCTCCATGGAACCAAAATCTGATTAAATAACAAAACTTCAGGTCCTGATTTAAATTTAGAAAGAAGAGGGAATTTTTGTTGCTAGAAATATGCTTCCTTTGCCCTTAAATTCATCTGCGCATTCTATTGTTACATTACCAAATAAATAAATAAATAAATAAGCTAAAGTGCAGAATAAAGGTGGCCAGCATTCATTCCTGTAACAGGTTGATTGTCCCACTTTTTTTTAAAGGATGCATTTCATGGGGTTTGATTTTTACAATGTAAGCTCCAGAGCACAGTTTTTGTTTTTCCTATTAACTTATGTATTCCTTTAATAACCCTGATACTGTTGTACATGTAGCCAAACCCTCACCTTAGCATAATACTTAAATAGAACATTAATCATGAATAAGGAATTTTTACTGAACTTAGCCCCTTTATCTTTCTTGGTTTGGTTGGGACCGTTATTTTTATATTCTTTGGGTATATCTCATTGACTTCTTATAGTATCGCAATGTGATCTCATCTTAAATTCTTGTCTTTTTCTTTGTAGCCCATTCTAATTTTATAGTTTGACTCTTTCATCTATTTCTCGATCTAAGATCAGTTCTTTTGTTGCGAAAAATAAAAATCAGACTGGTGAGAGACCAAGTGACACTCGGGAAAGTAGGAGAACTTGGGTTTATTTTACACCAGAGGAGTGCCAGCTGGAAATTCTGGGTCCCAGGCAGTGGGGTTATAGGGCTTTTATAAGGGAGTGCAGGGCGTCAGGTTACAAGGGCTGTGCTGACTGCTGGTAGGTGGATTTAAACTGGGGTGGGGTGTTGCTTAGGAGGGAACAGAGGCTGAAGCAGGGAGCTTATGGTGGGAAGCCTATTTACAGAAGCAGAGATGGCTGGTTATCTCTTGCTCCCAGTGGGGCTTCTGGTTCTCTCTGGCTCTTTCTAGTAACCTTCCATCTACTGTAGCCTACTGGCCTCGGCCTGCTCTGAGTAATTTTCCTCTTCATTTTCATTTGTTTATAGATATTTTACATCTCTGGTTCTTTGGGGTTTTTAAGCTTAAAATGCCAGTTGAAGTGAGAAGTTCAGAAAAGAGAAGAGACTCAAACTACTTTGGAGTATAAGACATTTCAGTTTTAGCCCAAGGGGTTAACTCTCCAATTCAAGGTGAGAAGGTTTAGAAAAGAAAAACTGGTAAACTCATGAAATGACTTCTAAAGTGTCATGTAATTTGCTTTTTAAAAATGGGTTCAAAAGAGAGTATACACAACAAGAGAATTAGTCCTGAACCTTTTTTTCTCCCATGCAAATAAGGAAGTTTGTGTGGAAAATAGGAGACATTTAGCCAGCTAATGGTAAATTTTAACATGTAAGTGGTAATATTTTCAAAACATATTTTAAAGCAGTCCATCATCAAGATTAAAAGTTTCTGCACAGCCAAGGAAACAGTCAGAAAAACTAAGAGGCAGCCCACGGAATGGGAGAAGATATTTGCAAATGACACTACAGATAAAGGACTGGTATCCAAGATCTACAAAGAACTTCTCAAACTCAATACACGAGAAACAAATAAACAAATCAAAAAATGGGCAGAAGATATGAACAGACACTTTTCCAATGAAGACATACAAATGGCTAACAGACACATGAAAAAATGTTCAAAATCATTAGCCATCAAGGAAATTCAAATCAAAAGCACACTGAGATACCACCTTACGCCAGTTAGAATGGCAAAAATAGACAAGGCAAGAAACAACAATTGTTGGAGAGGATGTGGAGAAAGGGGATTCCTCCTACATTGTTGGTGGGAATGCAAGTTGGTACAGCCAATCTGGAAAACAGTGTGGAGGTCCCTTAAAAAGTTAAAAATTGAGCTACCCTATGATCCAGCCATTGCGCTACTGGGTGTTTACCCCAAAGATACAGACATAGTGAAGAGAAGGGCCATATGCACCCCAATGTTCATAGCAGCAATGTCCACAATAGCTAAATCGTGGAAGGAGCGGAGATGCCCTGCAACAGATGACTGGATTAAGAAGTTGTGGTCCATATATACAATGGAATATTACTCAGCTATCAGAAAGAACGAGTTCTCAACATTTGCTACAACTTGGACGGCACTGGAAGAGATAATGCTTAGTGAAAAAAGCCAAGCAGAGAAAGACAACTATCATATGATTTCTCTCATCTATGGAACATAAGAACTAGAATGATCAGTAGGGGAAGAAAGGGATAAAGAAAGGGGGGGTAATCAGAAGCGGGAATGAAACATGAGAGACTATGGACTATGAGAAACAAACTGAGGACTTCAGAGGGGAGGGGGGTGGGGGAATGGGATAGACCGGTGATGGGTAGAAGGAGGGCACGTATTGCATGGTGCACTGGGTGTTATACACAACTAATGAATCACCGAGCCTTACATCGAAAACCGGGGATGTACTGTATGGTGACTAACATAATATAATAAAAAATCATTATTAAAAAAAAAAAAAAAAGCAGTCCAAAACCAGTTACAGAATTAGAGTGATTCGAATCCTCAGCAAAATTTTAAAACTTGCAAATTTGTTTTTGTTTCCTTCTCTCTTTCCTTTTTTTCATTCTGGTGCTACCTCCGCATTACCTATATTTTAACTGTTCAAAACTCAGCTGGCAGTTTAACACTCCACATGCCCTCTCTTTCCCCATACCCTTCAAAAGTCCTTTCTTTGTAAGGTGATTCAGTTAGGTGTTAGGAGAGAAATAATTGGAATCAACTTCCCTTTACCAGAGTATTTTTAACCCAGTCACACTTACCTGGCCATTGCAACATAGAGAAGAGGTGAGGGTAGGGAGGAGAAAGAGTTCCATTTCTGTAAGAAAAACAGTATATACATGTAGGAAGTTACAATTCTGAAGCACAGTGGAGATTAGAAAGCGTCTTTGAAAGGAAAACCAATTTTATTTGTTTTACATAATAATAGATTCAGAGAAGTTTTCAAAACAAGAAAATTGGTTGATTAATCAAGGTAAAAATAAATCTTACAAAAGCAACAACATTTTATAAGTGGTATGATAGGTACTTTACTGGTTTTGCCTACTCTGAGCAACGAAATCTTGACTTCTATGGTTAGATAGGGGGTTTCCCCAATAAAATAATTTATGTATAAGAGAAATAACAAATAAATTCATTTTATTATGCTAATTCAAGTTGATAGTGGTTGTCTGAAGCTCTGTGCTCAGAAGGTGTGTAAAGTGAAGTCAAGATGCAGTAGGAAAAAACAGAGCCGTCAATTAGAGATATCTTTCACAGATGAGGAACATGGGAATGGTGGTCCTAAAGCCAAACATTTTCCATTCCTAATTTTATTGAACAATGTTAAGATAACCCATCCTTTAAAGCATGTAAGACTATTAAATAAAATAATGCTTAGGAACTACTTAGCATGATCCTCAATTCTAGCTGTTCATCAGAATCACCGTTCCTTACTGAGGTTTTGATTCAATGTGTCTGACGTGATTACAACTACACAGAAACAACAATAGCAACAACAACAGCAACTGACAAGATGAGAATGGTTTTCCACTGGGACTGAGACCCATTGGCTTTACCTACAGTAGGCTATCAATATATATAGCTGTTGAATTATCCAAATGATGGACTATTAACTCCAGAAGCATTAAATGATCTATGAAAATGCAAGTTATGATTACATACATGTGGGAAATGCTGTATGGCCTGTCCCCTTCTTCAAAACTAAAACACATATTTGCTTATAGAAGTTGAGAAGTCCTCTAATAAATAAATCTATTTCCCAAATTTTTGAGAATGTAGCACTCTATCTCTGAATATCCATTGACATTCTTTGAAAGTAGAATTTATAAGAATATATTCTGAGTATAGTTTCTAAAGGTTTAACTTAAGCAGGAGTACATAAAGCAAACTATATATAATATATAATTGTGTTCTATATAATTTCCTATTTTGCAACATTAACTCTTCTTCCTACCAGGTCAATTGCAGCACTATGCAACATCATGTCATTATTTCTGCCTTAAAAAAGACAACAGAAAACCTCTTTTTTGACTTAACCTACTTACCATCCTAATTTTCTGTACCCTTGTACATCATATCTCCTCATATTAGTTGCTTCTACGTCCTGTTTTGTAGACTAAGTCATGTCCCCCAAAATTCATATGTTGAAGTCCTAATCCTCGGTATTTCAGAATAACTGTATTTGGAGATAGGACCTTTAAAGAAGTGATTAAGTTAAAATGAGGTAGGTCATTAGGGTAGGCCCTAATCTATCTGATTGATGCCCTTATATGAAGAGGATGTTTAGATACATAGAAACTTGGGGTACATACATAGAGAAAAGATGATGTGAGGACACAGTGAAAAGGTATCCCTCTGTAAACCAAGAATGAAAGCCTCAGAAGAACCCAAACCTGCTGACACCTTGATCTTGGGCTTCTAGCTTCCAGAAGTCTGAGAAAATAAATTTCTATTGCTTAAGTTATCCATACTGTGGTATTTGGTTAGGGCAGCCCTAGCAAACATTTGTCTCCTTCCCTTTTCTCTTGAACCTTCTCTATTCAGATTTTTGCCCTCACTGTTCTTCCAAAACAGGGTATGTATAAAGGATACGATGCCATTTGACACAGTTGATTACTCCTTCCTCCTTGGAAATCCTTTTCCAGTTGGCTTCTAGGACACCAGCTCTCCTGGAGACTTCAATGACTGTGCTTTCAGCCTTTATTCTGGGTTTTCCTTATCTCTCTGATCTCAAACAGTGCTTCCACCCTGGTCCCCTATTCCTCTTTCCTTCCTCCTGTCATTATCTAACACCTAGCATATATTTATTATTATCGTCTGATTCCCTCCAGAGGAATATGAGAGATTTTTGTCTCTTTTACCCACTGATATTTCATCAATAGCTAGAACAGTACCTGGCACATTCTGAGTAGGTTCAGCAAAGGCTTTTTTGAATAAATTGGGTAAAATCAAACAATGTAATTAGGAAAATGGCCTTTTATCTAGTCTAGAGTCTTCTTTTACTCAGTATGTCGTTGTCTGATGAACTTTTCTTGTGTTCCATGCTATTTGGAGGCAGTAGAGGTTTATTTCAGTAGCACTTTAATAAATTCTAACATAGTCTGGTGGTCAAGAGTATCGGCTCGAGACTTGGACTCTATACCTTCAGTGTTTGAAATAACACAGGTAGATTCTTTAACCTGTTTGTGCCTTTTGCCTCAAATTTGAACAAAAACTAATGATTATGTTGCCCCACAGGGTTATGATGGAGATTAAGGGAAAGAACTCATGTAAGGTACTTAAAACAGTGCTTCGTACTTGTAAACACTTAGTGTTAAATTCTTTAATTAATTCAATCAGAATTTCTATTGCAGAGCTACAATGCTGGAACCTTGGCTTCTATTTTTTTTTATCCTTACCAGTTGCTGGTGCAGTAATCTGTATAATAAAGCTATTTAGAGATGTGCTGCGGTCTACCTCACACACACACACTAATCAGAATCAACACCGTAATCAGCTACACAGGTGTTAAGAAACATCAGTCCCAAGGGTTAATGGGACTTTCTGGGTAGAAAAGTGCTAGCAGTCACTCTGGTTCAAGGCCTCACATAATGTCCAAAGTACCTCTTACAATTCTGTGCAAAAAGACTAAAGAGAATCTGGGATCCTCTTCAAATTGAAGAGTTATGAGTCAATAATATACTTTTTTGATATGGAAATGCAGCATAAAATAAATAATCATGGCTATAGCATAGGAATTGTAATAGTGTCTATATCTCTATTCAGCTGAGGAGGAAGGTAGTGGAGGTAAGAATGGGGCTGTGTTAAGCTCACAATATGAAAAAGGACTTTAAAGAATGCTTTATTTGCTGTACTTCTTCCTGTTTGCAGCAGAAAACAAAAGGTTAGTTCATAAGCCTATGGGCTGGAGAGCTTGGAATATCTGTAGGGAATAGGCTTCAGCATTCAACATACAGATGAGCGAACCCAAACACAAGGTGTTAACACATACAGGAAGCCTAACATTTGGCAGAGGGTTTTGAAGGGGGCAAATATCTTTAGCAACACTAATAATAAATATGCTGTTGAAAATGCACATTAAGTGTTTAGAATAAGGAAAGACTGGATATTTTGTATATTTCAAGAAGGGAAATGCGGGCAAACAAAATAAAATGTAAATCAGGGCACAGTTAGAATGAGAAATGGTTTAGTATGGTAGAAACATAATGTGGGGTGAGGTTTTCAAAACATTTTTATTGAGAAGGTGATTTTTAGATTATTGCATTTAACTGACTCTCCCCAAACGCTTAAACTAAAAAGTAAATTGCAGTTTTCCTCTGCTGAGTATTACATGAGGGACCTTGGTCACTACAATGTAAAACTCTAACAAGGAAATGGATTCAAGTTGTAAGAGGGGTTAAAGTTCAGCATGGTAAGTGGTTTAGTATGATACCTAAAAATGGGCTTTGAGTTCAGGCAGACAAGTTCAGATTACATCTCTGTGACTTGCCAAATGAGTGACCTTGGGCAGGTTAATTAATGTCTTTGAGCCAAATTCTATTTTACAGAACGTGGGGATAATAGTATCTTCCTCACAAGTTGGTTGTAAAGATTAAATTAAATTATGTATAGAACGCATACAGCACTGTGTCTACTTTATCTTTAGTGTTTGGTGAGGGTAGGTGATGATTGTTGATAACAGCAATGGCTGAAAGGGCTTAGGACCGAGTTTTGGGAAGGAAGATTTTACTATCAGAAAATGGACAAAACAGACCCAAATTCAGATAAACAAAAACATCTCAGTTCCTAGATTGTATTGAAGCAAAAGGAAAACATCACAGCTTCACAAGAAAGAATGTGTGGGGATATATGTGACCTTCTTATATACCTGGAACTTAGTGGAGTAAAGAGATGTAATCACCGTGGACCTAGGTCACTCGAGCGTGCTTTGCTCTCATCAGGTGGCCAGCTAATGTCACAAGATCAACAATAAACTCAGTAAACTCTGACAAGTTAGATTCTGGAACTTTAGAATGCCACAATATACTGGAGTGAGTGCAATAACAGAAAAATGATCTTATTGGATTGTCAGTGATAGAAAAAAATATATGCGTACTTTAAAAAAACTCCTTTTGGGTTTTAAGAAAGGTATTTCTCTTGCAGTGATGTTTCACAGTTCAGTGGGGCTAGCCAGATCTTATACTACAAAGGACGTGCCGGTGGTATCCACGGAACATGACTGCTGCTCTTCTAAGTTTCCCTGTGCTGCCCTACAGGACTATGCTCTCCATGGAAATGTTTTGTAAGTCTCTCCTTTTTCCTGAATTGTTTATCAAAATCATTTTTGAAATGAAGATTTTTATCTATGTTACCATCATCCACATCAATAAAATATTTTCTACGGATCCTCTCAAGCTCTAAAGCAAAGCTTCTTGCTATTCTGTAATATGCCCTGACTCCTGAGATGATTACATTTTATGCTGGCTCATGGCATAAACTTTCAAAACTGCCAGCTGAGTTGTCATTGTAGTACAACTGATTCCTTGATTGATGTACAGTGTCTGAGATGTCTCTGTTCTCCTGGCTTCCCACAGGTTATCAGATTACAGTTAAGAAGAAAAGAAAGAGTGTAACAATCAGAGCAACACCGGGGTCTCTAATGATATTAGAGGTTACCTTGTCTTTAAGAGAGCATTTGTTATTTTAAAGTGATTGGATCATCCAAATATGTCATGCTGGGCAATTCAGCTCAACTACAGACTGGGGCTTTGGAAAGCTTTCTTCCTGATCCCAGAGTTCATCTCATTTTTGACTGTAGGAAATCTATGCCTTGAGAAATTAGATGTCTGGAACAATCTTTAATCTCAGTAGATGGCTTTTGTTGTTGTTGTTGTTGTTGTTGTTGTTGTTGTTGAAGTGCTGCCCAATTGTGAGGAAAAACACAATTTTCCTTACAATGCAGAAAAAGAAAGTTGTTGTGTATTTATTATTTATTTTTTTAAAGAAAAATGCTTAATGCTGGCCTATTACTTGCAGAAAAGAGATAATACTTTACACTTGTGCTGAGAAAGCTTCAGCTATTTTGCTTTCTTTTCTTCCAAAATGGAAGAAATTTGACACATTGAGACATTATTTGGAAAGCATATAGAACACTTAGAATTGGCTTGCAGTCTGTAGATAGCCTATCAAAAGATTCAGAAATAAGCCTTGATTAATCAACCAATTTTCTTGTTTTGAAAACTTCTCTGAATCTATTATTATGTAAAACAAATAAATTGGTTTTCCTTTCAAAGACACTTTCTAATCTCCACTGTGCTTCAGAATTGTAACGTCCTACATGTATATACTGTTTTTCTTACAGAAATGGAACTCTTTCTCCTCCCTACCCTCACCTCTTCTCTATGTTGCAATGGCCAGGTAAGTGTGACTGGGTTAAAAATATGATTGTGTTTAAAATGTCTTTCCTGGGGTTCCTGAGTGGCTCAATTGGTTGAACATCTGACTCTTGATCTCAGCTCAGGTCTTGATCTCAGGGTTATGAGTTTGAGCCCCATGCTGGGCTCCGTGCTGGGTGTGGAGCCTACTTAAAAAAAAAAAAATAAGTGTAAAATGTCTTTCCTGAATCCCAGCTGTGTGCTTTTAATCCTAATGGGATACATGCACTGATTTTACATACTTGTTTTGTACAGCTGCTTGGCAAAGGAAGTTGGAATGTAGATGTAACCTCTAACAAGGAAAACTCAGACAAACCATATCAAATTGTATTGAAATAGGTGGAAGCTGAGATCACCATAGAGAAAATGTAGAGTCTGTAATTCAAATGGCCAAGGCAGACTGTTTAAAACAAAAGTCAAAAAGCATTCTGTTTGGCAGTAAAAATTTGAGGTCTCCTTCCATCTTCTCAGTCTCACGTTGTACTATTCAGCCCCATTGCATCAGACTTAGGGGCTCCAGTCACGGTTTGGAGATAATCCATTCCTCTGTGTTGCTAGTAGGTAAGGCTGTTCATGCAGAACACTAAGGACAGTAGAAAGCAGTCTGCTTTCTTACAAGCAGACCCTGAATGCTATGACTCCTTTAGATACATCAGGCTGCTGTTCTGGTCTGATTAGTCACAGTGGGAGAAGTGTCCAGCTGATCCCTGTGATCAATCTCACCAACACTGCAAAAACCCCATGGCTAGCTTCTACCTTGTAACCAAAGTTGCCCAGAGCTAGTGGGCACATGGTCTCTGACAGATAGTTGTGGGTAGGAGAGTAAGGAGCCAGCACATGGATATTTCATAATAGCAGCTCTGAGGATAGACAAGGGTAAAACATAAGATAAAGTGAGCTTGGAGAAAGCATCTCTAGTAAGAAACATGTCCCTTGAGTCTGCTGATTCCCCTGGTATCAGATTCCTGTGTTGAACCATATGTTCTGTTAATGCTTCTATCCTGTGTGTTTCATGTAAATTACTGTCATTTACTGAATGCCGACCTGTGTACTAGGCTCTACATACATTAAGTTAAAGTTCATTCTGTCACTTGTTAGTGTTATATCCTTCCTGTTTTATGGCTGAAGAAAATAAGGCTCCAAGAGATTAAGTAACATGCCCCAATTCACAGCGCATATGTATTAGGATTCAAACCCAGGTGTATTCAATTCCTGTGCTTTTAACTACAGTGCAGTTGCCTCTTTTTCTCTCCAGTCTTTGCTAGTCTCTTTCCTACTTTGAAAAGTCTCGGGTTTGATTGTCCAGTTACTATCGTGGAGCAGGATTCTCCATGAAGCATCCTCATTGAAGGAGTTGTCTGTACTGGTGGGTCAGGAGGACAGGAACATCCTCTGGGACTGGTGCTAAAGGCTTGGCCACAAGGTTCCAATGAAAATGCTGGATATACTTCTGCAGAAACACAGTTAAAACAAGTAACTTTTGGCAAACAAATCAACTATGTGACACTGACTGAGCTTGAATAATTCCCATGCATAAAATCTAATAAAAATCAGAAATAGAGATCTTTCTTTCTTTCTTTCTTTCTTTCTTTCTTTCCTATTTGAAGTGGAGTCTCTGGTGGATCTGTATTAGGTCTAGGCATGATTGCTTTTATGAAATATTTGTAGTATCCCATACTGTAATAGATCTTAAATTATTGATGTTCAATGAAGTTACATATTCCCAGCTTCATAGGTCTTAGGCCAAAACATTGATGCTACATATTTCCATTATGCTATTGCTAACTGAAAACGCAGATTTTTTTCTCATTCCAAAAGACCCTCAACTCAGTAATGAGAGGAGTCTAAGGAGGGGAGCAAAAAAGAAGAGTTGAAGATGTTACTCTAACTGATAAAAGATGACATTTGTAAAGTCTGTCTCCAGCCATGAAACCCCAGCCTGTGATCTCTTTCCTTATTACTACCACTTTGTGACTGCTAAGAGATAGATCCTATGCTCAGAAGATCAGAACTTCAGGCCTTTTGAATTTAAAACAAACTCTGGTTACTTTTACTGAATTAGCAGCATTCTTTTTGGTTTGCTAAGAGCAAGGCATTGATAGAGAGATGGACTTAAGGAAGTTTAGGATATGATTCCCCAAATTAAGAAGCACAGGCGAAGGAGAGCATCCTGATAGAAGGGACGTGTATGAGACAGGCCCAGTGTTCAGCATGGGTACTTATACAAAGTCGAGTACCAGAGTTGTGGAATAGAAGTTCAGAAGAAGGGGAAGCTTGTGGTACGTACCATATTACAGTCATAATAATAGCTCATAGTTATGAGAAGTTCTATGAAGAATTTTTTTTCTCAGTGTTCTGGCGTCAAGTTGTCTAGCTTTGATATTCACCTTCACTACCTCGTAGTTGTGTGATGGTGTCCAGATTACTCTCTCGTCTACCTCTATCTCCTTGTTTAGTAAAAGAAAACAGCAGCAATACTAGTACTAATCATAAACACCTCATATTATATGTGAGGAGTAAATGAAATAATTTATATAATACACTCAGTGCAGAACTTGGCACATGGAAGAATCAGTAAATAAACTATGACAAAAATTGATTGCATGTTTAATGGTGACTATCTCCTTCCTTGCTGACAAACTGCAGTTGAGTTGAGCAGCAATATTCCTAAATAAATGCACACTTTCAGCTTCTCTGGAGCCAGAGGTAGCCACACAGTGCAGTTCTGGTCAATGTGTTGTAGGGGGAAGTCTCCTGAAAGTTTTTGGGGAAAATTTCACTTTCCCATTCAAAGGGAACACATATACCTAACATCACCCCTTCCCCACTTTTTCTTCCTTTTATGTAAATCTCATGTCAGGAACCAAAGCCATCATTTGTGATGGAAGCAGCAAACAAAGGAAAATTTCAAGAGAATTGCAGAATGCAATGCCACCCCCAAAACTGTCAACCTAACTAAACCAACACCCCCAAGGTGCCTATATCCAGGTTTCTTCCTGTGTGAGAAAAATCCCCCCTATTATTTATTTTTGTCATTTTTATATTGAGTCTGCAAGGTGTTCTGTTATTTGTAGATTAAAGCATCCCTAATAGGGTTATCTATTATTATTATTATTATTATTATTACTGTTATTATTATTACTATTTTACTTAAAGCCAGGAATTATTTTATTTAATCTTTGAAAAAATCCAGGAAGGCAGAATTGCTTTGTTGCTTTTTTCTTTTTTCAGTTGAGACTTAAAATAAATTGGAGCTTGATAAAAAGTAACATTTTAGTATTAAAAATAGTAGTGATAACAATAATGATATAAATAATGAATTATAATAAAATGATAAAAGAGTAATGTAATGACTAGCTGACGAATTTTCGAGTGCTTATTCTATGCCATTTGCATCACATTTTTTTTAATCTTTACAACCCTACGTAGGAGGTATTGTTAATCACCTCACTTTTACAGATGAGGAAACTGAGGCACAGTAAGATGAAATAACTTGCCCAAAGTCACAGAATTGCAGTTCAGATTCTGATCTTTCTGACCACTAAGCTGACCACCACTGTGCCTAATTATCTAACTAATCCTGCCTGCCTTTGTGCAGTTCCAAAATGCTTTCTCTTTCTTACGGGTCTTTGTTCATGCTGTGACTTGTGGCTGGAACAGTTTTCTCTCTACTGTATTTTCTTGCCCAATCTCATTTATGTTTCACACCTCAGCTTAAATATGTCTTCTCTTTGGCCTTCCTTGACGCTCTCTCCCCTCTGTGTGATTCCATCTTCTGTGTTACTTCTATCATGGCACTTAGTCCACTCTTTTGCATGTTCTATTTATTTATCCTGCTAACCCATCAGACTGTTGTCTTGCTGAATGCTCACTCTATGCCTCGCTCATCACCATTTTTCTAGGATTTGGTTTATAGTAGACATTCAATAAAAGGTGTCAGAGTTGATTGATCCTTTGTTTAGTTCAGTTCTTGAGAGGAGTGATAGTGTCTGGGTAGGCAGGAACAAAAGCAGATTTGGGGAAAGGGAGCCATGATGGGATCAATTCTAGAGTACCTATCATGACTTGCATGCAGGTCAGTTCATGTAGTGCGAGTGAAATCATGTTCTCTATTTTAGCATTTATGCAATCAACCTTAGGAGAGCTACTTAGTCCATGGCCAAAAAAAGAGGGGGGGAATTTAAAAAAAAGCTCTGAAAAGGTGGCAGTGTGTGTCTCTGGAAGGCAAGCCTAGACTTGTGGTGGGAGTTAAAGAAATGCAGAATTACAAAAAAGAATCCCTCCCACGGATGTCTAAAAATGATGTTCCTAGCAGCTTTAGGTATCACAGTTGTGCAGGCAGAAAAGTATTTGATTAACTCACTGGCATTATCTCTGAGGTGTGGGTGTCTTGGAAATCTGCGTGCACAATATTCCTTTCAGATAAGCTATTGGGCATTGCTCTACATATGCTACATTGCTGTTCTTCAGCTCATTTTGTACATGGCTAAAGTCCTATACCTTAGAAATTACCCCTCCCAAGGTTAAGAGAGTTATGGCTGTTTTATGGCTTGCATTTAAGAACAAGATGAGATTTAAAGTTGACTTAAAATAGAGTTTCTGAATGTACCACAATGGATAACATACCCCACCCCATCCCTTCATTCTCTGTATATTGCTTTCTCCTGAAAGTGTTCAGGTAATTCTTTTGCATCTTCACTTTCCCTGTATTTAGGTATATGGTGAATCAGATTTGGTTCATTTAGGTGGCAGAGTGAGTCATAATGCGATTTTGAAGTTTGCAGGGGCCACATACAGAAGGAGCTCAGAATAATGGGATGAAAATGTAGTTTACTCAGTATCCTACCTATTGTGTCTTGTCTCCACTCCTGAGTCAGAAACACTCTTTAATTGGGTGATTCTCATGGTTAGACAAGAGAGCTTTCTGCCTAACATTTAAGAAGCCCAGACAAGAGACCCAAGTTCCAAAACTTCTAGGTATTCCTGTGACCTTACTTGAGTCCATTGATTTACTAGTGATTCAGTTTCTCTGATTTAGAAGTAATGGTGATTGATATTTTTAGTTCACAGGAATACCTAATAGGTTTATTTCCTTGTGAAATTTCAATCAACTGGTAATGGGTATCAGGAGCAAGTTGTTGATAATGACTCTGAAACTGAGTATTGATTAGTAGAAAATTATGCTCTAATCCAGGGGTTAGCTTTTTTTTTTTTTTTTTTTTTTTTGTATAAGGTCAGATAGTGAATATTTTAGGCTTTTCAGGCCATTTGATCTCTGTTGCCACTTCCTAACTCTGCCATTGCAGCCCCAAAGCAGCCAAGACAATATATAAACAAATGGCTGTGCTAAGTTCTAACAATTTTTTTTTTTTTTTTTTTTTTACATAAACAAGTGGCAGGATTTGGCCCAATTCAGGGCCATAGTTTGCTGACCCCTGCAATTAGCAGTGTCTTTGGAGGATAGGGGGAGATTGGTGACACAGATGCCATATATTTCCCGTACCTCATATAAAGAGTCACAGCATCCAAGCCTTTTTATTTTTACAGTCTCATTGTTTCCTCCCAACAAACACATGAGGCAGCTCAGCAGCAAGTATTTTTAGAATAGTGGTGTATTCTGGCTAAGAGCAGAAGCTTTGTAGAGAAAGCAATGTGAGGATCCAGCTCTATACTTATAAGCTATATGAACTTGGGCAGACTGTTTTCCTCATAGCACCCCAGTCACCTAATTTGTTAATAAAGCATAATAACAGTATCTACCTCAATATAAAGGACCCTTCAATAGATGCTCATGGTAAATTATTATCATTATCTTTCCTGTTCCTATCTATAAACTGAGACTAACCTCATGGTATTTGTAAGTATTAAATGATGTAGCATGTGTAAAGCTTATAGCACAATACCTTGTACATAGTAATGCTTAATAAATGTTAACTAGTATTCATATTTTAATTTTACCAATAAAGAAAGTTTAAAATGATCAAATAGTTCTGCCAAAGCTTTATGGTGAATAATAGCAGAAGTGGGATTGAAACCTAGTGCTTTGGACACCAGAGATCATACTATGCCCACTAAAAATGAACAAATATGTGTTAAACTTTCTGAAAAGGAGCAAAGTAAAATTCCAATGGTAATATTTTTCATTAGAAGTGGTAGGATATAGACAAACCCTAACTTTCCATTACTTTGACTGATTGATTGGTTTTGAGTCATATATTTTTCTGTAAAATCCTTAATTTGAGGTGTATTTTCTTTATATGCCAGTCAGGAGACAACTTGTCCCTTGGAATAGAACACCAGCTTTAAAACTGTTAGGGAAAAGAGATTTTATATTGCCTTTTTCTACTAGATGTGTTCATCCTTTATGAAACAGACCTTATTGCCCTAAATGCCCATGTTTTATTCCATATTGGTATCACAATCTTGACCTCATGTGAGTGTAGAAGGTAGTAGGCATACAAACTAAACTTGGGGGAGGCTAGAGAGCTCTAAGTTGTGTGCTTGTGTGGCTCAAAAAGATGATCTGGGCCAATTAGATTAATTTCCATTCCCCTTCCCTCTGCCATGGAGAATGGCAGAGCCCTGAAGGTCTTTGGACAAGAGATGGCACTTGGAAAGTTACGAAAAGTAAAGAGATATTCAGCAAGAGCAGAAGGGGAAAGGTATTATAGGCAGAAAGCACAGACTAAGAAAAGAAGACTTGACTGGAAAGGGGAGAGAGATCCTAAAGAACTGCCAGGAAGCTTTTGAGACTGTTGCTTGGTAACCACCTAGCTCAGTTCGGTGGCTGTAGCTGAATCATTCAAGTAACTCTCACTTGCCCAATTCCTTTCTCCACCCCCGTAAGGGTGAACACTTGGAGTGGAATCCAATTCTAAACCAGCAGCTGATACAGACATCAGTCACGGGAAGTAAATTATCTCAGAGACATCTCTTAAGTCATGGGGTAAGTTCTTGCCTCCTCTCCTAGGAACACCCAGAGACTATCTTACCCATGCTTAAGCTGGCCCCGGAATTAAGTGAGCTGTGATTTACTTGACTGAAACTCACTTTGTAAATAATGTTTCCATTAATAATATCTAACTTTAAAAGAAGACATCAAATTTAAAACGGAAGGAAGATGAGGAAAAGGCCCAGGGGAAGGTACAGATGAGCTTTTTCGTTTATTAAAAAAAAATGTAAACACCTGTAAAAGATGGCACTGCCGGCACTGACAGGCAATGGAGAAAGAAATTTGTCAAGATCCTATGTGTTTTCTTGATGATACTTCTCCTCCCTCAGCGAGTAAATTGATAAAATATCAAGAGCTGTTCTGGACATAATAAGCCCACGAGAACTTACAGCAGATGTACACTGCAGCGATTGTGTCTATTTGAGTCTAACCCAGAGAAGCTCCTACTCACCTACAGAGAAGGGCAGAGATTCTGGTAATGACTCACAAGAGGGGTGGCCTGAAGGAGGAGAGACCAACATGGTCATCTCAGGCTTGAGTGGGCCTTGTGTGCCCTTGAAAGCCCAGGGAGTAGGAAGTTATCTCCCCCCATCTGCCTCCATTTGCTTTTCCCTTCTCTCCTCCTCTTTCTCTTTCCACCCTCACAAACACATGCACACATTGGAGAAAAGAGGCTATTTCTGGCTTGCTAGCAAAGACAGAAATCACACCCAGACACAAAAAAGCTAGGAGAGAATACTGCTGGCAGAGCAGACCACATTTTTGTATAGCTGAGAACCCTTCAGAAGAAAGAGACCTGTAGGTAAAATTTGGTCTTCCAATTTGATTAATTTGTTTTACTCCAATGGTTAAAACTCTTTTGAATTTCTGTCATTAGCAGCTCATAGGAGAGTTTCTGAAAAAACAATAGAGTGGTTCCATCAAACAATTCCTTTTCTACAATCCACTTGAATGTTTAATGTGTATTTCTTTAACTTCCTAGAATGGCCTTAAGTAGCTAATACCTGGGGGGTCTGGTCATGTTCCATTCTTTTTTAATTCATATATTGGGGAGGAAATGAGTCACTCTTGATTAAGAGGTTGATACCACCTACTCATACAAATTATGTGTGCGGACAGGGGCAGGATGAAGCAATATGCCATAGGGTGGGCAATGTACCTTCCCGTGCAACTTGAGTTTTCCCTTGGCAGATCACAACTCTTGGCATCTCAATCCCTGAACTATTGGGTCTGCAGTCAAATTGCAGAGAAATGGCACGTCCATGTGTTTGTGTTGTGTGTGTGTGTGTGTGTGTGCATGTGCATGCTCATGCCGAATCTCTGTTTCTTCACAAAATGTCAAACTATTATATTTATGTGATCCTTATTGCCTCTGTGGAAGAGACTCTTCGAATGCCAAATGAGAGTGCCAGGCACAAATTATGGTAATAACAATAAATGGTTATTTATTATTTGTTTTGTGCTTGGCAGTGTGCTAGGTGCATCTCCTCATTTAATCCACCCAATATTCCATGAGTAGATATTTATAACTTCTACTATAATAATCTCAGGGAGGTTAAATGAGTAAACTCAACCTCAGATCTGCTTATTTCTAAAATTTGTGCTATTTTACAGCTTCCCTGCTCTTATTTTAGAATTGTACTGTGAAACCCACTATCTTCATTCCTATAAAATGTAAGAATATTTTATTTATAGTATATGGCAAAGCCAGAAATTTAAAATGCTTCAATATCTATACTACTCACTTTAGCATATAATTTTATATTCTCACAATTTGTTCTGTGTTTTCTTTTTTCTTTCTTTCTTTCTCTCTTTCTTTCTTTCTTTTTTTTGTTTTCATTTTATGAAGACCAGTCCTTGAGGGCAGATTGTTTTTTTAATACTTTTTTTTTTCCTGTATTCTCTTCTGGGCCTAATGTAATATAAGAAATCCAATTACAGCAAAGACAAGAGAACAGATAAGACATTAACATGTGTGTGCCCTATACACGGTGACATATTTTCACATGGTTCCTATAGAATCACATTTTATGTGAGGATTAGATTCCAAAGTCAGCACACATGGTGATTATTTATTAGTCTTTTCCCCAGCATTAAGTTGCCTTTTTAACACAGCCCCTCACTTCTAAGCCATGTAGAATTTGAATGGGATTGGTCTCGGAGTGGGCCCTGACTGAATTAAATTAATCAGTGAATTCCATCTCTTTGGCTATAGTTATTGATTCAGAGATGTCATATGAGCCATGCAAAAACAACCAACATACAATTCCTGGGACTTTAATTTGAACTTTAAGAAAAGCCAAATTCTTTCTGTAGCTGTAGAGAGTTTGAAGACCAAGAAGGAAGGATCTTTATATGAACCCAGCCAACTCTAAAAATGCAGAGCTCTGAACTGGTGAGAAAGACCTGTGTCTCAGGAATATTGTTTAAATCCTGAGTCATCCCTAATCCAGGACTAGGAACCAATAGAGTTTCTTATTGATTAAGGAGTTTTAATTGATTTTTCTATTCATTACAATACAAGTCCTACCTAATTTTCCAGGAAAGGTTAAAGAAAAAACAAAACAAAACAACAACAAAAAAACCCCCACTAATTTCTGATAGTAAGACCACTACAACTAGTTTGTTGTTCATTATCATGGGGAAAAAATGTCATTTCTTGATTTGTACAGGTGATGAGGTGACTTTCATTTAAAGGCCATGCTAGGAAAAATATACTTCTTTAAACTCTAGAATAACAGCCTAAAGTAGTGACTTGGTCAAAATGTATAAGGCAAGTGGAAACTGAGTTTATCCCAGGAAACAGGAGATTCTTGTGTTTGCTCTAGAATATTTGCTCATTGAGTGACTGTCAGGTAATATCAATGCCTTAGTTCAGGCTGCTATAACAAGAACGTCATGCTGGGTAACTTCAACAACAAACATATTTCTCACAGTTCTGAAAATGGAAAGTCTGAGATCAGGGTGCCACACTGGTCAGGTTCTGGTGAGGACCCTCTTCTAGGTTTCCTCACATGGTGGAAAGAGACCCCTTATACAGGCTCCAATCTCACTATGGGGGCTTCATCCCTTGACTTCATCCAAACCTAATTACCTCCCCCAAAGACCTCGCCTCTATATACAAACACATTGGGGATTAAGAGTTCAACATATGAAAAAAACAAAAACAAAAAAAACCTTCAACATATGAATTTAGCATGGTTGGGAGGGGTGGGAAGACAAACAACATTCTAATCATAGAAATTATCTGCAGTGTTTCAAATTACTTCCCCCCTGACTCTGCCAAGCATGTGTATTTGAAATTGCATATGAAAAATAAATATATCTACAATATGACTCCATGGAATTATCTAACTTTGTCTTCACAGCATCACTTTAAGGAACGAGTCAGTATTTCAATGTTCTATATATGAGGACATTGAGACTCAAGAAAATTTTAGAGCTTTCTTTCAACATTATAAAGATAGTAACTAAAGCCAAGATTTATAGCCAGGCCTATCAGACACAAGCTACATGACACAGGAGATCAATAAATTCTTTTTTGATTGCCTGAAAATCTTATTGGGCTTCAATTTAATGAAAGCTATAAATATGGTAGCAAATTGCTACCAGTCAGGAATCAATGAGCCTGTTTAATAATGTGATATTTAGAAGTCTTGGCCTATCTTCTTGACTGAGTTTTTTCCCACTGTAGTTTTAGAATCTTAGCTATCTCCAAATTACAGAGTACATGGGGATCATGTAGTTGCATGTCCCTCAAGTAGGTTTGTTTGGCTAAAGCCTGATAATTTCTTACCACTCAAGGAAGTCACAAAATAAATGTCAGGAAATAGTTACTGGAATTAAGGAAGAATATTATAATTACCTACTGAAAGAAAAAAAAGACTAGAAATGGAAGGCATTTCATCATTAACATAAAAAAAATCACAGTGGCCTTTTTTAAAATTATTATTATGATATGTTAGTCACCATCCAGTATATCATTAGCTTTGATGTAGTGTTCTATGATTCATTGTTTGCATATAACACCCAGTGCTCCATGCAATATGTCTTTTGCTCCATCCAGAAATGCTATAGATGATCTGAGCAGAAGAATGTATTTGAGACTTATGAGACCAAATGTTTTATCCTGTACATTTTCTTTTGAGTATGAAAGTATAATAGTGAGAGAAGAGTCAGAGTCTGATCCTACCTCTTAGAGACGTGAGTTTCTTTTCACACTTTACTTATTGGCAGAATGGAAAGAAGGAACTAACATTTATTGAAGGCCTATACTGTACCACTCTCTTTTAGATGGTGACATTATTTAATCACTTCAACATCTCTTTGAGATAGACTTTCATTTTAGAAACAGACAAAAGTTTGGAAAATTTGAGTCTTTCCAAAATTAATATAACATATTGAAAAGCTAAGTCTCCAAATTCACAAATTCAGAGCAGAATCCACTAGACCACATGTATTTGAAAGTCTCCCAGTTATCAGAAGTGGTCCGCACATAGATGTCTAAAGCTTTTTCCAAATCTAAACCTTGATGATCAGAGGAAGTTTTCAATTTGTTTGTTTTTTAGTTAGAAGCATTAGTTCTCTGTGCCTTCCTTTGAATTTCTTTGCTAAACTGGGACTTCATCCTTTTTTTCCCTGGTTTTGCATATACTCTATAGCCTAACTATTGAATGGCAATATGTATTGAAGGAGGATGGGAACTGAGAGCATTTTGAGGTAATGTAGTGTCAGGCAGACATGGGTCTCTTTACTGGGTCTTTTTAGTTCTCATTGTGGTATCTTGGAAGGTTACCCAACCACTATGAAGCCTCCTTTTTGTCTGATCTATAAAATGGAGATAATGACCTTTCATAAGATTGTTAATAAAAATTAAATTGCATATGTAAATCACCTTAAATAGCTTTATTTCAATCTTCCATGCCCATCCTCCTTCTGTGGTATAAGAAAGTAGGAATCAAGTAGTCATTAGACAAATACTCTGATTATCCAATATGTTCTAGCAGATGTATTTTATCCTGAATCACCATCCTAGTGGAGTGTAATTCAGTATTCTGTTGTCCCTTAATGCTTTCAACAGTTTGTTGGCTTCAGTTTCTTCTAGTGATTCTCCATCTTGACTATGTATTAGAATAGTTGATGGAGTTTTAAAAAAAACCCACAGGGGTGCCTGGGTGGCAGAGCGGTTAAGCGTCTGCCTTCGGCTCAGGGCATGATCCCAGCGTTCTGGGATCGAGCCCCACATCAGGCCCTTCTGCTATGAGCCTGCTTCTTCCTCTCCCACTCCCCCTGCTTGTGTTCCCTCTCTCGCTGGCTGTCTCTATCTCTGTCAAATAAATAAATAAAATCTTTAAAAAAAAAAATAAATAAAAAATAAAAAATAAAAAATAAAAAAAACCCACATATCCGGGCTTAACTCTGACCCTGACCTGTAGAGGTTGCATGCAGTTTAGTAGGCTTAGAGGTCAGGGGAGAAGCCCAGTAATTGTACGCTTTCTAAGCTCCATGGGAATTCTGCTGCACATGGCAGGTTGTGAATTACTACAGTTTGGGCCACATGCTGTAAAATGGCAAAGTAGGCCACTCTTGGAAACACATGGGAAGGTTGCATTCCCCAAAGGTGAATATGCTAAGCCCTTCTTAATCTGCATAGATTTTTTTCTTTAAAAAAGTAGTCTTTAAACTATCTGCATCAGTAATACATAGTGTTCTTGTGGTAAACGCAACTACCTAGGCCTGACCCAGGATGACAGTCCTTGTTTTGGGGTCTCCAGAAATCTGTATTTAACAAATTTCCCAAGTGATTCTTCTTTGCCCTGACATTTAAGAATTATTGCCAGAGACATTTCAGACTAGAGATATGTTGAAGACAGACATGAGAATAAGGCACAGACCTGGGGTGCCTGGGTGGTGCAGTTGTTAAGCGTCTGCCTTTGGCTCAGGGCGTGATCCCAGCATTCTGGGATCAAGCCCCACATCAGGCTCCTCCGCTAGGAGCCTGCTTCTTCCTCTCCCACTCCCCCTGCTTGTGTTCCCTCTCTCGCCGGCTGTCTCTGTCAAATAAATAAAATAAAAAATCTTAAAAAAAAAAAAAAAAAGGCACAGACCTGAAGGGGCTATCTTTGAGAATCAATTGTGCTAATTTCTTTAAGCACAATGTCTTTTGACTTGTGAGCTGAATCTACACTTGTTTCTTAAGTTAATTGGCTTTATTACACATTTAGCTTTGACCTAGTCTCCTCTTTTCTCATCCTTCCTTAAATCCTCTGTAGACTTTCAAGTATGCCAAGGTCTTGAAGAGAACCAAGCTCACTTTAGACCTACTTTGGAATAAAAATTTTAATTTTTTCATTTTCCTTAGAAAATCTGACTTACTTAGTATAGGTTCTATTCAGGGTAGAGGCAAAATAATGGGTGTTCTTTGAATTCCTCAACTTTGTATCACTTTGATGAAAGTCCATGGAGTTGAGTTTATATTCCATTTGAATGAATCCAGTAAAGAAAGATGAGATATCACTTGTTTTTGGAAGTCAGAAGAGAAACTACTTGGCAAACCATGTAATTGAATGTCCTAGTTTTTGACAGCCTAGGAAAATGTCACACTGCAATGCCAGGGGTTGCCAATCTCCAACAAAGGAAAGCAAAGTGGTTTTGTTTTTGCTTTTGTTTTCGTAACTAAGGATTTTTAGTGTGCACTCAGATATGAAGACTTGAAAGTACTTGAACCTTTTGGTAGAAATGCCTGAGCTGTGCTTACTCCTTCTATGTCTGTATCAATCAAATGCAGTTTTTGTCAAAGTTGCTTTAATTTAGTTCCTAACTAATCATGACTTCTGCCTAGATTTGGTCATGTGGACAGGGCTTGGAAATAAAATAACAACAGTGGTTTTAGAGGTTTTCTTTTTTATTACTTTTTTTAATGTGCTCTGATTAAAATGAATTAAGCTTCAGCTAATTTAACAACCCTTGCGATAAAGTCATCAGACCTCTAAAGACTTGGGAAAACAAAATTGCTTGTACATGCATGTATGAAGCTTCTGGTTTTTAGTATTCTGTAGTTTATCAGTTTAGGTTTTTGGCAACCATTCTGTGGAGTGTCTTCCTTCTTTAGTGTTAGGAAGAAGGGGTCAGAAAGAAAAATAGTTACCTTATAATTTCATTAATTATTTTAATACAATTAGTTTTTGTACAATCTTTAGATTCTGTTTTCATCAAAAGGGTAAGAAATAGTAACTCATTTAGGACAAGTGTCTTGGTCCATATACATCTGATTTCTGGCCTACAATTTTCTCTAAAGTAGCAAGAGTCAAGAAGCATTTTAGGGGAACTGCTTTATCTAGATGTTGAAGTCATCTCCAGGGTTTGTTGTTCTTATGTTTTGATTTGCTTGTTTATGTCATCATCATCCCAAGGTGGGAGAACAGTTTCGAGGATTCTCCTAATCCCCAGTCTAATGTCCATCTCATTATATTGTATTGTATTGTCAACCTCTTGCATATTCCCTTACCTGTTTTCTGTTTAGATTTCATAGGTATGAACCATAATTACATCTCCTAAAAATATTTTAATTCCCCAGGTGGGAAATAATTTTGTTGCACAAAGGAAATATGCTACTTAAAGACATAAAGACATTATCTTGTAATTTGGAAATAAGGATTCACATGGTGTTGGATAATCAACACTATGATGGATTTTCTGAAAGAAAAAAAAAAGTAAGAGACAATATTTAAATTCAGGAAATTTTACTTAACAGGATAAATTCCAGAACATGTATCTGAGGTCTTCCTTCATCAAACTGCTTCCTACTTTTCCAGCTCATTCCTATCACTCATCATTGTGCACTGAATATTTCGACAACACTAAACTGTTTAAATTTGCTAGATACACCACGCTGGAAGAAATAAGGGACAGGTGGTTTACTAGAAACTAGGAGCTGGGATTGTCCTGCAAGAGCTAGAACCATGGTATAAGCTGCCAGGTAGGACCTGAAGCCACACAGATGCTGTTCTTTGGGAGTTGAACCAGAGAAAGCACAGCTGCTGCTGGAAATGACAACACACAGAGCATGAGAAATGTAAATATCCTAGCTTTTTCTCTCTTCCTCCCCTCCATTCTTCCACCATTGGCTCCCATTGCCCAAACTAATTAGATCTCAACTGGCAAGGGAGCCCGGGAAATACAGTTTCCTGAGATACAAAGCTGAACAGAGAGGATGTGGGGAATGGATTTAGAGCATACATGCATGTGAATTTTACAACCTGTCTTAAATTGAGCTTACCCAGAAGTACTCTAAAACAAGGACTTGAATCCAAGTAGTTTGAGAAGTGAATCAGGATACACAGGAACAGAAGTGGAAAAATAATATATAGAAGTTAAGGAAGTTGATGTAAGGAGCATTATTAAGCAAGTTATCATTGTGGGCAGCTGAGGCTCAATCACGTTGGTAACCTCTGAGAAACTGCATGGAAATGAGGAAGCTGGGGTATGTATGTGCCAACCCTCTTCTCTTATTGGTTGAGAACTGCTCCAGGGAGGGGGTGGGCCATTAGCTTGGTGCCACTTCCAGCCTGCCCTTAGTATGGGATGAATCATGCTTAGAGAAACGTGATCAAAGAAAGTCCGCAGACAGAGAATCACAGGTGATTGCAGTAAGAACTTGTCAGCAGGTTAAAGAAAAATAAGTGTCAAGGGGCAATGACAGCACCTCTACATTCCCAAGATTGAATTAGGTGTTTCTCTTCTCTGTATCTCTCGTGCTTTCTTCATATGTCTGTCATTGTGTTTATTACATATCTCTTTCTAATTTCAGCTTTTGCTCATTAAACCAGAAGCTATTGCTTATTCTTCACCTAGTCCCCACCAATCAGCCACAGAAGTCCTTAATGAATATAAATTATTAAATTGCTATTTCTTAACCCAGACACAACTCCTCCCTTTTTAATCACAAATAATTTGAAATATCTCATTTACTGTCCTGAAATTTAAATAATATAACCTGTCTATGCACATTTTAAAAAATATCAATATTATGTCTTAACTCTGATAAAAAGAAAAAATAAGAAATCAATTTATAATAAAATGATACACATATCATTATGTAAAGGATAAAACATGAGTATACTAGAAGACATAGTAAGTGGTTAAGATACTTGTACTTATGAAAAAATATTTAACTTTAAGGAAAAAAGAAAACATTCATCTGAATATTGTTTACTTCTTTAAATCTTTGTTAATTAAGATACAGGCTAATATACAAACTTAGTGAAAATGAAACAACTAAAAATGCAGAATGACGCAGAAACATTGTATTGGCAAATTAAATTTCATAAGATTGTTGTAACTTATGACGTGCTTTTCCAAAAGACTGAACAAATCTTGGTAGATATACTAAGAAAGTATTTTTTTTGTTGTTGGTTAACATAATGGCATTTCTGAAAAATTCTATGGAATTAAAACAACAAATATGCATATGTGTATTTATATAGAGTTAGAATGTAGGCTCAGATATTATATAGAGATTATTTACCTACGTGAATCTCCCACAGGATGTTTGATAGTTATCGGATGTGAGACAAGTCTGTAAGTGTGCAAGACAGTCCTGTGTATTGCGGTATGTGTAGCACCCCTGCTCATCCCCACACCCTAAATTCCAAGAAGACCCCTTAACCACTGTGACAACTAAAAAATACTCTCGAATTTCTAAAACACCCCATTGAAAGTGGAAGTTCTCCTTTGAGAATTGCTTTGTTAAATGTTTATTGAATGCCTCTCCTTCTCGAATACATGGGACTTGAATGTTGGAATAGCTATGGATAGGTGAACAGAAAGTTGAAATAACCTAGGAATATGTAAAGTGGAAATCCACCAGTGTATTAAAATCATTTCCTGACTCTAAAGATGATTAATGGCTGCTTTGGAAATATATGTTTAAAAATCTAGATATTTGTTGGTATATTTAACACTGTCCTCCAGAAGAAAATTTAATGGACTTCGCCCTTTCATTCTGGCATTTTGATAATAGCTTGGAATATATAGGAGCTATGCATATCAGATTTAGAGATAACACAAAGTTGGGAGAGATAGTTAATGTGATGGTTGACCCCCACAGTAAAAAAAATTGAGTTAAAATGAATACAATAAATTTCCATCTCAGGTTTCAGAATATGATTGCATCAATATGGAATGAAGGTATAAGTTCACTTACACACACATTAGCTCATTACTATCCTCCTATACTGATTTCACCTGTTCCCATGGAATCTTTAAGTACAATAGATGTTTAGTATTCAAAACAAGCAAGGTTATAACCCCACTACAATATATTTGTTTATGGTAATGTATTTAACTCTGAGTGGTGGTCTTTATCAGAAGCATTAACCAACCTGAGAGCTTTTAGAAAAGACAGACAATGAAAAATCTAAAAACTCTTCCATTTGAAGAATGATGGACAGAAATTGCGGATGTTCAGAGTAGAGAAGAAAATATTTAGGGAAGACATAACTTACATATGAGTGAATTAAGACTCAGAGAGATCAAGTAATTTGTCTAAGGTAACCTACTGTTTGTAGGTTAATTTATTAAATTAAATTAATTTATTAATTTAATAATTATTATTATTAAATATGCATTGCTAAATGATGCACTATGCATCATTACAGTGTTCATAATAAGCACATGTATTACTTATGGCAATACAAACTGCCATATAAACAACCTCCAAATTATATTAACTTACCAATTTGATGACTTAAAATTAGTTTATTTCCACACATCTAACTGTCCAATTTTTGATCCTCTTAGGTCATGTGCTTTCTTCCATGTGGTGATTCTAGAATTCAAGCTTCCTCCTTCTTATAGTTCTTCTATCCTTTAGGGACTTTAGGGCCTTAGCATCCTCCACATTTACCCAGCCAACGGGGAAAGAGAGTATATATAGTATAGTATATACTATATATGTGTATAGTAGCACAACTGCTTCTTAAAAATTGCTTGGGAAATGACATAAACATATTCCATTAGCCAGGAGAATTCACATGACCAAACTTGGAAGCAAGGGTGATAGTTGGGGGGAGGAGGAGCAAGGAGTCAGGAGGAAGCTGAGAAATACAGGCCTTAACTGGGCAGTTGTCTTCTAAAGATTCCTGGCTCTGAAAAAGAGAGAATGAATTTGTTGATGGGTGACTAACCTTTTCAGCTACAACCAGCAAGATGAATTTTCTTTCCCTCATTTTATAGTTGAGGACACCAAAGCTCACAGATTCAAGAAACTTTCCCAAGGTTTCACAGATTTTAAGTGATTGCCAAATTTTTGTCTAATTTTAAAGTCTGATTACGTTCTTACACCATACTAAACCATCTCTAGTAAAAGAGGATCCTTCCTATTATTGCACGTTGCTCTCTTCCTCAAATGAATTTAATCTTTCAATTTCTACTGGCTTTTTTTTTGATCAGCCAGTGAAATCCTAGCTAGTTTTAGCTTTTCTTGAATCAAGAGTTACATCTCCTTTCTAGAAAAATTCTTTTTTTCTTAGTTCCACTGAGGCATGCCACCAATCATCTTTCTCCTGGGAGTGGTCAAAACTCACACATCCACAATACACACGCATCCACTCATACACACACATCAAAGCCCCTTCTCCGACCTTTTCTAACTTACACATTTTTTTCCTTAGGGGAATTAAACTACTTCTGCTCCACTCTCTGGTATTTAAATAAATCTGCATAAGATACTGAAGTCACTTATCTTCCAGGCTTTGCTCAGTCTCCTTAGCAACCTCCCTAGCAACAGACTTCTTTAAAAAGGAATCTCAAAAACGTTGCACAGGACCATATTCTTTACAATTATGCTAAAAATGAGAAAAAAAGTGAAACAAAAACTCTCATGGCAACTTACACTGACTTCCCTCCTGTTGGTTCATTCAATAACCCTCAGACCTGTTGAGGAGCTTCCGTTCCTGTCCATAGTGTCCATTCTCCACATCAGAGCATCTTCAAACACAAGCCAGTATGTATCATTTTCCTACTAAAATCCTTCTTTCTAATGTCGTCTATTCTCATTCTGATACAGGGCAACCTAGGCCTTTGATCTGGGCTTACAAAACTTTACAAAGTTCCCCCCTCCCCTTTCAGGATTTTGCTCTTTCATGCTCCTCTTTGCTCTCACTGTCCTGTCTTTTTGTTTCTCCATCTGCCAAGCTCATTTCTCCTGCAAGACTTTTACATTTGCTATTGTTTCTGCCTGGGCTACTCTGAGATTTTTACATGTTTCATACTTTCTTGTACTCACTGACTACCTTAATTAATCTGCATTACTTTTAAATAGAATCTGACACTATCTGAAAATACAATCTTTCTTTATTTATGCATTTATTATGCATGTGATTTCCATGAGAGGGAGGACTTTGTCTTCTTCACTACTTTATTCCCATCACTTAGCATAGAATTGGCAATGAGTAATCACTCAGTGTTGAATAAATTAATTAACTAATGACCAGTGTTTGTTCAGTGCCTCCCGTGTATCAAGCTTTCTTGAATAATTTCTTTATGTTTTGTTTGAGAGTGTTGACAAAATGACTGACATTTACAGAGAACAACGCCAAGTACCATGTCCATCCTAGAAGTAAACACTTATGTATTGGGGACATTCCACTACAGATTTAGGTTAAGAGCAGAATTGGGATTCTATCAGGCACCCAAAGCTGACCATAATTAGTCTGCAGAAGTGAGAAAGGCACTGTCTATGTCGTTTTGCTCCCTGTATTCATCTAGACTTCAAGATCATGCATAAAACATGT
This sequence comes from Ursus arctos, assembly GCF_023065955.2. Classification (NCBI taxonomy): domain Eukaryota; kingdom Metazoa; phylum Chordata; class Mammalia; order Carnivora; family Ursidae; genus Ursus; species Ursus arctos. The sequence goes on along the minus strand of NW_026622786.1, from coordinate 49,524,279 downwards.
TTGCTTTAACTTTGGGCAAAGTTCAGCGTACTGGAGTTTGAGGGAAATTCATCTTCTAGGCAGGTGGTTTTCAAGATTATAAAATTGAGCACAGGTGACAAAAGGGATTTGCTTAAGAGAGAGGAAGGATTCTTTAGTATTTCTTACACTTACCCTTCTTTTTCTTTCTAAGAAATGTTGCTTGGTAAAGAACATTGGCTAAGCAGGTGCTTTATGGATGATGCAGAGGAAATAAACGTGGTGTATAAGTTAATCAAAAATTTCTCCCACATTGACTTTCTCCCGTAGCTGTTTAATTAGCTATTCAAGAGCAGTACTCCTGTACATGACTAAAAATAGGCCAAAGGTTGGTCAGGAGAACAGTATGACAACCTGTTTTCTCTATATTTTAATAGTGGTTCAGATTTGCACATTAGTTTCATGAGACAGATTTTTATATTTTTTTCTTTTAGAATTATGCATCTATAAGAGAAAATACATTTTAAAAGCATAGTATTACATTACTTTTGCATAGAATTTTGTAATTTGGAAAGCGCTTTAATGTAAATAATCCAACTTTTATTCTTTGGATACAAATAGGTGTTATTAATGTTAAAAACCTCTTGTGGTGGCCTCTTGTCCCCATTTGTACATAAACTTGCAGCCCCTCCCACCTTGGTGTTTCTAGGAGTCCCAAGGAGATATTTGACCTTATCTCACAATATTGTGTCAGTTATTGCTGGTTAACCATTGTTTTCTTTGTTATCTGTACTGGATTATTTTGTCAATGTTCTCTGTTCTCCAGATTACTTTAAAAATGCCTGCTAGTGCCTCTGTTTACCATGAAAATGCTGATATGATATAGTTGCTGACACTTGTGGTGCTAGAGGAGGGGTGCTGTGATCTCCATGGAAGTGGAAAGAATGTTTTGTGTTAACCTATTTTATGCTACATTTTCCTCCCTTCTGCTTCCACCTACTGGGACTCTTATGCCAAGTACATAGATTCTAGCAGGCCTTCCATTCACTCAAAAGGAATGCTTAGATTAACACCAGCACTGGGCTCAATTTAGGCTTAAATGGGAGTCTGCTATGCATTACTTCATTAGGTTTCCCTGACAGTTCTATGAGGTAGTCAGTGTAAGGTGGTATTGATCCCATTTTATATATGAGAAACTAAAGTACAACAAAGTTGATTCATTTTTTTAATTAAAAAATAATTATAAAGAATTATCAGATTAAATTAGGCAATCAGAAGCCTTTCTGTTTATTTTAACCTAGACCTTATTTGGTATTTCTTTGTTTAAGATCAAAGCCTCCTTTTGTTAACACCTCATGCAAAGACTTCTTTTTTTTCTGCTTTATTGAGGTATAATTGATAACAAGTACATTCTAATTGCCTGTAAATGAAAAAGAGCTACCCAGGAAAGGATGAATTTCATGTGAATGGAGGTTTGGAACAAGAGGCTGGCAGGTACATGGGGGTGATGAAATACCAGATGGAGGATATGAGCCAGATAATCTCTAAAATCCTTTCCCAATCCTTTTGTGGTCAGTAATCACCCAGCTAAACTCCAAACCAAACAAACAACAATGTGACTCTGCTAAAGGAAAAGGAGGAGGTCTGGGCTTTTATTAAAAAAAGCATGAAAGCAAAGCACTTGATGAAATCTGAGAGAAAAGCAGAGGAAAGCCAGAGGGAGATTCTCAGTTTAGGCAAAAGCAGGGTTTGGTGAAGCAGTTTGTGGATGACTAACTCTATTCTAGTTCATGGGCAGAAATATGCTGACCTGACCTGAGGTCCTTCATGGGGAAAGATGAGACTGCTAGTGGGAGAGTTGAGTGGGAACAAAGTGTTGAGTTCAGAAGCAATTGAGCCCCATAGAAGCATCTCAGAACCCTCTCTTATTTGATTTTGGCTCCCTGTCCAAGTCTAACAGCCTCACCCCCCTAACGGACACCTGAGTGATAGGGCTGATAGTGGTAGGACAGACCTCTCTGGTGCAAAAGAGCCAATCAAGGGAACCTAGTCTCCACAGGAAAGAAGAAAGACTAATGACAATTGTGAGACATCCAGAAATCTCCTCTTCTGTTTCTTTGTTTTGAGTAAACAGGACTCAAAAAGTTCTGGGACAGAGACTTGTGAAGTGACCATGACACAGCCTAGTGGTCTGGGAGAATTGTTACTCTGTTACTCTCTCTATATCTAGTTGACCTATATCCACACTTTACTGTTTATTCAACTTACTAAAGGTTTTCCAGCATCTGGGTTTTGTGTGCACTTGTTTTCCCTGGGATGCTGGGGTTCATTGCCTTGTGTATGAGTTGGCAGGGAGGAGGAGATTTTCCTTGATCATATATCATCTTACTCCTGGAACGACCTCTGTTTCTTAGCTTTGACCCATGGACTGTAAACACTTTTATTGCTAAATTCTTCAACCATTATCACATGATGCTGTGTCTGTCAACCCATACAGGTGGCTTTGCATGATTTATTTCAGCCTTGGAAGCTGAGCATGCTAATACAAAACACCTTTACGAATGATGTAATATTTATTTTTTAATGGTATATCCTCTTTTTTTTATATAAGGAAAGTAAGTTCAGACAGCTTTAATAATCTTGTTAAGGCTCACATCAGAAAAGAAAAGCAGTTTTTCTTTGGGTGGGTAAATTGAAAGAGGTTAAATGCTTTTCTCCTTATAACAACAAAAAGAACAGAGTTGGGAATATAGCTCTGCAACCTTGATTCCCAGTTCCCTGTTCTCATCAATAAAACACAGTCAACACCCTGCTCTCTTGCTCTGATTGCTGTATTTACATGGCCCAATTCTCCCATTAAATCTAAATTGTATTTGTATTTAAATCTAAATTGTATTTAGCATCTCCAGCAGAAGCTTTAATTTTTAAATTATTTCTAAGAGCTCTGAGGGGAGGTTATTAGAATTCTGTATTGAGAGTGTAGGTGAAAAGGTAGTGCAAAGGTTAAAGGACTAAACACAGGTCATACAAAGATTGCTATTGCCAGTGTAGATAAAAAATCATAGGATATAATTCCCTCTGCCTTTGTGTATGGAAATTTTCATAGTAAAGTATTTAGAATGACACTAAAAAATGACAAAGTGAAAAGAAAAACCAAGTATCTGGGTGCCTGGGTGGCTCGGTCGTTAAGAGTCTGCCTTCAGCTCAGGGCATGATCCCGGTGTTCTGGGATCGAGCCCCACATCAGGCTCCTCTGCTGGAAGCCTGCTTTTCCCTCTCCCACTCCTCCTGCTTGTGTTCCTTCTCTTGCTGGCTGTCTCTATCTCTGTCAAATAAATAAATAAAATCTTAAAAAAAAAAAAAAAAAGAAAGAAAAATCAAGCATCTATTTGCCTACTCTTTAGCTTAATGCCTTGAATAGTTAATTATCTTTACCTAATTCCTATGTTTTTCAAACCCTATATAGCCCCCGGCAATAGTTTCTCATGCAAATAATGACTATAATGTGTCGAAGAGCTTTAGAAACAGTAATAAAGATTTGAGTTTACATATTGTCTTGGTATATATGTGCTAACCTTTGACATCAATATATTCAATTCCTGAGTGCATGTGAGATCACTAGTTCAGGTGGAAGACACTGGATAGGACTAAAAAGAAAATATGAACATGTGAAATTACGCAGTAATTCAGAATATTAGCATGTGGCTAGAAAACTGAAACTAGCCCCAATACATTCAGAAATTTCTGTACCAATGCCAAGAATGGGTAAGGAATAAGGTAAAGCTCAGAATTTAATATAAAAAGATAATTAAGACTAGATTTCACTAAGACTTGGTAAATGGAACTCTCAATTAGAAGAGAGCAATGAAGGGGTAGAATTTGTGCAAAATGTAGAAGGAAAGATGAGGAAAATCTTTTACATGAGTATAAATCCTATGCAAGAAGATAAAATATTTTCAGAAATTTAAGCAGGAGAATGACACAATTAATTTGCATATTCTTAGAACAGCATGGCATGTGATTAGAGAGTGGAAAACAGGAGTCAGAAACCAATTTGGAGGTTTTCCAGTAAGAGATAATAGATGTCTAAACTAATTCAGTGACATGGTCAAAGGAAAGACCATATATGAGAGATAATGAGGTGGAAGAATTAATTAGAAATGTGAGACATCAAGGAGTCTGCTCTAGAACAATGGGTGGAAGGCGGCTTCATTTATCAGGATAGAGAATGTGTGAATCTGTTGAGATAGACAATGAAATTTAGAAATTTTGCTTTGACATGGTTGAAGGACATTTAATTTAAGATGACCAGCAGTTGATAGGGAAATTATGCCTGGACCTCAGTCAGGAGGTCTGGGAAGAAATACTCTTAATCTTGAAGATTTTGAGATATAAGATAAGTAGGAAGAGATGCATGATTAGACCTTGGAAATTCCACATGTAATCAATTAACCACATCTTTGTGATTAGTGTTCAAGGAACTAAATATAGCACTAAAAATGGGCATCTGTCAAACACTTTGGAATACACAGAGGGAAATAATTTGTTATGTGCTCTATTTTGGTAAATTAGGAAGGTTTTCCTTAATCTTGGAGGATGTCTCCTGAAAGAGTAACTGGACTTAACCTATATGGCTTCAAAAGCATAATTCAGAACAATGAAATAAGGAATAACTTTTTAGTAGACTAAACTGTAACAAGATAGTTTTAGTTAAGCAGAAACAAATTTCCAGACACTCAGGCTGTATCTGACATATAGGGAGCACACAGTAAACATTTGTTAAATGAATAAGAATGATCATTTTGCTGAGAGTTGTAAATGTTGATGAAATACTGAATGAGGAGCTTTTTAAAATGCCCTCTGAAATTGATTTTGTCCAGTCTTATGACTCTAAGATTTTACATTAAATAGTTCTTTGGTCCATTTGTTTTGAAAACTTTAAACACACAGGCTTATCTGAAGATGAGATTTCCCTGCAGATATAGCTTCATAAAATTAGTTTATCACCCCTTTCTGAGAAAATAGTGCATATAAATGTGTTTGAGCCTACTTTGTCAAATATAATGTGCAAATCTAATTAGATATTTGCGTAAACCTACCACTTTGCCAGTATCTTTACTTTGAACATGACTGGTTTCCTAAATATTTTTAGAGCAGTTTTAGGTTTACAATAAAATTTAGAGGAAAGTCCAGAGCTTTTTCATGCATACCCTCTCCCCCACCACATGTATAGCCTTCCCTATTGCTAGCATTGCTTACCAGAATTCTACATTTACTACCAAGGATGAACCTACATTGGCACATTATAATCATCCAGAATCCATAGTTTACCTTAGTGTCTATTCTTGGTATTGTACATTCTATGGTTTTGGTCAAATTTGTAATGACATATATTCATCATTATAATATCATTGAAAGTATTTTCACTGCCTAAAAATCCTCTGTGCCCTGATTATTCATCTTTCCCCCACTCCTCACTCCTGGCAACCACTGATCTTTTTATTGTCCCCCCCCCCCTTTTCCAGAATGTCATATAGTTGGAATCATACAGTAGATAGCCTTCTCAGATTGGTCATATGGTAATTCCATGTTTAATTTTTTAAAATTTTTGATTTGATATTAATTTTTCATACTGTTTTTCACAATGGCTGCACCAATTTGCATTCCTTCCAATAGTGCACAAAGGTTTCTTTTTCTCCACATTCTTGCCAATACTTGTTATTTCTTGTGTTTTTGATTTTAGTCATTCTGGTAAGTATAAGGTGATATCTCATTGTAGTTTTTGATTTGCATTTCCCTGATAATTAGTAATGTTGAACATCTTTTCATGTGTCTGGTGGCAATCTTTATGTCTTCTTCGGATAAATGTCTATTCAGGTCCTCTGCTCATTTTTAATCAGATTGTTTGTTTTTTTTTGGTGTTGGGTTGCCTAAGTTTTTAAAATACATTTTGCATATTAATACCTTATCAAATATATCATTTGCAAATATCTTTTCCCATTTTGACATGATATCATATATAGAAAACCCTAAAGATTCCACCAAAAGACTGCTAGATCTGATAAATGAATTCAGTAAAGTCTCAGGATACAAAATTAACTTACAGAAATCTATTACATTTCTATACACTAATAATGAAGTAGCAGAAAGAAAAGTTGAGAAAACAATCTCATTTACAGTCGCACCAAAAATAATAAAATACCTAGGAATAAACTCAACTGAGGAGGTAAAAGATCTGTACTCTGATAACTATAAAATACTGATGGAAAAATTGAAGATGACACAAACAAATGAAAGATATTCCATGCTCATGGAATGGAAGAACCAATATTGTTAAAATGTCCTTAGTACCCAAAGCAATCTACAGATTTAATTCAATCCTTACCAAAATACCAACATTTTTTCCTGGAACTAGAACAAATAATTCTAAAATTTGTATGGAAATTGTAGTAATCAAAACAGTATGGTACCAGCACAAAAATAGACACATAGGTTACTAGAATAGCCCCAAAATAAACTCATGCTTATATGGTCGATTAATCTATGACAGAGGAGACAAGAATGTACAATGGGGGAAAGACAATCTCTTCAAACAGTGGTGCTGGGAAAACTGGACAGCTACAAGCAAAAGAATGAAACTGGACCATTTTCTTATACCACAGACAAAAATAAACTCAAAATTGATCAAAAACCTAAATGTAAGACCTGAAACTACAAAACTCCTAGAAGAAAAGATAGGCAGTAATCTATTTGATATCAACCATAGAAACTTTTTTTTCTTGGATACATCTCCTCAGTAAAGTGAAACAAAAACAAAATTAAATGATTGATACTACACAAAAATGAAAAGCTTTTGCACCATGACGGAAGCCATCAACAAAAGAAAAAGGCAACCTACTGAATGGGAGAAGGTATTTACAAATCATGGTTTTTTTCTTTATTAAGTTTGCAATATTACTATAATGCTTCTGAATTAGAATGTTTATCATTCTCAAAAGATATGATTCCTCTGTGTTTTTTGAAACCCAGTATTAACATGTGAAACACATTCTTTTGATTGCTGTATAGAAACCCTGTTTATTTTTAATATGCAGTACAACCTTATGTTTCCTGGATGCAATTAGGACAGAATATACGAAAAATGTCAACAAGAGTAGCAGCTGAGGGTTTGACACTGAACATGTGCTATTGTCATTTTAGGGACAAGTCTAAATTAAAAGTTCTCTTTAGATAAAGGTTAGCTTTCCTAAGCAAATGAGTTGATAAAGAAGCACTAGCTTCTTCCATAGTATTGATACTCTGGCCAACATAGTAAGATATATTTGTTTTGATTTGACATTTATTTATTTATTTATTTATTTATTTATTTATTTATTTTAATAATATTTATTTTGTTATATTAGTCACCATACAGTACATCCCCAGTTTTTGATGCGATGTTCCATGATTCATTACTTGCACACCCAGTGCACCATGCAATATGTGCCCTCCTTAATACCCATCACCGGCCTATCCCAATCCCCCCCCCCTCCCCTCTGAAGCCCTCAGTTTGTTTCCCAGAGTCCATAGTCTCCCATGGTTCATTCCCCCTTCTGTTTACCCCCCCTTCATTCTTCCCTTCCTTCTACTACCAATCTTCCTATTTCTTATGTTCCATAAATGAGTGAAACCATATGATAATTGTCTTTCTCTGATTTGACATATATTTAATACATATGTATTAAGCATTTCCTATATACTATGTATATGAAGGAAGAAAATTACAAAATTAAGGTATCCCAAAGCATTAGCTGCAAGTTAGAGTAGGTTTTAGGTAGTATGTTGAAATGGTATTAAGTGACAATCCATCATACAATGGGCAAGCTCTGTTCCCTTCTCTTTTTCATGTCTTCTGGTTATCATCAAAGAGGATGTTTATATATATACTATATATAAAAGTATATATGTATATGTGTGTGTACTTTTTTAATGAATGGAAGCATCATCAGTCTAGAGCTTAAGGCAGACAACAATATCACTACAATTTAATAATACGATTTTTATTTTTGTCATTTTTATTTTGGACCTTCTAATTAAGAGTATGAGATGTATTTTCCTTTAAGATAAATTGATATAAGCTAAAAAGCAAAAACTCTAAGTTAAAGGAACATTAACAATGCAGGTGATACACCAGTATGGTAAAGTTTGTGGATTGTCACAAAAATGGGTAAAGTTGGAAGTACTGGACATTTGTATTCTTTGCCCCGGAAGATAACCATTTGGGTTATTTTGCATGGAACAGATTTCCTGAATATTTTTTTCATTATACCTCTATTTAAGTGCTGTTTTACACTACTGGTTATATAGAGACATAGATTATAACTATCCTGGAAGCTTGCATTATTTTAAGGTTTTTATGAAAAGACAAAATTAGGAGGAAAAAAATTAAAAACCGGGCTTTGACTCTAATGCATTTTTTTTTCTAATCAAATGTGAGTACTGAATATGCCCCATGGCCTTGTTCTATGTTGCACTACACTATGGTTGTGCATCTTAAAACTGTGGGTTTTGCTCCTTTTTGGTTAAAAATCACTAAGTCACTTTGGGTACTTTCAGAGAGTAGATAAGGCAACTTTGGATGATACAAGTTGTATGTACAGATATATATTATTTCAGGTTATGAATGTGCTTCTGAATCAGAAACTGGCAAAAAAAGAATCAAGCACTTAACAAGTTAGGCCTCCATAAATACTTACTGATTGTTTTTTGCTCTGTATAATGTAAGAGAACAATGGCTTTTTGTTTTTTATCATGAAGACAATGAATGACCTGTTATGCAAATATAAGGCATTATTATAATTATACATTACCAGCCTTCCTTTTGTGATGTTGATCATTGTTCTTTCCCCTGCTCCTTAGCCCATAATTTCTCATATTTATCTCCTACATCTATGCTTCCTATTTCCTGATGGATGCAGAAGCTTGACAAGCTGCCACAAGGACATTGTTACTTGGCAGAGAGCCCTGTCCTACCTTTCTCTTTGCTGGGGCTACCTCTTAAGGACCCTCTCCTGGACTTACTGCCTTGGGCTTGGCCTTATCAATATTATCTGTTCTATTTTCATGAAATAAGGGAAGTGAAAGTTTGAGAAGAGTCAAGATTTCAGAGGCATATGGAGAACACTTCTCCTTTGCTCTGGATGCTGGTGGCATAAGGATAAAACTTGGGGGCAGTGTAATTTGGAAATATCTCATTCAAATTTCATGATCCAATTCAAATATCATGTTTCCTCTGAAGTCTTTTCTGATCCTACTGGGTAGGTTAATAGATTCCTAGAACTTGGGTTCTCATTACACTTCGATTAAACCTGTATTGTGGCACATACTACATTATACCAATTTTATGTTTTGGCTTTTGCAACTGATCTTTTGCGACTGATCTCCTGAGAGAAGAAATCTATTTTATTTATTTCTATCGCCTCATCACCCTACTCAGTGTCTGCTACATAAAAAGCACTCATATTTTACGAATAGAAAGAATAGAAAGAGAGAGGGAGGGAGAATGGGGAGGAGGAAGAGTGAATTTTCTTTATCCTTTGGAGTGGATGATTTTGTTTTTATCCTCTCTGAGTACAGATTTGTAATTTAAACCTAGATTTTAGCCCAAGTATATGTAACAAGGATATATTACTTTTCTAGGTGGCAAGATAACTATGATAACTGTTGGTCAAAAGATATAAAATGTTCCTGCATTAGTATCCATTTTGACTACTGGTTTTCCTTTGGTTTTAAAAACAATTTTTTCTTAAGTAAGTGCTATCCCTGTGATATGCTAAACAGATATAAACTGTAATGTCAAAATGTTTTAATCAGTATTTCTTAGTCTATGGGATTATTTTTGTTTTCTAGCTCCAAAATGCCAAAAAAAAAAAAAAAAACCCAAAAACAAAAAACAAAAAACAACTAATGCATTTTAAAATCTAGATGATTTTGCCTTTTGATTTGAAATCTGGGCACTCATCTTTTTCTTGTACTGCAATTGGAATCAAGCAAATCATTAAGCAACTCTAAGAGGAAATCCTATGTGAATTTAAATAGCTTATATTTTTATTTCACTTTTCTCTCTTAAGGCACTGTACCACACATAAAAAGGCATTTACAGATCAAGTATTTCCCTACCAAATTTCTTGGTACAGTTTTTACTGAGATAAAAACTTAGCATTTGCCCTCTCTCCTCAGGTAGGCGGGTTTTTATTTTTTTTTAGCTTGATTTTTTCTTTTATTATTTTATATTTTTAATTATAATAATTTTTTATTATATTATGTTAGTCACCATACAGTACATCCCTAGTTTTTGTTGTAAAGTTCCATGATTCATTACTTGCGTGTAACACCCAGTGCACCACGCAATACGTGCCCTCCTTAATACCCATCACCAGCCTATCCCAATCCCTCACCCCCCTTCCCTCTGAAGCCCTCAGTTTGTTTCCCAGAGTCCATAGTCTTTCATGGTTCTTTCCCCCCTTCTATTTACACCCCCTTCTTCTTCCCTTTCTTCTCCTACTGATCTTCCTACTTCTTATGTTCCATAAATGAGTGAAACCATATGATAATTGTCTTTCTCTGCTTGACTTATTTCGCTTGGCATTATCTCCTCCAGTCCCATCCATGTTGTAGCAAATGTTGAGAAATCGTTATTTTTGATGGCTGAGTAATATTCCATGTATATATGGACCACATCTTCTTAATCCAGTCGTCTGTCGAAGGGCATTTCAGCTCCTTGCACGATTTAGCTATTGTGGACAATGCTGCTATGAACATTGGGGTGCATATGGCCCTTCTCTTCACTACGTCTGTATCTTTGGGGTAAATACCCAGTAGTGCAATTGCTGGATCATAAGGTAGCTCAATTTTTAACTTTTTAAGGGACTTCCACACTGTTTTCCAAAATGGCTGTACCAACTTGCATTCCCACCAACAATGTGATCCCCTTTCTCCACATCCTCTCCAACATTTGTTGTGTCCTGCCTTGTCCATTTTTGCCATTCTAACTGGTGTAAGGTGGTATCTCAAGGTGGTTTTGATTTGAATTTCCCTGATGGCTAATGATTTGAACATTTTTTCATGTGTCTCTGTTAGCCATTTGTATGTCTTCATTGGAAAAGTGTCTATTCATATCTTCTGCCCATTTTATGATTTGATTATTTGTTTCACATGTATTGAGTTTGAGAAGTTCTTTGTAGATCTTGGATACCAGTCTTTTATCTGTAGTATCATTTGCAAATATATTCTCCCATTCCGTGGGCTGCCTCTTAGTTTTTTTGACTGTTTCCTTGGCTGTGCAGAAGCTTTTTATCTTGATGAAGTCCCACAAGTTCATTTTTTCTTTTGTTTCTCTTGCCTTTGGAGATGTGTCATGAAAAAGGTTGCTGTGGCCGATGTCAAAGAGGTTGCAGCCTATGTTCTCCTCTAGGATTTTGATGGATTCCTGTCTCACATTGAGGTCTTTCATCCATTTGGAGTTTATCTTTGTGTATGGTGTGAGAGAGTGGTCAAGTTTCATTTTTTTGCATGTAGCTGTCCAATTTTCCCAGCACCATTTATTGAAGAGACTGTCTTTTTTCCACTGGATGTTTTTTCCTGCTTTGTCAAAGATTAGTTGCCCAAAGAACCGAGGGTCCATTTCTGGGTTCTCTATTCTGTTCCACTGGTCTATGTGTCTGTTTTTGTGCCAGTACCATGCTGTCTTTGTGATCACAGCTTTGTAGTATAGCTTGAAATCTGGCAAAGTGATGCTGCCAGCTTTGTTTTTCCTTTTCAACAATTCCTTGGCGATTCGGGGTCTTTTCTGGTTCCACACAAATTTAAGGGCTGTTTGTTCCAGTTCTTTGAAAAATGTCATTGGTATTTTGATTGGGATGGCATTGAAAGTGTAGATTGCTCTGGGTAGCAATCTAGAGACATAGACATTTTAACTATGTTTATTCTTCCGATCCATGAGCATGGAATATTTTTCAATCTTTTTGTGTCTTCTTCAATGTCTTTCAAAAGTGATTTGTAGTTTCTAGAATATAGATCCTTCACGTCTCTGGTTAAGTTAACTCTGAGATAAGGTATGATTTTTGGTGCTATTGTAAATGGAATGGATTCCTTAATTTCTCTTTCTTCAGTCTCATTGTTCATGTATAGAAATTCAACTGATTTCTGAGCATTGATTTTGTATCCTGCCACATTACTGAATTGCTCTATAACTTCTAATGTTTAAAAGTTGCTCATGTTCTTCTTAAGATTTTAGTACAGTTTCATTAAAGCTGCTTTATCGATACCAAATGATGGTCTTCATAAGAGAGCTTGTCTTGTATAAACACTGATATTTCATTGAGGTCAGGAACCATGCATTTTTCATCTTTTTATTTAGGACATAGTAAGGTAGTAGAAACATAATAAAGTATGCAGTGAAAACTGTATAGATGATTGGATGATGTATGAACAACAAAGATCAAATTCAAAATAAAACAGTGGCATATTTAATTTAGTTGAAAATCATAAATGTAAAAAAAAACATAAATGTTTACTGTGTGTCTGCTATGTTACACACTGAATCCAACACTATAAATTTTGTAAAATTGGTAACTTTCTGGACTTCAAAAAACATTTTTAATATCAGCCACATATTCTATCATGGTGTTTTTAAGTAATCAACATCAATTTTGCTTAATTGATATTATTGTAATATTCTGTATCAATTAATAAGAATGCTGTGATTAACCTCACTAACTGGTTCTGACTTTTTGTCCAGTCTGCAGAAACTCATAGAGGAAAAAAATCTTCATATGTAAAACTTTGTTGATGTTGTTGTTTTAAAGATTTATTTATTTTGAGAGTGGCGGGGGAGAGAGAGAGGGAGAGAGAATCCTCAGGCAGACTCCCCACTGAGCATGGAGACCTATGCTGGGCTCATCCCAGGACCCTGAAATCATGACCTGAGCTGAAATCAAGACCTGGTAGCTTGATGGACTGAGCCACCCAGGTACCCCATATGTAAAACTTTGTATCAGGACAATATAACATTCTTTCACTGATACTAGCAGGGGCTTTATATTTTAGTTACATATAGAGCTTGAAATAATTTCATTTTAATTTGAAAATGGTTAATTTTTTAAGCTCTGACTGTCGATGAGCCAGATATCAAGGTGGCTAATTAGGACAATGAAACAAATTGAAAGTAACATTTAGGACTTTATTCACTTACAGTGACAGAGCAAGCAAGAGGCAAAAAGTAACAATGGCTCTTTAGTATTCCATTTCTTTCCATGGATTAGCACCAGACAAGAGTCAGTTGGATTATGACAGACAGAAGAAATCATCTTACTGTCAAGAAGCCCTGAACAAAAGGTTCCTGATTTTTTATAGGCTTCTGTGTGTACACATGTGTCTGTGATGGATAGGAGTAGAAATGTTCTGAGTGAAAGTGAAGAAAAGTACCTTAGCCAAAGCCCTCAGTAAGGAGGCTTTTGAATGAAGGTGCCTAGGTTAGGAATGCAAATATGAATATGAGTATGTCTGGCTGTCCCTAGGATAAGGGATTGAGTCCTTGTCTGCAATTCCTTCCAGAAAACTGCAGTGCACTGGCTGGGCACCACCTCTGATGTGGGGAGGGCAAATTTCCTCAATGAGACTTAAGAGACAAAGCTTTGTTATCAGGTATGGTTTGGCCAGAGAGATCACACACGGGGTTTTGTCCCCGAGCCAGACACCTCACTGACTGACTATCTTACCTCAGCGCTTCAGCACTGGGGACTGTGCTGTGCATCTACATTCACTCCCTTCCATGAGTGTCTCTCTGCCTAGAATTCTACAGCATCTGGCTCAAAAATATTATTCCTTTCAGTGCATTTACTATCTTTTAGACACTTGATCTCATGGTCAATTACCCTCTGCCTCTGTTAACTTTCATTTCCACTTCTGATCAGTCATGTACCATAAATAAAAGAATAAAGTATTATCCCTGAGTTTACTCAGTACTGTTCAAAATCAAAATATCCTCACTTGTCATTTCTTGCCTTTCTTCCTCTCATGCACAAGATATTGATACTGATATTTTAGAATATTATTCTCTTAAATTATTAAATAGTCCCCTTATGTCTAACTGGTGCTCTTTTTTTGCCAACTCAGTTACCTGAATTCTATTACTTCAATTGCTGACATCCTTTCTTGCTCTGACCTACCCCTTTCTTGGCATTCCAGTATCAAGCCCTACATTATCCTCACATTTAGCTTTCTGTCCTCTGCTCCTGCTTCTGGGCTACGGTGTTTGCTGGAACCATCAAGTTTGGCTTACTACAAGTTTGTGCTGTCCAACCATAACTTGGATGTGGATATTAGCTTGGCAACCCTCTTGTTCATTCCTCACTGGATTTCTGGCTTCAGTGGCAGACCCAGGCTTTAGCCTTCCATTACTTATTTTTTCCCACCTCTCCTTATAGCTGACAGTGTTCTCTATTTCCTTAATGAGATGTGAGCTCTCCAACTACCTTCTTAGTACCTCTTGTATATCTTTAGAATTCCTTGTAGAGAAAAAGTGATGTCTTTCTTTTTCTTTAAAAGTAACACAACAGTGTCTGTAATAATGTACTATAGCACAACAGTAAAGAACATGGGCTTTTTAGAGGAAAAAAATAGGAATTCAATTACTATATTCATGTCTAGATTAAAATCTAATATGATGGAGTAACGGGATCTGTATTTACACTCAAATCTGAAACAGTCCAGAAAAAGATGAAAAAGGAGACAAATATATGGAACAATTGTTTTTGAGACACTGGAATTAGGTTACAAAAGATGACCTATGAAAAACAAGAAACAAATATGATAAGCTCTACAATTTCCTGAGCTTAGTGCCTTGAGAGAGATTCCAGGCTACCGCTCAGGGAGGAGGAATTCAGGTAAAAATCGGCTGACTCTCTGAGTTGAGAAAATTAGTAAGGAGTTCAAAAAAATTGATATGGCTTAACAGAGTACCAGAGAGCTGCATGAAGAAAAAAAAAAACAAAAACCCTTGAGATTTACAGAAAACTCCTGCCAGATACTCAGCTGTGTAGTGATCAGTGCACGCCTGTGAATAAACAACTTGAGGATGCAGCAAATACGGAACACTGCCTCTGTACTCGTACTTTTTCCCACCAGCCTAAATGGAAAATTCATTTATAGAGCGTTGCATAGATAAATGATGAAGATCTTTCTTCAGTTGTGGGGGAATAATTAGCCCTAGGTTTAGCATTGCTCAGGACTCACCTACAGAATATAAAAGCAAGACTAAAAAGAAATATTATCTCACAATAAAGCTCAAGGATATTTTTAGGAGTACCAAGATATTCTACATCCAAAAAGATAAAGTTCACGATGTATGGCACCCAACTAAATACTATCTGGTATGCAAGAAAGCACGGGAACATGGCCCACAGTGAGAATAATCAGTAAATTGAAATGGAGCGAGAATAGACACAGATGTTAGAATTAGTAGACAATGACATTAAAATAATTATTATAATTATATTCCATATGTTCAAAAATTAAGTAGAAACATGGAAGATATAAAAAAGACCAAAGTCAAAAGTATGCTAAAATAAATGAAAAGAGCATCATTGAGCTGCTAGGACAACTTCAAGAAGCCCATATTTACATATTGTAAAATCGGAGTCCCTAAAGTGAGGGGTAGCCAAGTGAGCCTACAGATCCAAGCTCAATGAATTGCGAAAATAAGAACCATGTGGGAAAGTAAACTAAAGAACATCAATGATCAAATTCCTCAAAACTTACAATAAAGAGAAAATTGTAAAATCAACCAGAGGAAAAAAAAAAGTCACATGTAATAGAAAAAAACAAATTTAAAGATGACAGCAGAATTGTCCTTGGAAACAATGCAAGCAAGAAGGAAATACAGCAACACTTTAAAAGTGTAGAAAGAATGATACCACTCAATCGAGAATTCTATACCTAGCAAAAATACATTTAAAAAGTGATTAAACAGCAAAAGCTGAAAGAATTCATTACCAGGTGATTCACACTACAAGAAATATTAAAATAAGTTCTTTGGATAGAACAAAAATGATACAATAGAAATCTAGGTCTCCACAAATGAATGAAGAGTGCTGGGAATGATAACCATGTGGGTAAATATATTAACTGTTTTCTTATTAGTCTTTTTAAAAGATATTAACCATTGAAACAAGGCATTGTGAGTTATATTTCATAACTGTAAGTAAAATGTATGGCAATGATAGCATTAAGGCCAGAAAGAGAGAAACAAAATTATACTATTCTTAGATTCTTATATTATGCAGAAAGTAGTATATCACTTGGAGATGCACTGTAAAAGTTAAAGATATATACTGTAAACTTTAATGCCACCACTAAAATGAAAAAAGTTATAGTTAACAAGATGATAAGAGAAATAAAAGGGAATTATAAAAAATGCTTAGTGACTTCACAAGTTAAGAAAAAAGAGGAAAAAAGGAACAAGAAGAGGCGAGGCATATAGGAAACAAATAGGAAGATGATGAACTTAACCATATAAGTAATTACATTGCATATTAATGATCTAAATATCCCAGTTTGAACATAGAGATAGTCATATTGGGTTTAAAAAAAAAAGAAAAAAGAAAGAAAATCCAGACTCATGTATATGCTATCCATTAGAAACTCACTTAAAATTAAAATGTACCACAAATAAAGCTCCAGGGCAGATGATTTCATTGGTAAGTTTTAACAAATATTTAAGGAAAAAGTAATATCAATTCAACACAAACTTTTCTGGGAATTAAAAAAAAGAGAAAATTCTTTCAAATTCATTGAATAAATAAGGCCAGTGCCAGTGATAGATGTTATCATTGCCATTTATCTGTGGGGTTTATCAAATCTACCTGGAATGATTAGGAAAGCTTAAATTTTCTTCCAATAAAAGTTTATTGAATTTACATTTGTTTTAATTGACAATGAAACACCTTTCAATAATGCCTCATATCTTTCCTATTAGTACTATAAACAATATATTTTAACCAAGAAAATGTCAGCAAAGGAACAAATATTAAAATGAATTGTGAACAGAATGTCAGCTGTGAATCCATTAAATATCTATAAAATAATTCTAAAATCTTTATTTACTACTTATCATTTACTAAGAAGCCTGTTAAAGGTTATTGTAAAAATGATAAAAGTTTTGATAAAAGTTTTGTATATCATTTCTTTAATGCAAGTTGCTCCAATTATCATTTAGCTAATGAACTCTTCAAATTTCATTTGCATAATTGGTTCCAATTTTGACAAGGAGAATGTATCCTGCTGTGATAAAAGCATCATCGGACTCACCAATCGAGTGATGATTATTTGATTTGAAATCAGCATGGACACACCACTGAACAGACTGGCAGAAACACTGGCTTGTCATTCTGAGTTTCTAAAACCCTAGCTTGCTTTCTGCTTACAAAGCCTGGGACTCAAAACTCAAGACTGACTATATTCAATGTTAAGATTACAGCTAACAATGGAGCTTTCATGTGAATGGTATCTTCAGATAAACTGAACAGTTACTATTTATATCTGCAATAAAAGTGTACGCTTGCTTTGGGATATAGATGTACCCAATACGTTGCAAAGTTATGGTGCTATAGTATAGCTCCCTTTGAATAAGGAAAGGCTGATTAAGAGAACACCAACAAAATTGTTTCTCAACGTCACCATGCATTAAATTGCCTAATAGACACCTTTCCTGGGTATCTCGAACTATGCTAGGATCTGTTCTAAGCATCTTTTATACTTTATTTCATCCTTATAACAGCCTTGTAAAGGAAATATTATCTAATATTATCATCTTTATTTAGAAAAGAGAAAAAAAAAACAAGATCACAAGTACATTCCCAAGGTCACACAGCTAGTAGAGGAAGGACATGAAATTCAAATAAAATTATCCTGAGTCTAAAGCTATTTTATACTCCCTCCAGAACTAATCTGAGTTAAAATTGAGCTCTAGACCAAATAATGTTAAGTTTGATATCCTACCTTTAAAAAAAATACTTGACCCTCCTATACTCTTAATGGTGAATAGCACAACATCCTTTCAGTCAAAGAAATATATCAGATTTCTTACCTGCTTTCCTTCTACCTAATAGTGGTACACCACACCAACCAGTCTGAAAAGGCTATGTTTGAAGATTTTCTTTAAGAAGAATGTAGCTTCATTGCTTGGGGGAATAAAGCAGTGGTTATGTGAAGCAGATTACCAGACAAAATTAATCTAAAACTGATTGCTCTCAAAAATAAAATAAAATAAAACTGATCACTCTTTCAGACCTGGAGTGTACTTAATAATTCGTACAGACCCCTACATTACAACTATGATAAGTCAGAATGATTATACAGGAATGAAAAATTATTCTTCTGTATTTTGATCTGTCTTATGTATACACAGATAGATGTATGTATTTTATAAAATTCACATGTCCATGAAATATTATGGAGTTTGATTATTATGGCACAGAGTCTGAGGATAAAGCCAGGCTAACATTTGTTTCTTATTAACATTATTAAACCCAGTTTCCTCCTGAAATTGCTGTGTGGATTAAATGTGATATGACAAAATCAGTGATAACAATGTTTCCTATATAACACAATTAATCACATATTTCAGTAAAGCAGAGGTTCACTAATTATTTTTTATTGATTTAAATAAGTTAATATAAAAGTTTTAACTGCTACTGAATTAAAACTAGCCATTATAACAAATTGGGGGAGTTTGTGAAACAAAGAAAAAATACATTTGAAAAAAAAGTCAAGAATTTATTAGAAATCAGAACTCCAGTAGTCAGGGGGAGTTTTGGGAATTTGACATTTATTAAATACTGACGATGTGCTGGATAGAGTGTGTAACGCACTTAATATGCTTTATTACATTTGTCCCACCAGGGTTTACTGAGTGCCTACTAGACTATAGACATTATGTTCCAGGCACGATGCTAGTTAAGAAGCCTGTGATAGCAATGATGTTTTGTCCATTTTTCTCTCTTATAAATAAACTGAACATTGAAGCTTTAAGTAACTTGTGCAGCATTGCACAGCCCTGGGTTTTCAAAAATTGGACCTGAGTTTATTTGATTCCAAAGCACATGTTCTCAAACCCTGCACAATGCTGTCTTCTACATTCATAGAAGTTTTCCTTATCAGACAGTGAAATTAGGGTAAAGAGCATGATTTCTAGAAGGGAAAGAGAAAAAGATTTGTGTTTAAATTCTGGTCGTATGAATCATTAAATTCATAATCTTTGGCGAGTCCAGCCTCATAGCCCTGTTTCTTAACTAGTATAATGAGAATAAAACTCTCAACTTATTTGGCATACAGTGATGATTATATGCAACAATGTATGTAAAGGATGTGGTATGTTATCTTGTACTGAAGGAAAAATGTGTTTGTTATATTATTTTAGATGATTTGTGCCTTCTTCATTCTTTCCTCAGCATCTAGCCCAATGTCTTTTATTCAATAGACACAAGAAATGCTTGTAGAGTAAATAATGAATAAATGAGTGAAGGGATAAATATTAAGGCATCCAAAAGGCAATGTACTTCTCACAGTAGTTTCTCATTCAAATAGTCAGATATGCTCCCACATTGTCAATGTTCTTGCTTCTCTGTTTGTTTCTCAATGATCTCTGCTGAGAGATAATATTAATATTGCTTCACTTTGTATTTTTTAAAAGTATGCCATGCCAGAGCATATAGTAGGAGCTGAGTAAGTACAAATCACATCTAAACTAGGACAAGAGAGAATGGTCCATTAATCTAGAGCAAAACAGTTCTATTATTAAATCAAAATTATCAGAGATGTTTAAATGGACTCTGATCTTAGCTAGAACAAATAATCGTAAAATTTGTATGGAAGACCAAATCGACAAAGCAATCTTGAGAAAGAAAAAAAAACAAAGAACAAAAACAAACAAACAAACCTGGAGGCATCACAATTCCAGACTTCAAGTTATATTACGAAGCTGTAGTGATCAAAACAGTATGGTACTGGCACAAAAATAGACATATAGATCTATGGAACAGAACAGAAAACTCAGAAACAAACCCACAACTATATGGTCATTAGTATTCAACAAAGTAGGAAAGAATATCTAATGGGAAAAAGACAATCTCTTCAACAAATAGTGTTGGGAAAACTGGATAGTAACATGCAAAAGAATGAAACTGGACTACTTTTTTACACCAGACACTAAAATAAATTCAAAATGGATTAAAGACCTTAATGTGAGACTTGAAACTGCAAAAATTCTAGAAGAGAACACAGGCAGTAATTTCTTTGACATCCACGGTAGCAACTTTTTTTAGATATGTCTCCTGAGACAAGGGAAACAGAAGCAAAATTAAACTATTGGGACTACATCAAAATAAAAAGCTTCTACACAGCGAAGGAAACAATCAATAAAACTAAAAGGCAACCTACAGAATGGGAGAAGGTATTTGCAAATGACATATCTGATGAAGGGTTAGTTAGTATCCAAAATATTTTAAAAACTTATTAAAAAAACATGTATAGACATGAATGAACATTTTTTCAAAGAAGGCATACTGGTGACCAACAGACACATGAAAAGATGCTCAACATCACTTATCATCAGGGAAGTACAAATCAAAACTATAATGTGTATTACCTCACACCTGTCAGAATGGCTAAAATCAACTCTTTTGCACTGTTGGTGGGAATGCAAAATGATATAGCTACTCTGGAAAATAGCATGGAGATTCCTCAAAAAGTTAAAAATAGAACAACTCTACAATGCAGGAATTGCCCTACTAGGTATTTATACACAAAATATGTGTTTACATACAAAAATACTAGTTCTTAGGGATATGTGCACCCCAATGTTTATAGCAGCATTATGTACAATTACCAAACTATGAAAACAGCCCAAGTATCCATCAACTGATGAATGGGTAAAGAAGATGTAGTACTCAGACACACACACACACACACACACACACACACACACACACACAGAAAGGAATATTACTCAGCCACAAAAAAAGAATGAAATCTTGCCATTTACAATGATACGGGTGGAGCTAGAGAGTATTATGCTAAGTGAAATAAGAAGAAAGATAAGAAAGAAATAAAAGAAAGATAAATACCATATGATTTCACTCATATGTGGAATTTAAGAAACAAAACAAATGATCATAGAGAAGAAAAAGAGAGATGCCAACCAAGAAACAAACCCTTATCTATAGAGAACAATCTGATCATTACCAGAGGGGACGTGGGTGAGAGGATGGGTGAAATAGGTGATGGGATTAAGAAGTACACTTGTTGTGATGATCACAGGATGTTGTATGGAAGTGTTAAATTACTATATTGTACACCTGAAACTAATATAACACTGCGTGTTAACTAAGTGGAATTAAAATAATAATTTAAAAAAATGGGCTCTGATTTTATAAAATAATCCATACAAAAACATACTTATTTTTTTTTTTAGTTCTTCGCAACCTGATTTATAGATCGAATGTAATCCCAAACAAAATCTTAGCAAGTATTTTGTGGATATCAACAAGTTGATTCTGAAGCTCATATGAAGAGACAAATCCAGAATAGTCATGTCAGTAATGAAGCAGAAGAACAAAGTCAGAGGATTGACACTACTCGACTTTAAGACTTATTATACAGCCACAGTAATCAAGTCAGTATGGTATTGGTGAAAGAAGAGACAAATAGATCAATGGGACAGAATAGAGAGCCTAGAAATAGACCTACTTAAATATAGTCAACAGATCTTTGACAAAAGAGCAAAAGCAATAGAAAGGAACAAAAATATGCTTTTCAACAAATGGTGCTAGAATGAGTGGACTTTGCATGCAAAAAAATGAACCTAGGCACAGACCTTACACCTTTCAAAAAAATGAATTCAAAATGGATCACAGACCTAAATATAAACTGTTGAACTATAAAACACCTAGAAGATAACAGAGAGGAAAACCTAAGTGACCTTGGGTATGGCGATCCCTTTTTAGATGCAACATCAAAGTCATGATGCATGAAATAAATTGATCAGCTGTGCTTAAAAACTTCTGTGCGGGGAAACTTAAAAACTTCTGTGCTATGAAAGACACTGTCAAGGGAATGAGAAGACAATCCACAGACTGGGAGAAAATATTTATGTAAGACATATCCAATATAGGACTGTTATCCAAAATATACAAAGAATTCTTAAAATTCAACAATAAGAAAACAAGCAACCTGATTAAAAAATGGGCCAAAGATCTTAAGAGATTCCTCACCAAAGAAGATATACAGATGGAAAACTAGCATATGAAAAGATGCTCCACATCATATGTCATCAGGGAAATGAAAATTAAAACAAGGAGATACCACTACAGAACCTACTGAAATGGGCAACATCTGGAATACTGACAACACCAAATGCTGATGAGGATGTGGAGCAACAGGAGCTCTCATTAATTGCTAGTGGGCATACAGAATGGTATACCCACTTTGGAAGACAGTTTGGCAGCTTCTTACAAAAC
This sequence comes from Ursus arctos, assembly GCF_023065955.2. Lineage (NCBI taxonomy): Eukaryota > Metazoa > Chordata > Mammalia > Carnivora > Ursidae > Ursus > Ursus arctos. The sequence continues at coordinate 49,501,768 of NW_026622786.1, read as the reverse complement.
CAAATATACTCTTACCGTATTATGAAGCAATCATACTCTGTGGTATTTACCTCACCTAAAGGAGTTGAAAACTTTCTTCACACAAAAACCTACACATGGATGTTTGTAACAGCTTAGTTTATGATTGCCCTAACTTGGAAGCAACCAAGATGTCCTTCGGTAGGTGAATAGATAAATAATCTATGCTACATTCAGGCAATGGAATATTATTCAGCACTAAGAGAAATGAGCTATCAAGTCACGGAAATATATGGAAGAAACATAAATGCATATTATTAAGTGAAAGAAGCCAATCTGAGAAGGCTACACACTATATGATTCCAACTATATGACAATCTGGAAAAGATAAAATTATGGAGATAGTAAAAAGATCAATGGTTGTCAGAGGTTGAAGGAAAGGGGCAAAATGAGTAAGTAGATTGCAGAGGACTTTTTAAGGCAGTGAAAAATACTCTGTATGATACCATAATAATGAAATACATGTCATTATACATTTGTCCAAAGCCATAGAGAGAATGGAAAGATAAACTACAGACTCTGGGATTCTAATGTGTTAATAAAGGTTCATCAGTTGTGACAAATGTACCACTCTGGTGAGAGAGGTTGACAATTGGGGGAAGCTATGCATGGGTAGGGGCAGGGGTTATACAAGAAATCTCTGTATTTTCCCCTTGATATTGCTGCTTTAAGCTGCTAAACTAAAACTGCTTTAAAAAGTAGTGTTAGTTTTCTTTTTTTTTAATTAAAAGAAAACTTCCAACATATAAAGATGTTCGAAACTGTTCTTGGAATAGGTTGTCTAGCCAGACATAAAACAGAAATTTGTGCTGTAGCCAGGTATGATAAAAAAGAAGTATTCAGATAAACACAGAATTATTTTAATACATATAGGCACAAAATTATGCATGGAGGAATTGAAATCGGAAAATGCTATTATTTTAGGAAATGGGTATTGAAATTCTACTGACATATTTCTAAGTAGACAAAATATTTGTATATTACCTTTTCTATAAAACATACGAACAAAGATAGTGGGACTAATTTTACTTTATAGCCTATAGAACCTACAATGTTATTTTGTAATACTGACATTATGCACGTGTTTTTCAAAACTAAAAAAATAGTCTAAAATATGTAACTTACATTTTATTCGTCTTTTTGCAAGGCTTGACAAATCATGGTAGATTAGGTCGTTGTGCAAAATATTCACTTCCTCCTCTCCATGACATATGTGTACTGACCTTTTATTTTGGGCTCAGTCTTTGGCTCTCTTTGGCCAATAAAATTTGGATAGAAGCAATGATATACCAGTTCTACACCTATGGTTTAAGACTAGGATTACCAGATTTAGCAAATAAAACTACAGGATGTTCAGTTAAATTTGAAATTCAGATAAACTGTATCTTGGTATAAGTATGTCCCAAACATTTTATGATACTTACATAAAATGTTCCAAATAGTTTCTCACACTAAAAACTATTTGTTGTTTATCTGAATTTCGAATTTAACTGGCTATCCTATATTTTATCTGGCAACCCTACTTAAGACCCATTGAATGTTTTTACTTGTCTTCTGGCCAGTGCCTTGAGAAGAATATATCCTGGGAGCCAGCTGGTTCCAGGAGATGAGGAGCTTGTAGGTCTGACTGAGAGTTAACCTACAAATTAGAGCTGCTCAGATGAAACTCATCTAGATCAACTAATTTTCTACTCACTCATTCAAACGATAGATACGATAGCAAAAAAAAAAATGCTTATTGTTGTTTGACACTGAAATTTTTGTGTTTGCTTGTTAGATAACAATAGCAGACAGATGCACAGGTTTTCAGAAAATAAAGGGAGTAAAGAACACATTGGCGTCATTACCAAAACACACAGAATCAGTTTTACTGGTGGCTTTTTCTACGTTGACCAAAGCTTTCATGTAGATACACTCGATAGTAGATATTTTACTTCTAATTTATACCCAGATAAAATTTGTTCATTTAGTAACACAGAACAGTGTACCATCTCTGTGACAATTACAAGTTATCACTGATTGATTACTACACCTGAATCTTTTTCCAGAGCATACCTTTCTCCTGTTTTTACCCATTTTCTATCATACATAGACCAATTGTTCACACTGATTAAGTCTCATTCATTTATCACTTTATTCAATGAATATTCACTTAATTCCTTGTTAGTTATTTGTTACTGCCTGACAAATTATTTGAAAATTTAGTGGCTTAAAACAGCATTTACCATCTCACCATTTCTTTGGGTCAAGAATCTGGGAATGGCTTAACAGACTCCTTTGCTTTAGGATCTCTCATAGGCTATAATCAACGTGTTGCCTAAAGTATTTTCATCAAAAGATTCTGCTAGGGAAGGATTCTGCTCTTAAGGTTATTCAAATAGCTGTTGGCAGGATTCAGTTTCTCATGTGCTGTTGGACTGAGAGCCTCACATTCTCAGTGGCTATTGGACAGAGGCCTCCCTGAGTTCCTTGCTACAAGGGCGTATCCAGTTTGTCAGTTTACTTTATCAAGATATGTAAACCATGAAAGCAATGGAAAGAGATAAGACTGGCAAGATGGAAATCAAAGTGTTTTATACCCAGATCAGAGAAGTGCCATTATAACACTTTTTCCACATTCTTTTCATTAGAAGTAAGTTGCTAGGTCCAGTCACCACCCAAGGAGAGGGTATTACACAAGTGTGTGACTACTGGGAAGTAGGGGCCATTGGGAGTTGTGGTAGGCTGAAAAATCCCCCCCTTGAAAGATATACATGTCCTAATATCTGGAATGTGTAAATGTTACCTTATATGGCAAAATAAGCCTTCGTGGTTGTGATTATGTTAAGGATTTTGAGAGGGAGAGATTGTCCATCTTTGGGTGGATAACCTAGGTGGATCCTAAAAGCAATACATGTATCCTTATAAAAAGGAGCCAAAGGGATCTTACACACAGAAAGGAAAAGGAGATAAGAAGATGGGACAGAGGAAGATTTGAAGATGTTAGCCTTGAAGATTGGGGTGATGTGACCACAAGCCAAAGAATGTCAACAACCAATAAGAAGGCGAAAAGACAAGTAATGCGTTCTTCCCTAAAGCCTCCAGAGGAAATACAGCACTGCTGGCAATTTGGTTTTGGCCCAGTGATACTGATTCTGGACTTCTGACCTCCAGAACATAAAATAATAAATTTCTTTTGTTTTAGGACACACAAAGTCAGACCGAAACTAGCCTAAACAAGAAACGTTTGTATTAATTTACATAACTGAAACTCCCAAGTTGAGCTAGTTTCAATTACTATCCCCAGTTGGGACTCAAATAATGTCATATATCTTTCTTCATTATTACTTTTATACTTAGGCAGAATAAGAATTGTTGCCAAAATGTGGTGGCAAGATGATTAACAGTAACTCATGCCTTGCATACTATTCTGTCATAAACCTGAGCAGAAAGAGTAATTCTTTCTTCTCAATATACCCCCATAAACTTCAAGAACATTTCTCATTGACTGTGATTGGTCATATGTCATCTATGAAACCAATCTTTGTGTTTAGACGTATGTGATGGTCTTATTTTCCTGGCTCGTTCCTATGTCCCCCTTAGGGTGAAGTTAGCTTCACCAAACTCATGTATTAAAAGAAGAGGAGTGATTTCTTAACAAAAATTAGAAACTTATTGGAAAGAAGATGAATAGTTCCTGAATAGGTGAAAAACAAAAAAAAAAAAATAGAAAAAAAGGAATTTTATACTTTATTCAGTACAGTGAGAAGTATAGATAAAAAAAAAAAAAATCAGTCTTTGGGGCGCCTGGGTGGCTCAGTCATTAAGCGCCTGCCTTCGGCTCAGGGTGTGATCCCAGAGTCCTGGCATCGAGCCCCACATTGGGATCCCTGCTTTGCTGGGAGCCTGCTTCTTCCTCTCCCACTCCCCCTGTCTGTGTTCCCTCTCTTGCTGGCTGTTTTTCTCTCTGTCAAATAAATAAAGAAAATCTTAAAAAAAAAAAATCAGTCTTTGTGTATCAAAGAACTTAGAGTCTCCTGTTGGGTGCAAAACAATAAGACATAATTATAATGTGTCTCTAGTAACTACTTTCTCAGAAACCAAGACTACACAATATCATAGATTAGATAGATAGATAGATAGATAGATAGATAGATAGATAGATTTTTTTTTTTACTTTAAGCAAGTACCTCATTGAACTCCCCTGGAAACATCATGCTATTTTTCATCTCAAGACCTTTGGGAAGTAGTATAACGTATTATTTAAAAGCATGAGAGGTGGGAGAGAGATGGGCTAAATGGGTGATGGGCGTTAAGGGGGGGTACTTGTTGGTGATGAGTACTGGGTGTTATATGTAAGTGATGTATCACTAAATTCTCCTGAAACCAGTATTACACCAATTTAACTAACTAGAATTTAATCAAAAACTTGAAACAAACAAATAAAAGCATGGGTTATGGTGTCATACTATCTTGGTTTAAATAATGGCACTACCATTTGTTAGTTCTCAGATTTTTGGTAAGTTGCTTAACCAATCTGATATTTAGCATCTTATTTTTACAATTGAAATAAAATTACCTAGTATATAAGATTTTTTCTAAATCAGGATTTAATGAGCTAGCCCATTCTTAGAATTTTAGTAAAATGTCCAGCAATTGCTCCATGAATATTATCTATCATTTTCTCTCAGATTTTCTGGGTCTAGAATATTTTTCCTGTTTTTTTCCCCTGCCAGTGAACTTCTTTACTTAAAGGAGTAGATTAACTCTGCTCTTCTTTAAAGTCTTGTCTCACAACTTTTTTTACACATTATCTATAGCAATCCATGGTAACATATTCCCTTGATCTTACCTCTATTATCATGTTCACCACATAATCTTGTGAACATATGCTTTTGCATTTTTTTTTCTCTTGCTAGATGTTCAAAGTTCTGCTTGATATATAGTGGATCCTCATTGGTGTTTATTGAAAATTTCATGAAATCTCATCTTAACAAAGGGCCTTTTCAGTAAAGCTTTTGCTAACATTGCAAATACCTGAAAATCAGAGCATCTTTATTCTCTTTTGACTGTACCAGAAGTTCACATAATGTTCTCCACAATCTAATTAATCCATATATTTCTGTAATCTAATATATGACAGAGCATTGTCAATATGTCAGACTATTAGTAAGAAATATTATTTGTAAAGTACAGGAAGTGTTTTAGTATATGATTAAAGCTGTTATTTTCACACTTGTTCAATGATATAATTCTGTTCAAGAGACATCTTTGCTTTTGAAGAAAACATCAAGCCACTTGAATATTTACCCTCATGATCTATGTTTAATTATTCTTTGTAAATAAGATTGATAGCTAAATTGGTAAGAGGGTATGAGAGAGAGAGAGAATGAGAATGAATGAGAATCTGAAAAGAAAAAAAAAAAGTCCTGGACTTGCCTCATATTTGGTTCTTTCCAGAGATTTGTTTGAAAGGTCACATCCAGGGTTACTCAGTCTGTGGCTCTACCCAACAATACACTGTTACTGAAGAAAAATATCTCATTTGGATTCACTCCTAGTGGGGATAGTGAAACAGTATTTGTCGAATTAAACTGAACTGAATTGAAAATCCTCCTATAACTATTTTATCTGGAGCTCAAGCTTTTTCTCAGATCTAAGAGGTCTAAGTTTGAAAAGCCTAATGAATAATAACAGTTGTATTTCCAAATGCCTTCTGTATCTTCCCCTTCTGTGCCCACCTTTCAACTGCTCTTATAAACACTTGTCTAACTTTCTTTATTAATAATCTCCCAAGTAGCAGTATCAGCAAATGGGGCCAACTCACAGATGGAAAGTTGGAACTTGGGCCAGACAGCTAACATATTCATCCACTGCCTTCCAGAGTTAGTCAAGTGTGTCCAGCTGGTTTAGCATAATAGGAGGCTTATTAATACAACATAGCATTATAATCACTGAATTGAGACTAAATTTTCTTTCAACAGAAATGAAACTACACAGTCACAGTAAGTGTTCCACAGACTCTGGGGAAATACACAAAGTGGTTTAAACTTAGGATTCCTCAATATTCAGCAGAATAATTTTCATTGTGGTAAGCAAAATGTATATCTGCATCTTATATCCCATTTTCCTTGAAAGCCTTTCAATCAATAGCAAAAAATAGCCACAAAAGGTAGATTGTTAATAGACAATGTACAGTCTTCCAATCTAAATTTTTTGCAAGTGACTTGAATTCCGAGATGCCATAGGTAGAAAGCCTAGGATGCAATATTCACAAGTGACATTAAAACAAACAAAACAAAAACTGATTTAAATAATGGCTCACCAAATTGCCACATATTTTATAGTGAATATCTTAGTATTCTTGTCTAATTATGAAAAGAACTTTCCTTTACATTGTCCCTATCAGCAGATATGCTCAGTGAAGTGGAGAAGTGAGATAATTCTAAAGCTAAATTGAACAAGTTAGCAAAATAGTTATACTTAAATTACCTAAAAAGTCAAGAACTTAATTTGTGTGGGCAATTTTTAAAATTTTCCAATTCATCTCTCTGCCTTTGGCTTCCAACATTTTGATCTTCAGCAATCTTAACTTTTTGAAGAATTCATTTAAAGTATGAAAACCTAGAAATGATCTTAGGATGATGAGTTTAACAATGATTATATCATTGTTGGCGAGTGTCAATCTGTAAGAAGGGTGCCATATTAGAAAGAGCACAGCCTTGAGGGGCAACAGGGTATACTTAAGAGAGAGTCTCTAGGGCTTGAATATTACCTCTGCCAATTACTAGCGTGGGTTATTTAAATTCTATTTTAAACTCTAGGTACTGAATAGATAACTAGAATAGTACCTACTTAATAGAATTCTTGTGTGGGTTATATGATACAATGCACTTAGAATGCTGGCATGTAATAACTCAATAGATTTTAGACATTATTATTACTATAATTATTTTGTTAGTAATATTAATACTCAGATCCAGAAAAAATGTATTTAAATTACAGTTTTGTCCCTTAACTAACTTTGCAAACTTGAGAAAGTTGTTTAGGTGCTCTATCAGTTTCTTAGCATAACATAAGAGGATCATATTGCTTACCTCATAGATATGCTGTGAGGTTTAAACAAAAAATTACCTGGCAGCTTGTACTATACTATAAAGCGTAAATATAATTATTGACATAGCATTTGATAAGTGATACATATTTTTATTATTGCCTATTCTTATATGCTAACCAATGTCCTAAAGACTGTGAGAAGTTCAAAAACTATATGTGCCAAAGCTTTCTCAACCTAATTAGAAAGTCAAAACATACAGAGTGATGTAAGAAATAAACTGTTTAAACAAACATTTCTGATAACTCACATATTTCAGTAAAGAAGTTGGACCTTCTCAATATATATCTTAAAAAAATACATGTTATGGTACTAGTGTATTATATAAATATTATATATACAAGTAGACATTTTAGAATGAGGTGAAGATTAAAGATATAAAATCACTTTTGCTTTCACTAAAATATTATTAATATATAAATTCATTAAATTTGGGGGAAAGCAATGTGATTGAATATGCATCACTGAGTTTTAATCTTGCTTTAACATTTTGTGACATAGCGATGTAAAGGTCTAATTCTGGTTTCATTTTTTTTTTTAATTTCTGATTTTTATGACTGTCATCGTTGAAAAAGACATAAGTCCAAATGGCAAAAAAGCAACCATGAAGTATTCTGTTAAAAATATTATACAAGATTATTAAGTTTATGCATGAATTATGGAAAGTTTATGTTGAGTTTCATCTTGTCAATGTTTTTCATCCCTGATTCAATTGTTTTTCTTTTTAACTTAACTATACAAAGTTGTACTTTCAATTTTTAAAAAGGAGTTTCAAATCCCTTAAAATGTCATTTGTGAGAATTTTAGGAAGGTAAAACAATTATGTTGCTTAGGTTTTAGAGTCTGCAGATATGAATGTTTTTATGGGTGATATACAGCATTTTTGGCAGCAACACCAAAGAATGGAACAATTCTAAGCATCTTTTTTCCAGATACTCTCTACACAGCAAGAAATTCTTTTGAAAAGCAATTATTTCTTGCTTATTGTTGAAATATTACTTTTACCTCAAAGAGATGAATTTATTAATTTATTTAAATATGTGATAGGTAACAGCAACCTAAGAGTTACCTGTCATACTGGGAAAAAATCAGAAAATTTGGAACACGTATCTTCTGCAAAATAAAAACCTGTAATTCATCTTTAGGATCAACAACTCTTTTCATTATAATGGCAAAACGTTTTTACAGTCAATTCCCCCATTTTATCACATAGTATTGTAAAGATTTTACTATTTTAAAATCTTTATTTTAAAAATACAGTTAACTAGGGGCACCCAGGCATCCCTATTACGTATGGAGACGGGGTGGCTTAGTTAGTTAAGCATCTGCCTTCGGCTCAGGTCATGATCCCAGGGTCCTGGGATCAAGTTCTACATTGGGCTCCTTGCTCAGCAGGGAGACTGCTTCTCCCTCTACCTGCTATTCTCCCTGCTTGTGCTTTCTTTCTCTCTCTCTTTCTCTGATAAATTAATATATACACACACACACACACACATATATATATACACATATATAAAAGATTTATTTATTTTTAATTTAGAGAGAGCATACATGAATGGGAGAGGCAGAGGGATAGAGAATCTCAAACAAACTCCATGCTAGCACAGAGCCCAACACAGGGCTTGATCCTACACCCCTGAGATCATGACCTGAGCCAATACTAAGAGCCAGGCACTCAACTAACTGGGCCACCTCATATCTTTATTAAAAATAAATATCATGCACTCTAACTGTATTTTCTTCTGGCACCCCAATGGGTCATCTTGTACATTCCTGAGTTTGTGGTTCCCACTTTGGTGTCCTATGCAAAGACTGCAAACTTTGGATATAATCTGTGTGGGAGAATCAGCAAAAGTTGGAGTGGTAAAAAAAAAAAATGCTAGTCCTTTGGGTTTGGATAAGGGAAAACAGCTTTTAGTGGACATCTTTGTGACAAGTCTTTTGGTATATCCTTTCACATTTATTCTCCTTTTTCTTATGGCATAAAAAAAGTTGATTAATAATCAGTGTTCCGTACCTGTGTTGTTCTATTGTTCAGTAAAGTAGCTGCTAGCTACATATGGCTATATAAATTTAAATCAATTAACATGAAATAAAAATTTGGGGTTTTTCATTTGCACTAGCCACATGTCAAACCACATGGCTAGTGGCTACCATATTGGACAGCATACATTATGGAATATTTCCATCACTTCAGAAAGTGCTATTGGATAAATCTAGTCTGTCTGGAATGAGTCACAAGCAGAGATTTTCTTTGTTGCCACTGACACTATCTAAAATTCTAAACAAATGCTTTATTTTAGTCTATAAGACCATAAAAAGACAAACTGTTCTTCCTTAATTAGCCAAATTAAATTAGAACTCCACATATAACAACACTAGCTCATATTTATTAAGAACTTACTTTGTGCCAGACATTGTAGTGTTTCATAAGGATTGTTTTATTTAATTTTCACAAGATGTCAATGAAATAAGTTTTTAAAGAAGTGAAGTAAGTAATCTGAAGCCATAGGGTTGATAAATAGTAAAGCTGTGATGTGAATCTAAGCAGTCAGAAGTGGTGCTCTGTTTGTCTGGTGACATCACATACTCTGTGGCAAGGATGTAAGTGGTCTGAGCAGACTCAGGCATATGCCTTGAATATAAAATTTAAGGGAAAGGAATGTACCATAAAAACTCAATAATTAAGATGGATAATATCTTAAGGTACTGTTTTTTAAAAAATCAAAATAATGGAAAAATCCATGGTGAACACAGTATCAAAATTTTAAATAAAGACAGGATTACCGTTACCTGTTTTTCCTTTTGCCTCAGGTGCCAGCATAGTTCTTATGGCACTTTATTTAAAATTGTGATGTTGTAGGGCACCTGGGTAGTTCAGTTGGTAAAGCATCTGCCTTCAGCTCACATCATGATCTTAGGGTCCTAGGATCAAGCCCGCATTGGACTCCATGTTGGCTTAGTGGGGAGTCTGCTTCTCCCTCTCTCTCTGCCTCTCTCCCCAGCTTGTGCTTGCTCTCTCTCTCAAAAAAAAAAAAATCTTTAAAATTGTGATGTTGGAACTTTTTTTTTGTTGTTATTAATTTGTTGTTTAAAATAGTCTTTGAATAAACTCTTTGAATCACTTCTTCTGACCTTTGCTGGACCCATGACTGATAAACTAATTAATTAGAATCTCTGAAGGCATTAACCAGGAAGCTAAATTTTTTGCAAGCTTCCTGAGTTAGATTTGGTAAAGATCCATGGTTCTTTCTCCTGCTTTGTTTACTGGTGGTGTATCCAGATAAATTAACTACCTGGGCACAATAATTTCATTACACTAACCTTTTGCAATAACACAAATTATCTTGCTGTCTGTCTTGATTTTTAGGGAAAATCTTTCTTCCCATGACACCCTGAGTAACAATGATAAGTGATACTAGTCCTTAGATATGAAGTTATTATATATAAATTTCTTAGATATAGAATTGTTGGAAGCACATAGTAAACACCTAATAAAAGGTAGCAATATATTTTGGTAAGTGGAATTTATTTTTCTCTGTCCTTGATGTTTTTCTTGAGAGATGAGGAAGTTGGCATAGTATAATTAAGAACTGATATATTGTAATGGAATTTATAATGTTACAGAAAATGAGGGTAGCCATAGCAAGTGACTAATAATCAAAAGTAATATGTTCAATAAGAGACTAGTACTTTCTAGAGTTGCATTCAACTACTAAGAAGACTAAGAAGACTACAAACCAGCATCTGTTCAATGTTATATTCACGGATTTTACACCTTACAGAGCACCTTAGTTTCTAGGGGACACTGTGGTACACAGAGGGAAAGAAAAAAGAGAAAGGCATAGGCTTATGATACAGACAGAATTAGATGCAATCTTGGGCAAGATACTTAATCTCCCTGAAATTCAGTTTCCTTATGGAAAAAGCAATGATTATCTGAGTATGTTTATATTTAATCGTGGCATAGGGTTTATATTTTCCTAACCTACACTTTGTAGAGCTTGGTTAGTTATGTATGTTTCAGGTCTAAAACAGAACTTTTGCTTGATTATTGCTAACTACAAGGCACTGTAGCTTCAATTAATGAGGATAGAATGATAATGAGAAAAAGAAAACTGAAGAGAACAATTAAATTTGAGCTTCTCTTAAGTGTATTAATCCAGCCTCCTGCCTAATATGTGAATAAATTGTACAAATTAAAGCATAACTAATAGGGACATACTAGTTTAATATCAGTCACTCTACCTTTTGTCATGCATTTGTGAGAAATTTATAGCTACCATATAACAAACAGGATATCAGGCAATAAATTCCTACACGTTTGTGGAGTCCAGCTATATTTCTTATTCAACCCTTAGTCTTTCTGACTCATCCTAATCAAATATGTTTAATGAAATCATTAAATAATTTAAAAAACTATTTTGGGGGCACCTGGGTGGCTCAGTTGGTTAAATGTCTACCCTTGGCTCAGGTCATGATCCCAGGGTACTGGGATGGAGCTCCACATCAGACTCCCTGCTCAGTGCAGAGTCTGTTTCTCCTTCTGCCTTCCCCCTGTTCATTCTCTCTCTCTCTTTTTCAAATACATAAATAAAATCTTAAAAAAAGCCAACTATTCTCAATTGCACATTATTCATATACTTTATTTTCATGGACATAAGCAACTTAAGTGGCTTGAATATATATAGGTTAGAGCTATACATAAGGGAACAAGAATTTTAACTGACATGTAATGTAACTGTGTTGTATGTGGTTCCATGATCAAGATTTGTTTCAGTTATCTGTTGCTGTCTTTAAAAAAATATTATAAGATTTGATGACAAAAAAAGTATTACTTCTCATAGTTCTATGCATTGACTGGGCTAAATTGGATGGTTTTTATATGTTGTATAAGCTAACTGAGGCCACATTCACCTGAGAAGAGCTGGGACTAAAATGACCAAAAAGGCATCATATCCTGGACAATGTGGTCTCTTGACATATTCTAGTCTAGTGACTGTCTTCCACGAGGTAGAAAGCAGGTCTTATTAACATTTGGGCCCAGAATGTCATTTCAGCTGCATTCCAGCAAGTCATGAGACCAGGCCAGTTTCAGGGAGAGAGGAAATAGATTTTTGCCTTTTGATGGCAAGAGTGGGATATATGTACACAGGTGTAAGGAAGTGTTGATAACCATATTTGGAAGCCATCCATCTCTGTACTCTGCCACAACAATTCACATCCCCAGCACCTGTGAATACATTCGCCTCTCCCCCCAAAGTCCTATCCCCATTTGACTTGGAGTCAAACCAGCTCCAAGTTCAGGATCCTGTCACCTAGATCAAGCATAGATGTGAAAAAGCTCCTTGGGGGGCTGTTGTTCAGATGTAGAAACTCGGGTACAGTTCCCAGTGCAAAATATATGACATTGGCATTTTGAGTGAATAGCTGGAAGAGATATGAACGTTAAGTAAACTGTTAATGGAGGAAGAATGGGGAAGTCGCTATGGAAGACTGGAGAAAGGGTAGGCCATGTTAATTAAGTTTCGGCAGAAAAATCGAGTTTGTTGCCTGAAGTTACTTGGAAGATAGAGAAATTACCTAATGAACCCTAGATCTGGCTGGGGAAATTTCTAGGCAAAATTTTGAAAATGACTCTTTTTAGCTACTTATGCGAAGGTACTACAAGACACAGATGAACTAAAGAAGGAAGCTTTCAGTTTTCAAGCAAAATTGAGAAGAAATATTTTCAACCCAAGTCTTGCTGGGTTAGAAAATAACACTATTTCTCAACCCTAATTTCTCAAATTGACAAAAGGTTCTCAAAGTAAGTAAGAGCCTCAAATTGAGGTTCCGACAGTAAATGTGGCCTCAGGGTTAAGATCAAATCAATATTATAGCTATAATACTGCTTGATAAGAACTCTGGAAGATTTAAGGCAGTGCCTTATAGACCCTTTCAACCAGACAAAAGCCTTCAAAGAATTTTAAACATATTATCTTAGGGTTTCCTGAGTCTCAACCCAAAGTAGAGAAAGACCCGCCTTGAAGAGATTTGTGATTGTGGCATTTTTCTCATGTACTGGATTATAATTTCATACCATGTAAACACAGTGCTTTTTAAGGTAGTTGAATTAGATTGGATGAAAAGTGACAAAGCTTAAAATGAAAAGAGACTTGTAGGCCTCTAACTTGCTATGGGCAGGCTGAAGACTGAGAATGCCGTTTAGCTATATAGGACATTTCTTATAGTAAAGGAAGGATAGTACAGAAAAGAGAGGCAAGAGTCTAAGGAGGGAGTTAGGAGACATTGAAATCACTCCTAGGGAACAGAACTGAATCCCAGTTTTTCTTGTCCAAAAGTAGAGTGCTCTGAGAGCTGATATCATGCCATTGTATGCTGAGTTTGTCTTTTTGTGTTACACATCAACAGATTTACAAGGTCCATACTAGAAGAGCCTTATCTGGACTTGAATGTGAGGCATAAGATACAGAACTTTTTTTTTTTTAAGATTTTATTTATTTATTTGACACAGAGAGACAGCCAGCGAGAGAAGGAATACAAGAAGGTGGAGTGGGAGAGGGAGAAGCAGGCTCCTAGCGGAGAAGCCTGATGTGGGGCTCGATCCCAGAATGCTAGGATCACGCCCTGAGCCGAAGGCAGACGCTTAACGACTGCGCCACCCAGGCGCCCCAAGATAGAGAACTTTTAACTTAATCCTCTAATTGGATAAGATTTCTGCTCTTTAATGAGTGTGAGAGATTTTTGTATGTAGGGTGGATGTAAATTGTTGTGGCCAGAGGGAGGGTTTTGGCAAATTGCCTGAAAATATTGCCATCAACAACAATAATAATGATAAATTAATAAGTTAAATAAATAATAAATCATTTTTATTTCAAGACACTGTATTACTTTTTATTGATATATAACAAATCAACACAAAATTAGCAGCTAGAAACAACACACATTTATTTTCTCACAATTTCCCTGGGTCAGGAGTCAGGTAATAATCTAGTTGGATTCTCTGTGGAGGATCTCACAACAGTGCAATGAAGGTATTGAACAAGCTTCTTTTTCATCTGAATCTTGACTAGCAAAGTATCCACTTCTAAGTTCATTCAGGTTTTTGGCATCATCTATTTCCTTGCAACTCCATATCTGGGGCTCAGCTTCTTATTGGTTGTTGGATAAAGACTTCTCTTAGGTCCTGCAGGCCACTCACGGTTCCTGGCAACATGGCCTTCTCCATAGGTAGTTCCCAATGTGGCTCTTTATTTCTTGCCCCAATCTGCTAAGACAGAGTCTTATAATTTAACATAATCAAAGGTGACATCCTATCACTTTTGCCATATAATAAACCTGATCAAGAAAGTGATATTTCATTGCTTTTGCCATATACCGTTGGTTAGAGAGAAGTCACAGATTCCACTTGCACTTAACAGAAAGGGATTGTATAAGAGTCATTTTGGTTACCTTAACTGGGTCTGTCACAGCCATTATTTTAGGTAGTTTTTCAAGCAGCTATTGATAACTAAAACGCCTTCTTTTGAGCAGGAACTTTTTGAGTAAAATTTGTCATTTTTAGTCATTCAAGTAAAGAGCCTTGTCAGAGAACCACTTCATTAAATGTTTACAAAATTAAAAAAGCATCTTTCCAGGGGAAATCTTGGCCATAATACTTAAGAAGAGAGTGTTTCCCATCTGAGTCAGCAGGTGAGAAGTGCCAACTCTAGAAAATCTTTAGGCCTTTGCAAATGCTGAGCTCAAGCTGAACAGTATTCTAGTAGTATTCTGCTTTCAGATTCAAGATTTAAGCCAATTCCTTTAGAAACAGGGCCATACTGGCAGAATATGTCATTTCAGCTCACAAGAATGAAGTTCAGAAAAAGTTATAATCACATCACCTGACAACAGATGATCTTGAAAGCTGAAAACCAAGGGTTGTAATGTGTTTCATAACAGGAACCTTTGAATGCTAGTTATAACTTTTGGACTAATACCTGAACCACCCTAAGTAACGATGGGAAAGATACTGATTATCTAAACTGTTAAGATAGCTCCCAGGGTATACTTCATCAAAGGGCTCTTTACAAAGAGTACCAGGATCAACATGCATCATTTAGGTTGAGATTATATAACAGCATATTATTGCTATAAATTCTGCGGCAGATGTTGCTTCATTGCAAACAGTTACTGTAATATATATATTCATACTACATGCAATAACAAATTGTGTAGAAGGCACTTTATGTGCCTTACTCAATTAACACTCAAAACAGCTCTATTGTAGTTACTATGGTAAACTATTTAAAGAAATAAATAATGAAAACGAGTCTTAGAGAGTTTATTAAAATGCCAAAGTTTACACAGTATAAGGAAGTCACAGAGCCATGATTCCAACTGCATTCATTTCCGTCAGACCCCAAAGTCCATATGCTTTTTCCTTTATGATGAACTGTATGTTTATGTCTGTTTATTTATCCTCAAAAGTGGATAATGTCAAAACTTTTGGGAAGGATTTGATTTTCATAACTGAAACCTAAGCATTCCTCTCATTGAAAACGAATAATAGAGATAGGGAATAGATTTTCCGGGGTTTTCTTCAAAGGGATTATAGATAGCAGCAATAGCATCATTCCATATGCATCAAATCACTGATGTGTAGAAATGTACTTTTTCTTTTCTCCTTAAATCAAAAAGAAAAGTTTGAATATCTAAACTAAATAAGAAGACTGACCCAGTCATCATAGCTGGCTGGTTTTATCAATCGTAATAGTAATAAAAACCAGTGGCATTCTAAACACAGAGGACTGAAGAGAAGAATCAAATAAATAAAAGTTTGAGAAAAGTAATTCTGAGTTTATGAAAAATAAAATCAATCAGTTGAAGAAGAAATTTGCAGTGAAAGAATCAGCAGTGCTAGTCCAATAGATAAAGTGTGAAAAAGTCTCCTACTGCTGAGGAGAGGGGAGTTGCTATACTTCACACTGCAGAACTTCATAGAACTGCTGAACATCAAACAGACTAGCTGTAGACAACTATGAAAACTCAGGAATGCAGTGATTCTTCTAGGGTCATCACAGAGCCTGGAATAGACAAAGGATTTTACACTATTGTTTAGAAAATCAATTAGAGTTAGCAAGACAAGATATAGTGAGACTAGTGTGGTAGTGACTGCATTAGAGAATCAACAGGTTTTGATGATTGGCTGTAGGAGCTGAGGATGAGAAGGGATCAAGAAGTCCTCTTAAATTATTGAATTGCCCAGGGTTATGGATGGTGGTTGGAAATGTAGAAGGAAGAGCAAGCCTGTGGATCAAGGAAGGGGTGATGTAATGAGTTTGGTTTGGGGCAGGAAGAAGTTTGTATTGTTTACTGAGAACCACTATAGTAAAAGTACAGTATGCTTTACTGTTTCTTTTGAATTAGAGTTAGCTTTTTAAACAAACAAACAAACAAAAAATGTTTGAATGTTTTAAGTGTTTACTTTTTAAAATGTTACCAGCATTACTATAACTTCTATTTCTACTACTACTGTTACCATGACCATAACCTGCATTTATTGAATAGCTTCAAAGTGTCAGGCTGTGTACTAATGAGTTATTTAAATATTTATAGCCATTCTGCAGGGTAGGCACTATGAGAAAACTGAGGCTTAGTGAGGTTATGTAACTTACCTAAGGTCACACAGATAGTTTGTCGTGGAGAAAGGGTTTGAATCCTGTCTTACTCAAAACCCTGTGTTCTCAATTAGTGTGTTACCTCGAAACAATAGCTAACTTTGTAGCTATAAGAGGAATAATCCATTCAGAAAAAGGGAAAGAGAGACAGTCTCTGTTAAGTTTCAAATGCCATTTCTACAGAGATAAACACATCAAGCCCACCCGTAGCGGGCTTAGAACACATACCTTAGTGCAAGAGGTAGAAAAGCAAACATATATTATTACGTACAACCCATGAAAATCGCTTTGAGGGGAGTAAGTCGGTGGCACTGAGGAAACAACAAGAGGTTTACATCAAAATGAAGTCAGGGAAGGCTTTAAAAAAATCATAAAAGTCACAAAGGCAATACGGAGCATTGGACATTGAATGATCCAACAGAATTTCAGGATGACTGGATCACAGTGTGTTATGGGAATTGTGAGGAATACAGCTGAAGATAATCAGAAGTCAAATAATTAGAGGATTGAGTGCCAGGGTCAGGGATTTTGAGTTTAGTCTAGAGTTAAATCATTGGAAAATTTTTGAGTAGAGGACTGAAATCATTAGTTTTTCATTTCTAGACAGATAATTCAGCAGCCAAATAGAAGACTGTAAGGTACATGGTGTGGAGACCATGCACACAGTTTATAAACTAGGTCAGAATTTGGCCACAGTAGCAGTTAGCCTCAGTGATGCAAAACAAAATGTTCGAACAACAAAAAACCCTTGAATGTGAATGCTTTTTAAAGAGGTAAAAATTCTCCAATTTCTTACAGTTTTCACTATTCCTGATATATATATTTTTAAAGATTTATTTATTTATTTCAGAGAGAGAGAGAGAGAGCGTGCAATCAGGGGGAGGGGTAGAGGAAGAGGGAGAGAGAGAATGTCAAGAAGACTCCATGCTGAGCACAGAGCCTGACAACCTGGGGCTCATTCTCAGGACCCTGAGATCATGACCTAAGTTGAAATCAAGAGTCGGACACTTAACCAGCTGAGCCATCTAGTTGCCCCAATTCCTGATATTCTTATAGCTGTTATTTATGTTACCATCCTGATTCCTTAATGAACAACATTTATAATAGTAAGAAATGAAATGATGAAGACCTAAACTAAAAATGACTATGGATAAATGCAAAGTAAAGGGATTACAGAGAGATTAAAGAAACAGAATACAGAAATTAAAGTCCATGGAATTGTAGATAGAGAATATAATTTGTGAATCACCATGAATGGTGAGAGACAACTTTAAAGTAGATGAATTCACCTTCTGAGGCTTTGGAGCCTGGTAAGAGAAGCAGAACAAGGGTGGAAGTGTGGGAAACACTGACTCTAAAGGGTAGATTTAAGAAGTGGAGTTCATTAAGCAGACCTTGAGCGTAGCCATTGTGCAATCTCCGCCTACCTCTGTCCTTCTCAAGGCTGAGCCATTTGACTGTGAATAATGATTAAGAGAAAGAAGAAAGAAGAAAAAAAATGGCTCCCTACATAGTTAACAATGCTCATAGATTCACAGTGTTGTAGTCCGCTCATTTCAACCTTCACTTTTTCAAACGTCAGTAGGAAAGGCAGTAAACCCAGACTGATGCATGTTAGTACCTTTACTAGGCTAAAAATATGGCTCCTCTTAAATGTAACATTATTAGAATTATGTTCATATTTATTTAGTGGAAGTGGAGGTAATCTCATTTCATTAGTTATTTAAATCACATATCTATTAAGTGATTCCTGTTAAAAAACATCCCAATACCTTAGAAGCACAAAGAGAAAAAAAATGAATCTCTCCTTACATTCTCGACCCCTAATAGTCCTCTACTATTTCATAATTTTGTGTATATTATAGATTATAGTTTAATATATATTTCTTTTACATGAATATGTGATGTTCATTTCCTAAATTTGAGATCAGTGCTATACACTAAATTTTCATATTGCATAGTGAAGAATTAACCTTACTCAAAAGTCTGGATAGGAGTGCCTTTGTGTGTATGGGGGCTTTAGCCACTGGACAGTCTAACAATGTGATTTTTGATGGGGGCTTTGGGCAATGACATACAACTTCCAGAGAAACTGATGACTAAAGGTATTAATCTAACTTCCAGGAAGGACTGGAGACTAAACGTGAGCCATGTCAGTAAGCAGTATGTGATTGAGCCCCAATAAAAACTCTTGACACCAAAAGCCACCTTCCCTGGTTGGCAATACTCTGTACATATTACCAACAACATGACCATGCTATTTGTGACTTGATGGAGAGAGGACACCTGGAAGCTCCATGTTTAGACTACTTACCCCTATATGTCTTTTCTCTTGGCTGATTTTAATCTGTATCCTTTTCCTGCAACAAATAATTATGTTAATATAATAGCTTTCCATAAGTTCTGTTTTTCCTTTTTGCTAATGATCAAACCTAAGGGTTTGGAAACCCCATGAACTTGCAACTGGTATCAGAAGTAAAGATGGTTTTGTGTGGGAATTCTGCCCTCAAACCTCATAATTTAGATAACTCTGGGTTCATATAAATATTGATCTGCTCGATACCTGGAGGGTTAAGATATAAAAGGTTTTATTTTTTCTCTTTTCCAAAAATTTCTTCTCTGTCTATAAATTTTTCCTTTCTTTTTGAATTGAAGAATTAGCTTGTCAGAGTCATCTGAGAACTCAGTACCATATTTGGGATAGCATTGAATTTACAGATTAACATGAGGTTATTTACATATTTGTAATATTTAGTTCTTTCATTCATGAATTTTGTATGTCTATTTACTTAAGTCTTCTTTTATGTCCATTAGTAAATATTTAACTCTTTCATAAAAGTAGTGGATATATTAGATATATGCCTAAATATTTTATATTTTTGGTGCTAATTTAAGTAATATTTTCTCCTTGCTTTTTCTTACTGTTAATTTCTATTATATAAGGTATTGATTTTTTCATATATTGATCTTTTTATCCAGCAATATTACTAAAGCCAATTTTTAATTTTAAGAGATGTTTAAAGTAATTCTTCTGGATTTTCTTGATACGGAATTATATCATCTGTGACTTATGACAGTTTGGGCTTTTTCAGATATGTGTCTTATTTATTTATTTATTTATTTATTTATTTATTTATTTATTTATTTTTGGACTTACTGCATTGTCTGGAATCTCCTGTAAGATTAAAATATTGCTGGGGCACCTGGGTGGCTCAGTCGTTAAGCGTCTGCCTTCGGCTCAGGGCGTGATCCCGGCGTTCTGGGATCGAGCCCCACATCAGGCTCCTCCGCTATGAGCCTGCTTCTTTCTCTCCCACTCCCCCTGCTTGTGTTCCCTCTGTCGCTGGCTGTCTCTATCTCTGTCAAATAAATAAATAAAATCTTTAAAATATTGCTTAAGGACAGCAATAGTTGGTATCTATAAGTTGTTCCTGAGCTTATATAATTTTAAAACTATTTCCTTTTAAGTACGTTTTGCTGGGAAGTTTTGTTATACAGATGTAACCAAATAAAAGAAGTTTCCTCCTATTTTGAGCTTGCCAAGTTTTTTTTAAATAAAAATTTTCAGATGATTTTTACATCTATCAGCTTGATAAAAATTGTTTTTTCATTAATCCACTAATGTAGAAAATTATAATATATAATTTTCCTAATGCTAAACCCTTCTTGTATTTCTTGGAAAGAAATCCTTTTTGATCAGAATATATTATTTCTTATCCAGTTCTGTTGTTAGGACTTATGCTTACTTTGTGGAATTACCTGGGAAACCTTCCATCATTATATATATTCTAAAAACTTAATAATATTGGCACATATTGGTATTCTGTCTCTCTTTTGAATATAATAGCTATGGAGCATTGAAATATATTTCTTTGTCATTTACCTCTGTCTACAAAGTGTATATATGTATTCCCCCGACCTTTCCCCCGCCCTGCCCAACACTCTCTGTACCTAGAAATAGGAGGATAAAGACAATTGAGACTAACTGCATGATTTTGAGAAATGTAAGTAATTTTCCAAGAACTGAAATGACTTTCAGAAATGATTGATTAGTCCCTGCATACATAGAAAACATTCTAATAATAAATGACTCTGATAATAGTTTACAAAATCTAAGATTAGTCAAAATCTGAAGTTAGTCAATACCAGATCAATGTATGTCTGCTGAAGTGTAGCTCCTCATGTGCTCCCTCCAGGAACCAGGGCACAGGATTGGGAAAAAAAATAGTAATAATAGTAATAATAATAAAGCCATTGCTGTTACTTTGACTCTGACTTTTTATTCAAGAGGGCTGTGCATTACACATGAAGTGGCTAAACAATAGCCCTGGTAGAATGTGGTTTGGTGTTAATGATTTGGGGCCTTCAAGTGTCATATTCCTTGACCCCAGGGCCTATGCCATACTGTAGCTATATTTTAGTATCTGCTCTCTGTCACAAACACCATCCCTTACTGTGTTTCCTAAGTAAATGACACTCATCAAGTTATCAGCTGAACTGGGAATCATCCTGTACTACTGCTTTTCCTTCATCGCTACATTGCAATGATCTCAACTTCTGTAATTCTACCTTTGGAAACCCCTTTATTCTGCATTAATCCTTCAGGCACTCTTGGTTTAGATCTTTATCATTTAATTTCTTACTATCACAGAGGTTGTTAATTAAGGGACTAAATACAAGTTAGGCAGAGAGTTAAAAATTACAGCACAGAAACAATCGGATCCTAAAAGTTTGCAAGGAATTGCTTGTAATATTTTATGAGCCTAATAATTTTGTAGGCAGAAATATGACTACATTTTCTCCTTTTTCTATGGTTATTCAATTTAGTTTTTTGAAGTATTCTTGAATTTTTTTAAAATTATACATTATATTTCTAGGCTTTCTAGGATTACCTTTGATTTGAAGATGATATTTAGACTGATATTTTCTCTAACAATGTCTAATGTTAATATTTACATTCTCTCCCTGATCTTCTTCAACAAAAAAGTTGGCTAAGTATAAAATTATAGTTTCAAAAGTGTCTTCCAATTTTTTTTTTGCAGAAAATTTAAGATAGTACTCCATTCATTTTAGAATATAAGCAGTACGAGAAATCTAATATGTCAGGATATGTCTTTGTTTTTTTCTTTTTAAATTCATGCTGTTTGCCATTCACAAGACAGTTTTAATCATATTTTATGTCTCTCTTTTGCTCGGTGGAAAGGTATTCTATTATTTTCATCAATTATCTCTATTGTTTGATTTGAAACTCCTTTTAGATGGATATTAGATATCTTGAATTGATCTCTATGAGTCTTATTTTGCCTGACTTTTAATTTTTTTGTCTTTTGCTTTTTATTTTTGTGATTTCTTTGACTTTATTTTATATACCATTAATTTGTCCTTCAGCCATTTATTTTCTCTATTTCACCCTTCTTCTGTTTTCTCTAGTTCTAACTACTTTTTTTATTTTAGTAATTCTTTTTATAGTACAGATTCTTTATCTTTGTTGTTGCAATAGCTATTCCATTTTTTTCCCCTGAGAATGTCAATTATTTTTAAATTTCTATTTATTTCTGAATTTCCTTAACTTTATCCAAAGTCAGCTCTTCCTTGTTTGTAAAGTTATGGGATGATTAATGCATGTAAAATTTCTCTCATTTTAAACATGGAGTAAACTTACTCACTTTTATTAATTGACATTTATAGAGACTAGGTGAAGAATGCATATAGTATAATCATCAAGTCTACTTTCTGCACCAAATCCTTTAAAATTAGAGAAAAACATGTTTAAAATATAATAAATACAGATTATCTTGTTTATCTTGCTCATTCTCTTTCAGTTTACTACCTTTCTCCCGAAGTGTGGTGACACTTGGTTTGCCAACTGACATAATTTCTGAGTACTGTGGTCTAGACAGGTTTGCACATTCAATTAATCATCACCGTCATACATATTCACTAATACATAAATTAGCTTACATGTGTATCATTACAAAGCCTTCTTCAAAATATATATATATATATTTTTTTTTAAGATTTTATTTATTTCTTTATTTGAGAGAGAGAGAGAGCATGAGTGAGCAGGGGAGGGGCAGAGGGAGAGGGAGAGACAGAATCTCCAGCATACTCCCCACTGAGCACAGAGCCCCACACTGGTCTTGATTTAATGACCCTGAGATCATGACCTGAACCAAACCAAGTGTTGGACACAACCAACTAAGCCACCCAGGTGCCGCTCAAAATATATTTTAAAAGTTCACAAATACTTATATTAAAATTAGCCTTTTTAAAAAAATAAAATTAGCTTTTTAAAAAAGATCAGTAACTCTTAGCAGAGAGTCCCATGTCACCCATTAGTCAATTTCAAAATTTCAACTGATTACAATGATTGAGTTTAAGCAATCCTTGATGGACCAGTCTCCAGATTGATGTAAAATTCCCAACAGAGGTAATTAGTACTGTAGAGGAGGTTGCTGCTGTTTATTGTTGTTGCTTTTAAATTTCTATTCAAAAACAAGTTATCCTTGGGGAATGAGTTAAATCGTATTTTTGTCCCAACACTTTTTTAGCCTCCTTAAAATATAACTTTGTGTCCATACACTGTCATGTAACTTTCAAGAAGGTAGGTCAAGAAGAATATATGTCCACATTGCCATTGAGTTTGGCTCTGTGCCTTGTTTTGAGGAATAAAATGTGCACAGATAGCAGACAGAAGCTACAGTTGCATGGCTTGGTTTACACACTTTTGCTTCTATTGTCTGACATAAGGAAATAATTCACTGTCTCAGACTGAGAAACATGTGGAACAGACCTAAACTGGACATATAGTTAGAAGTAGAGCCATAGCAACTGTCCCACAGATCTATCAGTAAAGAAATGTATTTCCTAAGCCACTGAAGTTCTGGGATTGTTTCTTTTTTCTTTCTTCTTTTTTTAAGATTTCACTTATCTATTTGAGGGAGAGAGAGAGAGAGATCACAAGCGGGGGGGGGGGGGCAGAGGGAGAGGGAGAAGCAGACTACCCACTGAGCAGGGAGCCTGACAAGAGGCTATATCCCAGGACTCGGAGATCATGACCTGAGATGAAGGCAGACACTTAACTGACTGAGCCACCCAGGCACCCTTGGGGCTGTTTCTAATACAATTATTTTACAGTGAGAACTGACTAATAGTGTAGGAATAGGACCAATTTACATGCCACTGTTACTTGACTGAATTGTTATATTCTATCCATTCATCCCACAAATATTTACTGAATGACTACTACATGCCTGGGATTACTCTGGGCAGCATTAGTACTTTTCAAATATCAATGATATTTCCTTTTTCTTATATAGGGCACAGAAAACCTGCCTTGCTGGCTTTCTACTTAATTTATATCCCGGTGGAGTGGCTATTGAATAAAATAAACCTTTATATTATTTCTACAAAATAATCAGCATCTGTCACTATGTAGCCTGAAGGAAGAAAATCAAACACAGAATATGATTCTTTCTGATCAATAGAGTAACAATAGAATTTTAAGCATCTTATTTACAAATAAAGTTACAGATGGTGGGTGGAGCACTGAGTAAAAGCAGGTCAGGATAGACTGCAGTGACAAATGACTCTAAGATCTTGGTCTGCAGCAGCAAAGATTTATTGATCACTAATGATAGGTGTTGATCATCAGGTGGCTCTTCTTTATGTTGTCTTCTCTCTGGACTCTGCAATACCCAATGTATAAAACATTGTTGAACTCAAAACAAAGGGGAAGTATGTTCTAGCTCCTAAAATTTCTGCTTGAAATAGAATTCAGTCATTTCTATTTTCATTAAATCGGCTGATTCTGTCATCAATGGGTCATGAAATTATAACCTCCCTTCAGGGAGGGGCAGCAAACAATTGTGAATCATTAGGTAGTTTTTACATGCTAATATCTAGAATGTATAACTTCAGAATTACTTATATTTTATAGGAGAGGTCTTTAAACTTGTGAAGCCCATAGCCTTAAGGGAAATTTTTCAAAAATGGCCAAGGCATTTTATGATGAAGAGATACAACAGAGGCATAAATCAGACACAGATCTTACTCTAACAAGAAATAGAATGTGTATTTGTAATAACTCTAGGTCAAATACCTTGCAAACATTCAAAAATTTTATCTTTATCAATGAACAGTAAATGACTTTAGAGTTCAGAACTTTGCTTCCTACAATGTACCTGACTGAGTCCATAATCTTTTATCCTCCCCCAATTTTTTATTAACATTTGTTAATATGATCCCTTAGAGTCTCTGGTATTAGCATGATTTTTATTAGATAGGACTGAATTAAAGAATATGAAGCTTATAGGTTTTCTATTTTGACATTAAAGAATATGGACTTATATTTTTCTTTCTTCTCAATAAAACAACTAGCAAAATCTCTGGTATAAAGTAGTACTAAGAACATCCTCCTCCTCTTCCTACAAATATACATCCAGCTGCCTTTAAGGATCATTTAACCTATATAAAACCTAAAAGTAATGCTTTACCATATATAAAGCTCTTTTCAAAAATTCAATTAATTCTCATTACAATCCTATGAAATATGTATTACTACATTTCCTTCTTTATGGATGAATATATTGAGACTATAGGAAGTTAAATAACTTTTGAAAATATCAACTATCTTAGCAGATATTTGCTAAAGGGACCTTTGTTCAACATCCTATACTTTTTCCAGCACACTTGTTAAAATGTCCATAATTTACTTTAAAACACTTCGATATAGTTAATGTGATAGCATGTGTGGGCCAGTTACTTAAATTTTAGCTCTAGGGGTGATTAGATGGCACCATGCTAATAGGACTTTAGAGTCTAGAGGTAGTTACCTAGCAAGATGATAAAGGACTATATCCAGCAATAGCAGATGTTTACCAAGAAAGAATTCACTGAAAATCAAAGAAAACAGGCATTTACTTAGGCAATTAAGAATTGCAATTTCGGTGAGGTGCCTAGGTGGCTCAGTCGGTTGAGGTCCGATTCTTCCTTTTGGCTCAAGTCACAATCTCATGGGTTGTGGGATGGAACCGTGCATTGGGCTCCACAATCACTGGGGAGTCTACTTGAAGATTCTCTCCCTCTTCTCTTCAACCCCCTACCCCAGACTTTTGTGTGCATGCATACTCTTTCTCTGTCTCTCAAATAAATAAATCTTTAAAAAAAGGAAAAAAGAATTGCAATTTGGAAGACACAGATTCAGGCAGAAATTTTGTGTTCTGAGGAAGACAAAGAGAGGTCAGAGTTATACAGGCATAAGGCCAAAAGTATAGTTCTCATTTAGGTCCTCTATGCAAAACATGGATTGAAACTAGGTTAACTAGGATCGGCTGGGTCAAAATTGCAAATGAGGGACTAAAGCTTGTTAAACTGGACTGGCTGTTTTAGAAGAGAAGAATGAGGATGATCTAGTTGCCATAGTGAAGAGGAAGTTAAGTCCTGGCAAAGGGCTTGTGGCTGGCTTAAAAGTTCAAAAAGTTCATAGCTCCTTCAATGAGGATGTGCATAAATTCCTCCTCCCTTATGGCCTTCTGACCCTATTTTAAAAGAGACTCTCTTAGCTAGCTAGGCTAGCTTGCTTGATGTTGAAGTCTTCTTTTCCACAGAGAAGCACATCCTTCTGCTATTTATACCTAATCAATGACTGATATTTTACTAAGAGGATAATAGGTCTTAAAAATGGGATTTTATTAATGTTATTAATTATCATTTATTTTTAAAAGGAACCTTATTTGAAAAATTGAAAATATTCAAGATATGGGGTTTGACTAAACTATCCTTGCTTTGTACTCTGTACTTCTCAGAGCTTCTGTGTTCTTGGTTCCCTAATTGGTCCAGTGTCCAGTTATTGATTTTGGAAGTATATGCATGATATGGAAGATTGCATGATGCCAACTAGATGGATTCCTTGTCTCAGGAATTTTGCCATGTCCTCATCAAAACCACTTTAAATGATTGAAATACCTAAAGGACATACAGCTGAGGATTCTTCTAGTATAGAAAACAGGTTATATGAACTCATTCTGTACCAGCTTTCCTAATAAATAGTAATCTAATGTCCATGTAGGGGATAAAATTGAGGAATAATCTGTGACTTGCTTTCTTTATAACCTGACAACTAGGTTATGGAAAGTAACAAACACCAGCCACCTGAATTTACCAGTAGCTATTTTATCTATGACCAAATTGGTTTAGGTCAGTTCTCAATCACATTGCACATCTTCTCATGAATACCATTCAGCATTCCTTCTTGAATGGTGATCTTTGTAACCTGAGATCATCTGCGTGCTAATGCTGAGGACAGTGTCTTAGTGACTAGAACATGATATTCTTAGGCCCTCAGAATGCTTTGGATATGTATCTGAGCTCTTCAAATAGTTACATAAGTTAGAAATCAACTCCTTAAGAATGTTTCTTCAGGTGCTCTGGAGCCCCTGATTCTTTCTATACAGCTATGTAGAAAGAGAGATTTTACTGCAATTTTAAAAATGAATGCTCTTTATATGCAGCAAACACTCAGAGAAAACACTGATACTTGGTAATAAAAAAGTGCTTAGCAATTATACAAAGCCCATCTTTAGACAGCTTTACAAATATCAACTAATTGAATTTTACTAAAGACAATTAATTTATAACATAAACATATGGTAGAAATAAGAAAAACAAAGGCTAGACATAAAAAATAACACCCGAATTGAATGTAAATTGATTGAAATTATTTTTCCTCCTTATAGGGTACATGAGCCCATTCTCTCCAATATTTTTTATTATTGTTTCAAGAAAGCCGTGTAAATTTATTCTGAATATCACACTTTTACGAGGTCTTCAAGATTGCCTTTAATTATCATAGCCATCATCTCAAGGGAAAAGAATTCTTTAACTGTTACAGTAAAATCCAATTTTGAATAAAAAATTAAGTTGCATTGTTATTGAAATCAGTCATAAAAAGTAATTTTCCTTTGGTTTTCCATGTTAGATAATTTGATGATTCAATTACCAATTTTTGTCTTTCTTGTTCTGCTTTCCAAACTGGAACTATTATTTTGATGATGAGACTTTGTTGATAGTACGAAATAATCAGTCAATTTTGCAGTCCCCATCAGTTTTTCAAATTTTTATACAGCTTTGTTTGTTTGAAATCAAGTCTGTAAGACGGGACTTAGAAACTGATTTGGTCTTGTAAACTTAATTGGTATTTCTGCATCAGAAAGTCCCCAGAATTGGGGGTGCCTGGGTGGCTCAGTTGGTTGAGCCTCCCACTCTTGGTTTTGGCTTAGGTCATGATCACAGGGCAGTGAGATTGAGCCCCATGTTGGGCTCTGTGCTCAGCAGAGTCTGCTTGAGATTCTCTCCCTCTCCCCTCTGCTGCCCCACCCCTGCTTGCTGGCACCATCAGACACTTTCACTTCTCTCTCTCCCAAATAAAATAAATAAATAAAATCATTTAAAAAAAAAAAAAAGAAAGTCCCTGGAATTGTATGGAAGGGAGTAGGTGGCATACATCATATTTTTGGCATTTTATGATGTATTAAAATAAAATTCTTCCCTTTTTCCCTTTTTTAAGACTTTATGACTTCCTAAAATTATTATCCATTTTAAAAACCTAGTGGAGCTGACTTGCCCATGTATATTAGAAGAGGCAAGCTTATCACTGATACCTCATCACCTATAGGTCAAAACTCAAACTCCTTAGCATGATATAGAAGACTTCTATGATCTTCATTTACTGATCTTTATTACTTTTCAGCTTAATCTCTTAATATTGTACCCGTTGGATCTGGAACTCTAGTTATACAAGGAATTTTTATGTTTGATTCTTATCTTAATTCTTTTGTATAGTTTCCTCTTCTGCCTAAGGTAAATTTTCTTATACCTAACAATTTCCTGATCTTTTAAGGTGATTTTGAGAGTCTACTTTAAATTACCTCCCCTGAGAGATTTCTGTGAAACCTCCCAGTGGAGTTTAGGATGCTCTCCTCTGGGTCCCCTATCATCTTGCATAAATTTCCATTATATTTCTATTTGTCTGGATTACCTGTCTGATTTCTCTACTTGTCATTGAGCTCTTTGACAACAAAGGCTACCTTTTATTTATTTATTTTTGCCTCCCTCATTATTTCTAGCACCTGTTGTAGGTCTTTAGAGGAAAAGAAGGATCTGGCTTTTCTCCCAGTTCCAAGGAAGTTTTCTTCATTGTCCTGACTCCTTTCTCATTAATCTTGAAGGAAGAGTATCATTAATCTGATTGGTCAGATACAGCTTAATGATTAGCCTCATTAGTTGGTGGGCATGGTCATGTATGTTCTCTTTTCTGCTTCTTTCCATCACATGGAACAGAAAGTGAGCCAGAGCTCTTCCTTTCCAGATAAGTTTGTTTACTTCTCTCTTTCTGCTCATCCTTTCCACAGTATCAGTTAAACAGAGGACAGTGAGATGTGGCTTTTTGGGTAGAGATAAGAGACTTATTAAACTTACAGTTTAGAAGGGTCTGGAAGAGCTTGTTTTGTTGACCATTCAGAGTACCACCAGTCCAGGTTATCTTCTGCACACTGCCAGCTCACAGGGCTAGAAAATGTTTTGCCTCCCATAATTTATGGGCCTATCACTAGTTAGGGAATTTCAGAGGCCAAAATTTGTCTCTAGTAAGCTGACAAAAAAAAACCCATAACATATTAAAGGGGATTCTATATCTGCAGAGAGAGGACAAACAAAAGGTCAGATGGCTGACAAAATATAGCTGCTGGAGAAGAAAAATGTCAACTTGAATAGAAAAATAATATGAGCACTTAGCATTCAAAATTAAACAGAGCAATAACTTTTTGGAAATAAAAATCGCACCAATAAAACATGATTTCCAACTAAACAATTTTGATAAGTAAGCTGAAAAAAAGTGTGGCCATTGTTGAGACCTGAATTAGTAACCTTGAAGATCAAATAGAAAAGCTCAGAGCAAATATTTTAAAATGGAGTCATTGATGGAGAAGAGATTCTGAGGATATCCAGGATTCAATATGCCAATAATAGAATTTCCAGAAAAAGAGAAAGGAGCAGATATAGAGGTTACATTAATTTAACCACTATTCAACACAAATATCTGTGGGCTAAAGAAAGACCAGATTTTATCATTTTAAAGGATGCACTGAATTCCTGTTACAAGTAATAAAAAAAGGACATGTGCCTGAGCATAAAAAATTCTAAATTTAATGATAAAGAGAAACATCTCTTAAAGTTTCAGACAAGAAGATCAAAGTGCCTACAAAAGTAAAATAAGATTGAAGATGGTAGAATAGGGCATTTAATGAGTGAGATCTAAAAATTAAAACCCCAGAAACCTATTTCTGGCCAAGGTATTAACATGTAAAACAATATAGATAGATAGATAGATAGATAGATAGATAGATAGATATAGATACTCAAGAGTGCAGAATGTGTGTCCCCTTACATAAGGTGATATATAATTCATCATTCCAACTGAAAGTGAAAGGTGCCACTATTAATAATTATTCTACAACAACAGGTATAAACTAGGACTTGCTAGGAAAACTGGACTGACATATAATTTATCATCCTGCGAGTCAGAGATGGCACTATGAATACTTACACCAAAACAAGTAGGACTTCCTAGGAAAATGAGGAT
Organism: Ursus arctos; assembly: GCF_023065955.2. Classification (NCBI taxonomy): domain Eukaryota; kingdom Metazoa; phylum Chordata; class Mammalia; order Carnivora; family Ursidae; genus Ursus; species Ursus arctos. The sequence goes on along the minus strand of NW_026622786.1, from coordinate 49,471,356 downwards.
GAGTGGTTATTACCTATATACCACATTTGAGGAAAATTCTGAAGAGCTTGAACCATTAAAAAAAAAAATAAAAGAATCAGGATAAAGATCTAAACACTTAAGAGGAGAAAACATGAATTGGAAGGAAATAAGTGATGAGCAATAAAACTTAAAGTTAAATTTAAATAAATGGTTACAGATCATTTGATAGTAGAAATACAATGTTAAATAGAGCTTCCTGAAATATAGGAAACATAATCAAGATAAATTCTAATAATAGCCCAGAAATAAAAGTAATAAATTATGTCAACAAGAGTTGGGGTAAGAATAGGAAAAAGAGAACTTAAAGCATTTTTATCATTCATCTGGTGGGGAGAGAGACTATTACAGAGAGGATAGTAGAAGTATTCTTATATTCTTAGTTTGCTAAGGTGAGTAGGGGAGGAGTACAACAGAATACCCAGAATTAGCCAAACTCAAGTTTGAGGACACAGTCCTTAAATCATAGGACTTCCAAGACTTCTGATACCAGCCACAAGTTCAGGGATCTCAAGGGCTATCATTACTTTAGAACAATTACCTACAGATTTGGGAGTCTCCACAGACTTCCTCAAATTCAATAATTTGCTAGAATAACTCATAGAACTCAGGAAAGCACTACACATAATCGTGACTGCAGTTTTATTATAGCAAAGTATACAAATTTGAACCAGCCAGAGGAAGAGATTCATAGGGCAAATTGGAGACTTGGAAAAGTTCCAAACACAAAGATTCCATATCCTCAGGGATGTGTTACCTTCCTAGCATTGACATGTAGCAATGCATGCACACAGTAATGGCAACCTAGGAAGCTCATCTTAGCTTGGTGTCCAGTTTTAATGGAGTCTTCATCATGTAGGCATGATTTGTTGAACAATTGCCCACATAATTGAACTCAATCTCCATTACTATAACCCTTCCCTGGAGGTCAGGCTGATATATTGCTTAAAATCCTAGCCCTCTAATCACATGGTTAGTCTTTCTGATGTGGCCAGCCCCCATTCTGAATCATCTCATTAGCATAAATGATCAAGTGTTATCAGAGAGATCAACCATGAATACCAAATTTACTCCAAGTACTTGAGAAATTCGCAGGGTTTAGAGGTTGCCCCAAAGGAACTGGAGACAAAGGTCACACCTTTCTTTGGGCTTAAGCCAAATTCTTTATTACACAAAATCATCTTTGTGGAGGCATTATTTGGTAACTTTTTCAGTTTTTATGTATCTGAAAAAGAATGGAAATATATAGCACAACTTATAAATTATCCAGGGGGAAAATGATTGAATTGTCAGACTTAATCAACACAAATAAGGAAAAGTTAAAAGATGAAATATTGGTCAATGGATAAAAATGGAAGTGACTTTTACAACTTTTTAGTAATTCCCTTGAAAGGAAAGTCCCTGCCCACCCATTTGTTCCTTTCTCCATCCAGCTGGCTGGAATGTGGATATTATAGAAGAAAATATAGTTATTTTAGAATACAAGATGGAATCTGTGAACTGAGAAGATAGAAGCTCTGGACTTAACCCCATTGAGCCACAAATTGAGCTGTGGATCATTTACCTTGATATTTGTGAGATGGGAATAACTGTGTATATTTTTAGAGGAGCCTGACCCATATCCTAACTAGTACAGCTTGGCAAACTGATACTAAGAAATTGCTATAAGTAGATAACCATAATGGAAATAATAATAGACAAGATAACATTTAATGTTAAAACACAAAATGGCTAAAATAGGTCATTGTGTAAAAAGAGGCAAAATTCAATATGATGGCATAATAGTCTTAAGCTTCTATACTCCAAACAATGTAGCACTTAACTACATAGGCATAATTGTTAAAAATATAAGAAGAAAATGAAAACAAAGATATAATTGTTAATTTATAACAGAAGACTTCAAAAACACTTCTCCAGAACAGAAAAGATTTAGTGGACAAAATTTTAAAAACAGAGATCGTACTTTAATGGTGAAATCAATAAGCTTGATTTAATAAACACATTTAAAATATTAGAACCATTATGTAAAAAATATATAGACTTTTATTTAATGTGTCATAAGACTTTTTAAATTCAAGATTCTTTTCAGGGTATTCTCTCTGATTATGATCCAATCAAATTAGAAATAAGTAATTTAAGGGTGTTAAAAATCTTAGCAATTTGAAAGACACTAATAGATGACTTAGATTTAGAAAAAGTCCAAAGTGAAATTAAGAATTATCATAGAGCAAAGAGAATTTGGAGAATATTTTATATCAAAACATATATAGGATATAGAAAAAACAATACACGTGGAAAAATGTATAGTTTTGAATGACTTGATTTTTAAGATGATGAAAAAGAAAGAACTTGACATTTATAAGGAATTAGGCATTAATAGTAAACAAAAAATAAGTTGTAAGGGTAAAACTAACAGAAAAAAATGATAGTAATATAATGGAAAAAAAGAGGAAAGGATTTTTTTTAATTGAAAAGCTGGTACTGTGAATTCTTTAATTTATAAATATTAGATGATCTTGGAAACTTTACAGTAGAATAAATCCTAGATTGACATGGGTCAGAAGCAGTTGATTATTTCTGTGGCAGAATGTTTTCAGTTTTATTTGAAATTTCCCAAGTTTTTCTTGTAATTTTTTTAAAATTAACAATTCAGATGAACCTTGTGATAGATAAAAGTCAACCAAAAGCTGAATTCAAGCTGTATGTCACCAATTGGCACATTTTGGTGTATAGTATTCCTTGGTGTGGCAGTCCCAGTTTTTAGCATGCTGTCTGTTATTCTGTCAAGTATGTTAGGTAAAATGTATGGAACATTGTCATATAAAAATAATTAGCCTCTCTGAGTATCGTATGTTTTCTAAGATAATTTCATTAATATTAGTTGGAGCCCAGTATTCCTTTAATTTTTTTTTTTAACTTCTTGGAGAGTGGCATGTGTTAAATTCAAAATTGAGAGAAATGAAATAAAATTATTCTTTAAAAAGATGGTGGTTTCGTAATCATGAAAGGGATGAAAGGACAATTTTATTGGTACCCTTATCATACTTTTCAACCACTTCGTGGTGTTTGTAAGCCTTGGTCTACTCTGTATATATCATGAGTTGTTCAATAGTTTGATTCAACTATCCTTTTCCTCTTCAACCAAAAGTCATTAGAGAAAACCAGAAATTAGTATTCTGGCTTATTTCAGCCAGGTAGGATGGAATGAAGGTTTACTTCACATGGCTTTCAAGACAATGACTCGTCTTCGTTATGAATCCCAGATAAAAATCAGAATTGCAATGAATTACACCATAGCTGATTATTTAGGATTGTGGATTAGTCCCACAAATCTTCTTGAATCAGTTCCGTAAGGATGATAAATGGCTAAAACTGTGGTGCCAAAAGGGAAGAAAAGGACAATGTGCAATCTGTGAAAAAAAATGCAGGCCATTTGGCTTTAACTGTAACTGTGTCCAAGTGCTTTGCCAAAGGAGAAGAAGGGCTTGGAAGGTAAATAATGAGTCCAGAGATTCAACCCCATCTGTTCAGACAGGCTGAAACTCACTGTGATGACAGTGTTTATGCTGGGCATTGATTGATGTCATCTCAACTGGCTCTTGACATGAGAGATAGTTGAGAATGTCTGAATTAGAAATTGGTCTCAGGATCTTAACATGAGCCAAGACAAGTGGCTATGAAAACATTATAGCAAAAAAAAGCTAGTATCCTCTTCCCACTGTCTATTTCTCAAAAAGAAGAGAAAAAAAGAGAAAAGAAAGGAAGACAAAGCAAAAGAAGAAAAAATAAGAAGAAAATATAGAATGCTACATAAGACTAGAAAATAGCAAAAATACCAGTTGCCTATTTATAAAAATTTTTTTGCATACATTGACCCACTTGTTCCTTTCTGCCACGTTTATTTTTGTTTTATTTTTACTGTTCTTAAATGTTAGTTTTCTCTTATGTTATAAAAATGAATTTGTACTAAATATGGGCAGTTTCTGATGATAATTTGTAAAATTAATAATTTATTGTTTTGCTTTTAATTATGTGACAGACAACATAGTATTCTTTTGTGACAGATCTTCCCAGATTTATGGTGCAGTTACACACTGATAAACTCATTGTAAATTGAAAATACCATTAAGTTGAAAATACATTTAATACATCTAACCTATGAACATCATTACTTATCCTAGCCTATGTTAAACATGCTCAGAACACTTAACATTTGCCTATAGTTGGGCAAAATCATCTAACACAAAGCCTGTTTTATAACTGAATATTGACTATCTTACATAATTTACTGAATACTGAAAGTGAAAAACAGAATGGTCGTAGTGTATCCATTGTTTACCCTTGTAGTCCCATGGTTCACTGGGAGCTGCAGCTTCTTGCTGCTGCCCAGCATCATGAGAGTATTGTACTGCATCCCCCTATTCTGGGAAAAGATAAAAATTCAAAATTTGAAGTATGGTTTCTGCTGAATGCATATCACTTTCGCATGATAGTAAAGTCCAAAAATCGTAAGGCGAACCATTATAAGTCATTGTAAGTCTGTATTATAGCATATGTTTATTTATTCATTTTTTTTAACATTTGTCTCTCTTACTAAATAAGTAAGCTCTCTGAGGAAATGGATCTTATCATTTGCTTACTGCTACATCCCCAAAGCCTAGAACAGTGCCTGGCACATTGGGCTCACTCTGGAAAAGACTTGCTGAATGAATGAATGAACTTATATTCATTAAAAATTATTAGAATTTTGAACATTTTTACATGAGTTATTTCCTTTAATTCTTATAGCAGCCCTATGAGATAAATACTATTAACCTTACCCTACAGATAAGAAACCTGAATTTTCCAGTTATTTGCCTAGTATGACACAGCTTTTGGAAGTAATACCAAGGCAACTCTAAAGCCCAACTCTTTCTTTTGTTGTTGTAGCTTCAAGTTTCTATTTAAATTCCAGTTAGTTAACATAAAGTGTAATATTCGTTTCAGGTGTAGAATTTAGTGATTCATCACTTGCATACAACATCTGGTACTCATCACAAGTGCCCTCCTTAAAACCCATCACCCATTTAACCCATCCCCCCTGCCCACCTCCCCTCCAGCAACCCTCCATTTGTCCTCTATAGTTAAGAATCTGTTTTATGGTTTGTCTCTCTCTCTCTTTTTTTTTTTCTCCCTGTATGTTCATCTGTTTTCTTTCTCTAAAGCCCAATTCTTAATGACTATTCACTAGTTGCATTGCTGATGCATCCATCATTTTATGGTTATTTAAGCTATTTTTTTGGAGAAGTTACCTGGATTAGACTCATTTGCAAAGAACCAAAAGAGAAAAAAAAGAAAGACATTAGCATATACGAAGAAAATCTCCCAACTCTCATTTCTCTTTCAAAAGATTTTTACTGCAGACAAGTTTTTAAAGGCAGCGATAGAAAAAAATATTCCATGAATCATTCATCTGTGGTGGATGACTTTCTTCATTCAGGTGAAGGTTTTCTTTCTGTATTCATACTTTATCATTTAGGGTCATAGAATCATAGCTGTTAGAGATGAAGACAGCTTTAAAAGTCTGGTTCATTTACAGTCATGTATTTTTTGTTTTGTTTTACTTTGTTTTGCAGTCTCTCTGTTTAGAGGTAAAGAAAGTGGTTCTCTCTGAATCCCTGAACCAGCCCTGTGGCTTTTACTTGCCTGCGCAGCATCATCTGAAACTCAAGGGCTGAGGCCCCAAAATAGGATTTAGTCAACAAAGGTAAAGAAGTGAAGTAACAATTAAAGTATGCATTGATTTATTTCAGGATAGAAATGTAAACTCAAAAAGTACAAATTTCCCAGGGAAAGCTACCTGTCTTTTTTTGGTTCCTTAACCAGATCACAAAGCAGTTCAATCACACTTAAATGGATTGAAATGAGCAGTGACTAGCAGCTGGAGACAAATTACTGAACCCTTTTGTTCAAGGCACATGATTATATATCTTTGAGATTTTGCTGAAACCCTCACAAGGCCGGTGGAGTATGTTGAATTAATTTTGAGAAGGATTTTTCATTGCCTGAATGACCTGTTGTGAAAATGCAACCTATCCCACAGAAAGGGCTTATAGGTGCTAGTTGCTAGCATATTGGTTGGCAGAGTAGCCCTAGAACTAATCAAATAGATTTTCCAGAGAAACTAAACTTTCTCATCTTAGGGAAAGTGTACATTTTGCCCCTCTCCCAGTTCTGGAGACTTAATTCTCAAAAAAGGAAGTATATTTTTCTCCAAAGGATTCAGTATCTGAATTGGTTACACAAGTCTTTTATGAGTTAGAATTTACTGTTTCAGGTGAAATAAACCCATTCAAAATTGCTTAAGCAAAACAAGAGAATTTATGATGAGATTCTAGGCGTATTTCACAGAAACTGAGAGCATGCAGCCTAGGGGATCTTTATAGTTTTAGGTTGGAATGCAGCTACTGGTATAAACTGGTCAAGCCAGTTGTGCATTACTGAATTTTCTGAGTTCTGCAGTTCTCTCGCCTGGCCACCACTCGCAGTAATGCCTGGCCTCTTGCTGCAATTATTTTTCTAGCAGTCTAACACCTTTGTTTTCCCTTAGTGCAAAGTGCTTGAAGCTTCCTTGAAAGAAAAGTAATAAAGGAAGCTCACCTGCCTTCTGTTCTACTAGTTAATTAATAAGAATCTTTCTTCTCTTTCCTATAAGCTCCAGAAAGCATGGCACTTGTTTTCTTCAAATCATGGGCAGTTACACTCGCAAATAATTGGACTAGTTAACCCTCTCATTACTATCTCTCAGCCTGGGAGGGAAAAGCAGATTCAGCCTGGAAGATGGTGCTCTGGGAACAGAAAAGCACTTCAGCAGAGAAGGTTTATGACCTGACCCAGTCACAGAAGCTATTTGCTGTCTGTCACTTACAGTGACTTGTCAGCTCTACTGTAATTATTCCAGATTCATATTTTATGTATGTTGAAGAAGATTAAGGAAAAAATAAATATGCCAGGAATTCACATCTTGTGAAAGAATGATATATGTAAACAACCAGTTAATTAATGCCAATAACTAAAAAAGCTATTGAAAAATTTGACATTGAAGTAATACACTGACGATCATACCAGTAGTTGACCCTTTAATACGAAGCTGTTGAAAAACAAATATCAGTGCCTCTTATTACTCAGCTGGCTGGAAATATTTATTGCTTAAATCAGTGGCTGGTTGAAAATAACTTAAAAATTCTTCTATACCTAATTCCAATCAAAGTCTCAACGGCAGATGGTACCTGGCAAAAATATCCCCAAAGTTTATCTGTAAGAGGAAATGGTATCAACTATAAGCTAAAGATTTGAATTCACTAGGATATTTTAGCTCCATTTTTGATATTTCAGATAGAGGAGCATAGGCTTTGCAATTAGACATGGAAAAGGTTGAATCTCTGCCATATTTTAGTTGGATGGCATTTGATATATTTTTAATTATCTCTAAACTTCATTTGTAAAGTGGGGGAAATAATACGCACATCATAGAATTAATATGGGGGAAAATGGAGTATTATATTTTTGATTGAGTATTACACATACACAATGAGTAGAGTGACACACACCAGACTCAGTAAATAGTAGCTATTGTAAGTGATACTATTATATAAGGAAATACTGTAGCATGTAACAGCTCTATACTATAAATAAAGTAAGAGTTATGTTCAGCATGTAGGGTCCTTGGAAGAACTGAACACCCAGATTTCTAGTAATATCTATACGCTTACTTATTTTTCTTTCCTACATTATATGCAAAATAATTTCAAAATTACACCACTTACATTACTATCAAGAAAAAAAATTATTAAAATGAAAGCCCAGAAGAATAAAATCAAATATTTAAATACTAAACAAATAAGGTTTGGAATTATAAAATACACATGTAAATTGTCATTCATTTCAACCTACACTAACAACTCAGAAAATATACTTGGAAAACTTTTACACACACATAAATCTTCAATTAATAAACTTAATCAACGAGTTTGCAGAACTCTCTGTGCAAACCAGGGTTTCTTGGTCTTGGTACAATTGACATTTAGGACTGGATAATTCTTTGTTGTAGGAGACTTTCCTGAATATTGTAGGTGTTTAACAGCATCCCAGCCTTTATTCACTAGATTCCAAAAGCCCATACTGTCCTCTACCTCAAAGTCATGATAATCAAAACTGTCTCCAAATATTGCTGAGAAGCAAAATTGCCCCCAGTTGAGAACCACTGAGATAGCCTATGTTATAAAAGAACTCTGTCTTAAATGAAGAGAATGATCAGTTTCTTTCATACTAACCTCAGTACTATAAAAATGTCAGTTCTTTTCAGTTTTAAAGGGCTTTATATAAAAAATTATTAAGAAAAATAACAACCTAGAGGAATAAAGATATGTAGACATATAAATCACAAGAAAAGATATAATATTGACTAATAATATATAAATAAAATTTCTAATTCACTAATAAAGGCAATAAAAATATAATTGAATAACTAGAAAATACATTATTTTAATCATCAATGTTAGTAAAAGTGGTTTGACATAGATTTTCACTTTCCCTGCTGGTGGGAGTGCATATTGGTGTAAGCTTTTTCAACAGGCAATGTGACAGTAATATTGGAACGGTTTTAAAATATGCATCTCATTTTACCTAGTAATTTCACTCTTTAAAATTTATCCTGCAGATATAATCATATATGTGCAAAAATATTTGTGAATAAGGGTGTTTTGTGATGTGGTATTTAAAATAGCAAGAATTGGAAATACTATTAATGTCCAAGAAAAGGAGTTAGACTAATTATGGAATTACCATTGAATATAATACTATTCCTTTCTTATTATACTGTTTAATTATATATAGTTTTTATAACAAATATCTTTAATAATGATGATGTATGTGTATTTGTATACATGAATATAAGAGGTTAAATTTCTCAGGAAACAGATTCAGTAGACTGAGACACAAAAGTTGGTATGCTGGATATTTCTTAAAGAGAATGCTTGGGAACAATACCTGTAGAACAGACAGAAAGGAAGTAGTTGTAAGCAAAAGAAATCAAGCTGTGACTTATGCCCAACGATGATTTTTTTTTGATCCTCAGGGAGCTCTGGAGCTAGAATAGCCATTGAATGTCCCAAAAGGTGGGCCAAGATTTTATATCCCTGTATCAATTACTTGTTCAATGTGGACTTCCACAGGGAGGTGCATGACCTTGGATAAGGATGTCCTTCTCACTTGAGGTATGGTCCGTGAAGGTGCTAGTTCTAGCAGCTGAGACAAGTCTTTATGGAAGGGCTACCCAGACAGCATCTGTCTCAAAGTGTGTGTGTTTTGGTCTCTGTGGGAGGAATAAAGCATCATCCTTCTTTGGTGTCCAGGTTCTGAGCAAATGGAAAAATAAGATGAAAAGCTCTTCAGAATGAAGGCTAAACAGATCATCTTTATTACAAAAATAAATAAATAAAATGAAAAAACCCTGCTATTGAAGAAAATGGCAAGTGGGCTTTCTAATACACCAAAATTAGACAGAGTTCCCCATTAGTCTTTAGCATTCTTGAGCTAGGACAGATTTCCCATTTTAGTAAGACTTACCACATGGAGGAGCAGAACTGAAAGTGTGCTCCATTGTAGGCAGCTGGGTCTCAAGAGAATGAAAAGAATAAGGGGCTTGACAACTCACCAGTTTCCGCTTCCAAACTCACCAAGCTGATTTCTCCTCCTTTGAGAAAGAATGAAGGTATATAGAGAGACAAAGGACCAGAGTGATTGAGTTACTCTTCACTAATTGGCTTCCTCCACAATGTAGAAAATATCAGCAATTCAAAAATAGCATTTATTTAGTAATGGTATACATGTGGGAAAAAAGAGTATAGGCAAACACACCATGTTATATCTGGGTTGTGCTATTGGACAATACTAATGCTCTTTGTAATTTTTTGGGGGGGAGATTTTTACAAGTATCTTATATTGATTTTTTGTTTCCATGATCTAAAAAGAATATTGTAAAAACAATTATAGCCACTTTGTTCACAATAAAATAGGTTGTGTGCAGAGCACACAAGGTGAGGTGGGAGAAGATGAACTAAATAAATGGAGAAAAGAAGAAATAATAGGACAAGAGTATAAGACGCAGGTGGCTGAGAGATGAGTTGAAAAGATAGTGGGCAGGACACTTGTTACTACTGAGTAAAAGAGAAGTACACAGAGCCCATCAGTACCAGCTACAACAACTAGTAGGTAATGTTAGAAAATTAGCTTATTTAACTTACCCTTAGAGAGCTGAGTGCTTGCTAGCATGACAGTTGCTCTGGCTGCACTCCAGTTTAATAACAAAACTTCAAAAATGGCCCTTGGATCCATCAGAGTTGAGCCAGAGTTGAGATTAAAAATGCTCTGGACACCTAAGTATATTTTTTCTCCCTCCCCACCCTACAATGTAAACAACATTGATAGGACTTGATCTGCTGTACAGTGCTTCTTCCCCCATAACTTAACAGAATTTATAATAAGCCATCAGACGATAGTTTTTAAATGATTGGAAATGAGCTAGATGTGACTGTTTACCAACCTGTGATAAAGAATCCAAACTTAATCTGTAACTTTAAATTATAATAATTAAATAAGCTCCAATTTTTATAAAGACTTTGCAAAAAAGGATTTTAGGGTAAAATGCCCATTTTACACCAAAATGTTTTTATTAACATAAAAGATAGTCTAAAATTGGAACTTTTTCTAAAGCAAAGAAGCAAGTTCAGTTAAAGGTTTATGATTTCGAATAAAAAAGGACAAGCCTCATTGTCATTTTTCTGTGCGATGATCAGTGCCAAATACATAGGTGCGTAAACAAATACCCACAACTTAAGCATTTATATAACATATTAACCAGAGGAAGCAGCCTTCTGCCCATGCCCTTGCCATTAATCATAATGGCCATTGTCTTTTACTTTATTGCTTAAATTTTATAGCCTTCTTATGAAGGAAGAATTTTATGATTTGCACTACTCTTGGGGAATTGCGCTTATGTGCACAGTGACAAGACCAACATAAATCTACCTGATGCTTAGTTGTAGTTTGAAGAGGTAGGTTTAAAGAATCCGTATATTTTTAATTTAGCATGCTTCTTCAATACAGTCTGTGAAATTTGGATAATATAGAAAAGTGATTTTTCTTGTACACATAGATTCTTATATTTCTTTCTGTTATAATAATAGCAACCCACATTAAGTGCTTACTATATGCTGAGAACTCTTACAAGCACTTTTTATATATTTTGTAAATCTTTGTGATGACACTATGGAAAAATGCCATAATATTTTCCTCCTTTTTATGACTCTTTTTATTGAAGTATAATTAATATGCAATGCTCTATTAGTTTCAGGTATACAACATATTGATTCAACAATTCTATACATTACTCAACACTCACCATGACAAGTGTAGTCACCATCTGCTACCATACAATGTTATTAGTATTATTGACAATATTCCCTTTGCTATACTTTTTATCTCTGTAACATTTATTTTATAAGTGGAAGTCTGTACCTCTTAATCCCCTTTATCTATTTCACTCATCTCCCCACCCTCTGGCAACCAACAGTTCTCTGTAATTAAGAGTTTGCTTGGTTTTTATTTGTTTTGTTTTTAGATTCCATGTATGAGTGAAATCAAATGGTTTACAACTTTCTTCGTCTGACTTATTTTACTTAGCATAATATCCTGTAGGTCCCTGTTGTCGCAAATGGGAAGATCTTATTCTTTTTTAATGTTCCATCATATATATGTGTATGCCCTACATCTACTTTATCCATTTATCTATTGATGGACATTTGGGTTACTTCCATATCTTGGCTGTTGTAAATAGTGTTGCAATAAACCTAGGGTATAGATATCCTTTTAAATTAGTGTTTTCGTTTTCTTTGGGTAAATACCCAGTAGTGGAATTACTGGATCATAAATTATTTCTATTTTTAATGTTTTGAGGAACCTTCATACTTTTTTCCCCACAGTAGTTACACCAATTTACATTCCCACCAACAGTGCACAATGGTTCCCTTTTCTCCACATCCTTGCCAACACTTTTTATTTTTTATCTTTTTTGATACTAGCCATTCTGACTGGTATGGAGTAAAATCTCATTGTGGTTTTGATTTGTGTTTACCTGATGATTAGTGATCTTGAGCATGTCTCCATGTACCTGTCAGTCATCTGTATGTCTTTAGAAAAATGTCTATTCAGATCCTCTACCCATTTTTAAATTTGATTGTTTGGTTTCCCCCCTTATAATAGATATAAAAACCGAGGAAGAAAGGTTAATTAAGTTGCAAATGGTATGCACACTTCATCATTTATTCAGTTACTTAACAAATGTTATTAAATGCCCTTTTATAATAAGCATTATTCTGGGGATTAGGAGTAAAGCTATGAATAAGCAGACAAGATTCCCGCTCTGGAATGTTTAAATTCCTGTAAGAGAAACAGGAAATAAATAAAAAAAACAATAAATTTCTAATAAAAAAGGGCATTGTCATTTTTCTATGTGATGATCAGTGCCAAATACATAGGCGCATAAAATAAATATGCACCTGCATGAAAAACAAATATATGGGATATATGTTATGAAAAAATTAAATATAATGCCAAATACAGTGGCTGTGGTCATAGAGCATGACTTTAGATAGAAGAAGAGCCAAGGAAGATTTGAAAAAGTGAAAGTTGAGCTGCAGGTCAGTGTTGAGAAGGACCAGGCATAAGAAGATCTAGGGAAGGAGAGTTTCACCAGGGTGGAGTATGTAGAAAGAGAAAGAAGTCCAGTGTACTTGGGTTTAGTGCACAAGAGATAACAAAAAAGCAAATCGATGAGGTAAACCCAAGTCTCCTGACTCTAGAACCTGCACTCTCATGTAATAGCTAACATTTAAGATCCTTTCAGACTTAGAGTGTTCCTAGCTCAGGAGTGGACCACAAGAGTTCTGAGACTTAGAGCAAGGTAGCTGCTACTGTGAAGTGTGAAATCTTTTGAGAACTTTCAAGTGTTCTAAAACTTGCATAAATTTCACATTCTATTCCAAATATATCTCTCTTTGTTTTATCATGAGAATGTACTCTCATGCCCTTAAAGATTTGAATTTCTGTGAGGATGAGCCATATTTTTTTTCTGAGACTCTGGGTGGAATCTCCATGGAGCACATCTGAGCACATCTGGTGTATATGCAACATATTTTGAGAAACACGATTAACATAGCTCATGGTAGGCACTGAATAAATACTTAATGAACAGATAAGTGAACTTATTCAGTTTGGTCCTCTCCTCTGAGCACATGGGGCTGTCACAGCATAACCTTAAAAGTCTTATTGGGAGGTGGAAAAGCATAGTGTTAATTGTATCTATGAGTTGTGTATTGAGGTTTATTTAGGCTTGAAATTTTGACTCTAGCATTTGCTAGCATGTGACCTAGGGTAGATCATTTAAGCTTTATGTGACTAAGTTTCCTCACCTGTAATAATTGGTATAACAGATTATTATGGTAGTTTTAAAGAATGAAGATTGGATATGATAATGTCTTTAAGAAACTTAGCATGATGCCTAGGATATTGAGAGTGTTAAGTACTAAATAGATGCATGGGAAGTCCACTCTTTTCCAATGACTAAAAAGGAGCTGCTTTCGGGACATGTGGATGAGTATCTTGACACCGAGAACAGTAAAACATAGAATATACTAACATCTGAAAGTGGTATCAGGAGGTAGCATTCAACTGTTGTATCATGGTGCTTAGTAGGCTCTTGAAAAATTACTGGATAAGTATATCAGTAAGTGAAGGAATGATCACTAGGTTAGTATGGTACATATAAATGGCCAGTAATATAGTTGATAGTATAATTTTTTTAATGAATTCATTTTTTCTTGTAGTTTATAAGGGGTTCAATTTTATCCTTACATGGCATTGCTGCCAGAAGTATTTCATAATCAGATATCTTAACAATATCATGGGTATTATCATTTTAAAATCTCTTGGAACCTCTGTGATAATGAAATTTATCATCTAGAGGTATGCTGATAAACTACTCTCTGGAAAAAAAAAAAAAGAAGACTCTAATTGGAAGTGTTTGTAGATTTCCATGATGTCAATAGTTTCACTATGGCCTATTTCAAAGTACCATGGGGCATCACCGAATGCAGAGATGGAGACAAGAGGCATTAGCTCTTGTGAAGTAGTATGAACTAGCTTCAGCAGAGTACTGTTTTATCATAATATCAGTATTTTCTAAACTTACGTAGCTTCCCTCATCTTTTGTTTAAAGCATGCCTATTAGAAAAGTGTGAGAATATTTTATGGAACACCTCTTTGTGAAAATCTCCTCTAGATTATAATGCTCTCTTATTTTTATTTCCATACACTTTCTTGAGTGGGCAAAAATAGAGGAAATGTTATAGCTAATTCATATTCCCTGGGGATGGTATTGACATCCAATAGACTTTCATTTCAATCCAAGCTTTGATACTTACTAGCAGGACAGAGTCGGACAAGTTCCTTAATCTCCCTAGGGCTCATTTTCTTCTTCATCTGTAAAATTGGGATCATAATACCAACTCAGTGGGATCGCTGTAAGATTTAAAAATGTTTAGTCAGTGTCTGGCGTATAGTAAAATGTCAATAAATGATGACTTCCACCACCATTATCTTCATTATTAATAAAATAATAAATGGATTGAGAATGTTTTGGAATAATTAAATAATCTATGAAGGGCTATTGAGTGTCTGTTTTGGTTTCTAGTTTTTTAGTTTCTGTAGAAAAGTAGTAAGTACCATAGTTATATCATAAGTTAAACAACAGAACATGAACAGCAGTTTGGTAAAATAGACGATATTAAGTCTTTGTCATCTGTGGAAGACTGATTATTTTAATGCACCTAATACTTCACCCTTTGTTATGGGACTTTAGAACTTTCCTATCAAGGGCGGAGTATATTTTCTATATATGTTGCTGTGACTAGTAAAGTATTAATGCAAATGAGCTAACAGAGGCTTATAAAAACAACTGCACACTTACATTAGTCCTCTTACATCTCTGCTATTGTCATTAGAAGGACATGTCTGAGGCAGCCTGTGGCAGTTTGAGAGACACATGGAGCAGGGCCAAATTGCTCCAGTAACCTCAGCTGACAGCCAGGCAACCTCCATACCTGGGAGAAAACCCAGCCAAGATCAGGAGAGCTGATTCCGGATGCGTAAACTGTCAACTTTCTGTTGTATATCGTGGAGATTTGTGGATGTTTCTTACTCAACATTAGCTAACTGGTACATCATCAGTTACATCAAAATCAGACAGATATAACATCAAACTTTCACTGCGGGAAAAAAAGCAATCCTTACAAGGTTGTTGTAAGGATTAAAATACACAAGGTACACAAAGCATCTACCATTAAAGAGGCATATAATAAGGGTTGGTTTCTGAGAATGAAAAAGTCAACCTCCAATAGATGTCTAGAAACTTTTCACAATGCAAAATATTTTAGAGTTTGTGATTACTATTTATTAGACCCAACAAAGAAAGAAAATATAAATGTTATATTAGAACCTTTGATACTAGATTTCTGTATGCTTATAACAACAAAATAGACTTCCTTTCTAAATTTCTATGTATTGCTTTGAAAGTCTGACTTTATATGACAGTCATTAAAGTAAGTCTCTCTTTAAACAATGAACTGCTCAAGATAAGACTTTATTTTTCCATTTTTCTCCCATTAGTACAAAGGCCTTGTTTTCCATTTACATAATGGACTCAAGCAGTAAATGATTGGTTAAATTGCTCATTCTGCCTCTTGCCTGCAAGGCTTTTGCTGTGAGCAAGCATCAAGCACAAAATCTGACTGCCATGGAACATTAAACAGGTATTCTCCTTTTTAAACTTTGTGATCTCAATTTCCTGGAGTTATCCAATAGAAAACAGATGCAAATTAAGAGCTCAATTCACAAAAATAATAGGTAGCATTTATACTGGCTTCCTATGGAGATGGCTCAGAAAAAGTGTGGAAGGCACAGCTAGCACTTCCAAATGAAATGTGTGTTCCCACAGTTTCATAAATATCCTTCTTGTTCTATTCCAAATATTGACCCTTCTGTGCTGAATGCAATGGTAAGCACAGGCACAAACAGGTAGAATCATAACAGAAAGCCTCCTCTCCTCCTTTAGAACATGATTTTTGGCTTTTACTGTATCTTTTTTAGACATACTGGAGAAAGCAGAGCAGATTTATGTGTTCTGATTTATGCCTGCTGAATAGTGTGTTAAAGGGCCAGGAAGCTGATAGGTTTCTGGCCCGCTCTCAACATTACTGGCGGAAGATCTCTAGCACTCTAGAGAAAGTCATCAAGGAGGAAGTTCTGTTTTTTGTTTGTGTAGTATGTGTGTGGATGTGTGTGTGTTCTATTTGTTCATTTGCTTTGTAAGAGAAAGAAAAACAAACCTGAAAAAGATAAATGGTTCTGCTATATGTTGATGAATTTACAGCAATCCTTAAAGAATTTAGATCATGTTTCACCTACATTAATTAGTGAAACGCTTTACACAGATTTTGTTTTGTTGTTTTGTTGTTGCTGTTGTTGTTGTTTATTTATTTATTTTAGAAAGTTTGTAACCTTAGGTGGCAATAACAGAAAAGGACATAGAAAAGTGAATCTAAAATGTTGCTTGTATTTAGGAAAATGGAAAAGCAATGTGAAGATGGAACTTTCACATTGAACTAAACTCTGTTTTTGATGATCATATGTTCTGAACAATTTGTAGAATCACATTGAGTTTATTGAAAATTTTTATCAAGGAAATCTATGGCATGTATTTAACAAAACTGGACACTCAGTATGTACTTATTGAAATGAAGTGAATCTAGCCTAGGCAGATACTAAGGCAAAGAATTGGTCCCTTGCATAGTAGGACCACATGGTGATAAATAGCTGAGTTCTTAGAAATGTTCAGGAAAGTATGTGTGATTAGTAGCAGAAGAAATGGTGCTGAATTAAAAAGAATGTATTTCTGGTAGAATACAGTAGAAACAACATGCATAGGTTTTGGGTTCAGTTCTCTTTGTATTTGATATCTGACTTCACCATTTACTTCCTGTATAACTTTGTGCCATTGCTTAAACTCTTTGAATCTAAGTTTCCTTATCTGTAAAATGGGGATATATTTTACTTACTAAATATTATAACATATATAAAGTGCAGTGTCTGACATATCTTACTCTAATCAATGAGATTAGTGGCAATGTTAGTAGTAGTCTTTACTGTTGTTCTTGTTGATATGGTTTATCCTACAGACTAGGTGTGAAATTGTGAGAAATCATTGAGACCCATAAAGTGAAAAAAAAAAGGCTTTTAATGAGCACATGGAAAGAATTGCTGTGTGAATTAGTTTTCTATAGACAGCAGACTCTACTAGCAATAATGTAGTATAAATTAAAGCTTCTGTATGCAGATTACTTATCATCTGTTGGTCTTTTAAACCATCTGTATGATGTAATTGTCTTCAGTAGCAATAATATCTTCAATCATGAAAGGCAACAAATACAGATTTATATGTGCCTATATAGTATACTTCCTCAAAGAGAGGAAGGCCAATGAAGGTCTTAGTAGGACTCTGGATTATAATCTTTAAAGGAAACAATTCATCGTTTTCAGAATAGACATTCTAGTGCAGTGGTTAAGAGCTATAAGCTTTGCACAGAATAAAACTGGATTGTAATCTTGGCTCTAGCTCTTACAAGCCACGAAACCTCAGTTATAACATCAATAAAATAGGAAGAAAAACAATTGTGAAGATAAAATTAAGTAATGTATAGAAAGCATTTATCACAATACTTGGCACATAGTAAATGTTAATTATATACATTTGACAGCCAAGGAGAAAAACAGAAAATCTCTTAGATGTTCCAATTATATAACATCTAACTATAAGGCATGTTTGGTTCCATCAAAAAAATTCTTAATATTTTGACCATCAGGAGAATGTTTGAATGTGGACACATACTTTCATTAGGCACAGTGAAGGTCGGTGCTTAATCTCAGACCACTGTGCAGGAGATGCACAGTGCCAAGGTCTAAAGATGATCCCAATGGGGACTGAGCTAAAGACCATCTGACCCTGCATAAACACACCCTCCACCTTAGATTCTTAAGTTACCATGAACACAAAGCTTAATTTCTCTTCTCAGGCAGGTCCTGCCAACTGACTGTGAAAGGGTAATGAGAATCTAGGCTGCCTGCTGACACACTGTGGGGAAATGCAGTGTCAATGGGGCACTGAGCTTGAGCCAAACCCAAAGCCTGTACTGCATAGATGCTCTACAACTGCTACAGCCAGGAACTTGTCACCTTTTGCAGCCCTTACACCTTGTAGGTATTCAATAGGTATATGTTGCATACTGGAGAAACTATGGAAGTCGCTTATAAAAATAACAACTACAGTGATAAAAACAAACATTCATTTGCTTTTCCATATATGTTCCAGCCACTCGTCTAAATATTCTTATAATCTCTACAATTACCAAATAAAATGGGTACTATTATTTCCCTCATTTTAACAGATGAAGACACTGGGGCTTAAATGAAATAACTACTCAAAGTCTCACAGCTCACCAAGATTTTGATTCAGGCTATCTGGCTCCAGAAAGATTTTTAATCTCCAAGCTATAGTACCCCTTCTTTGTAAGAAATAGTCCACAATCACCACCAAGTCCTGCAGACAGCTGTTATTCAAGCCCTGAACAAATGCGTTGTAAAGCCAAAGCCGCTTTACACATAAAGTCTAGGCATCATTGTCCCAGCCCCAAATAGTGAGGACAACCCTCCACCACATTTAAATTGATCAAAAGCCCTTCACAATCTTGCTCCCATTTTACTTTCTGGTCCCATCTCTCTCCACAAGCCCCTCACACCTTTTCTCCCAGCTCCAACCATACGAAATTGTTTTAATTTTCCAAAATCAGCCTGTCTTCACTCCTGTCAGGACTCCGCACAATCCTTTGCACTCGCCAGAATACACTCCCCACCCTTTTCTCTCATCAGCGCCCAGGTGTTCTGCCCAGGTGTTAGCTTACCCTGTGCCCTGTACCTATATACTAGTGGCCAGACTATAGGATCAGTGATTTTCTCCCATAACCAAGCCTTGATGTTTGAGCCTGACATTAGCGACGTACTTCTCCTCAATGACATTTCCCAAGATTTCACATCATTTTGAAATAGTACATTTATTAAGGAAGCAAAAGCAGGAAGTGATTGATGCACGCACATCTATTAGAATTCCTGAATTTAAAAGCCCTAAACTGAGAATCAGGCTCCTTCGGCAGATCACAGGTTTTAGCACCAGACTGTTATCTAGCATCTGAGTCCTGGCTATATAACCACTGATATGCATCTGTCACAGTCAATATTGAAGATACTACAGCCAGAGAATGTGGGAAATGATAACATTTGAGGCTTATTACCAGATCCTCATTGTGTGTGTATGTGTGTTTCAACATTTACAATTAAGAATGACTTTAGCATTTCACGGGGGGAAATGAGCCATAAATACAAAACGTGAAAGTATCTTTTAATATGAACTTTTTTAAAATTTAGCATACTGAATGATTTATTTATCACCTAGAAAAATCTCCTGAAGGGCATATCTAAGAATATATAATTGTTTTACAGCTTTCGAAGTGTTTCCACCTCTCTTTTAGTTCTCTCACACCCCATGGCTGACAGGACAGTTTTGATAACCATTACTTTACAAGTGAGGGGGAAAAGGGGACAGGAAGGTTGAGTGATTTAGAACATTGAACTTTTAAAACTCGTCATCTTTTAATTTTGCTGACATTCTCCACATCTCTCTGTGTGCTCCCTCATATATCATTAGACATCAGAAACTGAGCCTCAAAAATCTAGTCTTTATTAAGAAAAAAATAAGCCCTTGCCAACAAGTCTTACATTGTGAAAAATAAGTCTCTCTTAGATTTATTTTGCCAATTCTTTTCCGTCCTTCTCTCTTGTTAAGCTTTTGTTCACAATTGCAATCACCCTTCCTTATGAAAAGATACAAAGCTTCAGAACCCAGGGTGTGTAAAGGATGAGAATATTCCCACTGGGTCTTGGCCTGCTTGCAACCCCAAGAAGGGTATCAGTGTCAGTGTCATGCTTCTAATTTCCCTGGAAAGTTCTCGCCTCTTTCCCCACATCCCAGGCCTTCCTAATCTTGCAACCTTGTATCTGAATTGCCTCTGCTTGTCTCTGCCTTTTCAAAAACCTTGGTGCTTATCTCAGATATACTGTTACAAGCTCTTCATCTTTTCTACATATGTCACTGATAGCAACCCCTGCTGTCAGGGTTGATTATCAAGATTGTAATCTTTTTTATATATACTCCTCTGCTCTCTGAATGAGAGAAAGTTTATATGCTGGCCTTGAAGGATGTTTTATTATGATCCCTTTTTGCCATCTTTGCTTTCTTTTAGGAACATAAAGGCAGAATGTTGTTATTTACTATATATGCTGTAACCCCAACAGGATTTGCATAAAAGAATGAATTTCACTGACCTCAATTTGAACCACACTCCCTTACCTTGTACCTGTCTTATGACAATTGCCTCTTAACTGGCCTTCCTGTCTCTTTTCAAAGCATGTTTCTCAATATTGACAAACAGAATTATCTTTTTGAAATGCAAATCTTCTCATGCCATGCTGTTCTCTGGTTTCACTCATTTATGGAACATAAGAAGTAGGAAGATCTGTAGGAGAAAAAAGGGAAGAAGAAAGGGAGGGTAAACAGAAGGGGGAATGACCCATGAGAGACTATGGACTCTGGGAAACAAACTGAGGACTTTGGGGGCAGGGGTGGGGGGGGGCGGGAACGGGAAAGGCCGGTGCTGGGTATTAAGGAGGGCCACGTACTGCATGGAGCACTGGGTGTTATACGCAAGTAATGAATCATGGAACTTTACATCAAAAACTAGGGATGTACTGTATGGTGACTAACATAATATAATAAAAAAAATATTATAAAAAAAATAAAGTGTTAACAGAAAAAAACAAAAAAACAAAAAACAAAAAACAAAAAAAACCTTCCAGAGTCTCCCAACAGCTCTTAGGACCGGAGTCCACATGCTGCAGACTGATCTCTCAAAACTTCTGCCATGTGTGTGGGCTTCTTTGACCTCTTTTGTGTTATTCCTCTCCTTGCCATCTTTCTTTCATCCATACTTCTTGCAACTTTCTCAACATACTGGGCTCTCTCTCTTGATTTTAGGAGTTTGCGCATGTCATCTCACAGTTTAGGACCCCTCTTTTTTTGCCTACTCACTGTTTTATTATTCTGCAAGACTTACCAGGCAACATCATCCTTGACCACACAAACACCATGGGTCTGGGAGAATTCCTTGCTTGGGCTCTAACAATACCACATTTACCTGAGAATTTCTTTGTAGTTTGAAGGCAGGGATTATTTATTTCTGTACCTCAATGCCTGGCACAAAGTGAGCACTCAGTGATGGTTAATAAAGAATTATTAATGTTCTATGCTCATGTATTGAGCATGCACAATACCCTTTCTATAATCCCACCTGGTCAGAGATTGGATTTTTTGGCCTACCAGGGTTCAGGGAGGATACCATCAAACTGGGAGTCAAGAGGTCCAGGTCCAGTTTCTGTTACTCTCCACGCTATTGTCTGAACCCCTATTTCATTTACCTATTTTAAAATATATATTCTTTGGTGGCGTGCCTGGGTGGCTCATTCGTTAAGCGTCTGCCTTTAGCTCAGGTCATAGTCTCAGGGTCCTGGGATCGAGCCCACCATCAGGCTCCCTGCTCAGCAGAAAGCCTGCTTCTCCCTCTCCCACTCCCCCTGCTTATGCTTATGTTTCCTCTCTCATTGTCTCTCTCTCTGTCAAATAAATAAATAAAATCTTAATATATATTTATATATTTTTAGATTTATATATGTGTGTATATATTTATATATATATATATACATACATACATATATATATTCTTTGAATCTCTGGAAGGGACTGGCACAAATCTAGGTGCTGAGGATGCAGTGATGTATGAGATAGAGTCCTTTTCTCATGGAATTCAGTGTGTTTGAGCAGACAAAAAATAAATGGATAGATATATAGTACGTATCAAGCTTTTGCAAGAGTTATAAAACAAAATGAAACAGGATAAACGGGTTAAAGCATCAAGGGTGTGCAATTTTAAATAGAATGGGCAGAGGAGGCACTTCTGATAAGGTGATATTTGAGCATAGACCGAAAGGAAATAAAGGAATGAGCGTGCACATTTTTGGAGAAAGAGGATTCTGAGTAGAGGGAACCGCAAGGTTAAGAAGCCTGAGAGAGTTTGTTCTTCGTGAGGCTGCCATTGTTTGAGCACAATAAAGGAGGGGAAGTGTAAAAGACCAGGTTCAAGAGTTGGCATGACCAAGTCACGCAGGGTCTGTAGCTCATAGTGAAGTACATCCTTTTTATTCTGAGTTAGAGGGGAATCCACTGGAGGATATTGAGCAGATTTGTGGCATGATCTGATTGTACTTTTAAGGCAGCACTCTGACTCTTCTATGTAGTAGATAGAGTTGGAGGGGAGAGTGTAGGTAGAAGCAAGATCAGTTAGGAAACATGACTGATGACTTGGTCTAAGATGATGGCAGAGAAAGCAGTGAGAAATATGTTCTAGATATATTTTGAAGATAGATTTCATAGCATGGGATTTTTGCTGATGAATTGCATGTGAAATGGGTAAGAAATAGAACAATGAGTGATGACTAAAACTTCAGGCCAGTTTCTGAGATTAGGAGGACTGAGAAGAGCAGGTTTTGGTTGAGTGGAGAAGACTGAAAGATCAATTAGATGTCAGGAGATATAGATTCAGTTGTACGTGTAGATGTAGGCACATGTCGATGTAGCTATAGATATATACAAGTGAACAGTCAACAGTAAGATAAATGAGTCTGGAGAGGAGGTGAGATTAAACTCTGAGAACTACCTAATATGGATAGGTTTATAGCCATAGGATTGGAAATTGTCACCAAGGGAGTGAATGGAGGCAGAGAAGATAAAGGGCATGAGCATAGCTCTCGAAGACTGGGAAAAACCATCAGAGGAGACTGAGAAAGAAGGACCCATGGAATAAGAGTAAAACCAAGAGACAATGTTGTTCTGGAAACCAAGAGAAGGAGTTTCAAAAGCTGCTAATAGGTTAAATACAATGAGAACTGTGACTTTACCCTAGAATCTAGTAATGTGCAGGTCATTGTAGCTCTGACAAATGCAGTTTGGGGGAGTGGTGGGAACAAACTTGATAGAAATGAGTACATGAATGATTAAAAAATAATTATATACAGGGAATATAAACATTTCATAAAATAAGGCTGTTACACTAAGTAATTTTTAAATTACCTTTTCATTTCTAATTTCTATGCTTTTAAAAAACCATGTCCATGTTATATACCTCAGTACTTACTTGGGTTGCCAATTCAGAATGTTTTAGTTCAACCCAATATCCTGAGTATCAAATTACTTTGAATGCACCTTATTTTTCCTTTGAGAGTTCAGAAGGCACTTTAGCTTTTTCAGAGCCTCAGGGCCACTTTTCCCTGGATCAGTTATCACTGTGCTATAGAACTTGTGAAGTGCCAGGTAATAGAATTTTAGGTAACAGAAAACTTCTTGCATTTATAGTCACCTTGTCTTTTGTTTCATTCTTCCCTCTGTTTGGCATGTCTTATCATTGATGCATCCATCCATCTATCCACACATCTACCCTTCACTTATTCATCAAACATTGGAAATATCAAGATCTCTGAGCATTCTTCTTTATTTGGGGAGACGGCTATGGAATATCTTCTGACCCATAGGAGAATCTCCTAGTACAGATTAAACTGAGGAGGTCCAAGAGAAAAGCAGGTCCAAATTTATAAAAAGAAGGGGAGTGGTATAAGGAGAAGCTGAAGCATTATAGCCAAAAGACTGCTTTAATCATAATCCCAGAGTGAACCTTACATTAAAGCTAAAAATATTGTGCCTAGCATCAGATCCAAAAGTGAGTATTTGGAGAAAGTTAGACGTGGTGTACAGCCTGAGAAAAGCAGTGTAAGGTGAAGTCCTTATGAGAGGTGCTGGAAGTTCACCTTTACAGTATGAGGATTTATGGAGCAGGGGCTGTATTGGTAGTAAAAGGGGACGTGCAGTACCAGAATAAAACATAATTAAAGTAATGAAGATCTTAAGGTGCTCAGTTTTTCATTTTTTTAATTTCTTCTTTCCTATTCTTCTTCCCTTTCTCTCTTTTTTTTCTCTTACACAGCACAAAGAAAAAATTGATACAAACCATGACGATGAAATTCAGAATAAAACCTTTCTTTTTTTAAAGCACACAATTGAGCTTTAATAAAATTGAACCACCTCTTTTAATTTAACTTCACTCCTAAGTTCTGTATCTGTTTTCTTCAGAGGAAACATATATTTTCCTGAAGTGACATTCTTGACACTTTCTCAATGGGCAGAAAACATTGCATTATACCAGATTTTAAGTGCAGCCTTCAGCACAGCAATGAGCATAAGCACAGTGAATATAAGATAGAACATGAGAAAAATGGTCTTTTTTTTTTTTTTTTTTTAACTCTTGGCTACTTCAGCAGAACAAGGGAGACAATGGTTTGGGCTTATGTGCAGGGGTTCAGAATTACAGCCAAGGAAGTAGAAAAAAGTCAGGCTATCAGGTAGAGAGATACATGGCTACTACACCAATAGACTTTCCCTGCTAGAGAAAGAAGATCCTGATACTCACACCTGCCTCTGTGAGACACTTGAGACAGTTGGAGTAGTGGAGCAGATGTGCCTAGAGATATTAAATAGATAGACTTGATAGGGGGAGCATAGCACAAGATAGTTTCAAGTTCTTGAGGGAAATAAGTTGCTACAATCAATAGAACCAAGAAGGCTCATTATGTAGGATGCTCCTTATAGGATGTGGATCTTCCTAAGGGAATTCTCTGCTAGAGCCATAACGACTTTTACCCTGCTCAGGCAGATTTGAGCCTTGAGATTGATTTCTCATTCTGAAATAGGTTAAGCTTTCACTCTTATCTTGAACAAGAAGTTTCTGGTAGTTATGATAGAAACAAAGAAAGATAGATTCAACCCCAGAACCTATTTCTTAGTTAAAGGGAGTGTAGCTGTGCTTTGTTTGTGGATCCTAAGACTAAGTACTGAAGGGTGAGATCTGCTAAATTCTTGAGTTTTTGCCTTTTCCTGTAGATTGCAATCCAATAATGTGGATATGCTAACCAAAGGACTGGAACGCCAATAACTTTGAAAGAAAAGAAGGTGTTCCTTGGTACACAGGGTTGTGCTAGGAGGCCATGAAAAACCCTCCTATCTGGCATGATCCTATCAGGTGATGTCCTTGAGCCCCATGTTCATCTCAGAGTTGTGGAAAAGCATTTCTAAGCTCTGTTGTCCTCATCTAAAAAACTCTGATAATGCTAATTCACAGTTTGTTGACTAGACTAGATAACACCTGCCTGACTACAGTTAAACTGTAGCTTGCTTTATAGATTTTATTAATCTGAGTAATGGACAGGTGGGCCTAGGTTAGGAGAGGTAGGTAGGGGGCTATGTGGTCAGGCTCACAGAATCCCCAAAATGTGGAGGTGTAAGGAAAGCAGAGAAAAGGGAACGAATCAGATCACCCTGCCCTAAGTGTCAGAGGTGGGGCGGGGGGTCTTTTTTATAACAGTCACCTGTGACCAACAAAGAATAACCAGACCCTAAAATGAAATAAGCCATTAAAGCTGTTATCACCAGTCCTTACTCAAATCAAGATGTCAAGAGTGTTAAGGCCACAGGCTCCCTGGTCAGTTCTAAATAAAAGATTATCAGTGGAGGCCCACATTGGCAACCTGGTCAGGACCCCTCTCACTCCTGAAAGCTTTTTCTGTATCCTTAATAAAACTCTCTTGCTTTACTCATTCTCCTTTGTCCACGAGATTCATTCTTTGACACACTGAGATAAGAACTTAGCTCTCCCACTTCAACTCCATGTAGGCCGCTAAGTTACCCAAGGACTTTTATCACGAATCCCAGCACCTGGCACATTTTTAGTATCAAATAAGTGCTTCTTGAAATGTGAGGAATTATTATTACTATTCTTCTTCTTTTAATGGATTGGTTTTGTGCTCCTGAACACCCTGATGGTGCCTGGTACCTGCTGTACTATTATATTTTATCTGCAACAAGCTAGCCTGAACCCCTGCGTATATCTTGGTGCTGTACAACATGGTGGTCCTTAGCCACTGTACCCAAAGAGCACTTGAAATGTGGCTAATGCAACTGGGAAATAGAATTTTTATTTCAGTTAATTTAAGTTTAAAAATGGACACTAAATTCAGTTATGGGAAACTTTACGTATGTTTGGGACAACTTAGATTGTGAATCCACCTTCTCTCTAAACTTTATGAAATTTAAACATGGATCAAATATTTCTGATGAACATTCAGTTTCCAAATTGAGATGTGCTAACATGTAAAATACATACCAGATTTTGAAGACTCATTTTAAAAAGAATGTATCAGTGTTATTAATGATTTTGCCTATGATCATATGTTGAAATGATAATAGTTTGGACACATTAGGTTAACCAAAGTATATTATTGAAATTAATATCACCTGCCCCCCCCTTTTTTTGCATTCTTAAATATTGGCTGCTAGAATATTTAAAATTGCATATGTGTCTTACATTAAATTTCTCTTGGACTATGCTGCTCAAGACAATCTCCAAAGATGACCAGTTATGCTCCAATTTTGATTAATACTCTGAACTTAGAATTAAATTTGAGTCTATTTCAGGTGGTGATGACAATGATGACTATACCAACAAAGATAATATCTTAATCTTACTACTTACATGGAATTTTAGAGTTTACAAAGCATTCTTACCTAGAATATTATGTTAAACCCTATAAATCACTGCAATGTGCTATAAAATGTATGAAAATTCCAAGAAGCAAATAACTTACCCAAAGTTACTCTGTCCATTATTGGCAGAGCTGAGATCAGAATCCACGTGTCCTGATTCCAAAAAGCTTTTTCCACCCGCCTCACTGGACTTCTTTGTCGTGTTGTCTGTGATTTTTTCTAAAATACATCATTTTAATTGCAATAGTGTATTAATCATAGTTACATACATTTATGAAGTTGAGCTCAGTACTTATATCATGCAGAAGAGTGACCAAGGATTAGGATTCTTTTTCATTGTTAGACCATTTTTCTGATGATTTTTTTCCCCCACGAGACAACAACAGTAATGTTAGAATCCTGCCACTGGAATTTTTCATAATCCTTTGGAGTGAATCTTTCACTCAGGTACTATTAGAGCACCTAAAATGATAAAAGACCTGGGATTTCTTTCAGCTTACCACACATGTTGCATGACCATCAGCATGCCTGTCTGCTGGTAAATGACTATGTTACAGAATTTAGTTTGAGTTTATATGATTTATTAATGTGTGGGCTTGCTTGAGAGGGATTATAAGGGGGAATAATTTTCTTGAGAGCCTTTCCACATCGTCTCAATCAGTAATTTAAGGACCAGATTCTGTAGCAGTTTCTCATAAACTGGTAAGAATGAAAAAGGAAAAGAACTGTATAAAGTAGAGTAACATGATCAAAACAGATTCCTTTAATTTATGTCCAGTACCTTCTGTGTGTTGGGAGTTTCATCATATCATTTCATTTAAATATAAAATTTTCAGAGGAGAGGGGGGTGGGGGATTGGGCTAGGCCAGTGATGGGTATTAAGGAGGGCACATATTGCATGGAGCAGTGGGTGTTATATACAAACAATGAATCATGGAACACTACATCAAAAACTAATGATGTACTGTATGGTGAATAACATAGCATAATAAAAAATTAAAAATAAATATAAAATAACCTCATGAGAAAGATATCATTACCATTTTATAAGTAGAGGCCCACAGTTCAAGTGGTAAATTAGATTCAATCCCGAGTCTATGGCTATAGCTTTATCTCTAATTTTCCTTCTGTATAAAAAGTGGCAATTGTGGTTCAATGCAATAAACACTAGACTTTGAATCAGAATCAGATCCAAATTGCAGGCATAATACTTAAGAGTACATAATACTCAAGATTCAAAAATATTCATAATATTCAAGATTTGAATTACAAACGTCTCTACCCAACATCATTGTACATTCATTCCTTCATTCATTTATTCATTCATTCAACAAGTGATGCTGATTGCCAAGCCCTGTGTTAATGCTGGGATGTTGTGAAGATTAATGAGATGCATCTATAAAACAACAAATGTTTGAAGTATTTTCTGTGTTTAAATTAGTAATGATACAATAGTCTGTGGTGATGTGGAGAAATACTGATACCTATACCCAGCTACAAAGATTAAAGCAATAGACACCTTCATCAGCTACTTGGTTATCCAGGCCAGAATTCACAATATCAAGTTAAGAAATTCCCCTCTCCTCTTTTCCATGTCATGTTTACTATCGCCTAAACTGTTGAACATCTGACCATGCCTCTCCATCCCCATTGCTATTGTTTGGCTTAGGCACCATCTTTTTTTTTTTTTTTTTTTCCAATAAACTTTATTTTTTAGAGCAGCCTTTAGTTCATAGCAGAATTTAGAAGATACAGAGATTTCCCATACAACTTCTGCCCCACACATACGTAGCCTCCTCCATTATCAACATTCCCCACCAGTGTGATATATTTATTACAATTGAAGAACCTACACTGGCACATTATTATCAACTGAAGTTCATAGTTTACATTATGGTTCACTCTTGGTGTTGTACATTCTATGAGTTTGGACAAAGATATGATGATGTGAACCCACCATTATAGTATCATACAGAGTGTGATTAGTTGCATTGTCCTAAAAATTCTCTTTGCTCTTCCTATTTATCCCCCAACCCCCAGTGTCATGTAATGGAATTATACAATATATAGCCTTTTCAGATTGGCTCCTTTCACTTAGTAATATGTATATAAGTTTCCTACATGTCTTTTCATGGCTTGATAGCTCCTTTCTTTTTAGTGTGGAATCATATTCCATTATCTGGATATACCACAGTTTATTTATCCATTCACCTATTGAAGGGAATTCTGATGGCTTCTAAGTTTTGGCAATTATGAATAAGGCTGCTATAAACATCCATGTACAGATTTTTGTACTGACACACTTTCAACTTACTAAAGAGTGTGATTGTTGGACTGTATGTTAAGAATGTGTTTAGTTTTGTAAGAAACTGCCAAACTATCTTCCAAAGTTGCTGAACCATTTTGCATTCCCACCAGCAGTGAATGAGAGTTGCTCTTGCTCCCCATCCTTGTGAGCATTTAGTGTTGTCGGTGCTTTGGATTTTGTCCATTCTGTTATGTGTGTGGTGGCATCTTGTTTTAATCTGCATTTTCCTGATGACATAAGATGTGGAACATCTTTTCACTTGCTTTTCTGTCATCCATAGATCTTCTTTTGTGAGGTTTCTGTTAAAATCTTCGGACCTTTTTTTTTTTTTTAATTGGGCTGTTTGTTTTCTAATTGTTGAATTTTAAGAGTTTTTTAAAAATATATTTTGGATAACAGTCCTTTATCAGATGTGTCTTTTGTAAATATTTTCCCCTTGACCCATCCTGAATGAGCAGTTATTATTATCTCTTAACTAGCTCATTGACTCCCAGCCTTCACCTGTCCTCCATACTGCTATTAGACTCAGAACCCCATAGTGTGGACTCTAAGATGACCGTTCGCTCCTCTAGCTACTTCACATCTCACCTCCACACTCCTGCATACCAGATACACTCAACTACTTATAGTTTCCCAAACAAACCAGGCTGATTGAAGTTTCCATGCCCCTGATCGTGTTTTCACTTGTACTCAGAATGCCTTTTCTCTGCTCCTTCACCTAATGAGCTTTCACTGATCTTTCAAAAATCATCTCATCAGCCTTTTCTTTCAGCTTCTATTTCTTAAACCTTTTACCTTAAACATCTACATTAAATTCACCAGTCCCTCAGACCTCTTTGGTATCCTTAAATAAACATAAAATCTAACACTACTATAGCACTAACAATACCTAGCTGCACTTATTTACTTACATAAGAGTCTTCCTCTACTAAACTGTACCCACCTTGTGATCAAGGGCTGTTTTATTCAGGCCCAGTGCCTGGCACAGAGAAGGCATTTGGTACGTATTTATAAAGAAACTAAATAAATATTTATCATTGCTTAAAATCTTTTAGCAGATGCCCTTTATCTACAAAATAAAGTCTGAACTTATTTCAAAGGTATACCACTAAGCAATGTCTCCTCATAAGTCCTTTGGTTAATCTAGAGTCTTCTGCTGTATCCATACATTTATTTATGATCCCCTTATAGTAAAATACAAGTAATTCTTCTAATGAGTATTAGGGTTCCAGACTTCAAGGCCATGACTCATCCAAATTCACAGTTGAACTATTTAAGGGTCTAGTTAATCAGGCCATTCCTGCACTAAGGACCGGATGAGAAAGGGCTTGTGGGAGCTCTTTGTTACCTATGGATCTAAGGAGAGTGGGTATGCTAAAATGTAGGCCAACCTTTAAGCAAAATCTAAAAAATATTCCCAGCCCATTTTATAAATCTAAACCTTGCCGGTTGTGTCTTTCTTCAGCTGATATTCCCAAAAGCTTCCCTGCCCATCACTCTTATATACTCCTAGGTGCTCAGGTCTTTTTTGTGGAATCTTAAGTTGCAAATAACTTCCACTTTTATCATTCGTCTTGACTACTCTCCTATCTTCATAACTTCATGACTGCCTGGTGGAAGCAGTGCAAAGAGGCCACTTCTTTCCCCATGAAATATATAAGTGCTCAGAAATTACAAACTGTACTTTCCAAGAGAAGAGACTGTGAGTGAGCTGTCTGCAAATTCCTTACACTTAGTGAGTTAGCTTGACATTCCCCGCTGTACGTGGGCTGGAGCTGGCACACAGCAATGCCAGCATTTCCTCTGCTGCTAGCATGTAATTAAATGCTTTGTGAAGCATTTGGGGACATTCAGAAATGTGAAAAACATCATAGAAATGAAGGTTCCCTTTGCCTTTGTTCTTTAATCTAAGGTGTCTTGTTTCTTAAATTCATTCAGTTATTCTTTCTTCAGGTACTTATTGGTCCGCATAACGTCTGAATTAGACATTTGCATAGGAAGATTTTGTTTTACACATTGGGAATTCTTTAATAAATAATTTTGAAATATTAGTTGTGAAGGACACATCTTTAATTTTACAAGTAGAATGATGGTTATTTCTTCTCTTGCCTCTCAGCATTATCTGGTAGGTCACTAACAGGCTATAGTTCCAGGTCAACCTGATTTCTAGCCACTCCGCCTTTCTTTTTGTCTACTTCTGTCCCTGAGCCAATTTTGGCAAAGTCAGAGGCCATATAAGAAGCTCTGTCACTATCATGTGAGGGAAGTTGGCTTTGATTTTACAATCAATGGGCCCAGTGTTTAGTGTGCCATAGATAAGCTCTTGGTTGAGTCCAACTAACTTCTAAGTGACAGTTTTCTCAGCTTCTCAACCCCTACCCCATGTTGATACTTTTATTTCCAGAGGACAAGGCAGAGCCCTGTTTTCTTTGCCTCTTACATTGGCCTGATAACCTCAACTGCTCTGAAATTCGAGTAGCCGACTGTTCCCTCTCTAGTGTTTCTTTAATTTCCTGTCCAAGGCTTTGAGATTCATTGCATCATCCTGAGAGCACCCCCTGCTGGATGATATTTGTTGCCCAACACCTGCCTCACAGCCCATGCGTGTCCCATAGGCCAGGTTTGACATTTCCCTTCTTCCTCACTCCCCAAGCAGAGTAGTAAGGTCTGCCCAAACTGTGCGGCTTACATGCTGACCAGACTCAGTCTCACAGAACCAGATCCTGTCTTCTTTAATTCCAGTTTCTTCCCTCTCTTCGCTGTCCTTGCTTCCAAGAGCTAAGTATGCCATACTGTGCAGCCACTCCAGTTTTGACAAGTCCCAACTTAGAATTGTCATCTATGTTTTTTCAAGGGAAAATATGTCATTTTTATCTTTGACATTAAAAATACAAACTGAATGATCTTCAAATTTGCAGGCCTGGGCACATTTATAACTTGTATTTATATATTTTTTAATTCTATCCATTATTTATCATGATGTTGCTTTTTTGTTGGAAAGAATACTTTAAGTGGATACACACACAAACCAAAAACATATGGTAAATATATATATTTATTTCTATATATGACATATAAATGTAATATATTTCTGTACATATATACATATATCTATGAATCTTCATTTAAAAAATTATAGAGGCAGAGCAGAAGAATGTTAATACTTCAATCTTAAAAATACAGTAATATTCTTTCATAAAAGCAATTTTAAATATTTCCTCAATTAAAGGACTACAGTATTAAGAGCCTGACTACATCACAGTATATATGACATGCTAACTATAGACAACAATATTTCAGTAACTGAAAGAAAAAAGAAATAAAAGGACCAGCCTCTGCTTAACCATCAGAGGCACAGACAAAATTTTTAGCAATGCTTTATTATGCCCTTTGCATCAACTCAGCCTAGATTGCATAATTACATTGATGATCCCAACAAGACTATTTCACCTAGAAATAATATTCTACTCTACCATTCTACTACCTGTGAGGTACAATAGCTACCTGCTTATATAGGAAGGCAAAGATGGCTCTCTCATTTGCCAATAATCATATATATGCCTAGTACATTCTGAAAAATCAGATTGGAAATTTTCAAAGTTCACCTTGGGTTTCATTTGTTACGCTGGATAGTATATTATGTGTCATTTGATTTGGCAAAGGGATGACATTGTTCTATACATACACCTGAATTGCTGTTAACAGGGCAGATGTTCAAAGTCACTATTTAATAACATGCTCCCTGGCAAAATAATGATAATTTCTTTGTATATTATACACACACGCTTTTCTTGAAGTATAGTTGTCTGTTTTTGTACTATAATATTGGAGATGCAGACGTTTAATTTCTCTGAATCTCAGTTTCTATAATAGGGTAATAGTACCCACTTACACATATGACTATTGTGCAATTGAATGAGATAATGTATATGAAACACCTAATAAGAATGTGATAAATAACAATCATTTAATAAATGTTATCCATTTTCCCATTTTCATTCATGAAGTTTGAGAAGATCTTGACAGTAGTTACCTCTACAAGTACTGTTGTGCTCCAAGAACAAATCTAGCTTGAGTGGATATATCATTATATCAATTTAGTCATTTGGATTAATCTTCCAGTCTGAAATGGTTTAAAACAATCCTGGCTGCTTTCACATTAGCTAATATGCAATATCATACTAAAACGAAAAAAATGGCTCCCATTTATTGATATCTATGCTCTGTGCATTATTCCTACACCTAAACCCTTCCCTGAAAGGCGAAAATTTCCTCCCCTCAGTTTGCAAGTGAAAAAAGTTCAGGCACCATTAGATTAGGAGATATACCTAAGGTTCTACAGCTAGCAAGTGCCAAAGCTGGTAACTCAGTAGTTGTGCTGGCTCTCCAGCTTCTGCATTTCCCCCACACTGCATGAACTCCCTTTTGTTTTCTCATGTATTTATCTCACCAGTCTATGAGACACGGCCTTTGTTATAGTCATGCTGTTATCTTTACTGCATGATACAGTTCAAGGCATAGGGTGCCCTAAATAATTTCATGAAAGAAGAAAGAACTCTTCAGCACAACTAATGTAATCCAGTGTAGCTCAATGAATAGCTCTAAAGGTTTACCCAACAGGCCCATAAAATTCTGGTTGTAGGAAAATCACAATCCTAAGTATGAACTATTGTAGTTGTAGTTTCCTAAAATCAGTCTGGGTTTTATTCCCTAGGGAACTTGCAGTGTACTGGGGGACTCCATATGTGTAAGAGTAATGAGCTAAGAGTGATGCAATGTGTGTGGGTATACACTTGGATTCTGCTTCATGTGGTCAGAAAAGTGTCGACGGCAGGCATGGGATGGTGATATCTGACTTAGACTTTGAAAGATGAGCAGAATTTCAATTCGTGACAAGAGAGAAACTGACATTTTGAGCAGAGGGAGAAGTATTAGGAAAATAGAAAAAGTAGTTTGTAAAAAAGTAATTTGCATAAAGGTTGTACTCAGAGATAATTTAGGCAGAATCAAGGAACTTCCACAATTCCAGGAGTGACAAGCTTGCTTAATTTGAACTCAAAGTAACCACAGAAGCTGAGCATTTATATTTCATCATGAGTCAGAAACAGTGGCCAACTTTTATCAAAAAGTTTACCTTTATCTCTGCCCTTCCAAGACATGACAGGGAAAAGTCAGCTATTATCCTTGACTGCTATAGAAGTAGCTGAATGTGAATTAAACGGAAGGAGCAGTAAAAGATGATGCCAAGGAGAAGGAAAGGAGTAAGATCAAAGAAATCCTTGAAGTGTTAATTGCAATCACTGAAAAAGAGGTAACATGAAGCTGAAAGTAGGATGATCTGCTATAAATAGAATTTGAATGCAGAATATTAGAAGGTCAGCAGATGGGGCTCTAAGAGGTGAAAATTACATATAAATTCATACTAAGAAATAAAGCTATGTGATAAATTCAGAAAAATGAGTCTAAAACTAGGAGATAAATTTTTACTTTGTAGGTTAAACCAGTTAAATACAAAGAGTACAGATAAAACCAGCTCTCTGCAGGAGTAATTAGAGGATAAAATGACTCCCAAAATAAAGCAGAGAGCAGAGTGTTTGTGAAAATAGAATCCACAGACCAGCATGTGGTCCCAGGAAGGCAGGGCATATAAAGAAAAATGTACAAACTCTTGGTAAAAAATGTATTGAAGTTTGCATACTGTCTATAGCTCTTACTGATTGTATGACCTTGGACAAGTCACTTACCTTCACTGATTTCAGTTTCCACATCTGTATAATTTTTCTAATTATACACTGGGAGGCAGTATAGGAGTGGAACTGCAGAATCAGACTGGGTTCAACTCTTAGCTCTACAGCTAACCATCTGTGAATGTTGAGTAAGCCAACTTTCTTGCCTCATTTTTTTTCATCTGCAAGGTTTAAATAATATCTATGTTACATTTATAAAAAATATTTCTAGGAGGTGAAAGGCAAAACTATCAAAACTTTTGAAAGCAATATAGAACAATTTTATTATGCTCTCAGTATTGGGAAGGATTTTTTTCAACAAGACACAATAATTATAAATTATAAAAAGAGAGATTGATAAACTTGACTACATTAAAATTAAAAGACAGTAAAGAGAGCAAAAGAGAAACCATAAACTGGGAGAAGATCTCACATAAAACGTTAAATATCAATATTCAGGATATAGTAACAACAACAATAGCAAACCTTACAAATCCCTAAGATAAAAGACAATCCAATAAACCAATAGAGAAGAAAGGGAGTTATTAACAGTAGGCTCAAAATTCTCCTTCATTGAGATGGAGTGGAAAGCTGAATGGTAGATACTTAGGTGTTCATTTTATCATTATTAACATTTTATACACTTTTTAAGTAAATAATATGTTTTATTCAATACATTTTTAAGAATGGAGATTGTAATAAGTACCTACTTCATAAGGTTGCTATGCAGATAAACAAGTTATTTAGAACAGTGCCTGAAACATAGTAAATACTTAATAAGTGTTTATTATTATTATTATCTTAAAACATTAGAAGGGGCATTGTAGGTAGTTAATAAAAGGTAGATATTATTTTTAAGCTATCATCTAGGGAAAGAATATGTGAATACAGAGAGTATGGTCTGCATGGAGACTAAAAGAAATCATCCAGGGGATGGTCTGAAACTCTGCTTGTCAAGATGGTCCTACAAGTAGAGGTGGTTCATCACAATATTGTAGGTCTATTATACCGGCCTTTATAATCCCCTGGCTGTCATATCAAGTGCATTTAATAACGGTACAATTTCTCATACAACTATTCTCAGAGGAATACAATATGCAAATCAAGCAGTATAAATATTCTGCTCTTTTCGTTAGCTTTATTACATTTTTTTCCTGTTAATAGAGAAACGTCTTATTTTATGTCTCAATCTCT
This sequence comes from Ursus arctos, assembly GCF_023065955.2. NCBI lineage: Eukaryota > Metazoa > Chordata > Mammalia > Carnivora > Ursidae > Ursus > Ursus arctos. The sequence continues at coordinate 49,435,148 of NW_026622786.1, read as the reverse complement.
TCTGAGTTTATTTAGTGGAAGTTTTTGTCTTCCAAATTCAGAGAGCATCAATAAAATTATGTTTCTAAACCAGTGAAGCAGAAGACTGGTTGCTGGATAATGATCCAGCCTCAGTGACAGAACCTGGCCTGAGCAGTCCAGCAGACCCCTCTCTGATCAGTCCCTAAGTCCCTAAAAAAAAATTGGAGAAAAAATTGAAAAATATTTTGATAAGGGACTGTTTTGATTAGGGTTCTTGACAGTGATACTTAATAGCAAATGTATGTTATCTCTTGAGATCATTTAAATACACTGGCATGGCCACCTGGTATACTGTTTTGAGTTAAATTCTGCAGTAGTGTCCACAGAGTGTAAATGAGGTTAAGCATGGAGAAAAGGAAGGCATGTAATAGCAAGTGTGCTATGAATTGATGGACAAGAATTGATCATCAAACCAAAACGGGGAGTGATATTTTATGTGTGTCTTTTTTTTTTTTTTTTTTAAGACATACAGTGTCAAAACAAAAACTACAGCTATTTTAAGAAAGGACGTGGACCAGGCTTGGGAATATTTGTTCCTTATAAATACAAAAAAGAGAAGTTTCCTATGGAGTTTAGCACTTGTTCTGTGTACAGCTTATATCATGAAAAGTGTAATAAATTCTACCTCTGGTATCTAGGTTTAGAAATAAAAATGATCGACAAAACCACACATTTAGGTATTATTTGTATGTGTATGTAAATACAGAATCTGGATTTGAGTATCTGTACTCATAGGTTGATCAGTACTATCAAAAGTGAGGTAATCACCAAGAGAACTGATAGAGTTTATATAAATAGAGATTGTGATAAAATGAGAGACATTGTGTTTTCTCACCATAATATAATAGTTGTTGAAATTAATTTCTCAAAAGCTAGAAAATTTGACATAGATAAATAGAAGAAGGTCAAATTCCCATTAGAGCAGATGAATTGTTCTTAATGGCAAGCAGGTTGATAAATAGGAGAAAAAGCTCTCTCTCTTCTCAAACTATCTGAGAGCAATGTTAAAGAAAAATTATTTTGACACTTGTTAAAATGGAAAGGCAGACAATTCAGGACTATCTCAATAGGTATAGAGACTATGACAATGGGGTTTTGAAATATGGGAGAGAGATTGGGCTCAACGCCAAATAGCCAAGTTGCAGAGTAGGGGTATGTGGATAGAAAATTACCAAGAAGATCTTTAGGGATGAGGAGGGATTTGGGCCAACCTAACTAGGCAGGATTCTTTCTAAAGGCAGATCAGGGTGATCAGGTATCATCTGGAGGGGATAGTGGGAGATGAGGAATTTGATCATATATTGAGGGTGGGAGATTCTACCTAAACTGACTTAACAGGATTCTTCCTAACATTGAGCTCTTGAAGATGGGGCCTAGTCAGGCTCAGAAGAACCTGCCTGAGGAACCTGGTCGAGGAGAGAGTCTTTGTCTTATTAACACTTGGTAATAAATGATGCAAAGAAAACTCTCAGGAGAGAGAGAAATGGAGCTAGAATGTATAAGGCTAAGTGACATAAACCAGTCAGAGAAAGACAAATACAATATGATTTCACTCATATGTGAAATTTAAGAAACAAAACAAGCAAAGGGAAAAATAGAGAGACAAACCAAGAAACAAACTCTTAACTATAGAGAACAAACTGATGGTTACCAGAGGGGAGGTGGCTGGGGAGATGGGTTAAATAGGTGATGGGATTAAGGAGTGTACTTGTGATGAGCACCAGGTCATATATGGATTGTTGAGTCAGTACATTGTACAGATGAATCTAATGTAGCACTGCTTGTTAACTAACTGGAATTAAAATAAAAACTTAAAAAAAAAAAAAAAACTCTCAGAAGAAGGAATAAAGCCCCAAACTCTAAGCCTGCATGTAGAAATTATGGGGGGGGGGGGGGGTGTCCTTGCATAGAGTTTCTAAAGGTAAAGAAATTGGAGCAAAAGGTATACACACCACCAAGAGTAATGAGGTAAGTATGATAACTCCAGGTTGATGAGGAAAGAGAGATGGTAGATAGGTAGGTAGGTAAGTAGGTAAATAGACAGATAGATACATAGGTATATAGATAGGTGTACAGATGGTAACGTAGCCTTTTTAGACCATGCAGGAGAACAAACATATGAAGAACATGTTAAAAGAGGAAGGATGAATAAGAGAACAATTCATTTTGAAATTGTTTCAGGAACAAGATGAAGCACACAGGAGAAATCATTCATTCATTCTTATAGTCATCCTGCAGAAATTTGATTTGGATGTGAAGACTGATAAACACACGTACACATGCACACACACACACACACACACACACACACACACCAGATGGGTATGAAAAGTTTATTCCTTCTATAATAAGGCTTTTTAGAAGAATAGGCTTCAGAAGCTGGTCCAAAAATCACTTGACAGAGCAAGGAAAGGAGATTGGCTCAAAGTCTTTATTGTGGATTGGTGTGGGGCAGAGGCAAAAATTCCCACTTAAGCAAGACACTGTGTAGTTTGAATCTTCCACCTACACCAGGCGTTCCAGTAAGTTTGCCCAGATGTGAGATGGAGGGTGAAGGGCCCTAGATGTGAACCATGAAAGGGAGGTAAGATATTTTTCTGATGTAAAAGGAAGGTATTGAAGGATTTTGTGTGAGGGAATTACATGCTTTTCATGTAATTACATGATTTACACGTTTAAAAGATTGATTCCTTCGCTTCTATATTGAGAATGGAATGTAGTAAACAAGATCAATGGAAGGGGATTAGTTGGAAGGATTATGCAGCAATGCATGTCATTTTTCCTTGACAAGTAGCAGTGAAGCTGGTAGGCAGAGGTTTGATTGGGATATATTTTGATAGTACGACCAATAGGATACAGTGACAGATTGCATTTAAATTATAAGAAAAAGAGAGGAATGTAAGAAGATTCCTAAGTGTAAGGCCTGGTCACCTGAGTGAATAGTGGTTCCATTTAATGAAATGGACAAGACAACTGTGGAGACAGCATACGGAGTTTTGTGTGGGCATATTAAATTTCAGATACTGGTGAGACATCTAAGTAAAAATATCAACTAGGCATTTGGATGTACTAAAGGCAGTACACTAAGAAAAGGCTCACACATTTTAGAATTATTATTGAATGAAGACCAATCAAAAATTAAGAATGATTTGGCAATACATGTAAAAAGTCCAGTACTTCAGTATAATTTATTTCAGCAACAGTAATCAACTAACATCATGAATTTGTTCAAAAGAAAAAAATCCTTAGGGTGAAGTTAAAGTCTCTGTTCAGATCCACTAGCCAAGAAGTGGGGGAAATCCTTTGTGATGCTGCCAAACCTGCCTGAGATCCTTGTTGAGTCCTCTAAAACATCTGAGAATGGCTTTCAGCCAACCTTTGGCTGCACTTTTAATGGCATATGGGCTGAAGGTGTAATGACCAGCATGATAAAACAAGAGACATTAATAATGCTATTTAAACAAAGCTAAAAGAGATTTTATAAAGTGGAGGCAACAAGCCACACTTACCATTGACTACATTGCTTTTTTGGATAGGATCTTGTTTAGAGTCTGGGAAATAAAAAGACAAGAAGATAAAGCTAAACAGAGAGCCTTAAACTTCAGTTAAAAATATGCAAAGTATTAAAGGAGTGTTCTGGAAAGAATTTGGAATCTATTGTATGTAGAACAATAAATGAACTTGGGAAGGGACATCATGTTCAGGCTGCCCTTGAAAACCTGATTGGTAGCCCCTTATAGGAAAAGCCGTCCGCCTGCTTGCTTTCCTATTTATATGCCACCCTTCACATGCTTCCAGAACAGTCTTTCAGGAGGACAACTCATATTTTGGTTCTCTCATTTCTCAAAAACTTAGTCAAGGTCCTCCATTATTTGATATCAAACTGTTTTCACACCACGCATTCCACTCACTATATCTCATTATGTATTTTTCTCTGTTGTCCTTCTGGTATGTTCTGCTTTAACCTTTGGAAAACATTTTCCTATAGAATTTTTCTCATCCTTTAAGACCCAGGTTAAATGCCTTCTCCTCTAAGAAGCTTTCTTTGATCATCTAAGCATAGAGAGGCTTTGCTTCCTGTTTCTTTTCCTTTAGTTAAGCTTAACTTCACGAGCAAGTACTACAGTTGTTATAAAGTTGTTAATTTTACCAGTGAGAGTGTGAACACCTTGAGGCCAAACACCATGTTTCATTCCTTATGTTGGTATTTCTTCAGCCTTTAGCAAAGTCCTATGGTCACTATGTTCAAGGCAGACTTGAAATCATGAATTTTAAAATGTTTTAGCAGTTCCTGAGATAGGATTTAATTGATCTTAGCTCTTGATATTAATATGAATAATTTTAACACAAAACCATAGAAGTTGAGGGTTTTTTCCTTAATTCCAACTTTTTCCATTTATCTACCTATGGATTGAAGTGGAATCCCGAAGTTTGGGATAAGTCTTAGTCATAGTTCTTTTCCATTATGTAGCATATTAAACAATGAACAGAGTATAGGTAGGTAGATATGGTCCTGGGAATTTTTGAAGAAGCTTTTATTTTTTTCTCTTTGTTCCACAGTCAGGTTGCAAAATCTTCAAGTTTTAGGTTTGAATATAGGGATAATTCTCAAGGTGCAATGCACCAGATAACCTAATTAATGGCCATTTATAAAGTTCTTGATGTCTCTGTAGAAAGATGCTATGAAAGAACAAATGATTTTTCTTTATGGCTTCATTTAATTTCATTTCATTTATAGTTATTCACTTCAAAGTTAACGGGCTTTATCTTTACTCTTGCTCTCTGTGTTCAGCTTTATTAAAACAAACTGTTCTCCAGGAGGAAATTATTGTACATTTTAGAATGTCATGTCACATAGAAATATAACAAAATAAATCCTTGGTAAAATATAATCTTTAGTTTTTCCAAAAATAAATTATCAGTCTTTTCATTTTTATTGATATTTCTGGAATGATTAACCACTTTGGAACATTTGAACTTGCTGGAATTTAATATATCCATCAAGAAACTAGGTGGTAGATGGTGTTTTTAAGATAGACTTGGCAATTCCTCATTCTGTTTCTGTATATCATTGACATTATAAGCTACTGGCTACAGGTTTACCCCTTATTGTAAAGGCAGCTTCGCTCCTTAAAAAGCTGTCTAAGAAGAATTTTTTTTTTCAATAAAGAAAAGGAAGAAGAAAATTACAGAAGAATTAATTACAATGCAAAAATCTCCAGTTATTACTGTGTTCCTATGGAGAACATTTATTGTTATAGGCTAAATTGTGCCCTCCCCAAATCATTCATGTTGAAGTCTGAACTCACACTATCTCAGCGTGTGACTGTATTTGAAGATAGGGCCTTTAAAGAGGTGTTTAAATTAAAATGAGACCATTAGTGCCCTAACTCAATCTGACTGATTTACTTATAGAAGGATTTTGGACACACAAAGAGACACTAGAAATACAAGATGAGGGAAGGCTGCTTTTTTCTACTGCTTCCCATGACTGGATGTTTACGTTTGTCTAATTCTGGGGTGCAGCTTTAAAAATCTCACTGTCAACCCCAATCTAAGCCATTTTCTTAAGAGCTAAATAAGCTGACTTTTGGTTTCCAGCTGATTTATTGCTTTGTCTATTCACTTTGATTCCATTTCAGGTGAATTGGAAAGGGGTATAATTCATTTACATCTTTAAAACTCAACATATAAGAGGTTAAACATCACGTGAGAGTAATCATAGACTCTGGATCTGTGCATGATAAATATTTTATTATAGACTGATTGATTATGGTCCAGAAGCTAGATAAACCAGCAACTAGACTGCTGATAGACACATCTTGACTGTATATTTGCAGATTACTGATTGGTTGGTTGGTAGGTTTTGTTTAACTTGCCACCTACAAATCACATTTCTGGTTTGTGCATAGTCTCAATATTTTCATTTCCTACCTATCCTCTGGCTTTTGGACATTTTATTAATTATAATGCATTTTTCAAGAAGATGAACAAGCTCGGGGGAATAAAAAGGAGAGCTAAATTTAATGATGTTTAATTTTAGTAAAAAGGGAAATCCTGGTTTAGTAGTGTTTTCAGGTTATCCAAGCTATAAAATTGATACTTATAATTAAAATTCATTGTGTTTGTATTCTACACCAGGTACATATTATAGCAAAAATCTAAGTACTGCACATGTATTAACTCATATAATCCTTATGACAACTTCAAGATGAAAAGAAAGTATAATGTGGTTAAAAGTACCTTGCCCAGGGTCACCCAGCTGGCAGGAAGTGGAGCTGAGAATTGAACTTTGGCTTTCTGATTCCAAAGCTAATGTGTTCACCACAACAACTTGCTGCTTGCCGTATTCCCTTGGCATTGAGAGCCACACAGAACCTTTCAATAATGGGAAGACACAGAACCAGTTTGAGTGGTCATTGTTCACTGGAGAAGATTAACTGTTGAACCAGTGACTTACTTCAATTCACATAGAAAATAATTGGAAGAGTTTGACACATAATTCAAACAGAACTTCTCTCAGTTTTTTCCCCCAACAAGTCCACAAAAAATCCTCTCTTTGGTGAAAGAAAATTGTAATTTAGCCATTGCTATAATTGCTTTAAACAAATTGGTGACTTTTTAATCACATTTTTTATAGTTCTTGGGGAGAAAAAAGTCCAACTAATTTTGCCAACGATGTAATCTTTTAGTGTTTTCAGATTCCTAAGTAAACTGTCCTCAAAAACAAACGCTAAAAGTATACTATTTAGCAAAACTAAACCTACATATAACAGCTAACCTAAAAGTTGCCTAGCGCAAGTAAATGGTCAAAGGGTCTGTTTTTATTAATCTTTGTTTATAGAATAAAAATTCCCATTTGGTTCTTCTTTATTATAAATAAACTTCCTAAATATTAGCAGATTTCTTTAATTGCCACAGCAAACATGTTTTACTCTATTAAAATCTAAATCTGGATCATGTGAAAATAACAGTGTTAGTAAAGTAAGTCTTATTTCATGTGCTAGATGAGCTAAATATAGTTCTATAAAATATGTATCTCTGCTGAGTTGGTCACTCACAAAAAAACCAAAAAAACACAAAAAAACAAACAAGCAAAAAAAAAACCAACCTCAAATGCAAAATGAAGATCCCCAAAAGCACATGCACAGAAATTTAATGAGTATTAATGATATTCTGAAAGAGATGCTAGACTTGTTGGTGGAGAGCAAGAATGCCTAGATCATGCTAATGTTAAAGCCTAACAGATTCCCTAAATGCCTTTCTTGTTGATGCGAGATTCCTGTTTCCATGGCAACCTGCAGGGAGTTAAGAAGAGTACTGTTAAACTGTACCGCAATTTTGCTTAGTCTCTCTGAAAGAAAAATGTCAGAAGAAACCATTTCTCTATCCGTGGTTGTAATCAAAGATCCTCTATCTCCACCCACAAGCTTCTGTTTTTTGCTCCTGAAGAAGAAACTAAAGACAGTAAATCAGCAATCTGTTTAATGATCTACTGTGTTCTACATGAGCTACAGACCCTTTATTGAATCCAAGGATCACATTTGCAGCACATTAGCACTGGAAAATCTGTGGGAAGGGATCAAAACAGAACGGTGCTAAATAATGAACAGGGAAAATAACGAGGAAAGCATCCATACACTTGATTTCTAGAGGCTGGTTTTAAATTTGTTAAAACAACTTCCTCTAGCGTAGTGCATTTCTCTCCTGTTTTTGAAGCTCTGGCATCCTTTGCATTTTGAAAAGAATGAAAATATAATGAATATTTCTGTTGTTTTGCAAGGAATCTAAATCAAAGCTCTGACAAGGGATATCTATCCGCATGTTTGCTTCAGCTTTCCTAATTCATTCATTATCCTGCTCAAAGCTCAAAACCAAAAGAGTCGTCCTGAATGACAGAGACAGCATGTCTATTGGCAAGTATCCCAGATCATTCAAGGGGGAAAATGTAACTGAAAATCAAAGATCCTGATACAGGGCATCTTTTATATGAAATAGTGTGATAGGAACACATAATTTTTAAAATCACATTTCTTTTGATATATCATAGAACATTGGTAGCTAACATTTATTGCACACCAACTGTGCTCTAAGCATTCTGCTCTACATATATCATCTTATTGATTGTCATAAAAGTTCAAAAGATAGAAACTATGAATATTATTTTCAGTTTTATAAATTAGAAAATTACCTAGTAAATTACCTAAGGTCACACTTATCCTAGGAAAAATTTTAAAGTAATTGAGGTAGACTTTGAGGCTGCTTACCTCTCTTTTAAGCAGTCTTCTACTGTTAAAAATAATAATAATAACAATATTAATAGAATATTTATCTATCCTGATCTAGATCTAGATTGATAGATCAATAAATACATCAATACACATGTCTTCAGTAGTTATGCCAGCAATATAACTGCATAAAGGAAGCTGCTTGGAGTAGACAGAGTAGAAACTGGTGGGGATTGTAACCAGTTGGGAGTTTAGGTGCCTCTAACAGAGGCGACTGCTACTCAGCTCTCACTAGTGTTTGTCATGTGGAAATGTAGTCTCTGTATGGCCAGACTTTCTTATTTTTCAAGACAAACCACTAATTCCAATTTTCATGTGAAGTCTATGCATTTTTAAATGTGGGTTCAAAAAAGAAGTGTGAGAACCAAGAAAAAGATTTGCCCCGAGCTTTCTTATTTTGTTTCTCTCTTTTAGGAATTAATCATTTTCTCTCTAAAAACGGAAATAATTTCAAAAAGAACCCCACCTCCCTCCAAAAACAATACCAAGGACAAAATTTAACAAGAAAGTAGGAGTGGTAGAATTTTGGGTAGAACTTGAGTGGTAGAATTTCTGATGAAGTGGAAACTACAGTTGTATAAGTAGCATTTAAAGGTAATGCCCAGTTCTGATTTTGATTTACATACTGAACTTCTTATAAAAGTGTAATGCTTTACTTTTTTCCTCAATGTTGTATTTTTTATACCAAAGTAGAACAGAATTCTATTTACTCCTTAATTCAATAAAATAGTATTAAAAAAACTTGTGTAATTTTCTTCTGTGTGATGGTGCAAAGTGGCAAGTTTAATTTCATTCATCTGAATGATGGTAATAAACACATAGCAGAAATGAGTAATTTAGATTTTGAAAGCTCCTGCTATTGTAGTCACCCAAGGTATCAAGAATAGGGAAATCTTTAAGACATACACCTCCCACAGCAATGGCCCCTTTCAGACAGCAAGAATAAAGCTGAAGGTTACACTGGAAAATGTTTGCTATTGATTGTCTTAATACATTTACTTTTGATGACAGAAAGTCAAATTACACGACTGTATATAGAAGTACATTTCTATATACAGAAAAAAAAAGGATCTCCTTGTTTTTGCTTAGCTGTCTCATTAAAGGAACAATAAAATTCTCTCTTGGGGGGAGGATATGGATATATTTGCTCAAAATGTTCTAGTGATTTTCTCAGGCAATGTTAATATCACATTAAATATCAATAAATCATTTTGTTGGAATAGTGATATTAGACCATTTCCTCATAATTTACTACAGTCATTAACTGACCAAATAAAAGACCCAAAGTTACATGAAAGTGAGCATGATCATAAAAATAAATTTGAGTGCTCACAGTGGTCCAGCAACACATGTAATAATTTATGAATATAGCCCCCACAATGAAATTTCAGGGATTTTTTTTTCTCTCATTTTACAAACCTGCAAGAGACTATAAAGCAACCAGTCTCAACCAGCATTCTGGCATTAACAGCAGCCAATCAGACCTAATGAATTTTGAAATGGAAGCACATAAGGATGGAAGTAAAAAATTGTTTTTCAGGAATCTGAACTTTAGGCCAAAGCAGGGAATCAGAGCAAATACTTGAATTTCCATTTTCCTTCTATTGCACACTATATTTCCCATTATCCATTATTTCTTAATGATGATGTTATTAAGCAATAATATATTTAGTTGTTACTATATACCAGGCATGGTGCTGTTTATATATATTTTCTCATTTACTGCACACAACAACTCTGAGATAGGGGCTGTTATCTTTATGTTACAGAGTAGGAGACTGAGCCAAAGAGGTTAAGTAACTCATCTAATCATAACAGGTAAGGACCAGAGCAAAAATATGAAGACATCTTTTTTTCATACCAATGCCCTCACACTACTATTAACGGTATTGTGAATCCAGGACACAAGTGAATTTCTCTGGATGACAAAATGCAGAGAACTGACTAGGCTGAGCAAGCCACTTGATCACTGGGTTATAGTCTGCTTTGTAAAAGGAGAATAATGCCTTTGCACTGCCAACTCTGTGTGATTATTGCGAAGAGGAAATGAGGCAAAGTATGTGAGAATAATTTGAGCAATAGTGACTGCTATCAAATATAAAGTACTATTAATATGATACCATTGGTGAATCCAGTCAATTAAATGTAGGAATATTTATTTTTCAGGGGACAATCAATAACATTTATTTTCTGGGGCACTTGGGTGGCTCAGCTGGTTAAGTGTCTGACTCTTGATTTCAGCTCAGGTCATGATCTCAGGGTCATGAGATTGAGCCCTGTGTGGGGAGCTCTGTGCTCAGTGGGGAGTCTACTTGAGATTCTCTCTCTCCCTCTCACTGTGCCCCTCCCCACCCTTCTCTCTCTCTGTCTAAAATAAATAAATAAATCTTTTTAAAAAATAACATTTATTTTCTCTTACTTTTGATTTGACCCAATCCAGAGAACAACAAAAGAGCAATAGAAATAAAAATATGAGCATGAGAAGATGATGGCATGGAGGATATGGCATAGACAGGTGGTAACAATGGAATTCCTAATCTCCCTACACCCTAGTCTAGACCTTTGAATAGACAAACAGTGAAACTAGAGTTTACAGAAAATTCCCTTACTCTTCATCAGCAACTACTGGCCTGGGGAGAAGAGGGTAGAAAGAGAGGGAATCCCCCATGTTTAGGATTTTTGATTAGGTGAGCTCCACCAGATATAAAATAATGTGCAAAATGCTCTTTCCTACCAACTTCTGCCGGGAAAAGTAAGGGAGAGGGCTAAAGACCTGCAGGATTTAGTGATATGCTTTCCTAATGCAAATCAGGGAAGTAGGTGAGAACCATCTTCAGATAGTAATCCAATACCAATTGCTATAATTGTTGTGTGATCATAGACCACTATTTCAAGCTAAATAAAAATAAGCAATAAATACTAAGTCCGACTAAAGCAAATTATGAGATCATTATGTTTAGAACTGTAAAAAGAGTCTTTTTAACACAAAATGTCCAAGGCTGTATTACATTGTTCAGTTTGCCCCTGAAGTCTTTATCAACTACATATGTTGGAATTTATTGTGCATCTTTAATGCACATTCTTTTTAATATTTTTTCCTCTTCTCTAAATGGAGTTAAAGAGTATGTAACAAATTAGAAAAAATGGAAGCCTAACTTTATTGATGAAGGATAGCAGGAAATGCTACCTCAAAATATGCCACTTTGGCGTAAGGATTATTTTGTGCTAAAATCAACTGAAAGAAGCAGATACAAGGAAACCTCTCTGCCCCCCCTCCTATTTACCTAAAAATAGGGCAGAAATTTGCAGCAGTGTCCCCTTTTTCCCTCTCTACCAAAAAGGACAAAAGTGAATCGTTGGAGACAACTCTAAACCCTTAACAGCCCAGGGAAGGCACCAAAGGATTCAGCATAACAAATTTTGCTAAAACTAGTTTTTATCAACACCTAATTTCCCCATATATTTGTCTTTCCACATTTGCTGCCCCTGGAAGCTACAAGTCCTTCTCCTTTGTCTTGTCACTTCTCTAAAATTTATTATTATTTTGCTAAGATGTTATATAAGCTTAAGTTCTAACCACCCCTGTAAGTTACTCATCTCTGAGTGCTCCCATGTGTATGTATGTGATGCACATTCTAACAAACTTCTGGGCTTTCTTTTTCTCTTTATAATATGTCTTTTGTTAGTCTAATTTATAGGACCCCAACCAATGAACCTAAGATGAGTAGAAGGGGAAAATATTTTTTCCTTTCCCTACACTGAGAACCACTTAGAAAATTTTTGACTGAAAATATCCCAGAACAGTGGCCACTCTGAATTTGGTTCCATCCTTTCTTTATAGCCTCACTGCCCCAAATTGCCTCCCCACATGGACACACTAACACACGATTTATGCCCCAAACACATTACACTTCCTACTCATGCAAGAATTCCAAGCTTTTTTATACATCCAAACTTTTGTGTTTCCAATTTCCATTGCCCAACATGACAATATTTCTTTGTTGAAAGCAAAAGTCTGATCATTTTTCAATATCGAGCCTACGTGTCCCTACTTGGACAAAGATTTCCAGAACTCCTAGATGCAGTGATCCCCTGTGCTCCTCAATTACTTTTTTCATGTCTCTATTATAGCATTTGCCATGTCCTATGTGTAGCAGGATTTCCTGTGAGTCCAAAGGAAGTCAGCCTGTGCACATTATTAGTGGGCTGGTGGCTGCAATTTGCACAAGTATTTTGCATAAGATTTTTTATGTTTTTTGGTTAAAGGACAGAGAAATTTTTATTTTGTTTGTGTTTTATCTGTTTGCTTCAAGCTCTTGAGAGATAGAAATAAAAATAGAAAAACAACAGAGCATATGTCCCTGCCTAATCCTTTGGATAGTTGTTCTCATTTTTAGAGAGAGGAGAATTACAGCTGAGAATCTGTAAGACCCTGTGTACTCCTGGGCTCTGTTACAGAACACACTATTAACTAAATGTAACTCAAAATTAGATCAAGGGCAATATCCTTACACTGTGGTATAGGAGAGAGGAGTAGCTTAGGGCCACCATCAACAATGGCCATACTGAAGTTCCCATAAGCCATTTTATGAGAACAGGACAGTGTTTTTCCTCCCCTCTTCGGCTCTTCTAATCAGTCTATCTACTATAAAGTCTCTGAGATGATGGATCAGTTCATGTACCAGAAGAAGCACCTATTGGGTATTTCTAGAAATCTTTGGGGATATTTTGCAAGAGGCAAGACGGTCCTGAGTAAGAAGGTAGGAGAAAGAGTAAGACTGGGAGCCTTTAGGACACTGAGTTACATATTCTTCAGAGCATTAAAGACCTAGGATACAACTGGGTAGCTTTTACTGTCAATACAATTGCCATTCTAATTGTTTCTTTGCATGCCTATATATTCCTGTAGGCTGTGCTTCTGATCAGGAATGATGTCTTGATAATCAAATTGAATGCACCTCAACCAACATGCAATGTTCATTAATGTCTTAATGAAAGAATGGATGGATATAGATTAAATCAAAGAACATAACTGATTGTTGCTTTGAGCCAGTTTAATTCACAACCACATATTTTTCTTTCTGTATTATAATTCTTGTAAATTTACCTAGAATCATGGAACAGCAAAGGGAAATTAAGAAAACTTGTAGACCTGAACATCTTAGCAAGGCAAAACAACCTAATGGAACTGCATTTACATTTTGTAGGCCATATAAGTGTTCTCTATTATTAAAAGGTGTTCCTTCCCTACAGTGAGTAGTATAGTGGTTAAAAGTACAGGTTTAGAGTCTAATAGCCTATGTTGAATCTTTGGTCTGTTACTTAGGGCTTTGTTGTCCTTGGCTAATAACTTGTGATTTCTGTTTCACATCTATCATTTGTTTAATGGTAAAGATAATAATACCTACCTTGTCAGATTGTAGTGAATATTAAATAGATATCATTAAAGTGTTGATAATAATTCCTGGCACATGATAAGCAATTCATCAAATGTTAGCCAGAGTTTATATTTATTTGCTGAACTCTATGTCACTTAGAATGGTCTTGGTTTGGCTGAAAAGGTATTAATTCCAGCCGCTTATTCAGGCTTGAATTTCCTATAGTTTAATTTCATCTTTGTAATACTGAGACCAGGATTGGATGGACATACTGAGTATCATCAATAGCATGTGTAAAAAGTTTTTGGTAGGAAGACGTTTTAAAGTACCTATAGTGTATTACATCTGCATTCCTGGCCTTGTTTAAAAAAAAAAAGTCAAATGCTTTCTCAAACTTTATCTTTAGCCTTTTCTTTTCCCTTCTATTTTGACACTACTTCTACTGCTTATGGTTATTGACCTCCTATGGAGATTCTGTTTTCCTGGTGATGCATGTTCTCACACAGTTGCAAGCCTATAAATTGACTGTTTGGTAGGTGAGAACACCTCATTCTAATCTGACCATTACTCTGTTCCAGAGAGTTGCAATTAGAGCTCTAACAATGGCTATATGAGAGAATTCCTAGGGAAAGGGTTACAAAGCAGGGGCACAGAGATATTTAGGAAACACATGAAGTCATAATTAAAAATGAGAATTTGTGCTTTAGAAAATGGATATTGGGAGGATAGTTTCTGCTAACTGGCAATATGCCCATTTCTTCTGCAGGTAGCATGGAATGCTATTATTTCTCTGATGGATCATGTTTTAGTAATTGCAGTGTCAGTCCATTTAAAACACCTTGCTATGAATCAAACTGAGGCGGCCATGAACTCAGCAGAAGTTATTGCATTCTGAAAACGTCAGGCACAATAATCACATGCTTTGTAGAGGATTAGGGAAGTGTGAAATATACACTTAAACGGGAGCAAAATGAGTGTGCTTAGTTTTGCAAGTGATTTAAAATTGCTGTGTTTATTGGTCACT